>NC_135490.1:34316580-35516580 GCF_052094955.1 Ictidomys tridecemlineatus
ACAACAACTTCTTTTGGAAATTACATATATTTTTAGTAGAGTTATTACCTTTAATGAATATCAGGTTTATACATTTTATTCAAATTATGACAACAAAGGACAAACGTCAAATTATATACACATAACATTATTATAGTTTATATGTAATATATATACAGCTATAAATGGTATAAAGGTTCATACTGAGCACTGTGGCAATTTATGATAAATTTGAGAGACATGAAACTAAATGCAGACTTATATGTTAATATTAATGATCAACTGGTTGTTTTGGAAAGCTGGATTTGGAGGGAGTTGATAAGGGCAGAAACTTACTCTTCTGTTTTTTGGACATTTAAAATAACCATGAATTGCTTTAACTTAAAAGATAATAATAATAAGTGAACTTATAATAGCAATAAGTGTCCATAAAATATGAATTGCTTAGAATGTCTGAAATTCTTATACTTGTTAAGTAGATATATTTCGTGAACTTTTTCATATAAAAGTGCCACTGTGGAAATTTCATAGTCCTGGCAGAGTACAGAGTAAAGGTGCAGGATTTTGGCTTATGTTAAAATTGGTTACACAAGTTAATGTATCATGTCAAATAATAGCATAGAGGCTGTAACCTTCTCTCATCTACCTATATACATATTCCATTCCTGAGGAGAACACCTGATCACCACCACACCTAAAAATTATTACCCACAATTTCCATTAGCTGGAAATTATAATGAGAAAAGCATTGGCCTTGGGACCAAGAGTGCCAGTCATGCCTCCTGACCAACTGGGCATTAGGAACCTCTCTGGTATGTTCTTATGTCTATAAAATGGAGATAGCAACACCTTCAATGGCCACCTCATAGACCTTTGCTAAATTATCATTGTTAAGACAAAATTATAAAGCCAGAAATTACAGTGAACTTTCTCACCACAGAAATATTTTGTTCTGGATTCAGTGTGTATAGTTCAAAAATAGATATTTATTTGCTAAAAGGAATAAATAAATCTTACAATTCATATTTAATATGGATTATCTCATTATTTATAATATTCTTGCTTTAATGGGTAGTTATCTAGCCTTTTTCACATCTTGGGTCAAGTGACTCATAATTACCTTTGTTCAGTTTGTTAGTTATATTAAACTTGTGAGGAAAATTATAGTTTTCTACCATATTTACATATAGAGAAACTAAACAAAGACATTAATTAGGAACTAATTTTCTTGGTGTTGATGAAGACTAATGTAATTCCTTCCATTATGCTTCCTGCTCTAATTAAAAAGACTTGCTGTCTAATTTGGTGCTGTCCAACAAGAATATACTGCAAGCTATGTAAGTAATTTTAATTTTTCTAAAAGCACACACACATATATTAAAAAAGGTTTTAAAAATGTAAAATAAGTCTTAATAATATATTTTAGGTAACCCAATATAACCAAGATATAATTGTTTTAATATGTAATCAGTTTAAAAATCATCAATGAGATGTTTAAGTATTTTTATACTATGACTTTGAGATCCAGTATTTATTTGGTTACATAGCATTTCAATTTGGACTTTGAAAAATGGCAATAAGTGACCAGAAAACATGAGTTGCTTGAAATGTCAGAGCCTATTATTTCAAGCTACCTTTCAAGTGCTTAGTGTCCATAGGAAACCTTTCTGGTTAGCAAAGATATGATTGTTCATATTCACTGTTCAGAGAGCCAGGGAAGTATTAGGTATGTGAGTTCTGGAACCAGTCAATCTGGGTTCACATTCTGATACATCACGACTAACTGGATAAGAAAAGGCAAGTAACTTTCTATGTCCCAGGTTTCTCCTACCTAAAATATTTAATAGGTTATTATGAGAATTTAATGCATCAATATCTAATGCCTGACAATAGTAGGCATTAAATATTAGCTATTTTTATTGTTATTATCAGAGAACATACAGAAGATAATTCTTCTTTTTCTCCTTCCCTCAGCAAAATTTGTAAGAAAGTAAGTATGTTAGGTCTATAACAGGGTTTGTGGTGTTGAATTGTGTCCCCTAAAATATATGTTTAAGCCCTTACTTCAAAGTACCTCAGAATATGACCTTATTAGGAAATAGGGTAGCTGGAGACATCATTAGTTATAAGATAAGGTTGCTTTGGAGTTCTTAATCCATATACAAGGGACAGAGACTGAGACATAAAGGGAAAATGCAATACATCAAGCAGACATATAGACTGGGGCTATGTGACTGTAAGACAAGGCACACAAAGATTGCCAGTCACCACAGAAGCTAGGAAGGAGTGAGGAAGAATTCTAGAGACTTAGAAGAAGTACTTTCCTTCTTGCACCTTGATTTTGGACTTCTCGCTTCCAGAGCTGTGAGAGAATACATTTCTATTGTTCCAAGCAACCCAGTTTGTGGTTCTTAATTTCCTCAGTTGTAAGAAACTATTACAGGTTCTTTTCCTAAAAGGAAGCACTCTATTTAACAAGCAGCCAAGGTCCTGGATAACCGACAACCTGGCAATTGTAAAAACTCCCAAGGAATCCCAGGAGACTTTGATAAAGTCTGGGCAGCTCCATCTTCCAAAGGGCCTTTAAGCAGTTCCTCAATTCCATGCATACACCTGCATGGAAATGTCATCAGGCAAGTTATGAATAAAACAAGTCATAAATGAATGAGACAAGTCATAAACAGGGAGAAACAATTTCCATTACCTCCTCAGGGACTAATCTGGTGTGAGAATGTCACAAAGTCTATCATGTGTTTTTAATGGACTTGGTAATTTTCTTTTACTTGTAAAATTTCCAAAAAATTGTATTATGATCAAAACATTAATTTTAACTTATTTTTTATTTGTGTGTATCCATAAAAAATAGGACAGTAAAGATGGGACATACAAAGAAGTAAAATCAAAATAATCTAAAATGATATGGGTTTTTATGTTGTTAATACTCCTAGGACTTTTAAACATTCTATACATGTTTTCTATAGTTTTTCACTATTATTTACAGCTATAGTCCTTTCTCCCCATATATATATCCATGTACATTTTCTCCCCATATGTATACATATATGTATGATTTGTGACAAATTTGCAAAGAAATTTCTTTAAAAGAAACATTTGTTTCAGTTATTCAGGAATGCTTGGATGACTGTAAACAAAGTAAATATTCAATAAAAGTTTGTTATATTGATTTTAGTCTGATGATTATAAAATAGATTCTGGAAATGGATTTGTTATTTCAATCTTGTGCCTTACTAGTTCTTTTATTTACCAGGAAAATATTTGCTTCTATGACACCATCAATCTAAGCATATAAAATGACCTCTTCAAATCTCCTTTAATATTTATAAGAATGTAAACTGCTTCAAGTAGAACTTAGACTTAGAAAAGACCTTAGAGATTTTTTGTCTTAAACTTTTTATTTTATATACAAAAAAATCAGAGTAAGGGAATATTAAAGACTTAATCAAGGTCATATAATTATTAAATGAAAATCCAAGCTATAACTCCTATTACCCAAGTCACCTAAAACCCAGCTCAGTAGCTTTTACATCACATCACCAAGATATATATATATATATAAAATCATCCTTTGTGGCAGATGAGGGGGATAGTTAGTAATGCATTAGTGAACTTAAGCAGAATTTAGAAAACTGGTCTTAACTGTAAAATTGCATAATGCATAGGAAGCTCTTAGCATGATATGGGGCACATAATCAACATTTGTTCAATGGGACTATGATTATTCTTGTTATGTAATTCAGAGACTCAGTGTGGAATAAGGGAAAGCCTAGTGGATTTTGAAATCAGATGTGCCTGGGTCAACTGGCTTGTGAAATCTGGGCAAATCACTTCTTCATATCAATTTTCTTACTGACAAAATGGTAATAATAATTATACAAGGTAAGAAAAATATTGGATGAGTCATTTGCTCATATTGAGAATGAAATTAGAGTCAGCTGTTTCATATTTCATATCTTGAATCAAGACTACAAACAGCTAAAAGAGCTATCTCAATTCTTATTGAGAAAGGCACAGGCCAGGCTCACATCAACTCTATCTTTGGTCACCAAAGGCCCCACCACACCCCCCAACCCCGTCTCCCTCTTTTTCTACCACACCCCTTGTCTTTGGCAATGACTCTTGAACCTAAGGCCCTGCTGTCTTCTGAGTGTTCAAAAAAACTCCACTGATATCACCTTGCTTGTATCTCTTTCCCTAGGCCCCATATTTTCTTTAAAAAGCACATCTCTCTCCCTTCCTTCACTTTATTATCTCAGGCACCTGTCCTTGTCTTTCTAAGATAAGGACTACTTAGCTGATAAACCTACCTACCTAAGGTAACATTCTCAAAATATGTTCTGTGGAATGCTAGTCTCTAAGATGCTTTATGAAAGAAGGCCAAGTGATTTGGGGAAATGGTTTTAGACTATATTCCATAGTAGCAAACATCCACCTTCAGAAAAGGACTACTGGCATTTCCACAACTCTACATCCCTTTCCTATAAAGGGCTGCCCCTGCAGACACCCATGACTCTGCCTGAGGGTATCCTCAGATTCGCAGCATGCCCTAACAGCCTCTGTGCAGGGCCAGGTTATCTATGCTGCCAAGAGTAGCCCTCAACCAATGCCAGGTAGTGGGAAGTGGATGTAGCTACTCCAGCTTCCTTGTCCTCAGCTGGTCAACCCTAAGGTAGGTTCTATACAGTTTCCCAGAGGCTCCAGGCAAGTGAAAGCCCCAGATGCCCACTCCAATAACTTGCTCATTAATTAATCCTACACGGGCTTTCTTCCCTTCTTGGTCTCACTTTCCCACTACCTTACCAGTATATTCTGAGATCCTCTTTTAAATAAACTACTTGTCTCAAGATCCATTTCTTCTTTCATTAAAGATTCACAAACCAGCAATATTAAAGGCTACATGAAGTCTTTAGGAAGTAAGTCCATTACATTTGACAGATTAATATATTGCCTTCTCAGGGATATTAGCATCTTAACAGCTTCTTATGCAGAATTGGGTCTCCTGAGGTAAAAATTCAGGATCCATGGTAGGTGAAATATAAAATAATTGGAGAGGTATGTGTTATTATGTCCTTCAAATCAAGCCAGGTTAGTTTCTGTCTACTCTGTTATCAAGAACTAACAGAAGACTAAAGAGTATATTCATGAAATTTGGGGACAATCCAGGAGGTACACAGGGTAAAGATAGTCCTTTTTTAAAAATTATTCTAATAAAAGAAGAAACTTTATGAAGAAGAAACCTATATTTTAGTAAAAAGTCTCAGACAAAACCATCTGGGACCACAATGTCTTAAGGGGTTTGAGGGAGAAAAAATAATAAGCAGAATTTTAAAAACTTAAGACTTGAACTACTCTGTAAAATACACAAAAAAAATATTTTATAGAAGAGTAAAATCCTGGCTTACATAAAAGAGACACATAGTTGGGAACACTGTAGAACGCACTCCTGTTCTACCTTTAACACAACCATTGGCAATAGTCAGGTGCTCTACAGTCCCAGAAGAACCCAAGTGGAAGGATATATAAAAAGAAGCCTTATAAATGGAGAGGTAAATGAAAGAGTCAAAGGTCAGTGTGGGAATGAGGAGGTAGTTTAGTGTAATTCGGGAAAGTTCATCTCCAGGACCTGATTTTTACCACTTTTAGGAATTTTCTTCCAAACTTGGCAAACAGTTTACACTCCTCCTTTTGTCATCTAAGTCTCACTGTCCCATCCATGTCCATTTTTAGGTGTTGAGACATTAAAAATTTTTAAATGCATTGCTCTGGTTCAACATTAAAAGATTTTACTTTTTTGTTAACGTGGTTATTTTGAATTCCTTTGTAACTTATAACAAAATATTAGTAAATGAGATACAAAATAAGGAAGAAAAATTTTAAAAATCCTAATTCTTTTAGGAGTACATTTTCTATAAAACAAAAAGAACAAAAATTACTAAAGAATGAGAAAATGTGAGAAAGGAGTACCAGGAATCAAACATGGTGATGAATTGGGGGTATCTGACATTTCCATCTTCATCAAGGAGGATTCTGTCAAGTAGCAACTCAAACTCTTCATCAGTAATCTCTACACCAAACCTGAAACAAATAGCAGTTAGCATCAGTCACCCCCCAAGTTCACATTTGGGTCACCCATATCCACAATACCCTAAGCATATGGCTGCCATTAACGCTTTGTTACTGCTGCAGTCCTCAAGATCAAGAGCACCACGTGAATATCAGAGGTTAATCAGGGTTTTGATCGCTTCAGCTTTCTCAAAGAAAGAGATTCTACCACAGAATCCCTGCATTGGTGGAGCACAGAAATAGAAATACCGGCATGTTGAATTGTGTGTGATTGTCTTCTAAAAAAAAAAAGTTATTCATTACACTAAAACACTGGTATTGCTTAAACAAGTTAACTCTGAAAGGGCTTTCAATTGGACTGCTTAGCATGAAAGAAAAGGTAGAGAAGAAAAGTGCCTTTCGAAAAACAGCTTCCTAATGCTCTTGCAAAGCATTTCATAATGGCTTTAAGGACATTTTGCATACAAATATTTAAAAAGTGCCAGTGTTTATTCATCAGCAAGAAAGTGTTTTCATTTCTCAAGAACAATCAAAACATAATCCTTGCTTGAATCACTGGCATAAATAAGAATGACTTAAGCAATAATAATGAACAAGGCATTCATTCATCATTTTGCAAAGCTGATAAAACCCAGCTGACTTTTGGGAAAGAAGGGAATATATTTTCTTTTGGCTGTGCAATGAAAGAAAAACATCATAAAGGATCCTTTTTTTCCATTTTCATTATTATTTCCTTGGTAATTATAAAAATAAACCATATACACTATCAACAACAATGCAAAAAACAAAAATGACTCTTTTTACAGGCTGCAAAGAATTAAGTTATCCCATATGAGTATTTCACAACCACTCAAATTTTAATAGCATCTCAGGGATTCTGCAGTAAGATATCCTTTTTTTCACTTGAATAAAATTGGGAAAAAGAGTAGAATCAATTATTTAATATGGTACCCACATAAATACTTTTAATCTTATTTCCTTTTATTCTCTTCATTGTTTTCTAACAAAAAGTTAATGGCAAAAAAATTAATTAGAAATTAATAGTACTCAGGGGTAAATATTTGGTATTTTTCCTGAGAAATAAACATTAATTCTTGAGTTTTACTTGGACATAAACTCTTAAATTTAGTATTTAATAAGAAAATATTTTTAATAGGCATCCTGGAAAGAATACCAGATTAAAAATCTAGAGACTTGATTCTAGTTTATCAACCATTGTACAGCTATGTCATCATGGAAAAATAACTTAAGCTTTCATTTTTCAGTTGTCTAAACTCTCAAATACTGAGTGGTCATGAGATAGTGAGATAATGAAAATAGAAGTGATTGAAGTGGGGAGTGGTGGCACATGCCTGTAATCCCAGACAATGTACCTATTTTCATGCAGCCAACATGTGCAGCAGAGACAAGTAGTTAAGTAGTCAATAAAAAATAACTTGTGTTTACTATAAGGATACTGGTACTTATAAACACAGGAATTGTTAATATGTGAGATAATATATGTTAATTAGCTTGATATAGTTGTTCTACAATGTACACATATTTCAAAACATGTTGTACAATGTAAACATTTATAATTCTTACTTGTCAATTAAAGAACAAAGAAATGACATACACAACAGAAATTTAAAAAAATCTTCCATTCTATTACCACTTTAATAAAAAGTGTTTGGATGACCCATACTGTAAAATTAATTAAACTTAGGGCTGGAATGCATTTAACATTTCTAAGTACGGACATCTTATATTCACAAAATAAACCAGACTTCTAATAAAATGATAAAATCCTGATTCAACAAATATGTGGGGACCCCAATCATGCATTACACATGATATTTGTGCTTTGGGGTACAGTGATAAGATATAGCTTGCTGTCCAGAAGGGAATGCAGAAAGTAAAGAAAAAATTGCAGTAAGATATGATGAAGAAATACAAAATATTAAAGGTGCTTTTGACAACATGCTCTAACTCAGATGAAAGGTGAGGAAAGAAAAGATGAGTTAAGAGTCAACTAGGTAAAGTAGAAAAAAAGATAGAACACTCTAGGTGAGAATAGGCACATTTTGGAAATGAAAGGAATTTAATCTCACTAAGGTCCAAAGCTCATGTGGAATAATGGAGGCACCAGCCCATAGAGGCATTAAAAGCAGCTATTTTTATGAAGTATGGACTTTATTCAAAAGTGTAGGAACTGCTGGGTGGGGTGGCACATGTCTGTAATCCTAGTGGCTCAGGAGGCTGAGGCAGGAGGATCATAAGTCCAAAGCTGGCCTCAGCAACTTAGCCAGGGCCTAAGCAACTTAGTAAGACCCTGTCTCAAAACACAAAAAAAGGCTGAGAATGTGGCACTCCTGAGTTAAGTCCCTGGTACCAAGAAAAAAAAAAGCTTAGGAACTATTTGTGATGGTCTTCTTTGTGTATCAACTTGGCTAGGCTGAGAAAGTATCCTACAAAGGTGATTAAATTTCATAATAAATTGATTTTAAGTAAGGGGTGGGCCTGATTCATTCGGTTGAAAGGCTTTAAAAACAGAGCCAAGGCTTCCCTGAAGAAGAAATTCTGCCCATGGACAGAAGCTCAGCTGTTGCAAATTTGTATTGAAGTTGGACATAAGGAATTGATGACCCTGGCAGGAGTAATTGTAGGAGAGTGAAGAGTCCAAAATTAAACTTACTGGGTGGAGGAGTCAGTGGAAGTTGAAGGGACAGAAACTGAGAATATACTTCTCTTCCAAGAAATTTAGAAAAGGAGGGAAAAGGAAAGAGAAGGAAACAGGAAGGAGAAATAGAGTTGAGACTGTTGTTATTTTTAAGATGAGAAAAACCAGTACTATTAAATGCTGACAGAGGCAGTACTAAGGCAGAAGTTTAAGACAAGAAAAAAATGAGAGGGAATTATCAATAGAGCGTGTAAAAAAAAGATAACAGAAAGGTGAAAGAATATCTCTTTCAACCATAGTGGTACTAAGTAACTGAAAACATGGATTATTTTTGTTTGTATGTTTCCCTTTGTGTTTCTTCTCATGATGGCTAAAGGCAGAAACAGTTACCACAGATCTATTTTGGGATTCTGTTTTTATTTACTGTTCATTCTTATTATTTTTAAACAATATTTCATTATAAAAATTTTGGCTATATAGAAAAATACAGAAGGTAATTAAAATCATCTGTAATGATACCATAAAAAAATACCTGTTTCACTGAAGTAGAGAAGTAAAGAAGCATGGGTTTATAGGCTTTTAGATATTAGGAGTTTTTAATTTTTATTTTTAAATTTTTGTGTAAAGTAGGCTGCAATGTTTACAACTGAGAATGGGATGGGAGAGGAAAGTAAATGTGAAGCATGTGGTTTGAAAAAATTGAAAAAGTTCTGAAATAAATCAGTGGAAAATGGGAATGTGGAGTTGCCTAAAAAAAGTAGCAGGAATTGACAGAATATTTTGAGAGCCCCAGAGAAGTTGGTGATAAAAAAATAAATAAAATAATAATAATAATAATAATAGTGATATAAATCTACTGATTTATATGATTTTCCCCAGCAGCACTATACAGCCTGGTGCAGGGGAAGACAAGCAGTCAGGTTCAGTGAGGGTTGGGAATATGCTAGTAAGTGTGAATGGAAGACAACAAATCAAAGGAGTTTAGAAATTTACAAGAAAATAGCTATCATGAGGAAAATAGAATCTAAGCTGTGTCCAGATTAGAAAGGAAAGAGAAAAGAAGTATGTAGTTAAGAGAAATTGAGAGAGAGCAAAGATGTTAATTGACTAGATAGAGCAGGTAGGAGACATTAGTCAGGAATAGTCGGAAGGTGTGATTTCAGAGATGTAGTTATTTTGGATATTATATTTGGTTTTGGATCATACCCAAAAGAGTTTATATCCTTAAGTACCCTAAAGACCTCCATCACTTAGAGGGTAGAAATACAAATAAAAACTAACATTAACTGATAAATTAATATGTCATTAGCAGCATGCTAAGGATTTTACACATATTATATTCCCCTTTAATCCCAACAACTATAAATTAAACTAAAACTGTCCTAATAAAATCCTTTTTTAAAAAAAATATTTTATTAGTTGTTGTTGGACCTTTATTTATTTTTATGTGGTGCTGAGAATCTAACCCAGTGCCTCATACATGCTAGGCATGCACTGTATTACTGAGCCACAACCCCAGCCCATCATAGGGTCACTGAGATCTCTGAAGGTCCTAAAGAAGGTTAAAGAAAAATAGTATGAAAATGAGGCCAAAGATTGAGGAGGATGTGCTTTCTCTCTCTCCTTCTTGCTTTTTTTTAAAAAAATTTATTTATCTCAGTTGTTGATGCACCTTTATGTTTTATTTATATATGGTGCTGAGAATCAAACCCAGTGCCTCACACATTCGAGGCAAAAGCTCTACCACTGAGCCACAACCCCAACCGCTCTTTCTTGCTTTTATTGTGAAATAAATTTTTATTGGCTCTTTTTAGTTACACATAACATTAGAATTCATTCTGATATAATTATAAAAGCATGGAATATAATTTGTTCCAATTCAATCCCCAGTACTTCCCCTTTCCCTCTCTTCTTCCCTCTTCTTCTTCCCTCTTCTTCTTCCCTTCCCTCTCTCAACTGGTTTTTCTGCTACTTATTTATGGTATTCTTTAAATTAGTGTCTTGTGGATGTACACAATGGTGATATTTACTGTGGTCAAATTCTTGTATGTACATAGGAAAGTTAGGTCAGATTCACTCCACTGTTTTTTCCTATCCCATCCTTCCTCTCCTCCCATCATTCCCCTTCATCTACTCCACTGATCTTTCTTCTCTTTTTTATCTACCTCCCCCCATATTTTGGATTACCTTCTGCATTATCAGAGAAAACATTTGACCTTTGACTTTTAGGGACTGGCTTATTTCATTTAGCATGACAGTCTCCAGTTCCGTCCATGTTCTTCCTCTTGAAAGTGACAGGGGAAGCTGAGTCCTCAGCTAAGAGCTGGAATTTTACCACATCAGTAACATTTAGAGAAATTGAGAATGGAGCAGAGTCTGTTCCTCATGGACTGAGTGGGCACAACGGGAAGATTTTAGAAGGGAAAATGTGAGAGGTTTTAAAGAGGGAACAAGAAGCCCAGGATCTCTTACATTAGGATAAAAGAATTCTCAAAGGACATATATATGTGTGTTATATATATATATATATATATATATATACATACATACACATATATATACACACACACACACACACACACACACACACACACATAGGACATCTGGAGGGGTAAGGGTTCCACTGGGTAGGGTGGCAATAAAAATGGTGTGAGGCCAGACAGATGTAGATACTAAAAGAAACTACAAACATAACCATCTAGCTTCTATTTTTGGCTAATTACTAACCTGGGTAAGCAGGTCATGGGTAAGTAGCTTAAGTTCTCAGCTGTAACAATAATAACCAATATTATTATGATATGAAAAATTTGCATGTGACAGTGGCAGTATGAACAACAAGTAGTCAGCATCATTCCAAACCTCTCAATGAGGCGACTTCCCTTATTGTTTGTTCATTTAGTTTTTATCATATTGAGCTCGAAAAGAAAGGGATACGTAACATCATAGAGTAGTCCTTTAGTTGTATTAACCAGAATGAACACGAGAAAAGGACTTTGAAAAAATGATTTGTAATGACATTTTTAAAATGGAATTTCTTAGAATGAGTTATAAAGTGAGAAGTCTTGGACTTCGGTTCTCAGTTCTGCCACTTACTTTGTGGGAGATCTTGACAATCTCTTAAATCTCTCACAGAATTGTTTCTTCATTTATAAAACAGGCCAGATTGTTGCGCTCAATTGACCTCTCTAGGGTCAAGTTGGCTAATAAACATATCATAAACACATAAAACTACTTTATAAATTCTAAATTCTTCATGTCAGACATTCGTAATATTAACAATACAATTGGGCAAAGTTTGCATACACCTGAACACTATGTAGGGAAATAGTGGATGGTTAGTTTCCTCACACTCCCTTTGCATTCCTTGTTCCTCCAAGGAGTAAAACTCGATTTCTGCAGAATTTTAATCCATTTGAGTTACTGGAGAACAAAACAATTAGACAACAGGCAACGGCCCAGACAGGACAAAGCTGGAGATTTGTGCAAAAGAATGAAGAGGAAATGTTTTGATCCTGAGCAGGTGTTCTCCCTAGATTGTCTAACATCGAGCTGACTTCTGAAAAGGCAGTTTGCATCTAGGTGGGTTTGCCTGGGGTGGGGGGCACTGTTTGTTCAGGATTGTGAAGGTCACATGGGATGCTGTGGGAGGAGGTGAGGGAGATTTTCTAAGCATTAAGGGAGTTCGTGGAAATCTGACCTTGAAGAATTTTTTTTCAGCCACACAGCAAGGCCTTTACCTGATCCAGGGGCAGGAATCTGAGGGTGAGTTGTCCACAGTCTGCAGCTGGCAGACAAGCACTCACAGGCCTCTGGGAAAGTTCACAGTGCAAGGGGCAACTGGGCTGTGGGCAGGCCGAGGGGCATGCCGGGAAGGCTGTGGGCAGGCCGAGGGGCATGCCGGGAAGGCTGTGGGCAGGCCGAGGGGCATGCCGGGAAGGCTGTGGGCAGGACGAGGGGCATGCCGGGAAGGCTGTGGGCAGGACGAGGGGCATGCCGGGAAGGCTGTGGGCAGGACGAGGGGCATGCCGGGAAGGCTGTGGGCAGGACGAGGGGCATGCCGGGAAGGCTGTGGGCAGGACGAGGGGCATGCCGGGAAGGCTGTGGGCAGGACGAGGGGCATGCCGGGAAGGCTGTGGGCAGGACGAGGGGCATGCCGGGAAGGCTGTGGGCAGGACGAGGGACGAGGCTTGCTGGCCCATGTGCTGAGGGAGGTAGGAAACCCTTAAGAAAACCCGAGAGGAAATTTTGGGCCTTTTGAAGAGCAAGTGACCAGGAAGCAGGGTTAGTTGTTTTAAATTTCCCTTGCGGTGACTACTTTCTTGTAAGAACAAGATGCATTATATTGTTTGCAGCCGCTCTTCTCCTGTCAGAGATGTGTCACCTCTATTGTTTCCCAAGTACCTCAGTTTGGTCCAGATGGTGCAGAAGGGGACTGTTTCCTGTGGCCTCTTCATACTGTCCCGAGTGTTAATGATTCCCACCTGGACTGACTTCCTCATCCTGGCTTTTTAATTCTTCGCTGACTGGCCTGTAATTTTTTACGGTACAATGGGGAGAAATGTCTCTGAACTTTTACTTTTCTTCCACCCGAAATGGATAATACAGGCCTTCAGGTTTCCAAAATCATATTTTAAATCCCAGTATAAGTGTTTCTATCCTAGACAATACATTTTATGTGCACATTAATTTTAGAGAGAGCACCAGCTCTGTGTAAGTGAGTTATTGATGAAATCCTATTAAATGTAACCCTATCCGACCTGACTGCAACATGCAAACTAATTGGAACATAGCTCCTGGGTAATTTTGAACAAATAAAAGATTTACACTCTTTTGTTATGCCTGTAGCTAGATTTTACGTAGGCAGTTTTCCTAAATGATAAGTGGAAGAATATCCAAAGTCCCAGTTGAAATTATTATCACTCTTATTTTTCATATATAACCTAGTTATTTTGAAAGTTATAGCCAATGAATTTATCTGTGCAGACTGACTATTGTAGTCAGCTTCTACATCTTGCTATTTTCTAAAGATCTGATTTTAAATATTCTGGTAATATTTGGAAAATTTTCTTGCTCTCCCTTTCCTCTTTGCTCTGTGAATCTTTTGTAAGAGGCACTGCCTTTAAATTAAAAGCCATCAGAGTGGGTTTATGATATTTAAAAAACATAGTGGAAGAGATGAATGTAATTAAAATTAATCAGAAGAAAATAATCATTGAAAAATATCTATTAATCAGCAGGTAAATTATGTTGCTATGGGTTATGTCATTGTTGTTTTGTTGCTAATAAAGTATAATATAGCACACATTTGTAACCATAATCATTGCCTTTTAAAGGCTTATCACTTGTGTCATTTTAAGACTAACATTCTTTAACTGAAATTAAAACTTTTACTTTGGCATCACCATTTCATAAATATAGATTGGACAAACTTGTATATAAATTAGTTTTACCTCAAATTATAAAATTTTTGTTTTTCCACTTTATAATGTTTCTTCTTTGCAACACAATATTTCTATATTGTTGATGTTTTCTTAATATACAGTGGAATATGAATTAACACAAAAATGCATAATATGAAACATAGTTCCCTTTTATAATAATTGTTTCTTTTCCTCTCTCCCTTCCTTCTTCAAGAATAACTACCTTCAGATGCTTCAACTCCAGATGATTTTTTTTCAATATACAGAGTAAAGTATTATTTTTAAAATAAAATCATATTTTTAATTTATTCCATCATTTTTGCCTTCAATTAATCTTAGGATTCTGCAAATAATTGTATAGTTATTCTTTCTAAATATATGTGTGGCTATGCCATAATTCATGTCACCACCCCATTACTGATGTATGTGTATGGGTTGTGTTCAGTTTCTCCTCACAGCTTACCTTCTTGAATTGTGTCTGTTTTTGCACCCCACATTGCTGGCTAAATTTTTAAAAAGAGATGGATTTCTAGTGACCTAGTGCCCCTTTCTTGCTTATTCTTTTTTTCATTTTGTCTGTTTTCTGAAATGCCTTTCTGACTTTTAATTCTTCTCTTTTTCTTTCGAATCTTTTCTTTTCATTCCCCCATTTTTTCCCCATTAAGGATAAAGGTTCTCTTCACACAAGATCTCTCCTGAGTAGTACCAATATGCCCTCCTCACTCTTTCCAGTCCCAGCAGTGAGAAGAGGCACGAAGTATTAGGTTTCTGATAAGAAACAAGAGTCTGTTGCTGGCAGGGAGCCTTGTCAAGATCCCCCTCATTCTGAGCACTCCATTCCCACATGAACAACAATGAATGGAGATTTCACCCGCCCACCCCACATTGTTCAAGTTGTCCTTTGCCCTTTCCATCAAATCTTGGCACCCAGGAGACAGCAGACCATGTTCTGAATTCAACCCTGGGGAGCCACCGATCAATATCACTTGACTCTTCTTACCCATTAGTTGTTCTCTTTCTATGCCTGACGTGAGGGATGCCTAAGCTATTCTTTGTCATGGCCCCTTCTCAGTTGGCCCAGCTAACCCCTTAGAGGGTGGGATGGCTATCTACAGTCCCTAGACAGAGCACCAGGGACAGAGTAGTAGGATATGGATAAAGTGTAAAGCTGAGTCATGGGACATAGATTCTCTTACTGCTTCAGCTTTAGACTCAGAAGAGATGGAGAAAGTTATTGTATTTATCTCTTTATGATCTTAGCCATCAAATACCAAGAATGTTAGCTAAAAGTTTGCTTAGTTCATGGAATACTCTAATGGAAATTTATAAAACACTTCGAAAATAATATTTTTAAAAAGTTATTTTATATCTCATCTTTCTTTTTGAACATGTTATATCTGACTTCCTTTTTTACATCTGAAACTCATTTTCCCTGCCATACTTACCTATTCTTCCCTATAAATTAGTTATTATTTATGAAGCACAAATATGTTTATATTTATCTCTAATAAGAACTTCTTTTCACAGAGTTCTTGGGGGAGGTGAAGAGGGTAAGATTCAGAGAAGGGAGAAAGACATGACTTGTCATTTTTTTGAGTTTTGATTTTAAAAACTATTGCTTAAACTTATATGAGACACATTCTCTAGAATACCTTTGTGATTATTGAGACCTTAATTTTAAGTAGCAACAATCAAGTAAGCATGAAAACTATAGGGAGGCTAAATTCCTGTCTGATAGTAGGTTACAAACTTAGAAAATCAGAGTGACTTTTCCAAATCACAGATAAGTTGATCAGGAAAACCAAATCCCTAAAGCAATTCAGTGTCTGATTGACTGAGCAAAGTCTTCATTTGTCTATATTTGAATCTTCCAGCTTCAGTATTTAATCATTGTATTACAGCTTTGCTCCCAAATGCCAATTTTCTTTAGGAATCAAATAGTGGATTGTGGGGGTACCAGAACAAATGAAAACATGTTAAATCCTTTAGGATATTATGTTCTTTTTTAAATATTTTTTTAATTATAGATGGACACAGTATCTTTATTTTTATTTCTTTATTTATTTTTATGTGGTGCTAAGGATCGAACCTATGGCCTCACCCGGGCAAGGCAAGCACTCTACCACTGAGCTACAACCCCAGCCCTAGGATATTATGTTTTAATGCTTTTCGTGTTTAAAAATAAGAAATACTTACCAGGCACGATGGCACACACCTGTAATCCCAGTGGCTTGGGAAGCTGAAGCAGGAGGATCCTGAGTTCTAAGCCAGCCTCAGCAACAGCAAGGCGCTAAGCAAGTCAGTAAGACTCTGTCTCTAAATAAAATACAAAATAGGGCTGGGGATGTGGCTCAGTGGTTGAGGTCTCCTGAGTTCAATCCTTGGTATCCCCCCAAAACAACCCACTTTACTTCATTTTAGAATAAAGCCTTAATAATCAGAAACTTCCCTGAAATTCATCAGTTGCCTATTGGTTAATATTTGTAATTTTTTGATGGCAACAAAATAGCTATAAAAGTGATTGAAATTCACAGAATAATCTTTAAATGTAGCCTTTTTAAAATTTAAGCTTCTGCTTCTGCTCTTTAGATACCATTAAGAAATGAAGAAGCAAACCACAAACATATGTGTCTAACAAAGAAAATATCCAAAATACATAAAAACTATTATATACTAATAAGAAGATAGACAACCAAATTAAAAATAGACAAAAAAATTCATCAGATTCACAAAAGATGGACAGCTGTCAGTAAACTCATGATAAGATGTTTGACACCCTAAATCATCAGGACATGCAAATTACAATCATAATAAAATGGCTAAAATTAGAAAAGTTGAAAATACCAAGTGTTAGAGAGGCTTTAGAGAAGTTGGATTCGCATACATTGCTGATATGTATAATGTTTGGAAACAGTTTGGCAGTTTCTTACAAATTAAATACATGCTCACCACCCAGCCCAACAATTTTACTTCTAGATATTTACCTACAACAAACGAAAACATATGTCTACATACAGACCTATACATGAATGTTTTTAACAGTTTTGTCCAAAGTAGCCCCCACATAGGAATATCCTAAGTGTTTAATAGGTGAATTAGACAAATTGTGGTATATAGGTACACTACCTAGCACTAACAAACTACTAATACCATGACTAAATCTCAGAAACATGCTGAATGAAAGAAAACACCAAATAATACATATTGTATGAATCCAGATGTATATATAAAATCATATAAAAGGAAGTCAGCCAGGGACAGAGGAAAGCTTACTGCAAGAGAGCATGAGAGAACTTTCTGGGGTGATGGAAAGGAAGTAACTTATATCTTGATTGTGGTGGTATTCACATGGATATACACATTTTTCAAAACTCATGGAACTTCACAACTAAAATATATTGAATATTTATTTAAACTTAACTCAAAAGAAGTCTGTCTGGCCTTTGACCTCAACTTCTGGGAGTTAACATTTAAGCCCTTGGTTATCATAGGAGGTAGGAGTGTCTTTGTTTATCTGGGTTTTTGGGTTATCCTGGCATCTGTCAATGTAATGTAGACCCAGAACTGGTCACACCAGACAGTATTTAGGGTAGGGATGACCCACATCAGAAAGATTAATAATGTTATATAGGGTAAGGACTGTGGGTCACAGAGTATCATCTTGACCAGAGAAGCTGACAATAGGTTATACTTACCTAATGGATCCCCCATAAAAACTCAGAGCATCAAGGCTCAGGTGAGCTTCCCTGGTGGGCAATAACCAGTGTATATTCTTAGACACAGATAGTGAGAAAATACCATGACTGGACTCAATGGGGAGAAGACAAATGAAGTTCCAAATATAATATTTTTCTCTGTGTAGCATTTTTCTTAGATGTTGTCCTGTGTATTTTTACCTTTTGCTGATTTTAATCTGAGACTTTTGCCTGTGATGAACTCTGTGAGTATAATAGCTCTCAGTGAGTTCTGTAAGTCCTAGTAAATTACTGAACTCGGAATGGTTGGAGACCAGCCTGTCCTCCTCCAAATTTGTAATTGGTATCAGAAGTGCAGGTGGTCTTATGGAGGACTGTGTTCCTTTTAACTTTGCAATTGCCTAAACTTCCAAGGAATTGGCTCTAAACTTCAGCATTAGGATATCTCCATAAAGATGACTTTTCATTCCTATTATTGCACATATGTATGTACATATGTGTGTGTGTGTACATACCTGCCCCCAGTAGAACACTGTACTTTTAGTGTTAGGAAAGAATCTCTTAAATATGAAATGTTGGAAGCCATATTAATGTTTTATACTCCAGATTTTAAAGGTATAAATAGGACTGTTCAAACTTAGAGAAATAACAGACATCAACTAATTAGCAGACATTATCTAGGAAAAGTGGGATGAGACAAAACAAACTGCAATTTATTATTCACTATAGCTATTATTTAAGTAATATATGTAAGGGTCATTTTGTCCTTTTTATATTTTTAGGAGTTTTTAACTTAAATAATACTAGGAAAACTTACGAATTTCATTCTTTGGATTTCTATTGGTTAAGAAAACTGAATGAGTGCTAAAGAGAGAAGTACTCTGAAGACTTCGGCTTTCTGGCCTTGTGCATGCTAGGTACGTGCTCTATGACAGCTATAGCTACATCCTCAGCCCTCAGCAGATTTAATTCCGAGTCCAAGACTCTTTTTATGATTCTGTCTACAGCCGATTGTGTTATTCCTTCCCTCCTTTTCATTTTCCTTTTATTTCCACAAACATTTATTGAACACTTGGTAGGTTTGGGGCTCTCAGCTGTGTTGGTTTAGGAACAGAGTGGTTTAGCAGTATCCTAGTCCTCTGCTTACCAGATGCCAGCACCCTGCTCCCAGCTGTCACAGCAAAGATGTCCGGAGACATTGCCAAATATCCCCTGTGGAGTAAAATCTTCCTCAGTTGAATGCCACAGTTCTAAGGAAACTGATTTCTAGATTTTCAAATCATATGCATATTTTTCTTATAAAATAAATCTGCCTATATTATGTTAAAATTAACAGACTTTCTTTATGTTGGATCTCTTTTCCCTTCTGTCACAGGACTTCTACTTTACAAAAGAAAGAACAACTTCTTCCTCATTCAGTATTTTAACTGTGACTCATTGCCTGGGAGAGGATAAATCCTTGACCCCCCAAAAAGGAATAATTAAAACTTCTAGCCTCCCAATTTGTCTCATTCAGAGATGCATTTACAATTAATTTTGCTTTTTGATATAGCCATTTATTAAAAGTAATAATGTATACAATGTTGGATCAACTGCATGTTAGTGAAAATTTGACACTTAGCATCTTATGGTCACAAGAATAAAAACCATTTAATTCCATTTATTCATATACTCTTGTTTGAGACATATAATAAAGTGACCAAAGCTTTTTTTTTAAGGTTTAATGTTTAATCTGTTAATGTTTTTGACTTGACTTATTTTTCATATCACCTTAACACAAGATGGTTAATTATGAAGATAAAAATAATTTTATGATCACAGCTTTTTAAGCATAAAATATGTTAATAAACAGTTCTGTAGAGGAAATAAAATGGGTAATAAGATTTGAAGGAGAAAAAGCAGTACAATTTCCAACTGTAAAAGATGAGCTTGTTTGAAATTTAAAAAAATAGATGATGATAGTTATCAAACCCCTTTCAGATTCATTTAAAAAGTTATATACAATTTGATTTTAACATTTCAATATTTTCAGTATACCAGAAGTTACTACATCTCTCAATTATATAAATTTGTATTGAATAATTTTATACATAAACTTCAAAGATTTGGGTACTATACATTTTCAAAATGATTTTAGGGTTACATGAGTGAAAGGCTTGAAGGCCACTCACAGTAATTGTAAATCGTGTTTGGCAATCAGGGAAAAACCACAATGCTCAGGCTAAAGCTGGGACACTCTGCCATCTGGTGGCTAAGAGACTTTCATGGCACAAGGCAGGAATAAAGCTTTGTTCCAACCATGCATGAACTGACTCATAAAACAGTATCTAGAATCAGAGATGAAACAAGACATATAGAAACAGAGAAGTAACAATGGTTGATTGTTAATACTATTATTGCAAATTCAGAAAATTCTCATTGGTGGTTTTTGTTGTTGTTGTTTTGTTTGTTTTTGTTTTTTACTGTGTAGGATAAAACCTGAAATCTCTCACCTAGAATCAACTAATTCCAGTATTTTTTTTAATGATAGTTCATGTGGCTTTATATCATAAATGAAACAAAAAACTTTCTCTGTCATTTTGTTGTGAAGAGACAGAAGATAATTGTGGTGCTCTATTTGTGTACACTATAGAAATGTAAAATCACCAAAGATTACATTATTTGTAGAACTTTATTAAAAATTAGCATATATGTAAATTCTTACCACCTGTTTCCAATGGCTGTTTGAAATTCTTGTTGACTTATATCTTCTTTTAATTTGTTATTCTTTCTGTCAGAAATAAGCAAAAGATGGGAATGAACCTAGTCATAGTAAATCCAATAAGTGAAGTTCCAACCTCCTGAAAATCAACCAACCATTCCTCAAATTATAAAACAACAGAACTTTTTAAATGGTTCCATTTCTAGAGTAAGTGATTTCAAATTTTATGCGTGTTCTTTTGTGTTTTCTAGACAACTTGGCATAAGCAGAAGAAAAAATATCTTTTCCAAATGCAGCTTCACAATATTCAGAGTTACTAATAACATACGAACCAAACTACAAATTGTTCCAGAACTCTCCATCACTTTAATAGAAGTGCCAATTAAAGTATATTTCTCTGTATTATGTCTCAGTCCAAAAAACTTTACCAATTTAATAAATACCATAAATGATGGCAGGTTTTTAGTTCCCTTAAGAGTAATCAATATAGAAACAAAATATAAACATAAAAACAAAAATGGAATATTTGAAATGCTTACTTGAAAATAGTTAAGAGTAAGAGGAAATCAGATCAAAATAAATTTGCTGATTTTTCTTCAATTCCAGTTAAAGTAAAGGTAGGACTGATTCTTCTTTTATTATAAAATTCTAAAAAACAATAACACTGAAACCATAATTTAATGTCTCAGGATGAAAAGAGAAACCAAATTCAGCTCTTTTTTTCTTTCCCATTGATTTAAAACTTATTTTAAAGGTAAATACCTCGATTAATTTTCCCATCATTTGGACTCTTAATGAAAGCAAAGAACTCTCTTGCAAGAATTTGGGGGTTTTATTTTTCTTGCATTACAGCAAACACTTTTTTAGAAAAATTAAATACATTAATAAAATGATTGTATGTGTGTTTGTACATGCATATAAGCATGTAACTTTAAGTCCAAAGCAAGCCTAATATTGGTATTAACTGCTTGATATTATAGGTCAGCTTTAAGAAAGTAAGCCTATCCAGGGAAAGTCTCATGTCTTTTATTCTTTTCTCCTTACTGAGCTGCCACCACTTTGGGTGTAATAAATACTCAGTAAATAAATTAACAGACTAAAATGAATAAACAAGATTATGCCCAAACAGGCTGAGGAAGTCATTAGAGAAATATTATTTGGTCCCCTAAGGTCGATATTAACATTGCCCAGTAAAACTTTATATATAGCTTCTTCTGAGTTATTTTAGGTTTTAGCTATTTAGTTTGCTTAGTATTTGATTTGATCAATTGAAAAATGACAGTTTAAAATTTAACAGAAATAAAATTAATTTGTAATGGCAATACATAGGGCTAATTCAGAGCTTAGTAGCTAGTGGGTGGCTTCTGGCTGGCAGATGTATTTAATATTATTATTTTTGAAAAAGGAAATTTATATAAAAACTGGATTTCTGGTTCCTCTGTAAAAAAATCGTAATTATCTATAATCCACAACAGCAACAATTGCCAGGGCTGCATGGCCACTGCTCTCTCAAGAAGCAGCATGTTGATCTCCATCACCACTACTGTTCTCTAAAACTGAGGCCAGATGTTGGATGCAACTTACTGTCTACTTGGTATGGAGAAATATTCCCTGTGTACCATGTTTCCATTGAAAGAGATTAAAATGGCTACATAGTTAAAGAAAATGGGAGAAAGACTGATTCTTCTAGGAAGTAACATGTATTACTACATGTTTAATCTTTGAACTAGAACCTGCTGCAACTACTCACATTATTTATGAGTAGTTGAAGCTGTGATGCCCCACCCCCTCATACCCCCCCCACCCCATCAGGATAGCTGATGAGCTTTGTCAACATGTCAATATGTGTGTATATGTAAATATGAATATAATCAAGCTTTTAAAGAATATATCAGCTCTAAATAGAGACTACATTACCAAAATAAACCCTGAAAAAATATTTTTAAAGATTTTGAAGGCCAGGTGTGGTGGCGCATTCCTGTAATCCCAGCAGCTTGGGAGGTGGACCCAGGAAGATTTCAAGTTCAAAGCCAGCCTCAGGAAAAGCAAGGTGCAAACCGATTCAGTGAGGCCCTGACTCTAAATAAAATACAAAATAGGGCTGGGGATGTGATTCAGTGGTTGAGTGCCCCTGAGTTAAATCTCTACTGCCCCCAAAAAGATTTTGAAAGCTAAAGATGCCTAACTCTATTGGATAGTAAAATATGAAGTTTTATTTTTGTGTGTTTTTTAAGTTTTGTGTGTCACTCACACAAGACCAGATACCTCAGAAAGTCCAGAATAGACTATAGTATGTATAGAATTTAGAATGTAATCTATGTTGAATAGAAAAATCAAAATGCAAAAAAGTCATAGCTATACCCAACTCAGGAGGCTGAGGCAGGAAGATTGCAAATTTAAGCCTCAGCAAGTTAGCTAGACCTCATCTCAAAATAAAATAAAAAGACTTGGGGATGTAGTTCAGTAGTAAAGTGCCCCTTGTTTCAATTCCTAGTACCACCAATAAATAAATATAAGGGGGTAATGTTTTAAATTAGTAGTAGATTCTGTATTTTACTGCAGAATTATCAGATTTTTTTAACCAAGTTTTTGTTTTTTGCAAAAAAGTGGGATGTAACCATTATGTGAGGTTTTCCTTTAAAAAACTGTGCTTGTATTTCTGTAAATTCGTTTATTAATAATCCATCTTTTATGCAAAATTAGGATTTATAGAGTACTTGTGAATATACATTAATGTGGTGGCGACCATTATGCAGTGAAACGTGGCTCTTCTGCCTTGTTGAGTAGAAGCCGAGAGCATTTAAGGCATCTACCTGCCTTATGGGCACATATATAGGTAACAATTTAAGTCCAAAGCAAGGCTAATATTACCTTGGAGGAAAGAGTGTGGTGTGTTTTTTTTGTGGAAGGTGCCATTGTTTACTTAACTGTTTTTTACCTCCTTCTCCTTCCATGGTGGCAGGTCCTACTTCTTACAATAGAGGCTTTGGAAATGCTTGGCACTCTTACTTCCAGTGTTTCTTTCAGCTATGGTTATGTGACATGGCTACTGATAAAATAAAATGAAGAGAAATCTGTGGGAATGACTTCTGAAAAGATGTTCATCCTAATAAAAAGAGACACATGGGAGATGTCTTTCTGCTTGGAATGCCTCCTTTTTCCTGGTGTTAAATGAAGCTGTCTGCTGAAGTTAGGTCCAGAGCAGCTGTAGCTTTCCTTGAGGTGAGGAACCTGGAGATGAGAAGGCTATGTACTGAGATGACAGAGCACAAGGGTGGACAGGTCTGGGCCCTTGGTGGCACTGTGGAGTTCTCAAACCAACACTGAAGCTCTTACCCTCAGAGTTTATTAAATGACTTCATTGTTTAAACCATTTTTAGTTGAATGTGGTCACTTGCCCTAAGAATCCTTCAAACGTATACATTGTACAAGAAATGCCAAATAAGGACTGAGGTAGGAGTCAATACTGATACATGAAGATAGAGTTTTACTAAGAAAACTTATCCACACCCCTTATCTGCTCCTTGAGGATATAGCCATCCACACCCAGAGGGACCCATGCTCATCAGATCCTGTCATACAGTAAAGGAATTAACATACCCATCTGTGACAGACCATGTTTTGTTTGGACTTATTTTTAAACATATCATGTGAGGGAGTAGTGGGGGAGGTAAGTGCAGGTTCCATTGAGGGAAGAGAGAGTCCTTGACCCTCTCTACCACCACTTAGTCTAGGACTCTAGCAAAGGCCACCTTGGGGGATGTCCAATTCCAACCTGGGCACAGACATTAAAATAAACTTGGTTGTGCAACAGGCAGAGGAGGGACCCAGGTTTAGCTTTCCTAAGCTACTCCTGGGTCTCATGTGCTAACTATATCCAGAGGCCTGCCCTTTGCCCTCACTGGTACCTGCACTTATCTGAAAGAACATTTGCATAGGTTTCAATGGGCATTTCAGCCAAGAGTGACAGGGCCACTGGGATGAGTTTGGAGCATCAGGGAGAACCAACAGAAACATTGGCCCACACCAAAAGGCCCCTGACCCTCCACACACAACTTCAGCACCAGAGAGGTCTGAAGGGTATTCCTGAACATTTGGATTAAAGTTCATCACCCACAGGCCAGGACAGCCACAGGATGGCAGATGGACGCTGCAGGGCCAGAGGATTCCTGCTAAAAGTCAAACAGCTTTACCTCTCCCACTCCTCCTCCTCTCTTGTTGAAATGAGCAGGGTGATGGACAGGCTTTCTGAGAGACTGGACCTCTCCATCCAAGAAAAGGTAAATAACCCCTGGAGAGACAGCTTGAACTGCCTGGTTGAGTAAGGTTTGAGCAAGATTGGACACTGAGTTCATATTTTTTTCTTTTTTTCCTTTTTGCCATAGCAGAGAGTGGGGTGGGGCAGATGACAGGAAGAAAGCTACAGACAAAATAACACATTTATCAGCACATTTAGGTTGTGAGCTAAATTTATGAACTTGTCCAACATAGTTTTTCACACACAAAAACAAAAACTAGGAAAATGACAGTAGTTAACACTGGGAGAGGGGGAATGGGAGAAGTGGTTAGTAAAAACAAAGTAAATGGCATGAAAGCTATAAATAAATAGTAAGTAGCAACTAACCTATTTTCATAGATATGTGGATCTGAAGCTGAAGAAAAAGAATCAGAGCAGGGCATATAGATTTGAGGATGGTTAGCCCAGAGGGGATGCTGAAGCTATGTGTATACATGGGAGCATTTCTAAGAACACACAAATGAGAAGAACCACTGGACAATATTGGCATTTGTGGAGCGAAAACAGAACCTGCCGAGGAATCCATAAAGGAGCAGTCAGGATAGAAAACCCACAAGAATATGATACATAGGAGCCCAAAATGAATATATTTTTAGGAAGGAGTGGGTAGACAGTAGGATTAAATGTTCCAGAGAAGTCAAATAAAATAAGGAGTAAAGAGTGTACATTTTATTTGGCAATACGGAGGTCAGCGGAGACCTCAGTGAGAGCAACTTCAAAGAGTGTAAGCACCAAGCCAGAGGACTGAGTGGTGATTGAGAGGAAGAGTGGCAACTCTTCACAAAGAGCTTTCCAGAAGGTAGAAGGTAGAGAGGCCAGACAAGGAGGAGACTTAGCAGGAGAGTTCTTTGAGATGTAGGACCTAGAAAATGTTTATACCAGGAAAGAAGCATCTATGTTTGAGGAAAAGAGATTTTGAGAAATGAAGAGCCACAAACTGAGACTGAAGAAACTTGAACTCTGGCCCAGGTCCTGCCATTAACAATTTGTGAGATTTGGGGAAAATCACTTCACCTCTCTGTGTCTCAGTATCCTCCTTTGTCAAATGAGAGTGAACCTAAATCAAATTTCATTTGGCTGAAATATTTTCTGATTCTGGATCTGCTCCAAAGAAAAAAACTGAGGTGTATATACCAGTGTTTTATTTAAAACTTTTTGTGGCTAAAAAGCTGTTACTGAAATCAAACCATTCTTTCACCTACCCAGAATTCTAGCACATAAATCAGCACAGCATGATATAATTACAAAAGTAAAATTGGGAGAAAGTTAATGCTGTTCAAGGGTCTTTGCTCCTTTGTGGAAATCAATCATTAATATTTGATCATTAATTTTTCTTTAGGGGACACTTATGAAAAGATCATCAGTCATTTATTTCTGGCTTCCTGCTCATCCACTTTAACTGTTAGGGTGAATTTCACTGAGTAGGCCTTAGTGGGCTTCTCCCTCTACATGTTGTAGGCAAGAAGATTCATGTCAGCTCCTGTCTCCGGAGAGAGCAATTCAGAAAACAAGGAGCTGGTATGTTCCTGATGCAATGTGACATTGATCTGGAGGCCACAACACTGATAGACACAGAAACCTTGACTATTCGTTAGCAGAAGTAACACATACAAAATCATTTCTGGCCAATAAAGAAGAACACTTGGGTAATTCTGAAACTACAGCACCTATCAAGGGGCTACTGAGGGTGGCAGGGATTCGGCAACATCAAGTCCCACCAGACTAATCACTATTAAGTACCTAAATCTATAGTACTGGTTACATTATTTAACACAGGTTACATAGTATATTTCCTAAAATTAGTTTATATAAATTCAAACATTTTCCTCATTATTATAGATATTCTGCTCTATAATTTGGGATACTAAATTACTGTCTAAAGACTATTATTTGGCCTATTTCAGTCCTACAGAACAACAGGTCATAATGATATAATGATTTTTCCCCCAATTATTTTAGTCAGATATTTTGAATCTATGACCAAAAAAACCTTTAAAAGACAATTAAAAGGAGGAAAAGTTCATTTGGGCCACAGTAAGCTAACTCCATAGCTCTGAGCCCAAGATGAAGCTGAACATCATGGCAGAAGGGCATGGAGGAGGAAAACAACTCAGGACCTGACAATCAGAAAGCAGAGAGAGAGAGAGAGAGCACTCTGCTTCCCAGGGACAAAATATAAACCCCAAAGTCACATCCCTAGTGACCTTCCTCTTCCAGCCATACCCTACTTGCCTATTTAATCCATATCAGTGGATTAAAGACTCTCATAATGATTAAGACTCTGATAATGCAATTATTTCACCTCTGAAAATGCTTACATTGTCTTACAGATGACCTTTGGGGGAACACCTCATATCTATACCATAACACTAATATTTCAGAGAATTGCCACCAATCATCCATTTGAATAATATCCATCAAGTTAGAGTTGGAGTAACATAAACCTACAAAGTCATTAGTACAGAATGTGAAGCAGTCTGCCATTCAATCAAAATTTCTGAAATTACTTTCATAATATATTTGAATATTCTATGAGCGAATCACAGTGAAATATTTAGAAGTCTATTACCTTCAACAAGTACAATGTTGTGTTTATGTTACAAAGGTTGCCAAAGGGGCCTGGGCATGTGGCTCAGTAGTGGAGTGCTTGCCTAGCATTCATGAGGCCCTGGGTTTGATCCTCAGCACTGTAAAAATGAAACAAAGGATGTCAAAGGTACCACAGCCTCAGATTTAGATGGAAAGGACTCCTATATTCCCATCATAACTAAAACCCAAAGCACCAAACAAATATCCCTCACAAAGCAAGGTATATACATTTCATATCCTAGGCCCAATCTCAGTTGAGGTTCATAATTCCTTTTCTGGTTCTTTCTATTGGAAGGAAAAAAAAATCCTTCCATGCTGGAGTGTACTGGCAAGCTATTCTAAATCACTGTGGACTGGAAATCTACAGAATTTTCTCATCCGTCAAAACCAAAACTGAAAATTATGTTGACAAGTAAATCAGGAAAAAAAAAAAGAAAAAAAGAATGAAACAGTAGCAAAAGCAAGCTAAGTGAAATGCTTTAATCTCCCTTTCCAAATCAGGCCCCCATCTAATCAGTAAGGTTATTAACCTCTCCTTGACCAAAAAGCAACAATAAGCAGGAATTTCAAATCCCAGCTCCTACTGACTAGATGTTGGACCCTTCAGTTCTTCTCTATCCTTAATTCTCCACAGAAGAAATAAGGTGTCAGGGGACACACACCCACTTGTAATTCCAATTACTCAGGAGGCTGAGGCAACAGATCATAAATTCAAGGCCAGCTTAGCAATTTAGTGAATTCTGTCTCAAAATAAGAAATTAAAAGGCTGAGGATGTTGCTCAGTGGTAGAGTGCTTGCCTAGCATGTGCAGTTCCCAAGATGGAAAAGAAAAAATGAAGGGATTTTACAACGTGACTACTGGGAGCCCTTGCTCTTGAACATTTTCCTGAGGGCAATAAGGAGTCACTGGAGAGCAATAAATGCAGAGTGGATAAGATTATGTTCAAATTTAAGAAGACCTCTCTGGCTTCAATTTAGAGAATGGATTGAAGGAGGCGGCTCTTGGTTAAGAAAGCCCACTTAGGTAGCCACTGCAGAATGTCCAGTGAGATGAACACAAGCATAGCCAAGGACATGTTGAATTTAGAATTTTGGACTTAAGTCTTCTTACTCAATTTTCCTTTATAATGTTTTCCCTTTTGCTTTGGTTGGAACACTTGTCCTGCAGAATTCATGTGTTGGAAACTTAATCCTCAATTTATTTATTTTTCTTAAAAAAGAAGCAAAGTATCTTTATTATTTTTAAAGCCATTCTTTAAAACAAATAATTAGGCATTAGACTAGCAACTGAAATAATTTTTGCAAATTAATATGTAGCAATTAAAACTTAATAGTACATTATCAAATTATTCATATAAAATAACTAGTTATTACTATACCAATGCTTCTTCAGATTAATAGAAATAAGAAATTCACAGTAATTTATTATATGCACTTAAGGCTTGCTTTATCAAAATAATTTTAATAAGTTTTATGATACAGGAATAATTCTTTTTTCCTATGTATCTATTTCTCTTTTTATTAATTTTTAAAATTAATATATGACAGTGGAATGCATTACAATTCATATAACACATATAGAACACAATTTTTCATATCTCTGATTATAGACAAAGTATATTCACACCAATTCATGTCTTCATACATGTATTTTAGATAATGATGACCATCACATTCCACCATCATTTCTAATCTAACACCATGCCCCTACCCTTCCCCTCCCACAGCTCTGCTCTATCTAGAGTTTGTCTATTCCTCCCATGTTCTCTCTCTCACTATGAATCAACCTCCTTATATCAGAGAAAACATTAGGCATTTAGTTTTTTTGGGATTGGCTAACTTCAGTTAGCATTATCTCCTCCAACTCCATCCATTTACCTGCAAATGCCATGATTTAATTGTCTTTTTTTTGCTGAGTAATATTCCATTGTGTATAAATGCCACAAATGCCACATTTTTTTATCCATTCATCTACTGAAGGGAATCTAGGTTGGTTCCACAGTTTAGCTATGGTGAATTCTGCTGCTATGAACATTGATGTGGCTGTGTCCCTATAGTATGCTGGTTTTAAGTCCTTTGGGTATAGACCGAGGAGAGGGATAGCTGGGTCAAATAATGGTTGCATTCCCAATTTTCCAAGAAATCTCCATAATTATTTCCATATTGACTGTACCAATTTGCAGTCGCACCAGCAGTGTGTGAGTGTATCTTTCCCCCACATCCTTGCCAACACTTATTGTTGTTTGTCTTCATAATAGCTGCCATTGTGACTGGAGTGAGATGAAATCTTAGAGTAGTTTTGATTTGCATTTCTCTAGTCTCCAGAGATGATGAACATTTTTTCATATATTTGTTGATTGATTGTATTTCATTTTCTGAGAAGTGTCTGTTCAGGTCCTTGGCCCATTTGTTGATTGGGTTATTTGGTTTTTTGGTGCTTAGCTTTTTGAGTTCTTTATATACCCTAGAGATTAGTGCTCTATCTGATGTGTGAGGGCTAAAAATTTGCTCCCAAGATGTAGGCTCTCTATTCACTTTGCAGATTGTTTCTTTTGCTGAGAAGAAATTTTTAGTTTGAATCCATCCCATTTATTGATTCTTGATTTTAATTCTTGTGCCACAAGAGTCTTATTAAGGAAATTGAGGCCTGATCCCACATGAAGGAGATTAGGGCCTATTTTTTTTAATCTACTTTATTTTTTTTAATTAGTTATTCAAAACATTACAATGCTCTTGACATATCATATTTCATACATTAGATTCAAGTGGGTTATGAACTCCCATTTTTACCCCAAATACAGATTGCAGAATCACATCGGTTACACATCCACATTTTTACATAATGCCATATTAGTAACTGTTGTATTCTGCTACCTTTCTTATCCTCTACTATTCCCCCTCCCCTCCCATCTTCTCTCTCTACCCCATCTACTATAATTCATTTCTCTCCTTGTCTATTTTCCCATTCCCCTCACAAACTCTTATATGTAGTTTTGTATAACAAAGAGGGTCTCCCTCCATTTCCATGCAATTTCCCTTTTCTCTCCCTTTCCCCCCTCCTCATGTCTCTGTTTAATGGTAATCTTTTTCTCCTGCTCTTCCTCCCTGCTCTGTTCTTAGTTGTTCTCATTATATCAAAGAAGATATTTGGCAATTGTTTTTTAGGGATTGGCTAGATTCACTTAGCATAATCTGCTCTAGTACCATCCACTTCCCTGGAAGTTCCATGATTTTATCATTTTTTAGTGCTGTGTAATACTCCATTGTGTATAAATGCCACATTTTTTTTTTATCCATTCATCTATTGAAGGGCATCTGGGTTGGTTCCACAGTCTAGCTGTTGTGAATTGTGCTGCTATGAACATCGATGTGGCAGTATCCCTATAGTATGCTCTTTTAAGGTCTTCAGGGAATAGTCTGAGAAGGGCAATAGCTGGGTCAAATGGTGGTTCCATTCCCAGCTTTCCCAGGAATCTCCATACCGCTTTCCAAATTGGCCGCACCAATTTGCAGTCCCACCAGCAATGTACAAGTGTACCCTTTTCTCCACATCCTCGTCAGCACTTGTTGTTGTTTGACTTCATAGTGGCTGCCAATCTTACTGGAGTGAGATGGTATCTTAGGGTGGTTTTGATTTGCATTTCTCTGACTGCTAGAGATGGTGAGCATTTTTTCATGTACTTATTGATTGATTCTATGTCCTCCTCTGAGAAGTGTCTGTTCAGGTCCTTGGCCCATTTGTTGATTGGGTTATTTGTTATCTTATTGTCTAATTTTTTGAGTTCTTTATATACTCTAGATATTAGGGCTCTATCTGAAGTGTGAGGAGTAAAGATTTGTTCCCAGGATGTAGGCTCCCTATTTACCTCTCTTATTGTTTCTTTTGCTGAGAAAAAAACTTTTTAGTTTGAGTAAGTCCCATTTGTTGATTCTAGTTATTAACTCTTGTGCTATGGGTGTCCTATTGAGGAATTTGGAGCCCGACCCCACAATATGTAGATCGGAGCCAACTTTTTCTTCTATCAGATGCAGAGTCTCTGATTTGATATCAAGCTCCTTGATCCATTTTGAGTTAACTTTTGTGCATGGCAAGAGAAAGGGATTTAGTTTCATTTTGTTGCATATGGATTTCCAGTTTTCCCAACAAATTTGTTGAAGATGCTATCCTTCCTCCATTGCATGCTTTTAGCCCCTTTATCAAATATAAGATAGTTGTAACTTTGTGGATTAGTCTCTGTGTCCTTTATTCTGTACCATTGGTCCACCTGCCTGTTTTGGTACCAGTACCATGCAGTTTTTGTTACTATTGCTTTGTAATATAGTTTGAAATTTGGTATTGCTATACCACCTGATTCACACTTCCTGCTTAGAATTGCTTTTGCTATTCTGGGTCTTTTATTTTTCCATATGAATTTCATGATTGCTTTATCTATTTCTACAAGAAATGCCGTTGGGATTTTGATTGGCATTGCATTAAACCTATAGAGAACTTTTGGTAATATCGCCATTTTGATAATGTTAGTTCTGCCTATCCATGAATAGGGTATATTTTTCCATCTTCTAAGATCTTCTTCTACTTCTCTCTTTAGGGTTCTGTAGTTTTCATTGTATAAATCTTTCACCTCTTTTGTTAGGTTGATTCCCAAGTATTTTATTTTTTTTGAGGATATTGTGAATGGAGTGTTTTTCCTCATTTCCGTTTCAGAAGTTTTGTCGCTGATATACAGAAATTCCTTTGATTTATGTGTGTTGATTTCATATCCTGCCACTTTGCTGAATTCATTTATTAGTTCTAGTAGTTTCTTTGTAGACCCTTTTGGGTCTTCTAGGTATAGAATCATGTCATCCACAAATAGTGATAATTTAAGTTCTTCTTTTCCTATTTTTATGCCTTTAATTTTTTCGTCTGTCTAATTGCTCTAGCCAGTGTTTCGAGAACTATATTGAATAGAAGTGGTGATAGAGGGCATCCCTGTCTTGTTCAGATTTTAGAGGGAATGCCTTCAATTTTTCTCCATTCAGAATGATGCTAGCCTGAGGCTTAGCATAGATAGCTTTTACAATGTCGAGGTAAGTTCCTGTTATCCCTAGTTTTTCTAATGTTTTGAACATAAAGGGATGCTGTACTTTGTCGAATGCTTTTTCCGCATCTATCGAGATGATCATATGATTCTTATATTTAAGCCTATTGATGTGGTGAATAACATTTATTGATTTCCGTATATTGAACCATCCTTGCATCCCAGGGATGAATCCTACTTGATCATGGTGCACAATTTTTTTGATGTGTTTTTGTATTCAATTCGCCAGAATTTTATTGAGGATTTTTGCATGTAGGTTCATTAAAGATATTGGTCTGTAGTTTTCTTTCTTTGAGGTGTCTTTGTCTGGTTTCGGAATCAGGGTGATGTTGGCCTCATAGAATGAATTTGGAAGAGCTCCTTCTTTTTCTATTTCCTGAAATAACTTGAAAAGTATTGGTATTAATTCTTCTTTAAAGGTTTTGTAAAACTCTGCCGTATACCAGTCCGGTCCTGGGCTTTTCTTGGTTGGTAGTCTTTTGATTTCTTCTTCAATTTCATCCATTGATATTAGTCTGTTCAAATTGTGTGTATCCTCCTGACTCAGTCTGGGCAAATCATATGACTTAAGAAATTTATTGATGTCTTCACTATCTTCTATTTTATTGGAATATAGGTTTTCAAAATTATTTCGAATTGTCTTCTGTATTTCTGTAGCATCTGTTGTGATATTGCCTTTTTCATCCCATATGTTAGTAATTTGAGTTCTCTCTCTTCTTCTCTTCATTAGCATGGCTAAAGATCTGTATATCTTATTTATTTTTTCAAAGAACCAACTTTTAGTTTTGTTAATTTTTTCAATAGTTTCTTTTGTTTCAATTTCATTGATTTCTGCTCTGATTTTAATTATTTCTTGCTTTCTGCTACATTTGCTGTTGTTTTGCTCTTCCTTTTCTGGGGCTTTGAGATGAAGTGTGAGCTCATTTATTTGTTGGTTTTTTCTTTTTTTGAGGAATGACCTCCAGGCGATGAATTTCCCTCTTAAAACTGCTTTCATTGTGTCCCATAGATTCCGATATGTTGTGTCTGTATTTTCATTTATCTCTAAGAATTTTTTGATTTCCTCCTTTATGTCTTCTGTAACCCATTGATCATTCAGTAACATATTGTTCATTTTCCATGTGATGTAGGATTTTTCCTTCTTTCTTTTATCATTGATTTCCAGTTTCATTCCATTATGATCAGATAAAATTCATGGTATTATCTCCACCCCTTTATATTTACTAAGGGTTGCCCTATGGCATAATATATGGTCTATTTTTGAGAAGGATCCATGTGCTGCTGAGAAAAAAGTATATCCACTTGATGATGGTTGATATATTCTATATATGTCAGTTAAGTCTAGGTTATTGATTGTGATATTGAGTTCTATAGTTTCTTTATTCAACTTTTGTTTGGAGTATCTGTCCAATGGTGAGAGAGGTGTGTTGAAGTCACCCATAATGATTGTGTTGTGGTCTATTTGATTCTTGAACTTGAGGAGAATTTGTTTTATGAATGTCGCAGCACCATTATTTGGTGCATAAATATTGATAATTGTTATGTCTTGTTGGTGAATGGTTCCTTTTAACAGTATATAATGTCCTCCTTTATCCCTTTTGATTAACTTAGTCTTGAAGTTGATTTTATTCGATATGAGGATGGCCACCCCTGCTTGCTTATGAGGACCGTGTGCATGGTATATTTTTTCCCATCCTTTCACCTTCAGCCTGTGTATGTCTTTTCCAATCAGATGTGTCTCCTGGAGGCAGCATATTGTTGGATTTGTTTTCTTAATCCATGATACCAGCCTATGTCGCTTTATTGGAGAGTTTAAGCCATTAACATTTAGAGTTACTATTGATATATGGTTTGTACTTCCAGCCATGCTTGATTATTTATCCTTTTTTTTAAATTTAGTTTGTTTCTCCATGATTATCTTTTCCCCCGCCCTCTGTCTTTACCAAGGCACTTCCCAATGATGGTTTTGGTTATTGTTTTTCATTTCTTCCTTGTGTAGTGTTTTGCTCAAGATGCTTTGCAATGCTGGTTTTCTGGTTGCAAATTCTTTTAACTTTTGTTTATCATGAAAGATTTTTATTTTGTTGTCATACCTGAAGCTTAATTTTGCTGGATACAGAATTCTTGGTTGGCATCCATTGTCTTTCAGTGTTTGAAATACATTGTTCCAGGACCTTCTTGCTTTCAGCGTCTGTGATGAAAAATCCATTGTTGACCTTATTGGTTTACCCCTGAATGTAATCTGCTTCCTTTCTCTTGTAGCTTTTAATATTTTCTCTTTGTTCTGTATATTGGATATCTTCATAACAATGTGTCTTGGCATTCGTCTACTGTGATTTTGTATGCTCGGTGTCCTGTATGTATCTACAATTTGTATATCCATTTCCTTTTTTATTTCTGGAAAGTTTTCTGTAATTATTTCATTCAGCAGGTTACTCATTCCCTTGGTTTGAATCTCTATACCTTCCTCTATCCTGATGACTCTTAAGTTTGTTTTTTTTATGTTATCCCATATCTCTTAGATTTTTTCTCGTGATTTTTTACCTGCCTTTCTGAGTTGGCTAGATTCTTTTCAAGATGATATATTTTGTCTTCATTATCTGACGTTCTGGCTTCTACTTGCTCCACTCTGTTAGTGATCTCTCATTTGAGATTTTAATTTGGTTTATAGTTTCCTTCATTTCTAGAATTATTGTTTGATTATTTTTATAATCTTTATCTCCTGATAAAGATGCTTAACTTCTTCTTTTATCTGTTTATGTAATTCATTCTCAATGTGTTCTTTCACTGTTTGACTTTGCTGTCTCATATCCTCTTTAAGGTTCCATTCCATCTGTCTAAGGTGTTCCTTGAGTTCTTTATATGACCATTTTTCTGATGACTCTAGGTCCTCCTGAATATTTAGGCTGTCCTGCATTGTTTGTACTCCTTTTCTTCCTTGCTTTTTCATGCTGCTCATGTTACTTCTTGTTCTGTTTGACTGTTGAGTTACTGTTTACTCCTATAAATTTATTTGATGCTTGGGAGGAAATGTATTAGAAGGGAAGGGAAGAAGTCACTAAAGAGATTGAGAGTAAGCAGGTAGAATTCAAGGAAGGGGGAATAAGAAAATTGAAAAGACAAAAGAAGAAGAAAATAGGAAATAAAAAAAGAAAAATTAAAAAAATAATAATAATAATAAAAATTAAAATTAAAATTAGAAGAAAAAAAATTTAAAAAACAATAAAAATGAAAATGAAAAAAAAACCCAAAAAAACTAATAAATGCAGTCTTAGAGTTTGATTAACTTCTCTTCCAGTAGGTGGAGTTGTGTCCACCAGGCCAAGCTTCTGTCAATACGTGGGAACCAATCACTGTGCAGCAGCTCCTCCTCCCAGACTGGGAGAGTCTCCAATCCTGAGTGCCTAGGGCCTCCTCTTGTGTCTAGTCACTTCCCCACTTTTCCTCTAGCCAGGCCCCTCTCACTGGTGACGCTCACCCACAATACTGTCTACACGCCAGGTCTGCTGCTCCTGGGAGCCCTGTTTTCATGAACGACTGGGCACACTCTCCCTGTTTGCCATTCCCTCAGACCCTAAGTTTGTAGAGCTTGGGGCTGAGAATCCTCAGCGAATTTTACTTGCCCTCCAGTAGCCACGCCCCCAGTAGCTGGTGCAAGAGACCTCAGTTGTCAGCACTGGTGGGAGGGTAGCCGGGAGTTTCATGCCGCGGGTCCTGCGCCACTCCTGATTACCTCGGTCTGGCTATCTCGCTCGCGGGAGAGCTGGGAGGGGCCCTTAAGGTTTCCCCGATGTGTGGAGAGGGAAGGCTAGGGGATTACACACCTGTAGCCGCAGGTTTCAATGAAGTTATCTCCTCCGATGCAGTCTGGTGACGTCAGTTCTCTGCCATGGTGGTATCTCTTGCAAATAGTGACAGTTCGTTTCCCTTTGCCAGGTGACCAATGCAACAGGTGGGTCCTGTCTCTCCCAAGCCCCGTTTCAATCCTGTGGCCACTGCCTATGAAGGCTCGGTTGGCATTTACCTCCGTAGGGTCAGAAGGGCTGACCAGTTGTTTTAGTGGGATGGATTAGTGCTGAGTCACAGCTGTTTGTCTGCGGGAAGCAGGCGAACCGGGAGCTTGAATTCAACAGATCCGGGCTCAGTGTGTGTTCTGAGAGGCCCAGACTGTTCGCCCCAAATCCACGTCAGCTCAGCATTGCCTAGTGATCCTGAGCAAATAGCATTTAGACTGTTTACGACTCCCTATGCCCGCACAGCTGAAGAGGTCAGAGACTTGATCTCTCCATGCCCGTCGCCATGTTAGGGCCTATTTTTTTTAAGTTGTAGTTGGACACAATACCTTTATTTTTATTTATTTGTTTTTATGTGGTGCTGAGGATCGAACCCAGGGCCTCACACATGAGAGGTGAGCTCTGTACCGCAGAGCCATGATCCCAGCCCTAGGGCCTACTTTTTCTTCTATTAGATGCAGTGTCTCTGGTTTTATTCCTAAGTCCTTGATCCACTTTGAGTTGAGTGTTGTGCATGGTGAGAGACAGAGGTTTAATCTCATTTTGTTGCATATGGATTGCCAGTTTTCCCAGCACCATTTGTTGAAGAGGCTCTTTTCTCCCTCAATGTTATTTTTAATGGTATTGGGAAAATGGAACCTTTGGGAAGTGGTTGGATCATGGGGACTCTTCCCTAATGAATGGATCAACTGGTTATTGAAAGAGTGTATTAGTTATCACAAGAGTAGGTTTGTTAATAAAAGCCAGCTGGGCTGTCTTTCATGTACTCCCCTATTGTTGAGGCCCTGTGCTATCTTGAATCTACAGAAAGTTCCCATCAACAAGAAGCCCTTCACCTTGGAGACCTGGCTCTAAGTCACCAGAACTATAAGAAAAAAATCTTCTCTATATAAATTACCCAGTCTCAGGTATTCAGTTATAGCAGCAGAAAACGGAGTAAGACCATTTCATTAAAAACAATTCTTGGTAATTGTTTTTAATTGCTACAGGATATTTTATTGTATGAATATTCTATGATTTATTTAACTACATCTTTTATTTTTGAAGGTTATTTCCAAGTTTTTGTTACTTTAAAATGAGAAGGATGAATATTTTGGTATAAGAATGCTTATCCACATTAAAAATTATTTTTATAAATGTTAATATTATACTAACTTCTTGCAGCAGATGGCAGACAAGATGAAAATAAAAGATCTTAAGGATGCAAAACAACATTACCAAAGGGTTGTATATACATGTGTATGTGCACACATTCATGTATGTGCATGTGCATAAGGAATTTTATTTTGTCATAAATGACCACTCTGTGTTGCAGATCTTCCAAAGAAAGCACAACCTAATACCTACCCCGCCTATGTTGCACGGGACAGGAAGGCTATGAGTTTGACCTCCACAGTATATTTCTCTATCTAGGCAAAAGGGCAAGTGCTGCAAAAGACCAAAGCTAAAAATAAAGTGTGATCCTGAGAAAATCAAGGAGTTATTTCGGGGGAGGCGGGATCATCCCAAATTAGTACTTCTATATCTTCTCCAACTACACACTGTGATTAACCTCCTCAACCAGTGAAGGCAGATTTTATTGAAAGGGATTTTAATAATAATACTAATAACCTTAGTAGCAACATACTAGCCCTTCCTGAAGCACTTTTGTTCCCAAAGGCCAACTTTTCATAACTCATCTGTGGATCACTTGTCCATTAACGCAGAGTTTCCAGGAAGACACAGCACTAAGTTGCTGAGTCTCCCAGAAAGTTAACACATGCATTTGCTGGACTGCATGAATTATAAGAATGGCAATACCAACCCCCAGAGGGGCAGTATAACCTGGGAGTGGAGAGGATTTTGTGCATGATCCCTTCATCACTGCCAGTCAAACTCTTCATAAGTTTGTATCTCCTCCATCAAAACGTTGTTCTCAAATACAAGTCAAACTTTTTCAGGACTGAATGAAAATCTTCCTTTTCAACCTCTAAGAGAAAAACACCAGTAGTGTCTATTACTATTTACAAAGTTTTTCACATAAATCATGTTTGGGTTTTTAATTTTTTCTTCTTATCAAGAATCTCAGGAGGCTGGGCTTGGTAGTGCACACCTGTAATCCCAGCGGTTTGGAGGCGGGGGGGGGGGGGGATGAGGCAGGAGGATGGCAAGTTCAAAGAGAGCCTCAGCAATTTAGCAAGTCCTGTCTCAAAGCATAAGAAACAGCTGGGTATGTGGCACAGTGGTTAAGCATCCCTGGGTTCAATTCCTAGTACAAAAAAGAAAAAAAAAATCTCAGGAAAAAGGGGGGAAATTAAATGGAGAATTTATTCAGTATCTTTTTGTTTTAGAGTAACTACTAAGTATATAGAAGACACAACAGTGCTACCAAGTATAATGACTGATTCCCTGGATCTTACATTATATTTGGAATGTTAAAATTCCATATTAATAGTTATTGTACCTATGTGTACAAAAGAGCAACTACACACAAACTGCTACAACAGTTCAGAAAAGGGAGAGCTTGTTCTTGCTAGGACATTCAGAAAGAGGAAGGTAGCAGAGATTTTTTTTGTGTGTGTGTGTGGTACTGGGAATTGAACCAATTTACACTCTAATTTGGGGCCACATTCCCCAGTTCTTTTGGTTTTGAGACAAGGTCTTTGCAGGGAGGCAATAAACTTGTGATCTTCCTGGACTCAGCCTCCCAAGTCACTGGGATTGCAGGCATGCATCACTGTGCCCAACAAACAGAGAAATTCTTTTTATTTTATTTTTTATTTATTATTTTTAGTTATACATGACAACAGAATGTATTTTGACATATTATACACACATGAGTACAATTTTCCCTTCTTGTAGTTGTACATGATGTAGAATTATGCTAGTGGTGTATTCATATATGAACATAGGAAAGTTATATCCAATTTATTCTACTGTCTTTCCCATTTCCATCCCCTCTCTGTGCCTCAGTTTCCTTATCTGTAAAATGAGGTTAATGACAGTGCCTACCTGATTAGATTGTTGGGAAGATTACATTAGGAAATGTGTATCCTAGTACTTAGCTTATAGTAAATTCTTAATAAATACTAGTTTATGTTATGTTTTTGAGTGCCCTCCCCACTCCCTCAAAAAAAAAAAAAAAACAAAAAAACCTCAGGTTGAAATTTAATTACAACGCTGACAGTATTGGGAGACATAATGTTTAAGAGATGGGTCATTAGCAGAGTCCTCATTAATTATCTAATGCTGTTACTGAAAGAATGGGTTCGCCACCCCCTACCTTCATTCTCTGGCTTGCTCTTGACCTCCTCCCCTTTTACCAAGTTATGATACAGCAAGAAAGCCCAAACGGAATTCTAATATCTTTATATGAACTTCTTGGTCTCCATAATTGTGAGTCAATAAATTTCTGCTCATTATACATTTCTAGACTTAGATCTTCTGTTATAGCAGTACAAAATGGACTAAGTCATCTTACTAGATAAACTAGCTTATTAGTAAATGCACCATATAGTCTATTATACAGATAATCAAATGTGAGCAAAATAAAATAAAACTTGAGTTGTTCCTTTTGGTAAAACTTTATATTAAAATGAAAATGCTGTAATAGGCAGCCTCTGAATGGCCCCAATGACCCCACATCTCTTGGTATTAATACCATGTGGTCAGTGTGATGGTGGCTGTGAGAACTGATGGGATGCCAAAGCAAAAGTGGACCTCAGGGGAACAAAGGGAGACCTCAATCAGACTGTCCCGGACTCACCCAGGATATTTTCTTTTTGATATTCCCTCTTGGAATTCTGGGTCTCAATCATCAAGAAAGATGGCTTGCTGGGTGCAGTGGGCATGCCTGTAATTCCAGTGACTGGGGAGGCTGAGGCAGAAGGATTGAAAGTTCAAAGCCAGCCTTAGCCACTTAGTGAGGCCCTACAATTTAATGAGACCCTGTCTCAAAATAAAAAATAAAAAGGACTGGGGATATGGCTCAATGGTAAAGCATCCCCAGGTTCCATCCCCAGTACCAAAAAAGAAAGAAAAGAAAAGAAAAGGGTGGGTTTTTATTATATGTATGTCTGTAATGTCAAGGAATAAACAAGGATAGCTTTCCCCATCTATTCAGCTTTTACTTGAAAAGGTTGCATTTTTTGACAATCCATTGTGATCTCTCTTAAGATCAACTATTCTGTTCTCATATCTGCATTAGTAGAACTGAGACATGGGATTTAATCTGTAAGTTTTATTAAACTATAAGTGATAGCAAATGTGAGACACATGGGCCACTAATTTCCCCTCCCACACCAAGCAAGCATTTTGTAGAGCCTAGATACAACCTCAGCAATTTTCTTAATTTCTACCAAATACTTAACAATGTTGTAGAGCATGAGATATATTTAATTATGCATATGTACACAGATGTGCACACTATACACCTATATCATAGATTTGCTTATTCTTTTCATGTTAAAAATGAACAATTCTTTAAAAGTACTCTTCAGGTCATGTGTACTGATTTTGGTCTTGAAAAATAAAAATATTGCCATTGTATGCACACCACATATGCCCTTAAACATACATAGTTATGAAGAAATACACCAACCATTCATACTTTGCCTTGAGAGGATAACCAATAAAATTCTGACTTGTTAGTTGGTTCTTTCTGCCCTTCCTGATATCCAACATATATGGTTCAATTTTAGCTTCAGGTAAAGAACAGAAATGAAGCAAACTAGGATATAGCATAAACACCATGGTTCAACACCATGGTTTAACAACACAGGCTCTGGAGTTTGACAACGAGTGAGCTGCACCTATGTCCTAACTCCACAATCTGTAAATTCTTGTTCTACTTATAGCTCTCTAAGTCTCTGCTGCTTCTTCTAGAAGATGGAGGAGATAACATCTACCTCAGCAGTTGTCAAGGTGTAAGTGATATATTTTATAAAAAGCCTAGTACACTGTGTGGCGATTAAGAAAAATGGCCTTCTTGAAGGCTGTGTTGAAACTAGACCAGAGTTAACCAAAACTCAAAGCAAGGCCAGAGCTCACAGCTGAGGCAAGATGACACCGAAGGACTGGGACTTCATTCTAGTCAACAAACATTTACTGTGTGGCCACTGGTGCCAGCCAGGCCTATGGGAGGCACTGGGTCAGAAATGAGAAGGAAGCAAGGGGTAAGGGAAGAAGGCAGACTCCCTGTCCCCAGACCTTCCTGCTCTTGCCTTACATGGATGGTTCCCGGCCCTGCACACTCAAAGCTTGGCAAATTTAAGGTATAATGTGTGCTTTTCATATCTAATAATATCAATATTTAAGAAATTAAGGTGAAATTACCATTGCCAAAGCTCTCCAAACTCCACATATTTCACATGAAAACCTAGTTTGTTAAGAATTTCTTTCAGTTCTGGCCTAAGTATTTTTTTTTGTCTTCTTAATTTATCCATGTGCAAGATCCAGAAAACTGTTTTCAATAAAAGGAATTAAGGATTGGCTAAAATGTAAAATATACTCTTCTACAGATATCTACATCTAGATTTCCACTGGCTTTTTCTTTAACTAATAAAATATACATATTTGTGCCCTTAGAATTAATATTATTTGTGTTATCAATGTGAAGGCAGAGAGGAAATAACCAATAAATCACATCTGCATGCATGTCCATGATAAGAGCCATTGATAAGAGACATTTATCCCTATGAATTCCAATACAAGCTCTTGGACATTCTGAGTCAGTTTGTAAATCCTTCTTTAAAAGACATGTATTAACTTATTTATTAAGTTCAAAGCATAGGTAATGTATCTACTTATTTTATTTTATTTTATTGGCTTTCTTTTTGAAATCTGTCTGAATCTGTGAAATGGTCATCAGTGCATTCCACCTTTGTTAAAGGGGTCAAACCAAGCTGGGCATGGTGGCACATGCCTGTAATCCCAGTGGTTTGGGAGACTGAGGCAGGAGATTCATGAGTTCAAAGCCAGCCTCAGCAACTTAGCAGGACCCTAAGCAACTCAGAGAGACCTTGACTATAAATAAAATACAAAAAAGGGCTGAGGATGTGGTTCGGTGATTAAGTGTCTCTGGGTTTAAACCCTAGTAACAAAAAATGGGGCAGGTCAGGGGTGGTGGTGGGAGATGCTCAAATCAGATAGGAATTCCTGAAGGAAGAGGTTCCCAAACAATTGCATAGGATACTTCAAGGTTATAATGATCTTGTCTTGGAACTTCAGCTTGTGAGAAATTAAGAATATATGAAGACATGAATTGGGTGTCAACTTAACTTTATATACAAACAGAGATGAAAAATTGTGATATAGATAGGAAGGGCAGCAGAATAGAATAGACATTATGATTGATGTATGTACATTCCATGAATGTATTATATGTCAAAATACATTCTGCTGTCATGTATGACTAAAAAAAATTTTAAAAAATAAAAAATTAAAAAATTGCGGTATATATGTATAATAAGAATAGTAATGAAAAAAATACAAAGTACATGTATAAAGACATGAATTGGTGTGAACATACTTTATATACAAAGATATGAAAAATTGTGCTCTATATGTGTAATAAGAATTGTAATGCATTCTGCTGTCATGTATTTAAAAAATTAAAATCAATCAAATAAATAAAAGAATATAGGGAAGGAAAATGGAGAGACAATTTTAATTTACAAATAGAGCACAGTTATAATCCGACTAAAAGCAACCAGATCCCTTCCCAAACTTTTACGCTTTTTTTTGCTCAGATGATGCTTTAGACTTTGAAAAATGAGGTTTGAAATTTTCTAATTTTATTCAAGTTATTACAGAAGAAAATTAATGATCTAAGTTTAAAAATAAAGATGAAAACAGGTATGAAACCTGGATATCAGAATTGGATTTTGTGTAGACATCAGATATAGAAGTGGTCAGTGTAGCTCAGTGAGGGAGTATTTGCTTCACATGAGTGAGGCCCAGGGCTCAACCTCCGGCACTGGTTAATAAAGAAAAATAGCAGGAAAGCATTCCTAATCCCTCTGATGCTTCCTACCATCTGAAACATTCTGTATAGTCCTCCCAACAACATAGCCACCTTCTCTCTCTAGGTGCATGAACTAGATGATGTATACCAGTCCTAAAACTGTGCCAGGTGACATACCTGAAAAGGAACTGTTGATGCTGCCTGGAACTGAAATGTCTTCTCAGAAATTCAGGTAACACCACGAGGAGGACCATGTTTCTATAAGAGATAGAATCTACAGAACCAAAGATAAGATATGAGCTGGACACGGTGGTGCACTCCTGTAATCCCTGCGGCTCAGGAGGCTGAGGCAGGAGGATCGCAAGTTCAAAGCCAGCCTCAGCTAAGCAACTCAGTGAGACCTTGTCTCTAAATAAAACACAAAATAGGGCTGGGGATGTGGCTCAGTGGTTAAATGCCCCCGAGTTCAATCCCTGTTACCCCTTCCCCCCCAAAAATATGAGATGTAACAAAAAGAAAAGAAGAAAGGTTGGCAATGCCAACTACTGATGACATTGAGATTTATTTCCATCATATAAACTACCAAAGGGAGTTAGAAAAAAATTACCTTTGTTACCAAGGTCACTGTTCAGACGCTTGGCTCTGGGGGCCCCGACAGGCTGAATTTGATAACCTGCTGGCATGATATAAAAAGAAAAATGAATTTTTTTACAGTTTGGCCAAACTCAGAAAACAGATAATCTGCCCTCCTGGATCTCTTAGAATCTTTAGAATTAAACAGGGGACTAGCAAAAGACAGTATTGTGGGGAGCAGAGATAAGCATATGTACAAGGTTATGTGGGATTGCAAATCTGATTTTTTGGTTTCTGTTAGCATCTTCTGGCTCCAGGGGCCAGGAATTTGGGGGGCAGTTTCTGTTCAATCTCCTTTCTCAGCATGAGATGATTGCTTGTAGGAAACTAAGAGATAAAACAACCCAATTAGCAGGATAATTTTAAAGCAGTAGCTGTTACACAGGGAGGATGACTGCTACATCTTCATCCCTTCCTTTATTTATTTTTAATCTTTCCTCCTTCTCTGGCATTCTGTTTACTTAATAAATTCAATAAACATTTATTGAGACAAACTGAATGCTTGCCAAACCATGGTGATCCCAGGTTAATTAAGACATGGTCTCCATTAACAAGGAGTGTGGCCTAGCTGGGGACAGCTAAGTGCAACATGGCTAGTGCTATTCGAGTAGAGAGTAGGAAGTGCTAGAAGGACACTTATGAGACAAAGCAGAATGAAGGTTGTAGGCGGAGGTGGGCTCATCAGGGGAAGTTTCCAGAAGGCGATGCTTAGAGTATATTTTGAAAAGTGAACACAAAGTAACTGGGCAAAGAATGAGGAGCAGGGAAGGAACTAGAGGTAGGGAGTTGGATAGAAGCCATATGAGGCAGAGAAAGCAACTACAGATGAAGAGGAGAAATGGCAGGTTGTGTTCAGGGCATTGAAAGTGAATCCAGAGGGCTAGGGTAGGAGGTATACTGGGCCTTGATGAGAGATGATTCCAGAGAAGGAGCAGGGTCAAGTTGAACTAGACCTTGAAGCTGTGTGCAGTAGTGAATGCCTATATCCCAGCAGCTCAGAAGGCTGAGGCAGAAGGATCCCAAGTTCAAAGCCAGCTTCAGCAAAAGCAAGGGATAAGCAACTCAGTGAGACCCTGTCTCTAAATAAAATACAAAATAGGACTGGGGATGTGGCCCAGTGCTTGAGTGTCCCTGAGTTCAAACCCTGGTCCCTCCCCTCAAAAAAGAAATGGGCCTTGAATAGCAGCAGTGAACAGCAAACAGACAAGGAACTGTTTTTACGCTCAAAGCTTAGGGAGGGAGCACCACAGAAGAAATGAAAGCAGAGAACAATGGAAATCAGATTAACATTATTAGAAGATTGTTCTGGCTGCAGTGAAGTTGAGGTAGGAAAGGAGGATGGGTCACTAGGCATGCGGGACCCAGCAAAAGCAGCAGTGATTTAAAGTCCACTTGGACTAAAAAAATCCAGATTTAAAGGTTACAAACAGCACTATTAAATCAATTATTTGATCCTATCCACAAGTATACTAATAAAGTACTGTATTCACAAGGCAGAATGCCTCAAAAATGAAGGAAAAATGAAAATGCCACCCTCACTGTCCCACCCCAGTAATAGTCAATATTTTAGTAAGTGATCTTCCTCCTGCTAAAGATCAACAGGTCCAGTTACCGACACAAAAGAGAGCCATAAAAGCCCTCTCAGATCATGTCTCCGCACCACCCATTTTACATTTATAAATATGCCTAGCTAAGAGGTAGCTAGTGCCCTACTCTCCAGCACCAACTCTACCTGGTCTCTAGGGTGTGTACTTCTTTCTTTCTCTCAATGAAAGCAGTCTCTCTCTCTCTCTCTCTCTCTCTCTCTCTCTCTCTCTCTCTCTCTCTCTCTCTCTCTCTCACCTTTCTTTAAAGTCCTTTCTGCAGCAACCCAACTCACAGCCTGAGTTCTACCTCCTTTTGGGGGGACCTCCTCAGAAATCCCATCTGGGTGACAAAGCCTATCTAAGGACCAGGCCAGAGGCAGAGAGAAGAGCTGAGGATTATTAATATGATGGGTAAGAGCTGACCAGTATAGCATTAACTGGAGTGAAGGGAACATACACAAGAGGGGTTAAGTTAAAATAAATTTGTATAGGAATTTTATAGGAATTTCTTTATTTCGAATAGCCACAGATGGGGAACTGTGGCCTGGGCTCTTTTGGGGGTCTGAAAAACACAATCTGCAGTCAATTCTCCTTGAGAATGACTTTGGCCTTGGGACTTAGACTGACATTTTAGTTCAGAGGGTGTCAGTTAGAAATTACAGAGCCAGGTCCTGGACCTCTGTGCTGTGTGATTTCAGAGGCTGTTCCTCTGAGCCAGGTACAGTCACCATGGGTCCTAGTTGCCCTTCTGGTTGATTACTAATGTTCTTTACTACTTCCATTTTCCACTAAAGCTCCCTGTTTCTGAATCAAGACTGGATATTTCCAGTGTGAATTTGAATATAAGGAATCTTGAAAATTTCTCCAGCACAATAGACACAATGCTAATATGAGAAAGTGGGATTTAAATTGTGGTAAGAATTTTGTTGGATAATATGGAAATCAAACTCCTAGTTTAATCACCTACTTGTTAATGTTTCCTTCACCTTCAAGATCATTGTTTTCAAAAAGCTGCCTCATGGCAAAATAAGCCCCAGATCTTATCTTATCATGGAATAATATTCTGTAGCTACAGAAAATGTTGGATTAACCATTTAGTTTAACCTTAAAGAACTTGGCATCAGTTCTGGTATAGTAAGTATTCAACCTAAATATTAGTTCCTTTCTCCTTTCTCAATCCCTCCTTTTAAAAAGGAGAATAATATTTTTCACAGAAACAAAATAAGAAATTAGAGATCATTTAGAGATCATCGTTTTGTTTGTTTCAATGAGGCTCCCCCCCCCTTTTTGAAAAATGCTTGGTAGTTAAATACCAATTGCTAATTTTGTTCTATTCAACCACAAAACAGTATTTTCTAATGGGTTTCATGTGTGAATCAGTTAACCATGGATATTCTGTACCACTCAAACTCCATAATCTGGAAGGCTTACAGCTCTTGCTGCTGGCCACCCCCAAGGGCTCCAAGGGCAAGAGTATCTGCTAACAAAGGTACTTTGCTTGACCAAGATTTAGTCAGGCTTTCAGACCTTCTCCTGGGCCCATCTGAGCTGCCTTATAAAATGCAGTTCTAGCAAGACTACCCCACCCCCCATCCCACCCCCACAGTCTGACTGATCTTGGGCATTGTGCTAACAGGTAGAGGTGAGAAGAGGGTAAGATAGCGTCCCTGCGTCCCTGCGTTTGAAGAGCTTACAATGAGAGGTGGAATTCAGGAAGCAGGAGTTTCTTTGGGCTTCTTGTATTCATTTTGTTTCCTCCTATTCTTCTGATAAAGTATTTAAAAATCATCTAGTCAGTTCCCACTGGTGAAAATTCCAGTTTACTGTTTACATTGCTGTAGTGTTAGCTATTAGGTTCTTTCCAATGTCTCTATTATGATTAACTTTTTAAAAGAGGATTTTATGCAATAACTCTTTTCCTGTGCATTTTGAACTATTAACATAACCTTACATTAGTGGAACAACTGTATTGAAAAGAAGAATACATAAACACCCTGATAAAATTTCCTTTCAGAGGTAAAGATGGGGCCCTGAGTTTGATCCTCCACTCTGAAAAACAAACAAACAAACAAACAACCCTTTCAATGTCTTTTACAAATCAGAACTCTCTCCATCAATTCATAAGAGCACTGGACATGACTTTGAATCTAATTCTATTTCTTACTGATGGAATGATTTGGAGAAAGTTGCTTAACTTCCTTGTGTCTCCATTTCTTTTGTAAAATGGAGATGCCTACCTATTAAAATTATGACACTAAAAGATTAAGAACATGTATACCTTAGCACAGTTCTAGTATTGAAAGTACTCAACCTAAATATTAGTTCCCTTCTCCTTTCCCATTCTTATACTTTTAAATAAAACTGAAATAAATCTTCAGCTTTATTCTATTTCCTATTAGTCATGCACTTGTTACTATTACTAACTTTCTGAACAAGATGTTTTATGTTTTTCTCTTTTATTCTTATGCAAATTACTTACCATTATAATTCTGTTTCTTTGTCAGAAAAATAAGGATAATAACTTTGCTTTATTATTTGCATAATGGAAACACTTGGCTGACTATGGAGGCTTTACCCGAAGGCTAACTGTACACACACTGAGCACGTTATAGGTAGGACCATGGAAGAGAAAAGGAGTGAAGGAATCAACCTTCATCTAGAGCCTGTGTTTTACATATATTAATTAAACACAAATAAGATCCTCAGAAGCACTTCAAAGTTATTCAGACTTCATAGATAAGCAAACAGAAATTCTGCCAAGTACAATAACTTGCTCAAGGTCCTAAATGGCCTTGAAGCAGGATCACATTTCAAATACTAAACTGTATCTGAAGAAACAGAAAGGATTTTTAGGCCCATGGTGGCACATGCTTGTAATCCCAGCAATCAGGGAGGCTGAGGCAGAAGGATAGCAATTTCAAAGCCAGCTTCAGCAACTTAGCAAGCCCTTGTCTAAATAAATAAATAATTTAAAAGGCATGGGGATATGACTCAGAGGTTTAGCTCCTCTGGGTTCAAACCCTGGTATAAAAAAAAAGGGGGGTGGGGGTTATACTCTATTGACTTCATTATTAACACCACTGTGGGACTGAATAATTAAATAGTTTTATTAACTTTTACTTTGTTGCTTAGAGAGAAAAACACAACAAGGAAAATTCATCTGAGAAATGCATTTTATTAGTTCTGGTGAAAGAATCACTTGAAAGAAAACTGCATTGGTAACTGATAAGTCATTAGCAAAGAGGGGAGACTATGGTGTGTGGGGGGCCAAGGGTAGAGAGAAAGGGAGAAATTTCATAATTCTGAAGTTGTCTTTGGTTTCAGATTATAAAATATATTAACAAACTCCATCTGAAAGATAGCTCCATTAATATGATCAATACTGAGCATCATCTGTGCAGACACCCTGTGTCTATAACCAGGTGTGGCTGCCATGAGCATTCAGCTAACAGTCATGCACATTTCTTGGAAAGGAGAGAGGCCGAGAAGGAAAAGGCTTCTTACCTTACACAGGGCTTGCTCCTTCCACAAAGGTCATTTTAAGACCAGAGTGATAACCCTATTCCACCCTTAAAATGGAACAAAGATGAAGCAAAAACTGGTCAAAGACTATAAACCAAAATAACTAACGTTTCTGTTACATTAAAGTAGAAGAAATTGCATTGTTGTAGGCCAAAGTCAGTCAAATATATTATCATATGAAGTTTCATGTACAGGTTCAATCTATACATATGAAATTGCTACACAAATCTAAAGTTGTTTTCTGGGAGCTAATTCCAAAAGTGACACATGATAATTAGTGTTCTGATGAGGTATCACTTCTGAATTATATTATCACTTTTAAAATGGAACTATGAGCTGGATGCTCCCCTGTTGTCCCAGCAGCTTGGGAGGCTAAGGAAAGAGAATCATTTGAGGCAAGTTTGAGGCCAGCCTGAGCAATATAGCCAAACCCTATCTAAAAAATAAAATAAGATAAAATGGAACTATGAAATATTTTGAGAGCTTTTAAACTATATAACAGAAAAAATAACTTAATTATACCAGAACCTCTTAATTTTTGAGTCATACACTTCAATTTCTGTACTTGAAAAATCATATGCATAACATGTATAATAATATTTGTGTGTATGTTAAATGGATAATACTTCAAAGAAAAATATATATTACTCCATATAGGAGAGGGGTAATAAAGAATCAGAAGCCCTTTATTTATGGCATTAAAGGAAAAAGGTGAAGCCCTGTGGCTTACTAGCTGTGTGATTTGGTCAAAACAATTCACTTTATCTGCACTTCAGTTTGTATCTGTATAAAACAAATAGCTCGCCCCAAGGAGTAATCTGAATAACCTGGAAGGAAAATAAAGTGAAGTAGAGAGCTTTATAATTAAAGTGCTATGAAATATTGACTATATTTTAATAATCAGTGATGCTATGGATCACTGAGAATGATATCTTTGGTTTGGAAGGAACTGATATAGATTGTTTTTAGCTCCTTCTTGCAGGTAAGAAGAAAGCCATCTGCAATGACTGGATTCTGCTTGATCATAACACACCAAGGGCAACGTGTGCTGAATTGTTAACCAGGTAATGTGGTCAATGTAGACAGACCCCTCTCATGGGCTTAAACCATTCAAATGATCTTTATACATGGATGAGATCTGGGAATTACTAAATGCCCAGTTCCTTATTCCAGTCATGCAAAGACATAGGTAAAATCAGCTGTTTCCACTGATATTGATGACATCATTTCAGTAAGTTAGCAAACATTCTTAGGTGATCTACTGGGGACAGTACTGTGACTAGGATGCGGTTACTGTCCTCCAGAGTCTCGCACCTGGGTCTGGAAGCCAAGTAGGTGACTTACCTCAATTGTGGTAGATGGCAGAGCAAAAGTTAAAAAGGCCTTAGAAAAATATCAGAGGAAAAGATTAATTCTAGCTTTGAAGGTGGGGCAGGAGCATTGAGGGTTTAGGACTTTATTCTGTAGGAAGTAGGGAGACATCCTGTAGGCCTTCAGGCAGGGAAGTATACTTCAAAGTAACACCAAGCAAGAAGAAGGTCAATTCCTCATCATTAGAATAAAATAGGACTACCTTGAGGGTAGGTGTGGGTATTAAGGAGCCTCTCCTTTTCCAGGAATACCAAAGGTTTGGAATGTGCGTGTCCAGGAAACACATTAACCTAAGCTGTAAATTCCTTCGAGGTAGCATTAGAATCGAAAGTCATTTTTTTTTTCTTCCTTGGTGCCAAGTCCAATAATACCTGGTGATTTTTTTTTTAAGAAAATAAAGATTTGATAAATTTAACCCACTCACACTGAGGTATGTATGGTGGGGCTTTTAAAGATAGTACTTTTGTGGAGACTGAGACCAGACCACTACTGGAGGTGACCCAAGGTTCTGCCCAGGTATGGAGAAAATACAACAGGGCTTTTTTTTTTTTTTTTTTTGCATTTATACACAATGAAGTTTTATTCAGCCACAAAGAATGAAATTATGTCATTTGCAGGAAAATGGGTGCAACTTGAGAGCAGCATGTTAAGTGAAATAAGCCAAACTCAGAAGTCAAGGATCCTGTATTCTCTCATATGTGAAAAATAGAGGGAACAAAGAAAAATGATCAGGGAGATCTCATGGAAATAGAAGGGAAACCAGTGGAGTAGAGGAAAGGAATCGTAGGAGGGAAGAGAGAATGGAAAGCAGGGATATAAAAAAATGAAATGGGGGACTGGGGTTGTAGCTCAGCGGCAGAGCAATCGCCTTGCATGTGCGCAACTCTGGGTTCGATCCTCAGCACCACATAAAAATCAATAAGTGAAATAAAGGTATTGTGTCCAATTACAACTAAAAAATAAATATTTAAAAATGAAATGGATCAAATTATATAGTATGAACTAATGTATATATGCATGTCACAATAAATTATACTATTATGCATAAATATAATGCACCAATAAATATGGGTAAAAAGAATCAAGATACGGTGACATCGCCTTTAATCTCAGTAGCTCAAGAGGCTGAGGCCATAGGATCAAGGCCTGCCTCAGCAATTTAGTGAGGCCCTAAGCAACATAGCAAGACTTGTCTCAAAATAAAAAATAAAAAGTACTTGATATGAGGCTCAGTGGTTAAGCATCCCTTGGTTCAAACCCTGGTACCAAATAAATACATAAAAATTTTTAAAAGAATTAACTGAAAAACAAAGTTGGCAAACTAAAACCTAATGACCAACAACTTTCTTACATACCAACAAAAACTAGAAGTTTCTTTTCCACAAGAAAGAGCCTGTGCTAGTTACTTACTTCCAAAGAGGGACAGGGAGTTTCGCCTCTCACAGTTTTGCAGAAAGAGGGGGTAATAGAAAGGACTTAGACTGGTGCTCAGCACGAAGTAGAAGTAGTAGTTCAATTTAGTCTTGGTGAGATCCGGTGCACAGCAGGATGACAGGCTCACAAACCTTATAGGAAGTTCCAGAGGCCCCTTTTACTAAGCGCAGAAGCTGTGCCCCACTGTCCCGACAGCGCTCCTGGCCCCAGCCCAACGCTGAGCACTCACTTGCCTGCCTGTGCGCTCCGTTGGGCGCAGCCTAGGGCGCAACGGAGGCGCTGCTGGGGTTTCTCCCAGAATCGCGGCGGCGAGTCTGGGTCGAGGGTTCAGCCACCCGGGGAAGCACTGCGCACCCAGAGCCGCTCCCGAAGCTGGACTGCGGGTGCTGTCCCCGGAATTCCCTTTACTTTTCTCTAGGACAAGGGGCTGGGTGCTATGGATTTGAGCTCGGCCCAGGTGGAGGTTGCCATTGGCAACGGAACACGCGCCCAGCACTTCTCCCCGCAGCACTTCGCCGGGAAACCCTAGAAAGAGCCTTACAAAGGTGAAGAGGAGAGGTGAATTGAGGAGATCGATTTCCACCTTTCTCCGTGGAGTCCGCCACCAGACAAGGCCTGAGTTTCCCACGCGAGTCGCCAGGAGTAAGTGGAGTTGGGGAGCCAACGTTGGCCTCCTGGCGCCGGCTTCTCGGCGCGCTTGGGCTGCAGTACTTGGTGGCCTGGGTAGGAGAGTGACACTGTTATGCCCCTCACCTCCAACGCAGATATCAGAATTTTCTGAATTCCAGAAATGGGCCTGGCAGAGGAAGGAAAAGGCAAGAAAAGAGTTAATCTGAAGATAGCCCAGTTTTTCTCCTCGTCCCATCTGGGTCCATAACAAAGGCTGGCCAAGTGATGCAAAGGTTGCTTTCCATTTCTACCCTACCCGCCTCCACTTCCTCAAAATACAGACTGAGTATTTATTTACTAAGTCATCAGTCAGCGTGTCTCTGTGGTGTTTGTGTATGCTACAAAGTTAAATGTGCAGTTTTGAATCTTAAGCAATCATTTTGAGGCTTATAGAAATGAGAATTTTTATGATTCAACTTAAGTTGTATTTGCTTGTGAATAATAAATGTTGAACACCGTTTGATATCTTTATTATCTACGAGTTATAAACTCTTTTGTAAAGTCTAAATTTCTATTTAAAAGACTTTGCCCATTTTTACATTAGGTTATATGTGATTTTCTTCTCTGATCTGCGGTTTGCCTTTTTGCTCCGATCCCTGACTTCCTCGAAAGCCATAAGGTGAAGTCTTATCCTCCAGTATCTCAGGATGACTCTTTTTGAAATTAAGATATTAAAGGGGTTAAATTAAAATAGAGTATTTAGGATGGGTCCTAATCCAATATAATTGGTATTTTTGTAAGAAGAGATTAGGATAGAAACACAGAGGGATGACCATGTAAGGACACAGGAAGGAGGCGGCCATCCACAAACCAAGGAGAGAGGCCTTAGAAAATACTAACTGCCAATGTCTTGATCATGGTCTTGAAGCCTCCAGGATTATGAGAAAATCAATTAGTTGTTTAAGCCATCCAGTATGTGGCATTTTATTATGTCCTAGTAAACTGAAAAATGATGTAACTGATTATGAAAGTTCAATGAAGTTTAATTTATCAGTGTTTCATTGTTAATATTATTATTTCCTTACATTTTTGTGTAAGATACACTCCTGATTAAAAAAAAAAAAAAGTACTAAGACTAAAATGGGTAGTTTTCTAAAAATATGGTGAAACACTATGTGGCTAAAAAAACAGTATCATGCTTGAAGAAATGTAAATATTACAATGAAAACTGAAAAAAAACCACAGCTTATTTGTTATCTCCACTATTAAAATTTTTCTGGTGATGATAGACAATGCAATTTAACAAGAGGAATAAATAAGAGGCATGATAATTGGAAAGAAGTAAAATTGATTTATTGTGATCCAGAAAACTGAAGGCAATCTTAAAAACTATTAGAAACAAAAACATGAGACTTCTTTTAAAATAATTCTAAACAAATATAAATAATCTTTCTATGTACAAAAATACGTTGAGGATTATAATAGAAAATTGAATCCTCCCAAATATCTATGAAAAAAAGTAACAAATACAGTCAATATTCTTGGAAAGAAACATTGAAAAGCATAAAGTGTTCTTAAAAGTCCTGTAATTAAATACAATTTACATTAAAACTATTTTTACTTTAGACAAAATAATGCCAATATATATGTAGATATAGACATAGATACTAGATAGTGCAAAAATACAGAAATACTCAGCCAAATCTGAAAAAGAGTCATATGGAGTGGTTATTTTACAAACTAATAAAATATCAGGAAACGAGTATAATTAAAACTATGTGATACTAGTACATGATTATTGCATGATCATTCCTTGTTATCAATGAGTAGTATTTCATTTTATTGACATATCACATTTTTTTCATCTGTTAGTAGACATTAGGTCTTTTCCAGTTTGTTCTATTGTAAACAATGTTGCAATTCATATGTATGTACTAATCTTTTTGGGAACATGTTTTCAATTCTCTTAATTCCTAGAAATAGAAGGCTAGATCATATGGTAGTTATGCTTAACTTAAAAAAAAAAAAACCTGCCAGTTTTCTAACATGTTTCCTACCACAATGTATGAGAGATCCAGTTGGTGTACCTTCTTCTTATCCCTTGTTATGGACAGGTTTTGATTTATTATTGTAGTGCTGGTTTGGATAGTCAGTTTTTAATATTTCAACCATTCTAATAGATGTGCAGTTCATCTCATTGTGATTTTAATTTGCATTTCTCTAATGACAAATGAAGATGACCTTTTTATATGTTAATTGTCATCTGTATGCCTATTTTAGCAATGTGTTCAAATCTTTTGTTAAAAAAGGGACCTCCCTTTTTTAGCTGGAAAGTTTTCTTATAGAATTATACACACACACACACACACACACACACACAAATTCATGTTCTGGATACAAGTCCTTTCTCAGATGTATAATTTGACAATATTTTCTCTCATCTGTGGTTCAGCTTTTTATTCCCTTGACAGTGTCTTTCAAACAAATAGTTTTAAATTTTGATAAAGGCCTATTATCAAGCTATTATGAAGGATGTTTTTTGTTTGTTTTGGTCCTGGGGATTGAACCCAGGGGTGCTTTACCACTGAGCTACATCCTCAAATCCTTTTTATTTTTAAGGGTCTCCCTAAATTGCTAAGGCTGGCCTCTAACTTGTAATCTTCCTGCTTTACCCTCCTGAGTCTCTGGGATTACTGTGTGTGCTACTGTGCCTGCTTATGGAAGATGCTTTTGATGTTATATATCTCTGAAGTCTATGCCTAACACAAAGTCACAAAGATTTTCTTCCATGTTTTCTTCCCAACATTTTATAATTTGGCTTTACATTTAGATCTATGCTTCATCTGTGTTAATTTTTGTATATGATATGGAGTGAGGAGCTCAGTTCTGTATTATTTGTTGATTTAAATATAGATATTCAATAGTTTAGTTCAGTCAATTGTTTAGTTGGGTGGGGTGGCACAGACCCATAATCTCAGCTCTAGGAAGGGAATACAGAGCTAAACTATTAAATCTCTGGGATTTGTCTATTTCTCCTTGCTATATAATTGCAAGTTTTTTATTGCATTCATCTTGAAGCTTTTTTTAAATACCTTTATTTTATTTATTTATTTTTTTATGTGGTGCTGAGGATCGAACCCAGTGCCTCACAAATTCTAGGTGAGCAATCTACCACTGAGCCACAATCCCAGCCCCTCATCTTGAAGCTTTGTATTATATACACAGCTATTTATGATTGTGATGCCTTCTATAAAATCTCTTTCTGAATCTTTGCCACCTGCATTAACCTCCATCCAGTCAGAAAGGCAAGAATACAATTAACAATAAATACTGGTGAGGATGTGGGGGAAAAGGTACACTCATACATTGCTGGTGAGATTGCAAATTGATGCAACCACCCTGGAAAGCAGTATGGAGATTCCTCAGAAAACTTGGGATGGAATCACCATTTGACCCAGCTATCCCACTCCTAGGTATATACCCAAAGGAATTAAATCAGCATGCTACAATGATGCAGCCACATCAATGTTTATAGCAGCTCAATTCACAATAGCTAAACTATGGAACCAACCTAGGTGCCCTTTAACAAATGAATTGATAAAGAAAATATGGTATTTATACACAATGGAATATTACTCAGCCATATAGAAGAATAAAATTATGACATTTGCCAATAAGTGGATGAAACTGGAGACTATCATGCTATGTGATATAAACTAATCGTAAAAAACCAAAGGCTGAGTGACTTCTCTGATATGCAGATGGTAACTCACAAAAAGGGGGTGGGTAGGGAAGAAACAGTTTGTCCAACTGAGTCTTTCTGGGTGGGAGGTTTGATATGAAGGGAAAGGGCAGAGAGGACTTACTCGAGTGTAGATATGGCTGTCCCAGCTAAGATATCCCAGTTAAAAGGATTTCCAAGACGCTGGATTAACTATAGTGGTCCTGCATGGCCTCCACCCACCAGTGCCACCAGAAGAACCAAGATGGCCCCTTAAGGAGGGTGGGCACAGAGAGAGTAGCTCAGAACTGTGTTTGGTCTTGTCAAAGTCATGGATGGGGCATTTGGCTTATGAGGGATTGGGGTAGAGAGTACTTTGGATTAGACAAAGGGGAATGAAGGGAAGAGAGGGAATTTGGGGATAGGAAAGATAGAATGAATTGGACATTGCTGTCCTATGAGTGATTATGATTACATATATAATGTAGAATTACATCATGTACAACCAGAAGAATGGAAAATTATACATAGATGGAGTATCTATGTATAATGTGAAAATGCATTCTACTATCATATAAAAATAAATAAATAAAATAGCTCTTTATCCCTTTGTATTCTTTCTTCCTATTATGTGTTGTCTATCTTCTCACCTTTAACTTATTTACATCTCCCCATTGGAAGTGCATTGCTTATGGTAGCATATGCTTGAGTCTTGCATTCTTATCCTACTTGACGATTTTTTGCTTTTACTTAAATTTTTTTGTCCACTACTTTGAGGTCACTCCTTTATGTCTTAAGTATATGGAGGGATTTTTCCCTTTAGTTTTGTGTCCTTTTAAAATTTTTATTTATTTATTTTAATTAGGCATATATGACAGCAGGATTCATTTTGAGTCATTATACACAATTGCAGCACAACTTTTCTCTGGTTGTACACGAAGTAGCATCACACCATATGTGCAGTTATACTTGTACGTAGGGTAATAATGTCCATCTCATCCCACCATCTTTCCTGCCCCCATGCACCCTCCCCTCCCCTCCTAATTTTTTCCATGCCCCCATTATGGATCAGCATCCACTTATCAGAGAGAACATTTGGCCTTGGGTTTTTGGGGATTGGCGTACTTCACTTAGCATGATATTCCCCAATTCCATCCATAATGGAATTGCCATAATTTTATTCTCTTTTAATGTTGAGTAATAATCCATTGTGTATAGATACCACAGTTTCTTTATACATTCATGTATTGAAAGGCATCTAGGTTGCTTCCACAGTTTTGTGGCCTATTGACAGGGTTTTAAGATTAGAAATTTTGAGTATTATTTTGTGAATAGTTGTATGTGGTCTCCCTCTAGTGGTCACAATGAACAATGTGATGAAATCTAACAAGTCCTGAGCAGAACTTTTTCAAGCTACAAATATTTGACAGTTTATTATTAACTTAAGTGTTTTCCATAGTGATGAATAAAATGGTGTCATAGTCCTGAGAGACAGTGAGTGCATACGTAGGCCAAGAGGAGGAACCTGGTACTCTCAGAACTCAGCAAATTAGTAGCTGCCTAAAATACTAACAGTTTTGGAGTTATTAGCTCCTTGATGTGTAATTCAGAAACACATATAGTGATTTGCATAGGCTAGTCATGGTAAGTAAGTAGTGGAAATTTTCATTATATCCAAAAGAATGACAAGTTGAAAGCATAAAATAGTAGGGGGGGAAAAAACTTAAAATATGTGCAGTCATTTCCTCACATTATCCCTTGAATCTGTAACTATTTCAAAATAAAGCTTAAAAAATATTAGTGGTCATGACAAATGGAAATGGATCCAGACTCTGAATTCTCTATATTTAAAAGAGTAGAGGGCTGGGGTTGTGGCTCAGCAGTAGAGCACTCGCCTAGCATGTGTGAGGCCCTGAATTTGATCCTCAGCACCACATGAAAGAAACAAATAAAGATACTGTGTCCAACTACAACTAAAAAAATAAATATTTAAAAAATTTTAAAAATAGAAGTATCAACTTAGATTTGGGAGATTGAAGACAGGGGCACTTTACCACCAAGATAATACCCCCAGCCCTTTTTATTTTGAGATAGGGTTTGGCTAAGTTGCTGAGAGTCTCACAATGTTGTGCAGACTGGCCTTGAACTTTCGATCCTCCTGCCTTTGTCTCTCAAGTCCCTGGGATTACAGGTATGCACCACCATGCCAAGCTTCAACTTGGACTTTTTTTAAAAGGGAAAATACAATATAATGGTCTTCAGAAGTCATGCCTAAAGCATACAGAATGGAATAGAAAAAAAGAAACCAGACCTATACTAAAGGGAAGCAGATGTTGCTCTATTAATTTAGGGGAAAGCACTGCTACCAATAAAAAGGGTGAAAACTTAATGAGAAAAAATTTAACAGCTAATATCTTTCATGTTTTTCAAAACCTTGAAACATATAAAGGAGAATTTGACAGACCTCTGAGGAGCAATTAATTAACCCACTATTAAAATGTCTATGATTTTATATGGCAGACACAGATAATAGAAAATCATGTTTCTGCTAATGTAATTACTCTTAGTTTATATGATAAAATTCTGTATATTTCATATAGCTACCTACACACAAAAAATTGCACTGACTCCTGGGTGTTCCATCATTAGAAGAATTTGAGGATCATTGCTTTAGAAGTTGAAATACAGAATTGGGCACTGTGGCACATGTCTGTAATCCCAGCTACTAGGGATGCAACTTAGTGAGACCCTGTCTCAAAATAAGACTGGAGATATAGCTTATTGGTAAAGAGGCCATGGGTTCAATTCCCATGGGTGGTGTGTGTGTGTGTGTGTGTGTGTGTGTGTGTGTGTGTGTGTGTTTTGAAGTATAGTATTTCTCTATTCATTCAGGGAACATTTATTGAATAACTATTGTTTAATGTTTCATGAGTTTATACATTAAAATAGCCACTCATGGCTCCTATTCATTTAATGTAGCCATTTAATAAAAATGTGTAGGTTAGAGTTTCATAGAGCTTTATAGGGAAAACTGCCCTTTATGGCAGTTCCCTCTCCCATTGTCTCTCTCTCTTTTCTCTCTCTGCTCTTTTATTTAAATCTGAATCTCCTCCTTAAAGAAACGTGCTTGATGGAATGAGGATCAGTGTAGAGTTTCTAAAATTCTGATGTCTTTAGTATGAGTTGCCTTTTTCAAATAGGCAAACGTGACAGCAAGAACAAATATGGGTTGGCAAACTCAACAGTGCAAGACAACTTAATTTTTACTAAAGGACTCATTCTACCAAGTGATAGGAACAATTTGCATCTCCTTTTCTCTCTTGTTCTTTTCTGCGAATGACTTCTAAATTCAGCGGTTTCTGCAGGGCTAAAGGATGGGAAAGGGAGAGGCATTTGGTCTGGCTCTCCATCTGCCCACGCTGACATCAACTGCCAAGTCCTTTTCCCTCTGGTCCTCAGTCATGGCTCCATAAATGTCACTTCTGACACGTTCCTCACTTCCAGCCAGGTCTGACTTGCTGACTTTGGTGTCACTCTGCAGCTCCTGAAAACACACAGGGTCAGGAAGAACTTAATGGGTTATGTCAGGTCCCTTCCACCAGCAGGCTAAGCTCCGTGTGCTGGGCTTTGTTCTTCTGCTCTTTTATCATCACTGGACTAGCTGTGGGGCTGCTTCTGCCCTGGGTACTAAGACACCACCCAGCAATTTCTTTCCTAGCATCTTGTGACTTCCGTGGACTGGGGCACAATATAGAGCCCTTGTTTCTCAGGGATCCAGGCTAGCATCTAGTTCTTTGTTTTCCCTCTCACCTTCTTCCTTTCTCCCCTGGTTTGGGAAAACTTCATGTAATCTTTGAAAGGATGGGAGGGCAGAAAGTCTTTCCTTCCCTTTGGTATTCTGCTCAATCGACTATGGATACTTGAATTTTTCTCTTCCTTTGGAAATTACAATGCCAAGAACAGTCTCTCTTTTCTTAGCTTTTTGAGTGTTCTCTTTTTTCTTGTGGCAATGACACAGATTGTCTAGTTGATTGTTTGAGGAAAGTGTCCTGGGGGCAAAAGAAAGCATACAAAAATATGAAAAAACCTTACACATATTGTTCTTTGATAGTACAGACAGTAAAAATTATTTAATGCTGGTTTTAATAACAGGCTTGAAGTGTTTTTAAAAAATGATTGATAGGGAGTTGGGGTTGTAGCTCATTGGTAGAGCGATTGCCTAGCATGCATAAAGCACTGGGTTTGATTCTCAGTACCATATATAAATAAAATAAAGGTCCATCAACAACTTAAAATTTTTAAAACATATCATTGGTAGGGGGTATGAAACATTAAACACTAGGGAATGTACATTTTCAAAATGTACTTAGAAAATCAATTAATTTGACTCCAGTGAGTGATGACTTCATTCATAGAGGTTGATTGTCAATGAAACCAGAAGATGTCAACAAGGAAGGTAGATCATTACAGTGGGAAGCCATTATAAATTTAATTATACCATAAAATACTAAATATGCATTTTGGAGTCTCAGATAAAGTAAGGGGATGCTAAGACTGGGGGTGGGAGAAGGGAAGTTCTGAGTCTGTCTTGAGGAAGTACAGGATCTGCCTGTGTTGGTGAGAGTCAGCTGCACATCGGAGCATGCTCCAGTAGCCCCAGGGCCTCCAGCAACCACAGAGCCAGACTGACTCAGTTTCTCCAAGAAGCATAGGGCCTTCTGGGAGAGTACCTTTAACTGTCTTTTCTATGAATCAGTGAATTCCCAGCCCTCCCCTACACTTGAACTCCTTTAATAAGACCCAGAATTCTCCTAACAAAACTTTTTATTTCATAAACATTTATAAAACGTTAAAATACAAGTTCTAACCAAGGTAGCACATTAAGGGTCATTCATCCAGAAATACAAGCAGGACCTCTAGGGAGACCCTTCCCATTGGAATGGCAGTGCCTCTATTCCTTGCAGGTATGCTTCTTCACAGTGGCACCTCACTCTTTGAGCTCTGTATCTCCAGGCCACTAGAATGTTTGGGGTCTAAGCAGGTATTCCTTGATGCTCTTAGAGAGATGGAAAGGGGAAAAAATGAATGAATGACTTGGGTATAAATGGTTTAGATCATCTTAATTCTTATGGGAAAGAGTAGGAGGGAAATGGATACTCCAAAATGGAGGGAATTAATTGACCATGAAAGAGTAAAAAAGTTCTAGAATAAATAACTAGGTTATAAAAGAAAAGACAAATGTTGTGATTTCTTACTTTTGCTTTGCATTAGCTAACTGCTAGTGGTTGGAGCATTTTGCATGAATATTCATGATTTCAGAAGAGTGTGTGTGTGTGTGTGTGTGTGTGAGAGAGAGAGAGAGAGAGAGAGAGAGAGAGAGAGAGAGAGAGAGAAGGAGGGAGGGAGAGAGAGATTATAAAGAGTGTATTCATTGAGCTATTGTTCTAATTCATTAATCTCACCTGGGCAAGAATTGTGGGGAAATACTCATTTGTTTTGTTCTGTCCTTTCAGAGCAGTAGGTCAAGGTGAAGGTGTCTACTAAGTACCTTTGATTGACATTCAGCAATTCCCATGTAGTCTTTTTTTTTTTTTTTTTTTTTAGTATCTTTATCTTACATTTATGTGGTGCTGAGGTGCTAAGGATCAAACCCAATGCCTAATGCATGCTAGGCGAGCACTCTACCACTAAGCCACAACCCCAGCCCCGCCATGTAGTCTTATACAATCAAAGCATAAAATTTTGATACTCTTTGCTTAATACTGAAATTTGCCATGTAGTGTGTTCTAATTCTTATCAGTTTTAGATGCATATCTGCACATGGGTATTATTACATCATTACCATCATCAGCAAATCCTTCTATTTTCTTATGAGTTTTACTCATTAACAGCTCCCATTCTATATTCCCAATTTGGTAAAAGAGACTGCTTGTGTAAAAGTTTTCCCTGAAAATCCAAGAAATGAGCTCACTATACGGTTCTTATTTTGAGGGAGCCCCAGTCCTCTGGCCTCCAGGATGCCATGTCACATTGGAAAGCAGAGTTTTTTTCCCCTTATCTTTTAGCTGCCTTGCTCATTCTCATGCTGGCAGAAAGTCACTGAGCACTGGGCTGGCGGGAACACATGTTCTGCAGAGCACCATTCTCTCCCGGGCCTGTGTAAATGATACTTACATCTTGTGATCACAGGCAGCTCATGCTCCTGAGGGCATCTGAGGTCTTTTTTCTGAGAAAGTCTACAGAGGGAGAGGACAGTGCATGGGATTCTTTGGAAAACCTTCTGTCAATAATTCCATCTATAGCTTCCCCTATGTAATAGGAGAATTGCAGAACAGCCAAGGAGAAATAAAATATCTCCTACTCAGAAAATATCAGATATCATGATGGATAAAATTAGGCATAATAAAGATGATAATACTTTCTGAATGAATGAATATATTAAGTTAATATTTAATTTAAACATCATAAAAAATCTTGTCATGCTTGTTTAATACTTGAACAACTTCACAGTAAAAATAAATCCAGATACATAAGCAGACAAAACTTTCTATTTTTTAAAGTATTTGTAGACTCACATATCTTTTTTCTTTTTTTGTAAAGAACTGTGATCAAGAACGTGTGTCATAGTATGGAGATTTTATAAATTAAAGCTATTAATAGAACTTAATTTGTGGCAAATTAGAATTAGTAAAATAAGACAAATAATAGAAGGAATGTCTACTTAGGATTTAGTTCAGACTGGTACGGAGAAAGAATTGCATCAATATCTCCTTACTATCTATAATGTAGTTTTAGACTTTTAAAAAATAACTGAAAAGTATTTTTCTTCCCAAAGCAGAAGAAAATAGACTAATATACCTAGAAAGGCAAATAACCAATATATCTCTAAGAAAGATATATTTACATCAAAACATAAAGATCTGTTCATATTTAAATAAATAACACTGATTGGGCTGGGGATGTGGCTCAAGCGGTAGCGCACTCGCTGGCATGTGCAAGGCGCTGGGTTCGAACCTCAGCACCACATAAAAATAAAATAAAGATGTTGTGTCCACCGAAAACTAAAAAATAAATATTAAAAATTCTAATAAATAATTAAATAAATAACACTGATAAACCAATATGATACAACAAATGTCAAAAGGAGAACAACAAAATGAAAAATACTGAACACATATTTACTGCCCCAAATATATAAAGAACTGTTGTTAATATAGATAAGCACTACTTTCACTCTCTAGCAGTGGTCAATAAAGATTAAAAGTTTACACAAAATTTAACTCCTCTCAAATTAAATTGGATCATATAGAATAGGTACAATTTTATAGTGATGCAGATTAGAATTCATAAAATGGAATAAGTAACAAAAAGATGCTTTAAAAAAAAAGTAAGCCAGTGTTGGAGAAACCAGAGCCCATCTTCATATTTCTTTTCTTTTTTTTTTAATACTGGAGCATGAACCTGAGGGGAGCTTTGCCACTGAGCTACATCCCCAGTCCTTTTTATTTTTTACTTTGAGACAGGTTCTCCCTAAATTGCTGAAGGTCCTGCTGAATTGCCAAGGATGGTCTCAAACTTGAGATCCTCCTGTTTCAGCCTCCCAAGTTGCTGAGATTAAAGGATTTTACCATTGTAACAGGCATGGTGGGTCCATATTTTTGAAGGGCAATTTGCTAATATGTAGAAGGAGCTACAACACTTTAAAAAAATCTTTATCTTATCCATTCCATTTTGCAAACATATAAGAAGAAAAAACCTTGAAGGAGAAGTTGAAATTTGTGCAAAAGTGATTTTAGCATTATTTTTCACAATAAAAAATAAGAAACATCTGGAAAGCACAACCAAAAGTAAAATGTTCAATTTTTTGAGAGAGAGAGAGAGAGAGAGAGAGAGAGAGAGAGAGAGAGAGAGAGAGAGAGAGAGAATTTTTTTTAGTTTTCGATGGACACAAAATCTTTGTATGTGGTGCTGAGGATCGAACCCGGGCCGCACACATGCCAAGTGAGCGCGCTACCGCTTGAGCCACATCCCCAGCCCCCAATGTCAATATTAACAGGATGGAATGTAGAGCACTATTATAACAAAAAATGACTAACATGTGGATTATGTTGATTCATGAAAATCTGCTTACAAAGCTGTGATAAAGAAAGCTGAACTGTTAGGACCTAGGAGATGAGCCATGTTTTACTTTGTTGAATCCACAGGGCCAAACTTAATTGCTGGTACACAATCAATGCTCAATAAGTATTTGTTAAGTGGATTTATAAGGGCCTTTTCTGCTTGTCTATCTTTCTGTCTGCTCTGAACTCTGGCAATTTTGCAATAGTACCTCACCTTCACGAGGCTCACCTTGATTTCCAAACCCTCGCTTGCCCTGACCTTGCATGAAAGCATACCCTCCATGGTCCTGGCACCCAACTGTTGACCTCTGCTCTACTGAAGTCTTTAGGCCCAGAGTGACACACAGCTGCAGCTCAATAAACACCTAACATCATGTCTGCATGTATCAGCAAGAGTAACAAATATTTGTGAAAAAAAAAGAATAAACTGTCAAATGTACAAGATAACATTAGTAAACATGTGGAAAAGAACTGAGTAATGAGTTTAGAGATAAAAATTAATTATAATCTTTTCAGGAGGAGGAATCGCAGTATTTGAACATCTGAGGGGTTATTTGAGCTGCATTAAGGAAGAAAAACAAAAGCAAGCAAACAAAAAAGGTAAGGAAAACCAAAGCCTTCATCAACATACTTTAAAAAAATTAATTGTAAACCATTTTCTGGGACTAGATAGATCTCTTCAACCATGGCTACTTTATACAAGGAGGTTAATACAGCCAAGGATTCGACCTTCTCTTAAAAGATTGACAGTTCTGACCCTCAAGAAGGCGCCAGCTAATTGAGAATATCCTGCTCAGAATATGGGCTGAGATTCCATTGAGAACTGGTGTACACAATAAACCCTTTATGGACTTACAAACACAGAGTCAGTCTCCCCCCCCCCCCTCTCTCTCTCTCACACACACACACACACTTTGCTAAAACAAGCATTCACAGAGTCGCCCTGTCATCCGGTCTTTCCTACCCGGCTGAATGCGGGGCACTTAAATATTTGGTCACAGAATGAATGATTGAACGACTGAATGAAAAGATCTCAGACCCAGTGGATTGCCAGATTATATGAAGCAATCACGGCATCAAGTGACTTAGTATTTATTTGGGAAAATTGTAATTTATTTGCCAGAGCGCACAGCTCTGATGAGGCCCAAATCCAGGCATTGAGTCTGGTGAGGGCGGCCTTTGCAAAGCAGAAAATAAGCTGAAATCTCTTGGCCCGCAGCGCGTCCCATGGAGCCCCGAGGTGAAAGAAAGCCCTGCTGGAGGCTGCGGGTCCCGTGTCTGTACCCAGGTCGGCCCCAGGCTAAGCCCTCTTGTGCTATAAATATAGCTGCCCACATGCTGCAGTGACATGGTGTTCCCGTTGCTAGCTGGGACAGATAACATGAATTTGCCCTTTAAATGTCCCAACCTGAAGGTACAGCCCCCGGCCCAATCCTGCCTCCCGGAAGCGTCTTCGCCCCCAATGCCCTCTGCATAGGAGGGGGACAAGTAGGGGGGTGTCCAAGCACCTGCTCAGCCAATGCGCAATGCGCGCGCTGGTCCAGGGCCCTCCTCTTCTCGCGAGAGACCGGGCGGGGGATATAAGGAGGGCTGCGGGAAAAGCGACCGGCCCCTTCGCATCGCGCAGGGACGGAGACGGGGTGGCGGTGCCTGGCGCGGGCGTAGGCGAGAGCGCGAGCGCGAGCGCGACTCCTTGCAGATTGGGTGCGTCCGACTGTCATCATGAGTGATCAGGCACTCAGCTTCCTAAAAGACTTCTTGGCAGGTGGCGTCGCCGCTGCCGTCTCCAAGACCGCGGTGGCCCCCATCGAGAGGGTCAAACTGCTGCTGCAGGTAAGGACGGCGAGCTGGCGCGGGCGCGGGCGCAGCGAACCAGGGGCGGTACGGGCAGGGTGACGGGATGCGGCGCGAGCCGTTGCGACGTGGGGACGCGGGGACGCGAGCACCGCAGAAAATCAGTGCTAGGCCACGGGCCCGGCCTACGCGAAGAGGAAGGTGCCCTCTGCGTAGAGACAGGTCCGGCGTCAGTAGCAGATTCCTGGTGTCGGGTGGCGCCCAAGGTTCGGGTGTCTATATATGGAAACCCACCCGGAGCCGGTTTGCAGCGAGCCAGATTCTGCGCCTGGGGCAGTAGAGACACTCTGCTCAAGGTCTCTCAGACCAGCCTTACCTTTTGATTTTCGACATCCCTTGAACCCTTTTATCTGCATCCACCTTTTACAACAAAAACATCGAATTAATCATGATTACTCAAGAACTTAATGTCTCACGCACTGTGCTATCGACATATGATTTCATTCATCTTCAATCTTTGTAAGATAAAAAATTATCCCCCCCCCATTTTATAGACGAAGAAAAACAGGTTTTTAGAGATTAAGGAATGATTTTCAGAATAAATTCAGAGCACTTTATCCCCGAATTTTTATCTCCCCTACCTGGTTATTGAATGGCTTATAATCTTCGAACCATCTAACCTGTTTTTCTCCATCTGCCCAAAAGGCAAGGGCTTCTCAGTGGGGAATAGTCCAATCTGGGAATCAAAATAAGCAACAACAAAAACCCCGACCTACCACAGCAACAAACCCCCTAATAATTGATTACTTGCATAATGTGCTTGAAAATTTTCAGCTTCTATTTCCTAGTGGGTTTATTCTCCTTCCTGTGAGAGTACTACTCAGATCCTTGTCTCCAGGGAGACCACTGTGGCATTGAAAAATTGTCACCTTCTGCTCACTGTGTCCATGAAGTCTGGAGCCCTTTGTGGGCAGGGATCTTTATTCATTTCTATTTCCCAATAAACCTTGAGGGAAAATGTAATAAATATCTTTGCACAATTAAATCACCTTTTTAGTTTGGGAGTGAACTTTTCCCTCAAATGTTCTGAATAAGTGAAGCAAAATTGAATTTTTTTTCCCTTGGCTTCTTATCCAAGTAACTAACATATTCATCAATGTTTCCCTCATATTTGATTTCCTGATATTTTTTCAAAAGGAAATTGGAATTCTCTCATGCATGCCTCTTGAGGGGGGAAGGAATGGGAAAAAAAGGAGGGGGTTGTCAAGAAAGTGCAAAACTGTCTTTTTCTTCTGTCCTTCCCTTCCCTCTATCTTGCCTGTCCTCTGTCACCCACCCCCATCCTCCCCCCAGGTCCAGCATGCCAGCCAACAGATCAGTGCTGAGAAACAGTACAAAGGGATCATTGATTGCGTGGTGAGAATCCCCAAGGAGCAGGGCTTTCTCTCATTCTGGAGGGGTAACCTGGCCAACGTCATCCGTTACTTCCCCACCCAAGCCCTCAACTTCGCGTTCAAGGACAAGTACAAGCAGATCTTCCTGGGGGGTGTCGATCGGCATAAGCAGTTCTGGCGCTATTTTGCTGGTAACCTGGCTTCTGGTGGGGCAGCTGGGGCCACCTCCCTCTGCTTTGTCTACCCGCTGGACTTTGCTAGAACCAGGTTGGCTGCTGATGTTGGCAAGGGTGCCCACCAGCGTGAGTTCAGTGGCCTGGGCAACTGCCTTACCAAGATCTTCAAGTCTGATGGCCTGAAGGGTCTCTATCAAGGCTTCAATGTCTCTGTCCAGGGCATCATTATCTACAGAGCTGCCTACTTCGGAGTCTATGATACTGCCAAGGGTGAGAGAAGGGTATCAGGGAAGGAGGGTGTGCGGAAAGGAAACTTGGGGACCTATAACTCACAAAGGGCTTTATATGTATGGATCCTGTTCTTTTCTAGTGTCTGAGTTAAACTGGTGCTTCTGCATGGGGAGATTGTATGGTTTGGATGAATTAATAGCTAAAGGATTCTCTATATCCTCTACTGGAGTAAACTCTGGCTTGAGTTATTCAGAGACTTAGCCAAGTCGTCTAACTCCCTTCTGACACAGTTGTATCAGTTACTCAGTTTAACCTCAACATGCAGAACTTTTAACTTCATCATGAAGAACTCTAGCTTCCCAGGATCTTTAAAGGGCAACAACCAACTTCTGTTGGCTTCCCCCTTGTATGTGAGATATCTTCACAAAGGGTAGGTTCTTCCAGAACTCCTGGAGTTGGGGGTGCAATAGCCTGTCTTCCCCTACAACTGGTGTTTTGCTGAATTGCAGAGAGGAATCCATTCATGGTGATTTGGCTTCTTGACTCTGCCCATAGGGATGTTGCCTGATCCTAAGAACGTGCACATTATTGTGAGCTGGATGATTGCCCAGACTGTGACAGCAGTCGCTGGGCTGGTGTCCTACCCCTTTGACACTGTTCGTCGTAGGATGATGATGCAATCTGGCCGGAAAGGGGGTAAGTATGAGCGCTACTGACCTGAATCTTCCTTGCTCTTTACCTGTGGAGGACACTCTTTGATGCTTCCTTTAATTCTCATTATTATAAATTAAATGGTAAAATTATTTGATAAGGACTTAGGGAAGAAAAACTATAATTAATTCCCCCTAACATTCTCAACTACTCCTTTAGGGAAAATAATTTTTTCTTTTTATTAAAGAGATGATAAGAACATAAAAATGAGACACTCAGAGAACTTAACCAGGTCTCTAGCATTATAAAAGAGACCTTATGCTCTCCTTCCTTAGAGCTTGTTGCAGAAACAAGGAAAAAGAAGTAATTGGTTAGTTGATTGAAAAGGAGATGGTTTCTTTATTTAGTTTTGTGTGGGCAGTTGAGGAATGGATACTGGGGTTGGAACCCAGAGGTACTCTACCACTGATCTACATCCCCAACCCTTTGTATATTTTGAGAACAGGGTCTTGGTAAGTTGCCCAGATAGACCTTAAACTTGTGATCTTAATGCCTTAGTCTTTCTTGTTGCTGGGATCACAGGCATGGTCCACCATACCTGGAAGTTATTATTTCAAGTATTAGTGGGAGAGAGAACATTTTAACTGAAGGAGAGGTGGTCTGAAACAATCTTGCTTTTTTTTTTTTTTTTTTGGTGTGGGGGATTGAATTCAGGAGCACTTAACCACTGAGCCATAACACCAATTCCTGCCCCTTTTTTTTCTTTTATATTTTATTTAGAGACAGGGTCTCATTGAATTTCTTAGGCCTTGCTAAGATGCTGAGGTTAGCCTTTTTCTTTTGAACTTGTGATCCTCCTGCCTCATCCTCCCAAGCTGCTGAGATTACAAGTGTGCATGCTACCACACCTGGCAAAGCAATCTTTTTTGTTGTTTGTTTTTGTGGTGCTGGGGATTGAACCCAGGAACTTGTGCATGTGAGGCAGGCACTCTACCAACTGAGCTATATTATCCCCAGCCCAGCAATCTGTTTTGATAGAAAAAGTTTTCACTTCTATAAAGTGTATGAAATTGTCATTTCTTAAAAAAATAGTAGTTTCATATGGTCCAACCTAATATTTATATCTTTTAATTTTAATTGTATAATTTTAGGCAGTATAATCTATTAGGTGCAGTTTTCTCTCCATAAAAAGGTAACTACACAGCATAATACTCCCATTCCACCCTGCTACCTTCTTGTTCAATAGTGTGTGAATTTTCCTGATTCTTCAGTGGCCTAGAGTTAGAGGAGTAGGAATGATAGGAAACCCAGTCTAGCAGTTATATAAGGAAGGAGAATGTCCCATAGGGCTGGGCTTCATGTTCAGGTGACCTCAGTTTTGTAAAACTGGGAATACTGCATGTCGAAATCCTGGCAGAGGAAGTCTCTTCCTTATGGAGCCCTTACCCTTGTTTGTCTCCACAGCTGATATTATGTACACGGGGACAATTGACTGCTGGAAGAAGATTGCCAAAGATGAAGGAGGCAAGGCTTTCTTCAAAGGTGCCTGGTCCAATGTATTGAGAGGCATGGGTGGTGCTTTTGTATTGGTATTGTATGATGAGATCAAAAAATATGTCTAATGCAATTAGAACTCAAGTTCACTGTGAGCCAGTGAACTTGATTCACAAGTTCACAGATCCATTATGTGGTTTAATAGACTATTTCTGGGGAAATAAAAAGATCTGGGATAACACCAGACTGAAAGGAATACCTCAGGAAAAAAATGCTTCACTGAGTGTTCATTAAACCACAAATGTATTTTGTATTTATTTTACATTTAAATTTCCACAGCAAATAGAAAATAACTTATCATACTTGTATGATTAACTGAACTGATAATGAATAACTGAATGTGAAACATCAATAAAGACCACTTAATGCATGTTCTCTAATTTATTGAACTCTTATTAACAAAAATAAGACCATACATGTGTATGTTCTGGTATGACTCACTTATCAGTGGCCAAGGCTCTCTGTGTCAGATATTAGGCTGACTATATATTATATGAGTTCCACAAGCACAGATAATGTTATGCACTATCTTTATCTTGCTTTAAGAGTTGCTGTAGGTTTAAATTGGCTTCCATAGGACCACCTTATTTTATGCACTTTCATGCAGGCTTTAGGAATTCTGAGATTTTGCTAAATAGCTTTGTATCGAAGTTTTAAGAATTTTGTTTGGAAGTGCATTTTAATCCCTTTAGAGAATTATGGTAACTAAAATTTAATGACAAGTAGACAGTACTCATTGAAAACAACTTGAGCTGATATAACCAAGTACCACACACTTGATGGCTTATAAACAAACTTATTTCTCACAATTTTGAAGGTCAGAAGCTTAAGATCAGTCTGCTTGGGTTCTGGTGAGGGCTTTCTTTTGACTTCTGCTATCTTCATGGAGGAAAGAAAGCAAGAGAGTTGATGGGTTCCCTTGTTTAAGGGCCCCAATTCCATTGATGAGTACTCTACCCTCTTGATCTAATCACCTCCCAAAGGCATCAGCTGCTAATACCATCACCTAGGGGTTTAGGATTTTCAACACATGAATGTAGTGGGGGATGGGCATTGCACAACTATTCAGTCCATAAAATCAGTTATCCATACCTGTTAGGCTCTGGGGAAGAGACAAAAGTCAGGAACCTGCCCTGAAAGAAGCTCAAGTGGGTAAAGAGTAGCATGATCTTGTTAAATAATGTAATGGTTGATACAATAAATATTGGTTGAGAATAGAATGGGACGTGTTAAATGGGGTGGAGAAGGAGAGGGGCCTTCAATAACTAGATTTAGGTACATGGGAATAAAAAGTATCTGATAGTGTTCTTTTTTTGTAACAGTTTATCAAGACTTAGAGGAAAAGTCTGTTTGGATTTGATTCTAGCATTTGTGAGCAAGAGAAAAACAAAATTTCAAGTGGGGAATGAAGTACTTTTGAACCAAGAAAAGACCAGTTAATACAACACTAGTTTGTGACTGATCTGAAGGAAATGAGTCCCTATGTCCTAGGCAGATTTTTGGGGGTGGGTGGGTAGGATTTAAGCCTCTCTACCTACTCACCCCTGTCTCCCAGTAGAAAATAGGCTTTCTTTTTCTTTTTTTCCCCCTGGTTGTTTTTTGTTTGGTTGGGTTTTTTTTTTGGTACCAAGGATTGAACTCAGGGACACTTGACCACTGAGTCACATTCCCAGCCCTTTTTTTGTATTTTATTTAGAGACAGGGCCTCGCTAAGTTGCTGAGGCTGTCTTTGAATTTGTGATCCTCCTGCTTCAGTCTCCTGAACCTCTGGAGTTACAGGCATGTGCCACACTGCTCCTGGCTTGCCTTGCTTTTAAAATCAGAGTAATTCATGTTTGGGTTTTACTGTATCCAAAGATAATCCTAATCTCATCTAGTAGATAACTAGATGGATGGAAAAAGCTAAAATGTAGGAATAAAAGAAGGTATCTCTCTCTCCAGTGTCCTCAAGTCCAGGCAACAAGTCTGTGTAGTTAGAGGTAGTTTGGTTGCAGTACTTTTCCCCTTAGGATGTTATGAATGATTCATATTCTGTTGATAGAGATAGTAGAGCAAGCTAGTGGGGCCAGTGCTTTGGTGAAGCGTATCCAAAAGTAGGGCCAGCTCTTTCAATATTTTTTTGGAGGGTGGGTACTGGGGATTGAAATCAGGGGCACTTAGCCACTGAGACACATCCCCAGTCCTAATTTGTATTTTATTTAGAGACAATGTCTCACTGAGCTGCTTAGCATCTTGCTTTTTTTTTTTTTTTTGCTGAGGTTGGCTTTAATTCACAATCCTTGTCTCAGCCTCCCAAGGCACTGGGATTACAGGCATGCACCATCATACCAGGCCCTTTCAGTATTTTTAAACCTAAGGTTTAAGGTGAAGGGAAGCTATGAAATGATTGGGAACTGACAGCAATGAATAAACTAGTGGTTTCTCAGTCAAACTGAGGACCAAATTGTTTTCTGATCTTTGACTCCTTTGGCATGTAACAGGGAGAAGAGGAATTGACAGGTATTAAATAGTGCCCATTATCTACACTACATATGACCCAGATGTTGGCCTTCCTCCTTTCTGCTAAGGTTACCTCTGCTGCACTTTGTCTCAGGCCTCTTGCTAAGTTCATTCCCTACAGCAACTTCATTTACCAAGAGTTCCTAGAACTCTGGGCCTCTGATGGACAGGCAGCAAGCACTTCACTTTACTGTCCCGTCCTATCACCATACCATCCCCGTACAAACTGTCATGCTTGGAGGTCTGGAAAGATGAAAGGAGTTTTGTTAAAGTGACAAGTTAGAATCCAGTGATAGACTCGTAGGTACCCCACGCCATCCCCTGGGTGTTCTCATGAGCCCCTTTCCCCACATGGCTCTCCCTACATGCAGCCTTCCTCATTCCTCATCATCATTTGTGCATTTTCTCTTCTAACACCTCACCTATAGGTGTATCTTTTTAGCTACCTTATATTTTAAATGCATAAGCAAAATTATGAAGCATTACATAAGAGTGAATCTAAATGGACATTTTGGAAAAAAATAAAAAACTTGCCTCAATAATTTGTGCTGAAATTTTGACTGTGTCAGACTGCTTCCATTCTGTTTTACTTTGTAAACTACATAGTGTAACTTGTGTTGAGGCAATATTTACTAAGCACCCACAATGTGCAAGACTAAGAGGGGAAGCTCCATGAGGGCAGCTTCTCTCCTTCATAGCCACATGACTAGAACAGCACGTGAGGTACAGATATTTAATAAGTATAGGCTGAATGCAAGAATGGATGAGAAGGAAAAGTGCCATCTACAAAGCACAGAGAATAGGCTAGCCCCCCAGTGCAATCTTGAACTTTCAGAGTACCAGGGGTGCTAGATAAGCTTGTTGGGGTCAAGTAATGGATAAAAATTTATGGCTACCTTAAGTTCAAATTTCAAGTCCTTACATAAAATTGTATAAATTGCATGCCATTAATTTCTCTTTATTTTCTGCTCCTCCTTGAATATCAGATTTTATCAATCCAAGATAATGTATATTTGATTCTATAGTTGATTTTTTTTGTTGTTGTTGTTACTGGGATTGAACCCATGGGTGGCTAACCTCTGAACCATATCCCCAGCCCTTTTAAAATATTTTTTTTGAGACGGGATCTCACTAAGCCTCACTACATTGCTGAGGCTGGCTTTGAACTTAAAATGCTCCTGCCTCAGCCTCCTGAGCCACTGTGCTTACAGACAAGCCTGTGCATGCACCACTGCACCCAGCTGATTCTCACTGTTCACAGATTCCACATTTGCAAATTGGCCTTATTGCTAAAATTTGTAACCTTTTTGACATTCTCAGACATGCACAGAGCTACAAAATCTTGAGTTGCTGGATACACACATTCCCAGCTAAAGGGGAACAAGGCAATGCTCTGCCTTTTTGTTTCAATTCTCATAAACAAGAGCCCTTTCCACAGTCTCTTTATTAAGTGCTTCAGCTTTTGCATTGTTATGCTCTTGCTGGTCATTTTGATGCTTAAAATGGCTCCCATACTGCTAAAGGGCTGTCTAGGGTTCCTACGCACAAGAAGGCTTATAGAGATTTCCTTATATAGAAAATTTATGTGCTAAATAAGCTTCCTTCAGGTATGAATTATATACTACTACTGGCTGTGAGTTAAGTGTTAATAAATCAATAATATGAACTCACAAATAGAGTGTATATTAACACATAAAACAAGGTTTGGTGTTCAGAGGTTCATGACACTGAGGAGTAACTAGACAGAAAATTATGAGACCAAGCTGTGCACTATGCACACACCTGTACTCCCAGCTGCTTGAAGGCTTAGGCAGAATAGCGAATTCAAGGCCAGCCTGGGCAGCTTAGACTCTTATCTCAAAATAAAAATGGCTGGAATGTAAGTTCAATGATAGAGCATCCCTTGGGTTACATCCCTAGTACAGTGGCAAGAACAAAATAAAAACATGGGCCAACAAGGTGTCACCTCCCAGGAGTCTCGGCTATAGACTCAGCTATGGTCAGAGCCTTTATAATCCAATCATTGCCTACAAGCCTCACCTCTGTACACATGAGACGCTGAGTGACATTCTAGGTCAAAATTGTAACAGTAACTATAGGTAGCAATAATGTACTATACATTTCAAAAATATAAAAAAGAAAGATTTAGTGTTCTCAACATAAATGATGTTTGAGTACATAGACATGTTTAATCTGATATATTACTCAACATGTACATGACATCACATGGTACTCCATTAATATGTATAATTCTTAAATTTTAAAAATATAATTATATATTAATATATAATTATACTATTATAATTTTATAGTATATATAATTAACAATATATATTTTCTTAATTCTAGATATTTTCTACATGAAATAGATTCCCATAATGAAATAAAGAAAAAAAATCCCAAAGTTCATCAGTTATAATCCCAAAATTTATTAAATAAACATTTTTGTGATTATCCTTATATTAATTCTTCAAAAAGGTAGGATCATGATTTTTAATTTTTGGTAACTATTTAAGTATTTTATTATTTTATTAGAGTGGATAGGAATAAATATTCACATATTCAAAAAAGCACCTGTCTTGTTAAATTATAGTACACTAATGATACATTATCTCCTAAATTTTCTTTTGTAAACCAGTAAAACTCAAAAGCATCATCTCAAATAAACAATGCAATAACCTGAACACACCAGATTTTGAAATAGAGTCACAGAACATTAAGACTCTGTAATGTTAGACCCCAATACAATAATACTGGGTGATTTTAACAAACTTTTACCACCAATAGGTCAACAAAGCATAAAATCAATGAAGATATATCCAGCCTAAATAACATCATATCAAATAGATATAATTGATACCTACAGAATCTTTTACCCAAAAATAGCTGAATTTACCTTCTTAGCAGCTCATGGAAACTTTCCCAAACAGACCAAATTCTAGGTCACAATGTAAGTCTTAGCAAATAGAGAGAAAAAAGTCAATATAATAGAAACCACATAAAACACATGGAGATTGAACAATATTCTTTTAAATAAAAAAGGGATCAAAAAATAAATGAGAGAAAAAAATCAAGAAATTCTTAGAGACAAATGAGAGCAAAGAAATAACATACCATAATCTCTGGGCAGTATGAAAGTATTAAGTGGAAAACTTATAGCATTGAGTGCCTACATTAAAAAGAAATAGATCCCAAACAAATAAGCTTATGTTCTACCTTAAGGACTTAGGAAAAACACATTAACTCCCAAATCAGTAGAAGATAGGAAATAATAAAAGATCAGAGCCAAAATTAATAAAATTGAGAACAAATACATAGGATTAACACAAAAAAGAGTTGGTTCTTCGAAAATATAAATAAGGTTGATAAACCCTTAATCAAACTAATCAAAAGAAAAAGAAGGTCTAAATCAACAAAATTATAGATAAATAAGAGGATATCACCACAGACACTTCTGAAATTCAGAGGATCTATTTGGAAACTACTTTGAAAATTTATACTCCAATAAGCTAGAAAATCTAGAAGACAATGAATAACAAATTTCTAGATACATATGACCTACCCAAATTGAAGAAGGAAAATACAGAAAACGTAAACAGACTAACATCAAGTAATGAAATTGAAACAGCAATTAAAAGCCTACAGAGAAAACAAACAAACAAACAAACAAACAAAAAAAACTCAGGACCAGATGGATTCTCAGCTGAATTCCACCAGATCTTTAAAAAAGAACTAAAATCACTCTTTCTCAAATTATCAAAAGGGAGGAAACACTCCCAAATACATTCTATGAAGCCAGTATAACCCTGATACCAAAGGCAGACAAAGACACATCTAAGAAAGAAAACTATAGACCAATAGCCCTGATGAACATAGATGCAAAAATCCTTTAAAAAGTAAAAGCAAACCACATGTAAAAACACATGAAGAAGATAATACACCATGATCTAGTGGGCTTCATTCCAGAAATGGAAGGCTGGTTCAACATACAATCAATAAATATAATTCACCACTTAAATAGAATTAATAACAAGAATCATATGATCATCTCAGCAGATGCAAAAAAGGCCTTTGATAAAATGCATTTGATAAAGAACATTCATGTTAAAGTGCTGGAGAAACTAGGGATAGAAGGAACTTACCTCAACATTATAAAGGCTATATACAACAAACCCAAAACCAACATCATACTGCATGAAAAAAACTGAAAGCTTTTCCTCTAAAAGACTAGGATGTCCACTCTCACCACTTCTTTTCAATATAGTTCTTGAAACTCTAGCCAGAGTAATCAAGCAAGAGAAGAAAATTAAAAGGATACAAATAGGAAAAGAAGTCAAATTATCCTGTTTGCGGATGACATGAGCCTATATTTAAAAGACCCCCAAAATTCCACCAGAAGACTTCTAGAGCTGGTGAATTAATTCAGCAAACTATCAGGGTACAAGATCAACACTCATAAATCAATAATTTTCCTACTCCAATAGCAATTCAGTTGAGAAAATCAGAAAAACCATCCCTTCCACAATAACCTCAAAAACAAACAGAGCTGGGGATATAGCTCAGTTGGTAGAGTGCTTGCCTCACATGCACAAGGCTCTGGGTTTAATCCCCAGCAGCACCATCAAAACAAACAAACAAACAAATCCCTGGGAATTAATCTAACTAAGGAGGTAGATCTCTACAATAAAAATTATATAACACTGAAGAAGGAAATTGAAGATCTTATCTTCTTGGATAAGCAGAATTGATATTATCAAAATGGCTATACTACCCAAAACAATATACTGATTCAATTTAATCCCCATCAAAATATCAATTACATTTTCACAGAACTATAAATGAACAGTCCTCAAATCATTTGAAAGAATGAGACCAGAAAAGCCAAAGAAATTCTGAGCAAGAAGGCATCACAATACCTGATCTCAAAGTATATTACAGAGCTACAGTAACAACAAAAACAACAAAAAACTGGCATCAAAATAGACATGAATAGAAGACAGAGATAAACTCACATACATACAGTCATCTGATATTTAAGAAAGTTGCTAAAAGACAACCTTTTTAAACAAATGGTACTGGGAAAACGGTATATCCCCATGTAGAATAATGAAATTAGATTCCTATCTCTCACCCTGCAGAAAAGTCAAATCAAAATGGATCAAAGACATAGGAATTAGGCCAGAAACCTGCTAGAAGAAAACAGGGTCAATACTCCATTATAGGTGCAGGCACTAACTTCCTCAGCAAGATTCCTAAAGCTCAAGAAATAAAATTAAGTATCAATATATAGATGCCATCAAGTTAAAAAGTTTCTGCATAGCAAAAGGAATAAGGGCAAGAAGAGAGAGCCTACAGAATGAGAAAAAAAATCTGCCAACTGCTCCTCTGACAGAGGATTAATAAACAGAATATATAAAAAACTAAAAAAACACTTAATGCCAAAACACACACAATAACAGCAGTAACAATAACAAAATCCCCCAAATAGCCCAATCAACAAATGGGCAAAAGAACTAAACAAATTTCTCAAAAGATGAAATACAAATGGCCAACAAATACATGGAAAAATGTTCAATATCTCTAGTAATCAGGGAAATGCAAATCAAAACTACAGTAAATTTCATCTCACTCCAGTCAGAATGGCAATCATCAAGAACACAAATAATAAGTTCTGGCAAGGATGTGGGGGAAAAGGCACACTGATACATTGTTAGTGAGACTGCAAATTAATACACACATTCTGGAAAGCAGTGTGGAGATTACTCATAAAACTAGGGATGGAAGCACCATATGACCCAGCTATCCTGTTTATCTAAAAGAACTAAAACTAGCATACTAGTAGCCATAGTCACTTCAATATTTATAGCAGCACAGTTCACAATAGCCAAATTATGGATTCAGCCCAGGTGACTGTCAATAGATGAATGGTCAAGAAAATGTGGCATACACAATAGTTTGATTCAGTCACAAAGAAGAATGAAATATTACCATTTGTTGGTAAATGGATAGAAATGGAAAACCTCACGTTAAGTGAGATAAACCAGACTCATAAAAATCAAGGGTGTTATGTTTTCTCTCATATATGAAAGCTAGAGCAAAATAAGGAAAAGAGTGTGGGAGGGGAATTAGATATCATAAAATATATAGGAAAAATTAGTGGAGTAGAAGAAAGAGAATAAGAGGGAGGAAGGAAGTATGAAATGAACAAAATCATGTTGTATGTATATATAAATGTACCAAAGGGAATTTCACCTCTCTATATATGTAGAAAGTACTAATGAAGGATAAATAAAGGAGTGAAAGGAGATCAGTAGAGGAATGAGAATAGGGGGAGGGAGAAAGGGAGTAGAAGAAGGAGGGGAATGGGGATTGAAATCAAGTTCACTGTACATATAATTTGGTTAAAATTAACCCAATTATGTATAATTTTAATGTTCTAAAAGTCTATCATGTTAGCTCTAGAAATCTTTCTTAAGTGGATTAAAAAACTCACAGAATTTAAAAATAAAATTTTCTGCTATAATACATCCTTTAACTTTGCTCTGAGTATACTTTAACTTTGAGACTAATGTACTAGAGAAAGTTACTCAATTATTTATTACAATGGCATTTTTCTTATTAAGCACCCATAAAAATCTTCTAAATGGGGAATGAATTAGATAATGTTGCTTAAAGAAATGCTAATCCGTAATGTCATTTTAAGCAAAAATTTCCACGTCATACTTTCAAAAGTATAAATAACTGATACTCTCCTCCCAAATTCATTCTCACCAAGTATTGACAGGCACATAGAGGTTATTATACTAATTCTAAAGATAGGAATTAGGAAATACATTTCAGAGGTAGAGATAGGATTAAAACTCAGTTTACTTTAATTCTTTTATTGCCTTTTTCACTTGTCAAGATAGTTCTTTATGCCTAAAATACATTACAATGAACTAGAAAATTTTAAAAAGATATTGGCTTTAAGTTACTTACTAATCTGTATTTATGGAAATATTTAGGTAAATATTTAGGTATTTAAAATATTTAAGCACATTTTCTAAAATGATATGCAATCACTTAAGTCCTTGGCATGTAAGATATTAAACTTTCAAAGTATTTAATTATTAAAATATAATAAACTTGCATCTTCAATTTTATATTGGTGTTAATACTTTTCATAGTTGCAATATTTGAATCTGAGGATGAGAAGCAATCAATATCACAGATTATCTGTGCAGATTATATGTTTTGGACACTTGGGTTAATGAGTTAACACACTGAAACAATTGTATAACACAACATTTATAAGCAAACCAGAAAACTTTATTTAGAGCAGAAGCCAAAAAAATAAGGTTTTAATGGAGATTGTAAAATGGAAGTAGAAAAGTATGAGATAATAGCTACCCTTAACAAATAATTTTAATAGTTCAAAATCTTTCATAGAATCTCATTTAAAAGGAGGTAACATTAGTTTAATATTTAACAGAGATTGAAAATAATTTGCAATAAGAATCTGGTCTAATAACTAGACTTTGGATTAGTATACTTTCTAGTTATAGATGTTAAGTCTAAATCTTCAAAGTATGTATATCAAGAACAAGTCAACCAAATACAAAAAACAGTGCTTGATCATCTTTTATGTTCTTAAAAATGAAGAGACTAATGTACTTATGATTCTGATTCCTTCATTAAAAATACCCCTTTAGCCCTAAAAACTTGAAAGTCTGGGATGTAAATCAGAGAATATCACATTTCCAATTCCTATCCATCTATTCCAATTCATCATATATATGCAACCATGACAACAAAATTATAAATTGTGTTTAAGATTGCTGCTCTTCCCAACTTTTAAGTCAAATCCCTGTTATTAGTAATACTTAAACTTCCTGTTTCAAAGGAATAAAAACTAAAGTGATTAATTTAATATCTAAAATCAAAGAACAGCTTTATCTATGAAACTATGTGTTATATCCTGACAATTGGGAGCAGAGTCCATATCAGTAAACTCAGCCTAATGCAATTATGAACAGGAAAGGATGTTTGCGTGTTTGTGTGTATGTAAATATATATGTATATATATATATATGTATGTATGTGTATATATATGAAATATCAATGAAATCCTATGAATTTTAAGGACTGTATACACACACACACACACGCATGCACATCCCATCTTTGGACAAATGTTCAAATGCTGAGTTTTAAATTCAGTATTCTGTCTTCTTAAAGGTAAGTTTTTCTACAAATAGTAAAAGTACAATAAATTAAAAAACAAACAAACAAAAAAAGCCCTTGGTTTAGTACAGCTAAAGCTTATATAGATAGCAGGTGTAAAAAATTGTTCATCTGAACGAAGCATGGAATAATGTTGAAGAACATTGCACACAAAAGAAAGCAGCAAAACCCCTCATATCCAGGTTGTATTCTCCCAATGAATTTTTTAACCCCACTGTTCCCATACTAGGTATACCCTATTCTAAACAAAATCTGTGAATATAAACTAAGGCCAAGAAATTATGAATTGATGGTCAGTAAAATATTATTTGCCTTACTGCTAAAAGTACTAAGAAAATTGTAGCATACATGCTACAGAGCTTGAGCACTGAAAAGTAAAAAAAAAAAAAAACAAAAAAAACCCCAAAACTTACTGTGGCTCAAGAAAATTCATATTAAAAAAAGATTTGTTATTTAATATGAAAACTTTCCTAAACATTCTAAGGCTATACTGAAAAGGCCAGTAATGAAAAACAGTGGTTAATTATAAAATATCATACTTTATTGTATGAAATAAGAGCTTATAGATTGACAGAAAAATACTCTAATTTCAAATGTCAACTATATTATACCCTCTCTGCAACTAACAATTCTATCAAAGTAACTAGGCTTTTTAATTTAAGACTGGTAAAAATAATTCTGGGATTCAACCAAATAAGCCAAATCAAACCCAAACAAGAAAATTAGGTAATACTTAAATCAGTAACCTCAACAAATGTACAATTTATTATCCTTCTTATTTACATTTTAGTTTTCTTTTTCATATCCTATAAAGATTAGCTGATATTTCTAAAGCATTCTTATTCTAAATCTTCTCCCTTAATAATACTAAATCATTACACAATATGCTAACAGTATCACTTAAAACACTCTTCTGACATACCTTGGGAATTGCCTTTTGGCTCTTCAAACTGGCGGTGCTATTTTACTGATCTAACAAATACTTGTTTTAGCTCATGACACAAATGACTTGGTCTGTAAAAAAAACTAGTCAGTCACAAGGCAGCAGACTGTAATTCTAAGGTCCAATGCCCTTGTTAGAATCATTAGTAGTACTTTATCTGAATGTATAAAAACATAAAAGAGGAGCTTCTAAGTTAAACTTTCTAATATTAAGTGTAAAAGGGTTTATGGAATGGCTAATCAAACTTTGAAGACAAAACTCAGTGTACTTAATACAGAAGTACTAGGCACCTCTGGTGAATTGTAAGGACTGCCTCAGTACAAGCGTCTCAATCTGCTTGTCAAATCTAAATCAGTTCCATCTATGAAAACAAATTTTAGGATATTTCATAACAAAATGTAACTCTTATACAGTCAGGTTATTACTTATGCCATATAAGTTCTAAAGCAAATTGAAAAATAAGTTAATAAGAGGCAAGCTCATGGCTTAAAGTGTACAAGAAATGAAAATAAAAAGAACTATATATCGAATATCTTGGGTCCAACATGCAACAATACTATCACTGCTGTTTTATCAGCATGACAACTGAATCACTTTTTATACTGAACATGTAACCCTAGCATTTCTCTATTAAATTCGTATACATTTCATATAATACATACTTAGGGCAAACACTGGTTTTACATTACATTTTCTTTTTGACAACAATTTTGCACTGGAAAATACAAAATAACATAAATTGCTGAAAAAGTATAACAAGATATTCATACAAGGAACTATAGTAATATACAAAATCATGTCAAAAATTGGGTGAACAATGTTTAAAGTAAAAAAGAGTTTTTATAACCAAGCAGTGCGGACATTAGGGGGCTTAGGTCTTAGCAACGGGTTGCTGGAAATGTCAAAAGCTGATCGCTCAGTCTTATAACTGAGACCACTGGTAGCACTGGATGTCCTAGAAGCTCCTCCTGAAAATATACAAAGAAAAAATAATTTCAATTTATTTAAACTACATAAATCATCATTTGATAAGCTTCTTCCCCTAGGTTCAGACTAGCTTTCTTCCTTATCTGACATGTGTCTAACACTCTCATGCAGTGATTTTCAACCAAGAGCACACTTCAGGATTCTCTGTGGAACTTGAAAACTGCTCAAGGAATTCAAGTAAAAACAAAAACTTTGCATAACCATTTATACATTTATTTGACAAATATGATACTAACCTAAATACAGGTTACTGGAACACGACATTATCTTAGTCACTGTAGTGAGTAAATAGAATTACAAATCTTTTTTTTTGTACTGGGGATTGAACACAGGGGCGCTTAACTACTAAGACACATCCCCAGACCTTTTTAATATTTTATTTAGAAACAGGGTCTTGCTAAGTTGTTCAGAGACTCACTAAGTTGCTGAGGCTAGCTTTGAACTTGTAATCCTCCTGCCTCGGCCTCAGCAGTCGTTAAGACTAGCCATTTGTTTTTAAGAATCACATGAGCACTGGGAATTGTAGCACTAAGTGGTTCCAACTTTCTTCAGTACTGGCTTCCATTTTTTTTTTTAGGAAAAACACTTATTTGAAATTTGCATGGGGCTGGGGATGTGGCTCAAATGGTGGCATGCACGGGTCGCTGGGTTTGATCCTCAGCACCACATAAAAATAAAATAAAGATGTTGTGTCTACCGAAAACTAAAAAATAAATATTAAAAAATTCTAAAAAAAAAGAAATATGCATGACACAAAGGTTTAATGACCTCAACATAAAAATAGTTACTTAAAATAAATAAGGGAAAAACAACATAAACTTAATGGGGAAATGGGACAAAGACATGAACAGACAATCCTCAAGAGAAGAAATAAATGCTGAATAAAAATATTAAAAATTAATATAGTTTATATAGTTTACAATCATACAGGAAGCAAGAGCACAAACTTTGATAAAGGAAAGTACCTGCCATTTTTAGATGTTGTACTCCAGGGCAGTAAATAGTGACTTCATTCCTATAATCTCTGGGATATACAACTAGCTAGATATGTAACAGATCACATACCAAACATTAAGAGGTATTATATCTGATGACTCTATTGTTAATTTTTGTGTTACTTATACAGTGAGGAGGAAAAGGCATATATAAGGGCTAGAAGATACTGGTAATACTTTATAAATGGCTAGAGGGAATGTTTCAGCAACTTTCCAACAGTATATCTACTCCTTTCTTCCTTTTAATAAAAGTTGAAATTTTGCTGGGTTTGGTGGCTCATAGGCAGAGCCACGTGGAATTCTAATAGCTCCATACACTGAGACCGGAGGATCCCAAGTTAAAAGCCAGTCTCAGGACCTTAGTGAGATCCTGTCTCAAAATATAAAGTAAAAAAAAGGGCAGGGGATATTGCTCAGTGGTGAGGCAGCCCTAGGTTCAATCCCCAATTCCCAATAAATAAATAAATAAACATTGAAATTACAAATCCCTCCTTCATTCTCTAAGAAACTGATATCTTCAGCAATTTCTTTAATCTCTTGGTTTCTTTCCTGGGCTGCCATTATGTTCTGTAAATAAAACCTGAAATCAAATGAACACAAATAATCCTCCTGCTTCAGCCTCACCTTAAGACTAGTCATTTGTTTTTAAGAATCACATGAGCACTGGAGAAATTGTGGCACTAAGTGGTTCCAACTTTCTTCAGTACTGGCTTCCATTTTTTTTTTTTTTTGAGGAAAAACACTTATTTGAAATATGCATGACCAAAAAACAAAACAAAACAAAAAACAAAAAACCTAAAGATGCCAGTGAAAATAATAGAATACATTTCAGAAGTTAACATTTTAAAATTCTATCATAAGAATATGTAACATTTTGCAGGGGGCTGGGGATATAGCTCAGTTGGTAGAGTGCTTGTCTTGCATGTATAAGGCCCTGGTTTCAATCCCCAGCACTACAGGAAAAAAAAAAAAAGAAAAAAGAAAGACTATGTTATATATTTTTTTTTTGAAGAAAGTATACAAAAAAGTACAAAAAAGTTTTAAGTATGCTTACTTAATGGGCTGTATTGGCCAAGTGCAGATCTCACTTGTCTGGAAGGTGGTGTAGCGTTGAGATAACCCATATTACGATGATAGTCCATCAGCTGTTCTGAGCGTTTCATACCAACTGTTGGCTTCACAGCTTCAAGCCTTTTCAATAAAGCCTCCATTAAAAACAATTGATTAAAAATTCAATGTGTATCCTTGGTCAAATTACTTGATAGGGATATTAACAACAAAATAACATCAAAGAGTCAGTTTTCATCATCAGTGAGATAACACATTTGAAATAACAGTGCCTGATATCTAGTAAGGACTCATTAAATAGTCATGTTATAATTTATATTGTTTTGTATTATTTTCTAGTTTTTTGTCATGCATACATGTTAAATTATGTAACAGGGAAATATTTTTCTTATATTCTCTGTAATTTCTTACATAGCTCATGGCAGACAATAAACAAATATTCATTTAAAGGATTGAAAAATGCATTCAATTTTCTAACTTATGGTTTACAAAGTCTCAGAACTGCCTTTTACAATTTGGACACAGAGTAGATATAAGCCTGCAAAGGCTCATGTGTTTGAAGCCTTGGTCCTCTCCAAAGCAATAATTTAGTGGGGCATAGGGGAAATGATTGATCATGAAGATTCTAATCTCATTAGTGGATTGATCCCTTGATGGAATCATTTTTTTTTTTAGTTGATGGTAGACATTTATTTTATTTATGTATTTATATGTGGTGGTGAGAATTGAACCCAGTGCCTCCCACATGCCAGGCAAGTGCATTACCACTGAGCCACAGCCCCAGCCCTGATGGAAGCATTTTGATGGTAGCATTTTGATGGCATTATTGGGAGGTGGTGGAAATGTAAGAGGTGGGGCCTAGTTGGAGGAAAATCAATGGGGGTTTGCCTTTGGTGACTATGTCTTGTCCCTGGGACCCCTTCCTTTCTCTTTGCTTCTGGACTACCATAGAATAATCAGCTTTTCTCTGCAACTCCCTTCTACCATGATTTCTGCAGGTGTTAGACTTGCTTTATTATTTCTAAAATGGCAAAGATCTTATAAGAACATTAAAAAGGAACAAGTGCCCTATACTTGAAAAATCGAGACAAAGGAGGAGGGTGGGTTTTATTTTTCATTTAATGTTTTCGATATTTGAATTTTATAAACTTATAGAAACATTACTTTTATTTTAAAAATAATATTTTAACATAGGAACTCATAAGTAGAAAAATTATAGTTGTCTATTTGTATTTCTCTGAATTTAAAGTTGACAATGACTATTTTACATAAAAGATATAGAAAACATTATATAAACATGTATGTATAAATATATATGAATTTATGCATCTAAGCAAACAAACAAAAAACTCAACTCCATTTGAGTTCTAGGTTCTAATGCTGATTCATTATAAGAATCTTACTTTGTTACTAACCCTGCTTCAATTACTCTCTAACCTCTCTCTTCTTTCATGTAAGAGGAAACTGATTATTTCATTTGAGTGAAATAATCTCACTTTTTATTAGAAAGTAAATGAAATAATAAACTAAGTGTCCTTATTAACCACCTCTCCTTCTGTTAAGATTATTTGTGTGCTCTTTTAGAAAAACAGGATTCATATGTTCAAAAGATAAAGTGACATGATTTAACAATAATATTTCAAAATTTATGAAATCAAAAATTAGTGACATTTTGGAAATAAAGCTCTTTTTTTTTGCAGGGGAGGTTACCAGGGATTGAACTGAGGGGCACTTAACTACTCAGTCACATCCCCAACCTTTTTTATTTAGAGTCTCGCTGAGTTGTTTAGTCTGGTTCTCAACTCATGATCCTTCTACCTCAGCCTCCCCAGGCACTGGAATTACAAGTGCGTGCCACTGCGCCCAGATAAAGTTCTACTATAACCAAGTTTATATAGAGTAAACATGCCCTCAACTAGATAAAAATTTCTTTTACCTTAATTGGGTAAGTGTATGTGTGTGCATGTGCACTCCTGTACCTTATGCACATGTTCTATATTGTCTTCATTTTGTTGGGATGCAATGACTAAAGAGAGGAATATAATATCTGTCTAATGAAATAAATACTGAGGATCTGGAACTTCACCAGAAATGCAGATTAACAACAGGATGCATTTTTAACTCTAAAGCACATGACTCCATTGTTGTAGTCAGCTTGTTTACCTCTGTGACCAACTGACCCAAACAATTCTAAAGGAGAAAAAGTTTATTTGGTGCTCATGGTTTCAGAGGTCTCAGTTCACAGACTGCTGGCTCCATTGTTCTGGGGCCTAGATGAGGCAGAACATCATGGCGGAAGAGCATGGTGGAGGAAAGCAAATCAGGATATGGCACCAGGAAGCAGAGACAGAGACAGCTCCTCTAACCACAGGAAAAAATATAAACCCTAAAGGCATGCCCTTGGTGACCCACCTCCTTCAGCCACATGGTACCTGCCTATGGTTAGCACCCAGTTAATCCCTATCAGGGGATTCATGCACTAATTAGGTTAAGGCTCTCAAGCCTATTATTTCATTTGGAACATTCTTGTCTCACACATGAGCTTTTGGGGGACCTCCTATCCATATCATAACATCCATTTTATGCAATATCTTTGCTCTTCTCTACTTTTTCTGCACAGGACTACTTCATTGTCACCAATTATATTCATTTTGTGCTAAAACATGAATGTTTTAATAATCATGCCTGTTAGCCACTTGGATTTGTCTCTACCAGTGGAAATGTAACAAATGAAGAAACAGAAATCATAAAAACTGTAAAGTAATGAATATGTGCTTATGTGTAACATCTGACAGGAGTATCTGGTGTGTGTGTGCACACATGTATGTATGTGTGTTCTGAACACAAATCACTTCTTCAACAGATCAAAAAGTATATCAGCTCACACTTAAGATCTATTAAAGCCAATATGGCTTTATTAAAATAAGAATTTTGAAGATGACTAGTTATAAAATAAATACACAAACACGTAGCTTAACAGAAGTAACTAATTATAAAATATAATGAAAAAATTTCATGTGCAATGGCATAAAAATATATAGTAATAAAGAAAACTGCAAAACTTTACTAACATAAGGTTACAAGAAGGCTTAGATCAATGGAAAGACTATATTTCAGACAGAAAGGTATCAAAAGTCCCCAATTAAAATAAAAATCTAACAATTTCAATGAAAATTTACAATAAAATTTTTAAATAAAAAATAATCACCAGGAAGAATAATGCAAAAGAATAGTCAAGAAAATTTTTGCACAAAAATCAAATTGGCTCCATTTTGGTTTAAAGAATGAAAAGTTAAAACAAATCACAAGATTAGTTTTCCTCATAACAATAAAATAAATGCTTGTTTTTTAAAATATTTTTCATTAGTTGTTGGTAGACCTTCATTTATTTTTATATGATGCAGAGAATCGAACCAGTGTCTCACACATGCTAGGCAAGGAATCTACCACTGAGCCACAACTCCAGCCCCCAAATAAATGTTTGTAAAATATAAATTATTTTAAATTTATTATTTATAAAATAATAAATTATGTATGTTTTCCTATTTAGCTTTAAGTTACTTTTTTCATATCTTTATTAGTTTCTGATTCTAGATCTGTTGTGTCCAAAGCTACATGTAACTATACAGTTGAGATATGCTTTAAAAAAATACACAATTTAAAAACTTTGTATCAAAAACCTCCTCATCATTAATATTCTGTATTAATTCCATGTTGAAATGATAATACTGGATGTACTCAGTTAAATAAAATATTATCATTATTTTATTTTATGGATTAAACCCAGGAGTGCCTAAGGACTGAGCCATATCCCCAGCCCTTTAAAAAAATTTTTTTATTAGGGTTTTGCACTAATTTGATTAGGGCCTCACTAAATTGCTAAGGCTGCCTTTGAACTTGTGATCCTCCTGTTTCAGCCTCCTAAGCCATTGGAATTATGGTGTGCACACTGCACCTGGGAAAACACATTATTTTTTAAAAATTAACCTGTTTTAATTTTTTTCATGTGACTACTAGAACATTTTAAATTATTCATGTGACTTGCATTATGTTTTTACCGCTCTAGAATATAACAAGATCTTACTATAAAATGGAGGTAAGTATTATTCACGTATATAAAGTAGTAAGTATATAAAATAAGTAAGAATAAAATACTGGTAATTTTCCACTGATATTAAAATAGTTGAAATGCACAATGGACTTGGAGGATAATAAAAGCTATAAGCAGAAGCTCCTGATAGTCTCCATAGTGTACATATTCAGAACAGATAAGACATTGATGGTTTCAACTTTTCACAAGTCCAGGTTCCTTAAAAAGCTGAATATAGAATTATGTCAGGAGCTGCTCTTGAATACACACCCCTAAGTCCTGAGCAAGAGAACAATTATCGTACCCTGCAAATAAGTTGGGCTTTACCACCACTTGGAAAATGGGGAGTGGCTCCAAGAGTAGGTGTTATCTGGTGGGGTTGAGTTACACTCACCTGTTTCTTTGTAATCCTACCCCTTGCCTTTTTTCAGATAGAATGTTCTAAGAAATGGCATCCCCCAATAAAAGCCAACTCTGGAACGTGCACTCCCTCTCTCTTGTCAGCCTCTCCTGACTTTCTCTTGCCGCCCCACCCCCACCTCCCTTGTGGGAGCCTGAAGCCAGAGCTGGGGAAGCCATCCTGAAGTTTATAAAAAGGTATTCCATGTCTGTGTGGTATATTGTGTTACGCCAAATTTATAAGAGTGACTTTGGTTCAAGTTGCCCGCACTAGACAGGGACAGCAGAATTATTGAATATGACCCATCAATTCTACTCTTAGATATATACCCAAAGGAACTTAGAATAGATACTTATATGTTAATTATAACATTATTCACAATAGCGGTGAAACCATCTAAGTGTCCATCAACAGATAGATGAATGGGTAATCAAAATATGGTATATACCTATGACAGAATATTATTCAGCCATAAAAAGGAATAAAGTTATGATACGTGCTACAACATGGATGGACATTGAAAACATTATACTAAGTAAAATAAACTCAACACAAAGGAATAAATATTGTATGATTCTACTTATTTACATGAAATATTTAAAATTGCTAAATTTATTGGACTGGAGTTGTGGCTCAGTGTGCGCTCGCCAGGCACATGCGGTGTCCTGGGTTTGATCCCCAGAACCACATAAAAATAAATAAACGAAATAGAGGTATTGTGTCCAACTACAGCTAAAAAATAAATATTAAAAATTGCTAAATTTATAGAGACAGAAGTAGATTAGAGGTTTTCAGAGGATGGGCTGTTTAATAGATATGGTGTTTCTATATGGATTAACGGTGAAGGTTTAGAAATAATGGTGATGGCTGAAAAACATTATTGCTGTACTTAATGCTATTGAACTGTACACTTAAAAATAATTAAAATGGCAAATTTTGTTTGCTATTTAGTTAAGCAAGATTTGAATCTAGGTTGTACCATGTATTATTATCTGTTTGATGTTGAACAATTCCCTGTGTCTCACTGTCTTATTTTTTCCCCCACACAAGAGTTAACTTTAAAAAAAAAATGTTAACTATATCATAAGGTTGAGGATTAAATGACCTAATATTTATAAATCATGTAACTGCATATTAAATAAAACAGGCTTCAGAGCTAAGTAGCTAAGTGGAAGAGTAAAAACAATACTTAAGTGTTCAGTAAGAGTTCAGCAAACATCAGCAATTACTATGAACTGAATTATATGAAGAAAATGACAGGCTGATAGTATTATAAATATGAGTATTTTCAGTAGTCCATATACATGCACACCTATGTTCTTTTAGAATACCAAAGTGTAACTATATAATTTGTAATAATCAATGTTTCATATAATTAAATTTAACCTATACCAGGCATATTTATCCTGTATAATAAATGATATGTAAATTTATTTCAGCTTTCCAGGATATAATAAAGTGAAACCAATATAGTTAATGACTGAATACTTAACAGAAAATATACTATATGTGATCTTTGAATACTATTTCCTGTTTTTCTGTATTGATCTAGGCAAATAATGAAACTTTCAGGATAAAAAATATATACCATAGCTTCCAAATTCATAGCTCATAATTTATTTCATACCACATATATCTACACCTGCTTTTATGTAATTAAATTTGAAAATTTGGTTAGTTGTACTCATAAATCTGTCTAAATGCATTTTCTTTGCTTAAAAAGATTTCAGTTACTTACCAAATTTTCTCTTTCAATCCTTTGTTGTTCCTTCTGTCTATTGAGAGCACTATGATATAACTTAGGGGGATGACCAATTGATCTTCTGGGAATTGCACTTTTGCTTCCGGGCTTCTCAGCCTGCCTTGACAGTTCTTTCAAAAGCCTCTGATTTTCCCGATCAATTTTTCGCACCTCTTCTCTTGTGAAAGAGTAGTTTTTTCTAGGTACTACTGAAGGCTGATCAAAGTGATGTTTTTGAGGTACCTTTTTATCTAACTGCAGAAAAGCTACAGAAATGAACAAAAAAGGCAAAATAGTTAACAAAGTAGCTATGATGGTAATAGGCTTCAACCTTTAAAAATATAAATCATTAATTCATGAAAACATGTAGATGACTTCTCAGACTGCAGCTGTATAGAAACAAAATTTAGAGGTAACTTATAATTTTACACTGAGTTCTTTGGCCATAAAAGTTACACACAAAACAACATAAATACATATACATGGTAATGGTTTATGGGATGTATCATTTATGGAAAGTGCTTTCTTCATATGTATTTATGTTTCCCTATGGCAGTTTAATAGTTGCTGAGTTCATAAACCTTTGGGTTGAGTGCACAAATATAACCATTTCTTAGCTGTGGCTTTTGTTAGTTGGAGCACATACTTGAAAAAATGTCCTGAGCAAAGACTGAGGGAAACAATGTCAAAAACAAACTCAGAATATTCTGAAACTATCACTGTAACCTGAAAATACTGTACTACAAAATATTTATGGATCTTAATATTGTCATTAAAATAAATACTTATGTAAAGAACATACATCCCATCCATTATCAAACATAAGCCAAAATGATTAATTATATAAAAGTGCTTTTAACTAAGAAAATATATTCAATGATTATCAAATAAACTTTTATCAACATTCTTAAGTTTTTAAAATTTCCATAACATAAAATGTCACTAGACACAATTATTAACTGCTTGTAAAAAGCTAAAAATATGGAGCTTGCTGAATGTTTCCAGTATGTATTTTACTATGTATTTAAATGGTAATATTCTATATTGGATTAATAGACAGGAATATTTGTCTTTGTTTTTTTATTATAATATTTTAAAAAATAACCATTATTTGTTTTTACTTGAATATTTTTGTTATTTATTTTTCATGACTGGCATTGTACTATTGAAGTTCAGTGCTAAAAGGTAAAAGGTATTTTTACTCCCTATTAAAAAATGAGCATGGTGCAGAAAAGTTAAATCACTTAGGCAAAGTCACAAAAACAGTAATTCTATCTCCATTCCTAGGTTTAAATCTTAAAAGAGAAGACCATGAAATAGTATAGAAAATTTCAAAACAATGATTAGGGCTGGTAATGTAGCTCAGTGGTAGTACACTCGCCTGACATGCAATGAGGCCCTGAGTTGGTTCACCAATACCTTCATAAACAAACAAACAAAAAATCCCAGTGGCTTCCTGAGAGGAAAAATAAGGAAATTAACGGTTGGTAATTTGTTGAAAACCATAGCAATTGACAAAACCTGAATGAGAACACATTTAGAAAGATATAAATGTGCTTTACATTTTAAATTATCTTGCTTCTAAGAAATACCTATCTTATAGAATTTAAAAGGTTTCTAGATTAATTTAGCTACATATAGAACTCATTAAGATTAAATTCTAAAAGAAATTAAAGCTATATTTCCTAATCACCAAAAAAGTTTTTAAAAATAAAGAAGGCAATAAGTGGAAAACAATTTAAAGCTATTTAATCTAATTCAGTTTTTTAAAAAACAGCATTCTAGCTGTTCCAGATGGAAAACTATATGAAGTGCTTATATACTGACAGCAGGTATTACTACAATATTTTTCTAAAGTAGCTATATGCTTTACTGTATAATTTAGTATAATGTTGGATGCTTTTCATGCTTTGAAACCTCAAATACAGATCCACTCTTTTTCCAATTAAGATCTAAGAAATGTTTTAATATGATTAAACTTTCGGGGATACAGATATATTTACATAAGTATGTATATTTAAACTTATATATTTAAAAATAATATTTTTCTCTAATTTTTCTTAGTAAAATAATTCTAAACTCTTCACATGAATTTCAACCATCATCACCAGAGTCACTTCTGGAGTTACCTGACATCATTTACTAGAGTATCAGATTTACTTTCATCTAAGCTATTTGAGTCAGACAGCTTTTTAAAATTTTATATGTGATGCTATAATTGGACATTTAATTCTAAAAATAAGTTTTTATTCATATATTAGTTCTTTTAAAATATTCATCCTGTAGTAATATTCATGATCTCTATTAAAAAAAGAGAATTTCCTTTTAAAATTGATGTTTAAAAGATTATTTTTAAAAAATCTAACACATGTTTAACAAAGGCCATGATTTAAGGAATAATAATTTACTAAACTTGCCTTCTTTATTAATTACTAGATAGGTGAAAAATTCTTGTCATTCTTCACATCATTTCTTCTAAATATGGGCAGGCTTGTAACTGCTCTAATCAATAGGGGTACAGCCAAAATGATTTTCAACTTTCAAGTCTGGGTGATAAAAGGAGATGCAGTCCATTCCCTCACGTTTGCTAAAATGTGTGCTTGGCTCCCTGGGCCATCCAACATGTCTGATTGCCTTGATGCTGCCATTGTATAAGGAAGCCAAATCACATAAAGAGGCCATGTGTAGGCACTTTGTAATCCTAGTCTGAGTTATCTAAGGCTGCTGCTTTACACAACCAAGTTTTGTGGTGCTCTTGTTAACAAGCAACAGTAATACAAAATCTGGTACCAGGAAGCCGAGGGCTATTACGACAAAACCTAAAATACACGGCACTAGCTTTGTGTCAAGTAGAGCTGTAAAGACCTGGAATGAATTGTTGAAGTCTGAGAGATGCAATGGCAGATTGTTTAGCAATACTGTTGGCTATGGTGTTATGGAAAATGGAAAAAATTTCTTCCGCACTGAAGGATTTTGCTAAGCATATCTCCAAGCAGAATGCTGAAAGCACATTCTGGTTTATTTTATTTTTTATGTTATTTTTTAGTTGTAGTTAGACACAATACCTTTATTTCAATGTGGTGCTGAAGATTGAACCCAGGGCCTCATGTGTGCTATGCAAGCGCTCTACCACTGAGCTACAACCCCAGCCCCCATTCTGGTTTATTTATCCACAATAAGAATCCATAGGATATACAAAGATAAGCTTTAAAAAAAAAAAAAACTGGTCAGTTTTCATGCAAATTATAAAAGAGCCAAGACTTACAGGATTCAGAATAAAACCACTTCTCATCTGTCATCTCTCCCAGAAAGATTCTCAAAGTATTCGAAGATCTGTAGCTGAGGAATCTCAGTAGTACTTGGACTTGTAGGTAAAAGATTTAGAAACTCTGGGGTATATTTGGACAGGAATATATTTTCACATATGGAAGGAACATAAATAAATGTGTGGCTAGAAATAGTATCTCAGAGATTTTCTCAATTATTTGACATTCCTCCCATTAAGAGGAAGGGTCTATGTCTGTCCACTTTAAATCTAGAAGAGTTTCTGGCCATTTCAACCAACAGAGTATCAAAGAAATGATGCTATGTGACTTCAGAGATTAGGTCATAAAAAGTAAATGAGATTTCTGTCTTGTTTCCTGGGTACATTTGTGCTTGGAACCTTGTTCAGTTACCAGCAGTCCTAGTTTTCTGGGGTCCCAAGCCTAGGCACCTGATATGTGAGTAAATAAGCACTCAGATTATAGTCCAGTCATTGGGTTGCCTCTACTTTTAAGTGTCTCTATCCTTAAGAGATAGGGAATTTATGATGTAGCAATAGTAACTGATGATTTTTATCACTTTAAAAAAAATTGTGTGAAAAAAATGCCTGTAGGACAAGTGTAGTCCACAAGCAGTTAATTATTTTATATGTTCTAATTGATTAAACAGTGTTCCTTGGGGGTTGAGACTTCACTGATTTCATTGTTTTCATACTTTTTGGTGTATTTACTAACATAAAACACCCTCCTTTATCCCTTTTAGTATTTTGCATATCTTGAATTCCATTTTGTATACTAATAGGATTGATACTTCTATTTTTTCATTTTAAAAGGAGATAAATGTAGCACCTCTTTTTCAAACCTTTACTTTCATTCTCCCTAAACTATTTTAAATATCTTTTTAGGTTGGATTTTTCCCCTACCAAATCAATAAGTATTTATTAAACAACTAGAGTTAGCATAACAGAAATGGTATCAAAAGGGCTTGTTTACTACTAAAATTTTAAGACCCTTTCTGCCTATTAAAAGATTTAAGCAGCTCAAGGTCAAAGATCTAATTCTAGCCTGGCACAATGGTGGTGGTACACAATTGTAATCCCAGCTACTTGGGCAGTCAGGCAGGAGGACCCCAAGTTGAAGGCAACTTATGGAGACCCTGTCTCAAAATTTAAGAAAGGAAAAAAGCTCTGGGACTGTACCTCAGTGGTTGAGCACTTGCCTAGCATGTATAAAGTTCTGTGTTGATCCCCAGTGCTGGAAAAAAAAAAAAAAAAACTCATTCCAAACACAAACTTTTTGAGACTTATATAGCAAAGGCAGGTTTAGGGTGGGGATGGAAAAATCCCCCAAGTCAGCCTTTCAAAAAAGGAAGCTGAATATTCAGAATTTCTACTGATATTTCAAGGTCCACTTTGAAGTCATATATCTAACAATGCCAGTCTACACTGATCTTCCCTCCTAATATTTCTCACAGAACCCCAGAACTCTAAATTTTGAATGAAACCTACCAAACCTACATAGACTACCCTATCCTACAAATGAAGAATCTGGGGTTCAGAACAGTAATTGGTTTGTTTATAGACATGTTGATAGCCCAAAGAAGCCTGATTTTCTGATTCTATGTACAGAATTTTCTCCACCTTGCTATAAAAGTACCCAATTCAACACTGTTTCATTATTCCATGGTCTTTATGGGATATTTGGATTTATATCCTTTTATTAATGTTTGTTTTACTTACTATTATGGAATCTGAATTTATATTTAATAAATAAAATTTATTTTAAACTAATACATGTGAACAATGTTAGCTAGGCATTCCTCACTTTTTTAACTCTTGCTCAATTTCTGTTATAAAAACTTGTAAAAACTTTTTACTCAAAATTCACTACTGGAATCAATAAACTGTTTTAATGCATCTTTGTATTTAAGCCAGTAAAAATGTTTAAATTGAAAGTGTAGAGCTTATGCTGCTCAACTATTTTGATAGGATTGTTTGTTGTGCTAAAAATTTTTAAAAATGTGTTATACATTATCACTTCATCTTCCCCATATTAAGTGGATTTATCTTCCAAGAAAGTGAAAAACACTGTAAAAAAATTATGTGAGCCAAAGAGGCCTAGAAAATCCTATTAGAAGTTTAAAAGTGATACAAAGTGTATTGCGTGAGATAAGGCAGAAAAGTCATGAGCCTGGACGTACCTCCATCTACCATGACCGTGGTTTAATTATATGGGGAAAAGAAAAAAAATTTATGAAAATATTCTTGGATCTACAAAGTGTCACTGTGAATTGGAGCATGAATAATGATTTTGAAAATCTTAAGACTTACCTTGCAATGGACTGATATTCATAATTAGTGTTTAAAATGCTGTATTATAAAAGAATACTTGGTGGGTTGTCATATTATGAATTCCAACAACAAATGTACCAATTGGCAAAATGCCACCTTTGTTCCAGTGCCTTAAAAAGCCCTGAGCACCACTAACTGACAAGTCTGTTAAGAGCAGAGATTTTTACTGTGCAGCAAGCAGTATGAATGAAACTTGCTGCTACATTTCAGCTCAGCCTCTATGTTGAAAAGATTCTATGGTATTTTGATTTAATTATAATTGGGAAAACTTCAGAAATTTAGGATGGGATCATTATTTTTTCCATTTAGAACTATTATATAGGTTCATTATATCCAGAAATGGGTTAGAAAAGAATAGTTAAGAGATGGCTGTATTTATCTTATTTCATTTTATCTTTTAATATATTTTAGTTGTCAATGGATATTTTATTTATTTATGTATGTATGTATGTATGTATGTATGTATGTATGTATGTGTGGTGCTGAGGATCAAACCCAGGGCCTCACACATGCCAGGCAAGCACTCTACCACTGAGCCATCCCTCCAGCCCCCCTGTATTTATTTATAAACAGAACCAAACAGTAGTGTCATGATATCCACAGGATGGTCCTTGGATCAGCAGAATTAGTATTACCATTAGGCACTGGTTAGAAATGTAGCTTTGGCTTTACCTTAGTTTTACTGAACAAAAATCTGCATTTTAACAACATCCCAGGGTGGCCTATATACTATTAAAGTTTGGAAGCTTGTGTAGACAAAGTTGATTGCCCAATTAACATAAATTCCTACTTTTCCCTTAATAGATGCTGGCTTCCCCCACAACTTCCACCTCTAACTCCAGGGTGAGTCTGATTGGCCAGGGATAATCGCACTTCCTGTTCAGGAAGAGGAGTGTAAGCTAATTAAGCTAATTCTAGCTGATGAGACTTAAATGGAAGTGGGCTGGAGATTATTTTTTTAAAGTTTCCTCCATTCCAAGAAAGTGAAAGGAAGAGATAATTTCTCTTTTTCTGGACAATGTCAATGTGTGCAGATGAATACTGAAAACTGCTTCAGATTATCTCCTAGAAGCCCAAGAATGAAGATACTACCAGGGCTGGAGGAAGAAAGTGGTAGGCATTTTGAGTTTGTAAGGCACTAAATAAAGTTAGTGTGAAGCTTCTAGTCTTAGCTTATTACCTTTGCAATGTTTCTTTTCTGATAACACAAATAATATTCTAGATATTTTCATGATGGTATATTTGGTAGAGTTACTCATGTATCAATCATTTCAAACAACAGAAGATATCTAGTCAAAAAATCAGTGTAAATTCACAGCATTCAATATTAATAATAATTAATATTTAATGTGCAAATTTTAAAGAGCAAAGAAAATTACCTTTTAAGAGATGATTCAGATCCATTGTGTCATGTAAGACTTTCTGTTTATATCTATGATCTAAATCAGAATCCGGTGAATTTGGGGTGAGATTAGGTCCACATTTTTCTTTCCCTTTCCTGGCTGTTTTCAAATGTTTTGAATCATTTTTTAAAACCTCAACATCTTCATATACCTCTTGACTCACATTTTCTTGCCTTTTAACTTTTATTTTTTGGTCATTTGATGCACCCAATTCAAAAGACTGAATAGGGCTAATGTCTGGAGTTGATAAAGGAGTTACATCTGTCACAGTATCTTCAGATTCCTCTGGAGAGTCATCAATTTTTGGCTTAGTTCTTGAATAGGGTTGTGCTCCTGCTGATTTTATTCTTGACTTATATTTCTGTTTTGGTGATAAGAGGGTTACACCAGATATAGATTTCCTTGATGATGGACGCGAATGAGATTTACAGATGTCTGATTCTGCATCTGAACAGTCTGTACCTGAACTTGAAGATGAGGAAGACAAAGAAGAGGAAGAGGAACTAACTTTGGAATACTTTTTGCTCATGCTTTTTTTGAAGTTATTAGATGCTTTACCTGACCTGGACTTTACATGATGTTTTTTCCCATCATCACTGCTTTCTTCTCCATCAGTATAGTAATCATCTTCACCTTCTTTTACAATTTTGGGAATTCTACTTGGAATGGGCAAGTGTATTTTATGACCTGTTGCAGCATCATACAATTTTTTTGATCCTGAAGAAGTGGTCAATGAAGAACTGGTTTGCAAAATATCATTCTTTACAAGATGTTCGTCTGAAAGAAGTTTTGCTTTTCTTTCATTTCCCTTCTCAGTAAGATAACATTTGTTTTGTATTCCAAATTTTAAGTTTATATTTCCTGTGCTCTTATCTATTCTCTCTTTAGGATCATAATTTTGCTTGTCCACAACTAAGTTACTTTCACATTTCTTTGCTACTTCTTCAAAGTCACTGTCAAAGAAAGAATGGTCTACTTCACCTTCTGATATATCTTCAAACCGATCCATGATGGCAAAAATATATCTGAAAAAAAAGTAAAGTGTAAAACATCAGACTAAACTTCCAAATATATATATATATATATATATATATATTTAATTTTATACAGTTGTTTTAGTCAGCTTTTTCATTGCAGTGACTAAAGGACCTAACAAGAACAATTTTAAAGAGGAAATGTTTATTCAAGGTCTCAGTTTCTGAGGTCTCAGTCCCTTCTTACTGAGGAATAAAAACATTAAAGGCACTCATACAAAGCTGACCAAATAACTTGGAAGCTATGACATAATCACACATAGAAAATGAAAAGAGGAGAACATATCTGTCTCTGTTAAAGAGGGTTTGATATAAGAGATATTTCATAGTAGACAGTCAATGACTGTCTAAGAGAAAATTCAAGGCACATTATTTAGACACATGAAGTTAAATATTTGAAGAAATGGATTAAAATGTTCAACATAATTGCCTCCACCATAGGTCAGGGACCACTGTTTTTTGTTAGAAATCTTAAATTACTGTATAATATAACTATATTATACATATTATATATTATATTATATATATGTACTACAATGATTCAAAATATCTTATTTTATACAATTGAAATGAAACTGGAAATGTCATTATAAAGTCATGGCCTTTAAAAAGTATTTATCTCTGTAATTAACAGTGGTCTAAGCAGCAGTGTCATATTATCTTTTACTGATAGTTCATTTTGATATTTAGTATTACTCTCCACTAAAAAATAAACAGGATTCTCTGGAAGGCAGCTGATTTTGTTGTTGGAGATTAAAAAAACCAAAAAACAAAAAACAAAAAAACAAAAACACAGCATCTTATACAGTATCTTAACATGGCCAGAAAGCATAATCTTCAAATATGCCTTTGAGTAGTAGCAATGAAACAAAGGATCCAGTTTAAAGTTCTATATAAACTAGACAATATAGAACTGTATAAACTAGACAATTTAGAACTCTAAAACTAAAAATATTATGTAAAAATTTTTAAAATTTGTGGAAAGTCATGAGTTCATAATGATCAAAAGGAATAACATTCATTATGTTAAAGAAAAGGCACAAAAGGATTCTCAATAACAACATGTAGCCAATAATGCAATTACTTACTTATCACTATAACTGTAGTCTTTCATTAAGTGACCTTATAATATAAGAGAGGCTATAAAAACAAGTATAGACATAATTTAGAAATAAATCAAATTTCTATTAACAATAATGTAGACAAAGTATGGTGATGCACACCTATAAACCCAGTAACTCCAGAAATTGAAGCAGGAAGATCACAAGTTTGAGACCAGTCTCAACAATTTAATGAAATTTTGTCTCAAAATATAAAAAGGGCTGGGGATGGGGCTCAGTGGTAGAGCACTCCTGGGTTAAACTGTAAGGACTACCAACACCATCACCAATAATAAAAATAATAAGATAATAGGTTAAGTGTGTGTGGTAGTATTTAACCACTGAATAACTTTGTTTGTCTTTAAGTGTTTGAAGACTTCAAGATATTCTCATTACTTATAAAACTTTTGTCAATTATCATTATTTTGTGTATAGGTGTAGTGTTGAGGATCCTAGCCTTTAGACTTTAAAAATTTAACTATAATCCACTTTTAAATACTTAACAGAATCAATTTAGTAAGTCTGGATTTTGAAGTTTTATAAACAAAGTCTCAGTGCTTAGGAAGATTTACTTAGATTTGTAAGTATATCTTGTTGTGTGCTTGGGATACTAAAGAAAATTAAACATAATAAAAAATTATGGTGGTAAGCAATTTTGCAAATGGTGTATAATGTTCAGGGAAAATATACAAAAGCTATTTATAATCAAAATATACGTGAGTTTTAAAATTTTAACCCCAAACTAGATTTAAACAGAAACATGTTTAAGTACATATTAACATTTAAGAAACATAAGATAATAAAATTTATTTCTAATGAGCATTAAAATACAAGATGTACTGTTTTCTACCACAGATTAATGTCTTCATTACATTTTGAAGTTCAAATTGACAGAGCTGATTCTGAAGGTACAGCTCAATGGTAGAGCACTTGCCTAATCTTCACCAGGCTTGGGAATTCAATTTCCACCACTGAAAAAAATAAATAAACAAACTACAAGTGGAAACAACAGAGGGAAGCTTTCTCCCAAGCCCCCAAAAGAAAGATATCTAGTGAGGTTTTAGACATTATATTTATCCACATAGATATCAAAGTCTATTCTATAAAAACTCAAATTTGTCTTTTAGGGTATGTCACAATTAATTTTCAGATCTATGAAAAATCCATATACTCTTTGAAATCAGTTACTTCATTTCTGGAAATTTATCTTAAGAATGTAATATTAAAAATAACTATCACTTGTGATACTTGAAAAACTTGTATAGAGAAAAACTATGATTCCATCAAAATAATAATTAAGATCAGAAGTAAGCAAATTATTGTCCAGGACCAAATGTGGCTTATCATCTGTTTTTTTATTTAATTTTCCTTTTTTAATTTTATTTTTAAAAATTTTTTATTTGTTTTAATTAGTTACATCTGTTTTTGTAAATAAAGTTTTACTGGAATACAGCCCCATTCATGTGTTTTGGTATTGTCTCTGACAGGTTTCATACTATAACTGCAGAGCTGAGTAGTTGAGACACAAGCCCTATAACCCCAAAAAATCAAAACATTTACTACCTGACCCTTTACTGAAAAACTTTATGAACTATCAGCATGGAAAAATACAGAATACATACAGAATACTTGTCATTTATACTGGATTAATAATACAATTTATACATTTAAATAAAAACTAGGAGATAAAAACAAATCAAGAGTTGATCTGTTAAAATAAAAATCACAATCCTACTGCATATTTTTCTATTTCTGTCACTACACTAAATAGTGTTTGTGCAATAAATGATGAGTGGGAGTTTGCTCAGTGTTTGAAAAGAAATGAACTGAGACATACTGAGGCTTAAAACTTGGTTCTGACACTTTTGTATAATTTTGAGCAAATGTATAAAGATATTTATCATAACAATTGCAATAGCAATGAGTTAGAATCAATGTCAATGTCTCTGCTAAGAGGAAATGGATACATAAAATGTTGTACAAGCATTTGTAAATTGAGATTCTACAAAAATATTGTTGATTAAAAAAGCAGAATTAAGTGATCAACAATAAAAGTATGTAAAGCTTACCAAACAATGCTATATTCTCATTGACACAGACATAAAAAATGTTACATAGCACGAACTGGAAAGACATACAATAAAAATCCAAGAATATAAACTTATGAGGGGAAGGGAGGATTGAAGCTTGTGTAGGGCTGTGTCACTACTGGCTATCACAAATCCTAAAGAATATGACTGACAATTATGATTGACTATTAATAATCTAATTCTCTCTACCCAAAGTCAAAAAGAATAGAGATATCTTAAGCATAAGGAGAGAGCAATCCTACTAAGTCATAATACAATTGTAAGTACATAATACAATAAATAAACTACAAGCCAAAACAAAAGAGAGAAGCTTTCTCTAAATGGTTTGCCTACACTTAGGTAAGTACATGTTTAGATAAACTTATTAATAGATATGTGACTATCTCACTGGGCACAATGGCCTATAATCCCATTGGCTCAGGAGGCTGAAGCAGGAGGATGGTAAGTTCAAAGCCAGCCTCAACAAAAGCAGGGCATTAAGCAACTCAGTGAGACCTTGTTTCTAAATAAAATACAAAATAGGGCTGGGGATGTGGCTGAGTGCTTGAATGCCTGAGTTTAATCCCTGGTACCCAACCTTCCAAAACAGACAAGTGACTATCTCAATGAATGTTTCTGCTTGACTCTACTGGGAAATATAAAAAGCTTATACAAAAGCTTAACTTTTCCTAGTCATTGACCCCCCCATTCCTAGTTGTTTTTAAAAACATATTGTTCAGATCATTCCAACCCATATTCCTCAGAAAAACTTTCTAAATTTTAAAGAAATAAAATTACAAAGCATAAACATGTATCACTTGTATTAGTGCTATATGATATTCTATTACTAATAGCTATATGTAGTATTTACTATATACAAGCAATGCAACCTCCTTAAGAGGTTTTATTATTCCCATTTACCAATGAGAAACTGAAGCAGAGCAAGAATTTGTCCAAAGTCACACAGCTAGTAAGGAGTTTAGCCAAGATTGTAAAGCAGGAATTTTTTAAAGATCATGTTATTTTTTAAATATCTTTTATTTCTTTTTATTTATTTTTATGTGCTGAGGATCAAACCCAAGGCCTCACACATGTGAGGCAAGAGGCTCTACTACTGAGCCACAACCTCAGCCCCCAAGATCATGTTATTATCTACTGTTTTGTTCTGTTTCTTAGGACCATTGTTTGCTTCTATTATGTGAGAGTGGGCAACATTACAAGCCCCAGACTTTCCAACTTAATTTAAAGTCATTCTCCCATCCCAATTTGAGCTGTGACCAAAACCCCCTTTCCAAAGAGAAGAAAATGCATTCCAAAAATATTTCCAGCAAAGAGTGCTAATTCTGGAAGTCACTAATCTTAAAACATTCTTAGAATGCCTCTTTTGGGTGTACAAAATAATAGAAGAATTTGTTACCAATCCCTGATAACTTTAAAGGATACCTATATAAAGTTTTTTATGATGGTTTATGGCACATAGTAAATGTTGGGACTGATACTCTTCCTAACCCCTACCTGACAGCTCCCCAACAGTCCTGAAACTATTTTTACCTTCCCCTGTACTCCATGGCTACTTTTCATTCTTTTTAAAAACTGGTGTATTATAGTTGTATATATTGATGGAATTTACTGTTACATATTTCTACATGCACAAAATATAACAATATAATTTGGTCAATATCATTCCCCAGCATTTCCCCCCTCCTTCCCTTGGTTCCTTTTCCTCTACTGATCTCCATTTGACTTTAAGGATATCCACCCGCCATCTTTGTTTTCCTTTTTACTCTCTAGTTTCCACACGAGACAAAATATCCATTCTGAGTTTGACATAAATGAAATAATGCACTTAACATAATGGTCTCTAGTTTCATCCATTTCCTGCAAAGGGCCCATGGGCAAATTTTAGGTATTAGTTTGACTGGATTAAGGAATGAATAGAGAGCTACTAGTAAAGCTCCCTACTAATCACCACCCTTACATTAAGAATGAAGAAACTAAGGCTTGGCAAATACAAGTGACTTGAGTAATTTAAATTTAAATTAAGAATAAAACATTTTGAATTTCAGGTTTTTGGAAAAGGGATGCCTAACCTGTAATAACTTAAATACAATGATGTAGGAAGGTGAAGAAGAAAGATGTGCAGAGGACCTCAGTTTAAAAAGTTTTAGGGTAAATTGAAAAAAGAGCTGGAAATCACCCAGCAGCAAACTATGACTTGACAACCAAAAAAAAAAAAAAAAAAAAAGTATGTTCTCAAATCATACAGGTAAAGCAGCATACAGCCTAAAAGGGTTTTATGATGGTGTATGGCATGTAGTAAATGTTGGGGTTCACATTTTTCTTAAACCCCTACCCTGACAAGATTTTTACCTGCCCTTGTACCCCATAGCTAATATCAGGTGCATTATATTTTGCTTGGTCAAGTAACTTCTTGGATGAAGCATTTAATTCTATGATAAATGGTAAAGAGTCTAAAATCTAAATCGTGATTAGAACAATGACGAAGGGAGATGGTACTGCAGCATATACCTGTAATCCCAGCGACTCAGGTGGCTGAGGTAGGAGGATAGCAAGTTTGAGGCTAGCTTCAGTAACTAGCAAGATCACACCTCAAAATAAAAAGGGCTGGAAATGTAGCTCAGTGGTAAAGAACCCCTAGTTTCAAACCTCAGTATCCCTGCCCCCCCAAAAAAGAATGATTAAGGGAAAGCTGATACTTTCATTTCAGGACTGTGATATTAAAAAAGATTTGTAGTTCCAGAGGTAGAACTTAAATCAACAGATGACATACACAACAAAGCTGTTCTGAGCTTAGTATAAGAACTTCTCAAAAATAGAATGAGTACTTTCTTCAATTATGAATCCTGAGTCATTAAAAAGACTGGATGACCACTTGCTGGGATGCTGCAAAGACAATGAACATGTAGGGAGAACAGTATCTTTCCCATCTTCAACTAGTTCTAAATCCCAAAGTCTCTCCACAGTCAATCAACTACAGATACACCTTTGATATCTCTGTCACATAGCCAACAGTTTCCTATCTTGCTTGTGAAGGGTCTCAGAATATACCACTCCCTTATGCTAAAATGATCCTTTAGCATAAGGATCATTTTGAGGTAAAGACAACTGAGAATTAACAGATGTAGAAACAACTCTCAGAACTTCCCTTATCTGACTAAAATCAGAAACTTTCAGATAATGAGGACAGCCATAAAATTCCCCTCTCCCAAGAAAGGTATTTGACCATGAAAAAGAAAGATGGCACTGAGAGGGACCTGCACAAATAGGTCCTGCTAGATAGAGTCCTTATCTTCCATTCATTCTCCCTTATAGTCCCTAGAGACCTATAAAACCTTTTTCTGTGTCATTGTGTTTCCACAATGTATTGTTCTTTGTTAAGAATGGTACATATACTCTTAAACCTATTCACTTCTTCAGGTCTTCACTTCTTTTCTAGAAAAGTCCTGTGTCATGACAAAAATTAATGTCAAATACAATTTAGTAGCTTTTCTCCTGTTGATCTGTCTTGTCAACTTAATTTCCAGAGCTACAGCTGCAGAATCTAAGAGACTAGAGGAAGAGATCCCCCCCACACCTCCAATCTCCTACTTTGTCCCCTTACCAAACTGGTTAGAGCTGGCATGCTTATAGTCCCAGCTACTATTGGAGGCTAGGATTGGACTTGAGTCCTGGAGTTATACACCAGCCTTGAAACACAAACCATCTCCATTAACAAAAAAAAAAAAAAAAAAAAAAAAAATCCATTCCCTTACCAGATAGGAAGCTTCTGATGTCTTGCTCATCTTTACATTCCCAATGTCTAAGGAGGACCTAACAAATATGAGTCATTTAAAGAATGTTTGTCCATGAAGAAGTTTGGAGTTAAGATACTTAAGATTGAGCTGTGATTCTTCTGCTCTTTGCTATCGATAGCAGGCAGAAAAAGTTTTCAACCTAGCTTCTTGCACTTTCCTTCACTCCCTCCAGATACATAAATCAGAACTATCCCATCTGCATTTCCAGTAACACAGTCCCCAACAGTTTTATAAGTCATCTGCTTTCCTAAATGGTCACAATTCATGAGGGAATTTTTTTTTTTGGTTTACATTCAGATCCATAATATCTAACAGGGTTACAGGAAGAATTTAAACACTCATCATTTAACTTACTTTATAGGAAAATTTATCCAACAATCTGATCCACGAAGTGATTCTTTTGCTAATGTTTACTTCACAGTTAACAGGATCCACAGTCAGGCAGGTGGTGCATGCCTATAATAAGGAGGCTGAAGCAGAAGGACCGCCAAGTTGGGGGCCTCAGCAACTCAGTGAATGCCTCAGCAACCTAGCGAAGCTCTAAGCAACTCAGCCTTGTCTCAAAATAAATACAATAAAATAAAAGGGCTGGGATGTAGTTCTGCAGTACAGCACCAAATGGTGCCTTCATAAAGTAGTTTAGATTCTCTTTATAAGATATCGGAAAAAGGGTAAAATTACGTAATCATTTATCACAAAATAATAATAACCCTTTGTTACTCAAGATAGGATTTTGCCAAAGCTGCCTGGGAGTCACTGGGACCCTCACAATTTGCAAAGCTCATGCGGAGCTACCAACAGAAATACTGGTGCTTTGACAACACATCAGGAAATACATACACACACATACACACACAAATATAGTATTGTTTAAATGTCATTTTGTTCATATGACATTACATTCTTGTAGCTATGTAACAGGGCCCCAAGAACATACCCAATACACAAAAATCTGAGCCCAAAGTAAACGTTTCCCAGGTACTTGAAGCTCCATTCACCACCCCGTCACGACCCCTTGTCAAAGAGGTGGCAGTCTCAGGCCTCAGGGTTCAGATTCAAGTACGTGAAGACGGGCAGCAGCGGTCAGAGCCCAGGTACCGGTCGCAACCACATTCCAATTCAGAGACGACCCTGACCCGAGCCACCTCGAACGCATCTTGAGGGTAGGACTGCCGTTCCCACCGGGGCGGGTAGGAGTGCGGGCGGTCCCACCGACACAGGCTTGGGAGCCTTTGTTATGGTTACACCCGCCGCTCCGGGGGCTGGCCAAGCCGAAGTAGCAGAGCAGAGGGCCTAGGGGCTCCGGCGGGCCCGCCTTCCAACCTCCCGCCTAGGCTTGCAGGCACCCACCCGAGTGGTCGTCGCCGCCTGGGCGCTGGAGACGGGAAACGGATCCCGAACCGCGGGGTAGGTGGCGGGCGCGCCCGGGGGAGCGACAAAAGGGGAGCTCGCGCTATGCTCACCTGGGAGCCGCCGCTATTACAGTCTCTCACGCGGCGCCGAGGCGCTCGCGACCCCACTCGCTCACTGGAATTTACGCATGCATGCACGCACGCGCTAGCGCGCTCCCGCGGCCCCTGCTCGCGGCCCCGGCGGCGCGCGCTTCCGGAACGGGAGGGAGCGGAAGGAGAAAGGGGGACCGGGAGGGAGCCGCGGCTCTGCGGAAGGTAGCGGAGCCCGACGCGCGGTGTCGCGCGGCACCTCGCGGAGGCGTCACAGAACGCGGCGGAGGGTCCGCGGTGCGCCCGGGTCTCGCGAGGGGAAAAGAAATCCTTCCAGGCCTCTGCTGCCCAGGGGATCCTGGATGTGTTACTTCCTCCACCCACCTTTTAACGCAGAGCGGGTAGGTCACGTTATCAGGGATAATTTAACAGCAAAAGCTGTTTTGGTTATCTTGTAATTCTGTACCAAAAAGACCAGAATAAAAACGGAGGACCACGGTTTCTCTGACGTATTTTATAACAGTAAATAGTTCTGTGCACCAATGGCTGGTAACACATTCAAAGTCCACTTCCTCCTGGTAAAGGAAGTGTAGTTAAAACAATCTGAAAAGTCGTCTCTGCAAAATAAATGAAATGCCTTAATTTCTCGTTGAACTCTAAGGCGCATGATAGGTATGGTGAAATAATGGCACCCATAATCTGCCCACCTCCTAGAACATGCCTAGAACACATAAGTAAATGGGGATTTTGCTGATGTGATTAAGGATCAAAATGGGACCTGGATTATCTGTCTAATGGGCCCAGAGTAAATCCAAGGACCCTCACAAGAGTGGAGGCAGGAAATTCAGTAGGAGGAGCTGTGGAAGAGACCTTGAGCTGAAGAATGCAGACCAACTGAAAAAAAGGAAAAAAATGGATGCCCACCTGAAGAAGGAATGCATACCTCTGATACCTTGATTTTAAACTTCTGACCTCCAGAACCATAAGCAAATAAATTTGTGTTGTTTTACTCTAAGTTTGAGTAAACAACAAGAAGACTCTAAACAGTAGATATTTTAAAAATATTTGGATGAAAGTTCAACGGAAGGAAATACATATTTAACCATATCCTCGTGAATCCAAGAATAAAACACTTGATGTTAAAGCTAAACACAGAAGAACAAATATAATTCTGTTTGTATGAGGAAGTCACATTCATAAACAGAAAGCAGAATAATAGGACCCTAGGGTTTCTGGGGAGAAGGGAATAGGAAGTTGTTTGATGAATTTGGGTTGTTAAAAAAGTTAAAAAAGTTAAAAAAGTTCTGGACCCAGCTGGTGGTGCACACATGTAATCACAGCAGCTGGGGAGGCTAAAGGTGATATTGGAATGCCAATATCTTCCTTTCTTTTGGTTACTGAGCATCATGAGTCAGGAAGCTTTTCTCTGCCACATACTTCCTACTACGATGTTCTGCCTTGCCACAGGCCTAAGAGCAAGGGGCCAAGTAACCAGACCAAAATAAACAGAAAGTTGACTTAACACTTTATTTCCTCAAATTTTAGATCAACATCTACATAAGTCAAAAATATCCTTCTTTGTGATCTACCCTTATTCTCTATCTGAATACCAGCTGATTTCATTTTCGGTACTCTTTGTGATTTTGTTTCTTTTTAGGGATTAATATAAAGACATTTCTGCCTAAAAGTTTGCCAGTATGGATACTTTTACTAATATGGAAACTCACATATACTAATATGGAAACTCACTAAAATTTTATGTGTGTACATACACACACACACACACAAATATATATTTTAGAGTTACTTTTAGAGATTCAGTTTCCTATAAGCAATACTGCAGTATGTTTCCTTCCAGGTTTAGCAGTCTACTATTTGCTTTTATTGCATTTTGTGATTTTTCACTTTCCCTTTTTAAAGTCTGACAATAAATTTCTTCTCTCATATATTTTCCACAAATCACAATTTTTTGAGGTTATAAGAAAAACATTAACTGACTTGTTATGGTCTTACAGTTGAATTGGTGGAAGAAACTAGAATCTATATAGGTCTCTGAACTTGCATCAATGTCTTTATTCACAATTTCCCTAAAAGTGGCCAAGGACAAACATTGTGGTTTTCTCCCCAATCCTGTGACTACCTCTAAGGTGAGCCAAGGGACTTAAGGAGAAACAAACCAATAGAGAAGGTAAAGATGCATCACACATTTAGATAAAAATCAGGTGTTATCTACCTGCTTACACAGTCTAGCATTTAAAAATTGTCAAATTTTCACTTATTAATTTTATCCTTAGGCGTGAAGGCACATGCCATTCCCATCTTAGATAAGAGACAGTTAAGGCAGCCTTATGGAGCATTCAACAGGCTTGTCAGAATTCACCAGCAATAAGGAATACAAACAAGGCAACCCTAGTTATCCATTATAACCCTTAGAACTCAACACTGACTACTGGGAAGGAACACCTAGATGCTAATTTAAAACCTAATTTAGTGGAGCACAGTGGTGCACACCTTGAATCTCAGCAACTGAGAAGAGGATCTCAAGTTCAAAAGCCAACCTCAGCAACTTAGAAAAGGCCCTAAGCAACTTAGTAAGACTGTCTCAAAATAAAAAATATAAAGGGCTGGGGATGTGGCTCAGTGATTAAGCACCCATGGGTTCAATCTCTAGTACTAAACCAAACCAACAAAAAAAAAAACCCTGGTTTTAGGACCTCATTTCCCTCAGTACCTTCTGATCCTAGGTATTTTCTTATGCTCTCTTATTATGGACTGATTATGAAGTGTCCCCACAGAAAGTGATGTAGCAATATTTAGAGGTGAAATGATTAGATTGAGAAATATGACCTAATCAGTGGATTTGTCCATTCAAATGATTACTCCATCAAATGGATTAATTCTTCAAATGGATTAAGAGGGGGTAACTGTAGGTAGGTGGGACAGCTAGAGGAATTGGGTCACTGGAGGAGTCCCCTTGGGGATTATATGTCTTGTCCCTGGCTCCTCTCTCTGCTTTATTGGCTGCAATGAGGTGAGCAGTGTTCTTCTACCACACTCTTCTACTATAATGTTTTGACTCATCTCAGGCCTAGAGTAATGGAATTGACTAACCACGGACTGAACAAATGAACCAAAATAAATTGTTCTTATCAGGTATTTTGGTCACAGTAATGAAAAGCTGACTAACACACCCCTTATCTTGCCTCACCTCTCAGTGTTCTTCAAACCTTGTACTAGGGTAGAGGTCTATCTACTATCTGCTAAGTATAAGTGCTGACTTAGCAGCAATATAGAATGTGTCTTGAGGTCATTTCCTGATTGTGGGTTTACATTGCTCCAGTTCTGCCTTACTCTTGGGAAAAATGTACTGATGTATTAGAAAGCTCATTATGAGTTACTACCTGGGATATCAGTAAATGTCAGCCAGTTTCCCCTTTACTGATTCAAATTATAATCCCTTGGCTCTTGTCAAGGGTAGCTAAGGTGGTGCTTATTTTCACAAAATAACTCAACTAAACACTTTTAAACATGTAATACAGGTCTTAAGCTCATGCATTTAAACCTTGTTTTTTTTTTCTGTTTTCCTGTAATATAGGATGGTAATTTAGTTTTTAAGAAGTACTATAAATAGTGGTTAAATGTACAAATTCTGAAGCAAATCCAGAGTGATAACAAAATCCTAGCTTTGTTGTTTATTTGGTTTTGTGATGTTGAACAAGATTAATGTATTTCCTGTGCCTTAATTTCCCCATGTGTAGATGGGAGATAATCTCTATCAAGATTATACATGAAATTAAGTATGTCTAATGCTTGGAATGGTATCTGGTACACAGTAAGTATTCAGTTAGTAACTATCATTGTGAACTATGAGTTTAAATTGGAAAACAAAATATCTTCATATGGTCCCTGCTTGTGGCAAAAATATTGATATAATTACTGAATGCTATCAGTCTTTAAATGAAATAACTTGGATTTGCATGGTACATTTTGAGGCTCCCCAATGTATAAATATTAACTATTTTAGAGGCAAAAGAGCTTACTCAAAATAGATATATTGCTTTTATTTTTTTAAAAAAAAAGGACAGGAGATTATGAAAGGTAGGTTTTTGTTTTGTTTTGTTTTGTTTTTTGGGGTTTTTTTTTGCACCAGGAATTGAACCCAGGGATACTCAACCAATGAGCCACATCCACAGACCTTTTTTATTTTTTGTTTTAAAACAGCATCTCACTAAGGTGCTTAGGGCCTCACTAAATTGCTGAGGCTGACCTTAAATTAATGATCTTCCTGCCTCAGCCTCCTGAATTACTGGGATTATAGGCATGGGCCACTGTGCCTGTCTAGTTACTTACTTTTGATGTCATCACTTTGGCATGGCAAACTCACATTTGGCTAGTTCTTATTTTTGTATTAGGGGGTATAAGAGAGAATGAAGTTCTCCATGAATACCAATTAGTATTAAAAACAAAAAGATTTCTAAAAATGAAAAATGTGAATTTGTTTATATATATGTAAAATAATTCACTTGCATACCATTTGTTTAAATTAACCATTGAAGATTACTTTTAGAACTTACTTCATTTCCTATTTGAAATCCATGTGCCATTCCAAAGAAATCATTATTAAGACATGAAATGAATGCCTAGGTGAACTGTACATATCTATGGACACCAGTGCATTTTCTTTTGAATAACCTCTTAAATAATACTTAATTTTAGAAGAATATACACTAAATATTTTAGCTTACTTCTAAATAATGTTTAATGTTGAATTTTACCTTTATTGAAGTAACATAGTAATAATACTTATTCACAGATGGAATGATTCCTTATAGAAAAACACATAGTCACAGTATCTGAAAATACATTTTAATCCTTATTTTTCTTATATTACCCAAGGAAAGCTGAATGTAAATCCACTTATTGGAAAACAACAGAAGTTTAAAAATATTTAAATTATTCATTAAAGTGGCAATGGAGAGAGTTCCTAGGCTCTTGCCCTTTTAATGTTTCCCATATCCTTATCTTTGTCTCATGATTCTCTTGCTAAAATGCCTCTCCTTCCCATCCTGTTTTCATTCTTTATTTGCCATCCTACTCTTTCCTACTTTTTAAATAATCTTTTCAGAATTCCTTTAATTCCATTGTCCAGTAAAGATACATCTGTTACTTTATTGGTCTTAGCACTACAGTAATTACCTGGGTTTGTGTAGCCTATTGGCATCTATCTTCTCAGAAAGCATCATGTGTATACTACGGGGTGGGACCATAATAGAAGAGGCAAATATATAATATAAAAATCTGGACCACTCTCGTTTGCGTGGGTAACAGCATTTGCACTGAACAGTTGGCAACAAAAAATACATTATTGGAGATAAACTAATTATGGCAGCTGTGTATACCCTTTGGCACCAGGCAGATTCTTTCGGCCTTTCCATAAGTAGGAATCTAGATTTCCTTTACTCCACATTTGCCTGATTCCTTACCTAAGGTAGCAGCAGGGTGGGAAAGAGGAGTTTGTTAGTGGAAAATTGTTAAAAGTGAGGAACAGAAATGATTTCCGTTTACAGAGCAGGCGAAAACAAGGCTATAAGGAAGGTTAGGAGGTTACTTTTAAAAGGTGATGATCAGAGGACGGAATTAAGGGATCACCTACCTGAGTTAAAAATGCTCCAGACACCTGCAGCAAAATTTTCCATCAACAGACGGTATCCTGGGGGAGTGAAGAAAAGGGGGAGGGGGAGCGCGGGAAAGAGCTGTATTCGCTGCGATTGGTTGCCACCCTCCCCCCTAGGGGCAGCGGCCTGCCGGACCCCGCCCCCGCACCGCGGGTGGGTGGCCGGCACCTCCCAGCTGTCACTCTGCTGTAGCAGTGGCCCTCCGCCCTCTCTTGGCAGTCACTCGGTGGCCGCCCCCACCCCCGCCCAGCGTCAGGCATCGCCTGCTTCAGTCACAACACGGTCCCGCTACCTGGGCGCGCCCGGCCCGGCAGCTGAGGGCCCGGCGCCGGCTGGCGGCGCTGAGGGGCCGCTGGGAGGGGCTCGGCAGAGTCTGTTGGAGCCGTTCCCTCGGAGGGCCGCCGGCTGGGGCATGAGAACCGGCTCCCCTAGCCTCCGGAGCGGTGGCGGGAGCGGCGAGGCGGGGAGGCGCCGCGCAGAGGCCACCGTCCAGGGCAGCGCCAGGGGACAGCGGGGCAGGAGATGTGCCTGTCCTTAGCGGCACAAGAAGCAGCATGCACCCCGATGCCACCGACAGCAGCAGCACCGGCTTCAGCCCCGCGCCGGCCGCAGGCACCGGCGGCCATCCTGCCCCGGGCTGCGCGGGCGGGCAGCAGCCGGAGTTGCTGGAGAACGCCCAGGCGGCGGCGGCGGCGGCGCCCAGGGGTCCCGGCGGCGGTTGCTGGCGGGTGCCGGTGGCCGTGGCCGCTTTCGCCGCCGTGGCTCTCTCCTTCTTGGGGCCCGGCTGCTGGGAGGCGGCGGGAGGCGCGGGGCCGTGCACGGTCCTGCTCCGGCTCAGCCTGTACCTGAGCTGCGCGGCGGCCGCCTTCCTGCTGGGGACCCTCTTCGCCCTCGTTGGCTGGAGCCCTCGCGCCTCGCCGCCCGACTTCGTCGGCGCCTGGAGCCGGCTGGCCGCTGCCCCCGGCTGCCCGCTGCGGGTGAGTACCCCTCTCGGCTGCCTCACGCGCCCGCGGCCTCGGCCCGTTCGCCCGCTTCCGGTGTGAGCCTCCGGTTCTGCGAGACCCCGCGGGCCGCGGCGTGCCCTCCTCGCCCGCCCTGGGTCCCTCCTTGTAGCTGGAAACCCGAGAGGAGCGGGCGAGGTGTGTGGGCCCACGCGAGGCGGCTCCAGGCTCCGTGGGTTTGGAGGGGATGCAGGGCATTAGGTAGGCTCTGTAGTTACTCATCCACCATCCTCAGTCACAACCTCGGTCGCTGAACAGTCTTGCCGAATCCTCGATGTTGCTGTGCAGCAGGGGAGTTAGTGTGTTCCCTGGGAACCTGTACAGCTTTCGCTGTACCCAGGCACTGCACTCTACATTGGCTATCCTGTTTGTCTCTGGGAACCGGTTTTGTTGGGAGGTAGCTTTACAGTCATTTCCAGGTAAGGAAACTTTGTTAGATCACCCACCTACTACCTCACACCAAAGCCTGTATACACTTCCTACCACCCCGTTCTCTCTTCCACCATGTTGATAATTAGGAACAGGACAACAGGACAGCAGAAATCACTGTAGTTTGCAAAGAAAGACAAGTTATCCGCAGCGAGGTCTGGGACATTGGGGCTGTGATTAGGAAAAATAGCAAAGAACTGTATTTTAAATGAGCTTTTCTTGAGTTCCAAACCCACTATTTTCTCTACCTCTTATCTTTTTTTTTTTTTAATAATCCCTTAAAAGTAACCTTATTCTGTTGTAGCTTGATGTTCACTGATTGACTGAATGATACTATCATTAAACGGAAATTGCTCAAGCACTCTGGGGGGTCAGTGAAATGGCAGTGGCTAAATTTCATAAGAATGTTTATTAGAGTGACCATCATCCCCAGGGTTTGTATTTACTTATAACATGACCTGCTTACTCATATGTAAAAAAGCATCACACTCTCCTCCAAAATGACTCTTCCTAGAGTCTGTCAGTCAGAATGGTGTGCTGGAGTAATGACTGAAGGTTTGAAGACAAGGAAGGTATCAGGCATCCTTTCTCTGATGATTTGGTGTAGTAAAGGGTAGGAGACTCTTGGTTATGTAAGTAAGTAGTCCCTCAAATCGGTACTACTTAAAAATCTTCACCTAGCTGTCCATTTTTCCTTTCTCATGTAGCAAGAATTGGTGAACACATGTTTTCCTTTTTTTTTCTATAGTGATGTTACCTGTTTGTTTATAGATCTATACTCAGTTCTTGAGTAGTGTGAGAAGTTATAATTCTTTCAGTACATATTTAATGAGCATCTTGTATGAACCAAATTCTACTGTATTCTGGAAGCTGGGGTTGAACTGATACAGAAAAGTTATTCTTTCTGGAAGTTATATTCCTGTGAAGGACCAGACAATAAATACATATTTTCATGTAATGATAAATGCTTATTAAACAAAGTGTGATTAAGAAGCCAGGCACTCACCTGTAAATCAGCAGCTCACTGAGTCAGGAAGATGGCAAGTTCAAAGCCAGCCTCAGCAACTTGGTGAGACCCTGTCTCAAAATAAATAAAGGACTGGGGATCCAGCTCAGTGGTTGAGTGCCTCTGGGTTCAACCCCTGGTGTGTATACACACATACACTATTAAGAGATAAGTGATTAAGATCGAGGAGTACTGGGGGGAAAAGAAGTTTAAATGGTCAGATCAGGGTCAAAAGCTGAGGGTCTGGAAGCTTCATGTTGTGGATTACTACTATTTCCTACAAAATGCATTCTCCCACATTTTATAGCTCACTTATACCTCTATGTTGGTAAAATTTGATTATCATCTAGAAAGATGGTTTCATAGAAGAATTTTTAAAGAAAGTACTTTGCAGGTGACAGAAAATGAAGCAACAGGCATAGTATCTCCAGTATATGATGCCAAGATTTCAGATAATAGCAGAGGGAATTATAATCTAAGGAAAGTGATTATTGTTCATTCTTTTTGAACTTTTAATTCCTATAATAGATTTAATTAAGAAAATAAGCAATTAGGGAATTACTTTCAAAGTTATATATTACTGAGAATTGAAATGTATGTTATTCCCATGAAACTGTGTTTTCTTTATGGCTCTGGGACTAGTTACTTGAGCCTCTAGTTTGCTGTATTTGCAGTAACTTGTGTTTTTAAAAAATGTTCTCTTCTTTATGAATGGAAGGATGGGAAGCATAAGCATGTGGTGTAGTATAAGATATCCGTCAGTTATGTGGGGGTAGGAGCTGGACCACACAGGTCATTTAACATATGTGGAGGGGGAGACTGTTTAGCAGTGAACCAAATGGAGCTTCTTAGAATAACAGTGACTACTACAGAAATCTGGATTCTGCATACACAAAAAAAGAATCCTTTTTTTTCTTATACATGGTGAGTTTTTCCAGTCTGAGCTAGACATGCAGATACTGGGATCCATCCTTTTATCTACCCATATTCTCTCCACCTTTTTTTTTCCTTCTTGGCTTCTTTCAGTAGAAGAAAAACACTTATACGGTTAAAAGCAGATAACTCCAGAAATCTAACCTGAAAGGGCAAAAATATTTTCATGACTAGAGGTGTTTGAAAGCTTTACCATATTGTTATCAGTTGTGAACTCCAAAAAGTCAGGACCTATAATTGGCACCTTTTGTTATCCTTTGCACCTAGTAGGAGCTCAGGGCTCCTCAAATGATTGCTGATGATAATGAAAAAAAAATGGCCTGTTTGTGTTCACTAATCTAATGCTTTTCTCTTCCAGTTAAACTAGTTTCAGACATTTCCCATGAATTTAAATTTACTTAGATGGGAACTACTATTGGTTAAAGTAATAAAAATAGCTTATATCCCAGATACAAATTGCATCCCAAATGTCCAATGGAATTTTCAGATACTCGCAATGCTTTTCTGTAAAGTTGTAATGTTGACACTGAAGTCTTGACTATTGATATCTGGACCCAACTTTAGAAAAACTTAGACTTTGATACAGGCCTGCAGACTGGAGCTGTGATTCTGGATTGCTAGCCATCTCCTAGTGTGACAGGTGTTAGCTCAACTTTGCTGAGTGGGCTGTCATAGTACAATGTTCCTAGTCCAAGGTTGTGTTTGGTATTCTGCAAGTCAGTTAACTTGCTTGGGTCAGATTCATTAGCCACAGTTACTTGACCCTGGCTTCTGATCTCACCAAAGCAAGAACAAGAGAAATAGGACAAGTATGAATTAATGGTTTAGGAACTTGATTGTTATTATGAGACTGGCAGTTCAAAGTACATCTTATAATGGAAAAGAGGGAACTATTTCTTACATTTCTATGATAAGAAGGTAAGAGAGAATAACTTCTTAGACAACTTTTCTGCCACTTAGTCTTTATTCTTTTACACAGTTTAGTAGATACTTTAACAATTATTACAAATTGACAGTTTATAGTTGTGTTTATTTTTAAGGTAAAAGGTGATCTTATTTTTGAATATACTGTGAAATAATTAAATCAAGCTATCTAGCATATTAATTCCTCAAACACTTAATAATTTTAATCTAGGTACTTTCTAACTTATACCTCTTAAGTTCAAACAAATAAGCAGTTAATTAATGAGGATTGGAGGGCTGACACAAGAATGTCCACAAAAGTTGAGTGATTAGTAGTATACAGGAAATTAAAGATCTTGGATATATGAAGAAAACATTAATGAAAGACTTCAAAGTTCAGCCAGATAGAAAAGTTCAAGAAGTTCATCAAATGTAATTAATAAACATTTACTGAATGTCTGCTACACATCTCACGTTCTGAACTTGTTAACTATTTTTTTTTTCCTGTAGTTTCTGAGTGCCAGTGCCAGGCACATAGTAAACTCTAAGTAGGTAGATTTTGATGTGAACAAATTTAAGTATCCAGCTGACATTTTTAGATTTGAAATCTCAACCATCTACTTAGGGAGGGATAGAGTCTTTCTAAAGGGAACATTAAGAGCTTGAATATTTTTCTTTTATAAGTGCATGGTATGGTTTGTGGGGTTGAGGAGGATTCAGAGATGAACAAGAATACTCCTGTCTCTGCCCTCTTAGTCTGAGTAGATCAGAATGATAGAGAACCCTAGATAGGAAGGCAGATGTTTACAAAGACAGTAAAAACATTCACACAGCAATCAACTGCTCTAGTTGGCCTGGGGTAGACTTCTAGAATTCCTAAATGGGTTCTTTTACTAATACAAATGTTCTTTGAGTAAAACAAACTTAATTTAGTTACTTGAGGGGAAAAGGAAGAGAAACAGGAATTAGGAGTCTATACATAGCCTCTTTGTGGCTTTCCTTTTTTTATGCTAACATGCAAGCTAATCCTCAATAATTTGATAATGGGTAATGGCACAGTGTATTTACTGTCTTCAGAATGTTTGTTAGTATTTTAACTAGAGGATTTAAGTGTGGTGACCAATGAGAAAAATGTGTTTTTTAGGAATATGGTGTTTAGAAAATCCCTTAAATCATAGGATTCTTCCTAATTCCTTGTGGTATAAGGGACATCGTACTTAAGACTCATACTATGCATAATTTTTAATTTTTATAGATAGTAATATAACATGATTGATAAAATCAAAGCATTTAGAAAGGTAAAATAATGAAAAAATTTCTTTTCCCTCTAGGCAGCCACTATTAATAGTTGCTGTTTATTCTTCCAGCACATACAAGCAAATATAAATATATATTCAAAAAGAAGTTTTTAATACCTATAATTTTTTTCAGTACTTGATTGAACAAAGGGGTGCCATACCATTAAGCTACATCTCCCAGCCAGTTTTTTGTTGTTGTTTTGAAACACAGTGTCCCTAAATTGCTGAGGTTGGCCTTGAACTTGTGATTTTCCTGCCTCAGACTCCTGAGTCATGGGGCACCTATCATCTCTTGATTTATAAACAGTGATTACACACAAAGGGAAGTTATTAATGTTTACTGTTTTCTGTTAGAAAGAAACCTTCATTAAAGTTGGGGAATTAAAGACAACTTACATTAAAACAAAGCTATATATGAATAGTGATAACTTCAAAGTAGGAAGATAGACTACATGGAACATAAAAATAACCAATCAAATGAACCAAATATATCCTAGGAAATGAGGCAAATATGTATTTGAATTTGGCAAAAGTGTCTAAAGGAAGCAATATATATTTTTGTAATTTGTTAAAAGGATCCGGAAAACTGTTTTAGAGACAGAGTACATGTACCATTTGAGATTTGAGTTGCTAGTGAGATGATGAGATGAGTCACAAAAACTGGGTTTGGAAAGGAAGTTTTGGCCAGGTTGTAGAAGTCTTCAAATGAGAGAGAGATTTTGAGTACAGAACAACTGAGCCCAGCTTTAGAAATATTAAATGGAAATGTGATTCTACTGGACTTCAGAGGAGAAATATTGCGTGGCTACAGTGATCAAAAGTGAGAGTTAAATGAGGGGTCGGGATTGTGGCTCAGTGATAGAGCACTTGCCAAGCATGCGTGAGGCACTGGCACCACATAAAAATAAACAAATAAAATAAAAGTACTGTGGCCATCTACTATGTTGTGTATGTGTGTGTGTGTGTGTGTGTGTGTGTGTGTGTGTGTGTGTGTGTATATATATATATATATATTTATTTATTTATTTTTAAAAAATGAGAGTTAATTAACTTGTGTGAATGGAGACTAGAGGAATAAATTTTAAGAGTGAGATTTTTTTGATGGTAAATATCATTGGTTACCGTTACAGAAAGTCTCTTGATTGTGTTCTCAATGAGATAGGAATTTGGGAATAAAGGGAGAGATACTGAGTCTCAAAGGAAGTGCCCATGAACCATTGAATTGCAGACAGCACCTACTACTCCAGACTAACAGGCCCTTGGAACAGGGAAACTCAGGAAAAACTGGTGAGAAATTTATGTAGCTCCATCCTGGCTCCACCTGTATTCAAGGGTATCCAGGAGAACTTCTGAGAAGGAGTTCTATAAATATTAACACCCACACCAACTAGTTGCTGTTTCTCCCTTGGAGATAGCCTAAAGAATGTGAATTCCTTGCGTTATCCCAAAGTGCTTCTCTCTTGAGATTGCTACCATGCTCCCTGAATATGGATCTGTTTTCCTAGATAAACCTCCCTCTATGCCTTTGACTGGGTGCTTGCTGAAATTTTTTTCGGTCAGGTAACTCTATGCCAAGAACCCCACTGGTTCTGAGTCAAGTTCCCTGTCCTCTCTGGGAACTCCTCAGATCCTTCTTCAGAGATGTCTCTTTGGTGACATAAAAAATGGCCTTATATTCCTTTTAAACAATACATTCAGACCCAAACCAAAGAGTCATACTCTTGGTATACAAATGTGAAGACTAAAGCCTTGATTTGAATGTTCTCCTCTGAGCCTTCTTAATTCTGGTCATACCTGGGGTGTTATTTTTAACTGTCTTGATTCTTAAACTGCTTTTTGTGGGGAGCATACTATGACGTCATCCTGGTAATTGATGTTGCCTACTTAAAAATATTTTAGGTTTCGTTTTCCAAGTATATCATTTTTGGGGTAGGAAGTGCCCTAGATTTCCTAAAATGTATGCTTCCTTGTACTCAGAAATGGTGCACAGTTGTACTAAAAAGGTGACTCAGCAGATTTGCTGCTGAGGGTTCAGGCTACAGAGAATAGTTTCTATGGAAGGCTGTTAGTATTCAAATGATTGCATCCAAACTTGGGTTTTTTTGTTTTTGTTTGTGTTTTGTTGTGAAATACAGCTTTACTTTTGAAAAAAAAAAAGTAAATAGAGAATTTGAGTTTTTACCCTTTTCTGTGAGGTTACCTTCAAGCTAGGATTGATTGGTTGAATGGAAAGACATGGAAGCTTGCAGCCCTTCTCTGGAGTTCTCCTGGATATCTGAGGGCAAGGTTAGGTTTAAGCCATACCCTGTTTTAGTCTTGGGCTGTGTGCCTCTATAGTTTCTTGAAACACAGTGATGCTTTCCAGAAAACCCAATGGATTTGGGTGTGTTTGGGTGGGCTTCTCAGCTCACATGCTGCTTTGGGGAGAAAGTAGTTAAGAATTTTGAGGTATGTCTGCTGTGATTCTGGGGCTAGCCAGAACTTACCAGCTACTTTAGACACTGGCTAGTCCTGGTACCTTTGTTAACCTGGGATTCCATGTATGAATAGCCACAAGTTGTTATAAAGAGATATGAATACAGTAACTCAAAGTAAAATGCCTCTGAGGTCAAGAAGGAAAAAGGGAGTGAAATGTGCTTTTTATTTTATTTTATTTTATTATTTTTTTTTTGGATAAGACACATGAACTTGTTTAGGCTACTAGGATCCATTTAATAAGCATTCTATTTTAGCACTGAATGCTGTTTTAGTGAGCTTTTAGTGAACTGTTTATAGAAAGAAAAGTTTACTTTGGGCTCACAGTTTCAGATGTCTAAGTCCATAGACAATGCTCTCCATTCCTCAGGGATCCAGATGAGGCAGGGCATCATGACTGAAGAGGGTGGTGAAGGAATGAAACTGGGACATGGCACCAGGAAGGGGGGGGGGAAAGAGAGAGAGAGAGAGAGAGAGAGAGAGAGAGAGACACTCCACTTGCCAGATACAAAATATAAATCCTAAATGCCCCCAAATGACCTACTTCCTCCAGCTACACCCTACCTGATTCCAGTGACCACTTAGTTAATCCATGTTTGGAGATTAATTCCCTAATTGTGTTAAGGCTCCTAGAACCCAATCATTTCACTTCTAAACAATGCACTTCTTGCATTGTCTCACACATGATTTTTGGGAGGACACCCAATAGCAAGCCATAACAAATACACTGTTTGGGAAATTAGTTTACAAATATCCATTGCTAAAGTAATCTGGATGTCTGTAGTTCTCACTCAACGTAATATAGGAGTGAGTTTATGTAATAGTAGTAACTAAAATTGCTGAGTAGTAACTAAATTTGCTCCTAAGATTCTCATATTTTGCAGTATTCTTAAGCTCACGTAGGTTCCTCCATTCTTGGTGCCTGCAGGGTTTTTGAGGGAGGCTTCTGTACTGTGCCACCACTGGCAGTGTCTAAAATAGTGTGTTTCCTGTTGGAGTATCACTGGCTCTATCCCCAGTGTTGTACATTCATAAATGCTTTCTCCTGTTGTTTATCTTGAGCCAAAACCATATTATATGTTTTCTAGAAGCTTGGAGTATTGTCATTTTTCTCACTCAGACATGTTTAAGTTTTTTTAACCTTGTGGATGCTGAGGAATTTCTGCCCCTGTTTGCACCTCTTGTGAAAACATATTCTTCTTTTTTTCCTGGCCTTGTCTTTTCTCCATCTGGCCTAGAATAGCCCCTGGGATCAAGCTAGGACCCTCTGGTTTCCACTCTCCAACCTTAAGCCTTTGCATATAAGCCATCTCTTCTTCCTATATAAATCAACTCATAGAAATATAAGCATGAGAGCTGAATGCAGGGTTTGCCAACTTGTTAGACATGAAATTAATGTCTTCAGTATTCCAGAAGTTTCTATATGTTTTTCCTGATGCAGACTTTTTAATTTTTTTAAATTCCATTTTAGTATACCTTCCTGAGATTTTTATCTGTAGATAGCTGAGAAGGATGGTTTGTTTTCCAAATTTTAATCTTGGTCATTCTTGAAGGCTCATTTTTTGATTCTCTCTGTTAAGTAGTCTCATGTTGAGCTCCCTCCAATAGCCATCTCTACATTGAAGACTTTGAGGGTTATTCCTCAGACTTAACCTCTTAACTTGGCATTTCCATATGGCAGTCCCAGAGGTACCTGAAATTCAAGTCTAAGACATCTTGAGATCAGTGTCTCCATTTGTCTTTTCTCTGTGGCAGTGAATGGCACCTCTGAAAGTTACGTCCCACATCCTGAAGCCTAGGGATCCTTCCCAACCTCTCGTCCTCTTAACCACATGCACTGCATTGTCAAGTCCTGTCTTCTTACCTTGCAGTCATCTGCTTTTTTCCAACTCTCCTACTTGGTCCCAGCTATCATCATGGCCCACTTAGATGATTACAACTTCACCTTTTAATTTATTCTCTTAAAAATGCAAGCCTAATCATATCCCTCTTCAGGTTTTAATTCAAACCCCTCAGTAGTGTCCTGATATTCTTCCAAACCCTGTAGCTTAATCTGTCATAATTACCTTCACTCCTCATGCTATGTCCTTAAATCTTGCAGTGCCAAGCTCCTTCCATTTATATGGACTTCATGTATGGTTGCCTCTATATCTAGTGCCCCTTTCTCTGTCCCCTTTACCTGTTGAACTCTCTTCCTCTTCTTTCAGGCCTCAATTGTCATGTTGGCAAAGAAGCTTTCTTTATCTTCCAACTTTATATGTTCTGTGGCTCCAAGTACCTCTCCTTCATTGTACTTATCACAATTGACATTTTAGACTCATTTGAATGGTTTCCTGTCCTTTTTCATTAACCCTTGAACTCCATGCAGGCAGAAACACCCCTCTGTATCTTTAATACTTAGGTGATTTACTAGATGAGCAATTCATGTTTCTTGAATGAATGAGTAAGTGATTGGATCAGTAGATTATAGGCATTAAGAGAATGTTTTTTTTTTTCCTGTATTTGAACCTTGGCTCCATCCTAATACTCTGTGATGAGTATTGCATTTTTAAAAGAATAAATTAAAAAGTGAGGTTGTAATCATCTAGGTGGGCCATGATGCTTGTTGGGACCAAATAGGAGATTTGGAAAGAAGCAGATGGCTGTAAGGTACTCAAGAGGATGAGGATAATTTGCCTAAGATTTCTAAGTCCATTCCCCTCATCTGAAAAACATAGGTAGTAAATACTTCTGTGGGTTATTCGGAATAATGTGATAATCTTTGTAAAACATGGAATACAGAGCTTTAGATATGGTGTTAAGTGATAGCTTTTATACTTTAATTTTTAAAAACCTTTTAATTATGAAATTTTGAAATGCAGATTCCAAAAATCACATAAACTAAATGTTTAGTGAATGAATGACTTGGCTCTATAGTACTTTCTTCTTTGCATGCTGTTGTTCTATCACCCAAATGTGCATCCACAGACTTTATAGTTTTGTCTTGCCTACTGAAAAAGTTTCCCCTCTGTCATTTTTATAAATGGTTTATCTACTGAAGAACTTGGAATATTTGTGCTATAAAATACAACAGACACTAGTATGGCAGTATGTAAAAACGTGGATGTGTAACCGATGTGATTCTGCAATCTGTATACGGGGTAAAAATGGAAGTTCATAACCCACTTGAATCAAATGTATGAAAAATGATATGTCAAGAGCTATGTAATGTTTTGAACAACTAATAATAATAAAAAAAGACAAAAAATGTCCTACATAGTATGGATTTTGCTGATAGGTTATAAAGGACACAGTTCAGCATGTTCCTTTCTCCTGTCCACTTCCTGCATATTGACAGCTGGGTCAAGAGGCTTGATCAAACTCATGTTTGATTCCTTTGGTAGGACTTTGGGTGGTAATGTTCCTTCATGAGGAGGCGCATAATATCTTGTCTTTGTTTTTATAGTATTAGTAGCTGTTACTACTTAATACCTAGATTCAGTAACTTACAAAGTGTAACAAAATGGTAATATTTTAATTCTGATGTCCATTTTTTAATGTTTTAGTATAAATACTAAAAAAAATAAAGAGACACATTTTCTGTCATTTACTATTTAGTTACATGGTTCATACAGAAAAACTGGATAAATGTTTGATTTTTTCATTTGCCAGTTACCAAGACAATGAATTGGTTTCCTATCATCTTCTGAAGGTGACACTAGTGTGAGTTAAAGAAAATATTATTCCAAACTCATGGATTTGAATATATATGATAAGTTTCAGTAAGTTCTAATTATTATCTTTTTTTTTTTTTGAAGCTTATTATGCTGTCTTTGGTCAATGGAAACCCTTTCAAGTTGACTCCTGAGTTCTTTTGACATGACCTTAGTGGGTTTTTTTTTTTTTTTTTTGTATCAGGGATTGAACCCAGGGGCACTTAACCACTAAGCCGCATCCCCAGTCCTTTTATTCATTTATTTATTTTTATTTTGAGACAGGGTCTCACTGAGTTTCTGAGGGCCTCACCAAGTTGCTGAGACTGGCTGGCCCAGAGCTTGCAATCCTGCTTCAGCTCCCAAGCCATTGGGCTTATAGGCACGCACTGCTACGCCTGACTCTCATGTCCTCTTAATGCTTTGTAATTATCTTTGCCATTTGCTTATAGCATATATTGGCATTGTTTTTATTTTTTTAGATGTTGATGGGCCTTTATTTTATTCATTTATTTATATGTGGTACTGAGAATCAAACCTAGTACCTCACACATTCTAGGCAAGTGCTCTACCATTGAGCCACAATCCCAGCCTCTATGTTGGCATTGTTGATGAGTTCAGGTAATTGGTTTCTGTCCTCAGTTTATTTTATCCTAATCCATGGTTGTGAATATAATTGACAAATATTAAGTATTACAGGAGTCATAATTGTGAATGTCATGAAGTGAATGCCTTAGATAGTATAACTAAACTTTAAAATATTTAGTACTTGGAGTTTGTGGGTACATGTATTCATTAACTAATATAATTTTTACTCTTACCATGTGAGGTTGGGACTGTTTTTCTCATTTCACGTGTGGAAGAATTCAGGTTAAATAATGTGTTCATGCTATATTACTTAACATTATTTTACATTATTTAACAAGTGGCAGAGCTTATCATTAGATCCATGGCTCTCCTACTCTGGAACCTACACACTTAACCACTTTACCTTTTTAAATGTCAAAAGTTAGTGTGGCCAGGTGTGGTGGCACAATGCTGGTGATCCCAGAGACTCAGGACACTAAAGCAGGAGGATCTTGAGTTTGAGTCCTGACAGGGCTATTTAGCAAGACCCTGTCTCAAAATAAAAAAGGGCTAGGATATAGCTGAGTGGTAAATAGTCCCTACGTTCAATCCCTAGTGTCAGGGGGGACAAAAGTTAGTTGGGCTTGATTCAGGTTTTAAAAAAACTCAGGAATCTTTGGGGGCTGGTTTTAGGATCTACTTAGGAATTAGTGTCATTCTGCAATCTCAGAATGAACTTGAATGATGATATAGCTGCCTCTTCTATGCTCTTGACGATCAGTACTAATCAAGTAAGTAATCATTACTAATCAAGTAAGGTCCACTAGTTTTTTTCCCTACTGCCTTTCATGCAAGACCACAGAATCCCTCTTAAAATTCACTAGTATTGGGGCTGGGGAAGTGGCTCAAGCGGTAGCGCGCTCGCCTGGCATGCGTGCGGCCCGGGTTCGATCCTCAGCACCACATACAAACAAAGATGTTGTGTCCGCTGAGAACTAAAAAATAAATATTAAAATTCTCTCTCTCTCTCTCCTCTCTCACTCTCTCTTTAAAAAAAAAATTCACTAGTATTAACATATAATGTGAAATATATCTGCCTTTCTGAGTAGAACCTCATAGAATAACAGTGATTCTTTGGATTCCCAAATCACTTTTTTCTGCCTACAGACTCTGTCATCACCATACTATATCAAAATAGTCCTCTGCTCTTTTGATCTCTTCTGGTAAAAAATCGCCCCCCTCCAAAAAAAAGTCAGCTTCCCAAACAATGATCCATTAATAATTTGTGTAGATTCTTTTAGGTACACCTCAAAAAGAAAGATAGAGGACCAGAGGAAGATTTGGTGGTCACATGAATTTGAAAAAAACTAAATTCTTGAAGTTTTATAATGTACATTATTATATTCTCTTAATGTTCTGAGAAATTCTATGGTAAAGACACTTGTTTCAATGTTCTTAATCTAGTGTTTTCCAAGCATTTTTGATCTTGGTATCTCCTTTCTTTTTAAATTTTTTTTGACAATAAGGAAATTTATTATCTTAAGAAGTAACACCCAGTCCAGAAGCAGGACAGGCTCAGGATTGGGCAGGCTCTAGGTGGGGAGCATGGAGCCATCAGTACTATTTCCCTATACGTTTCTTGGCTCCCCCATCACCTGTGTGTTAACTCTTGGGCTCTTGGTTAGATGAGTGCATCAGTTTCAGTCAGGCACCACAGCCATAAGGGATGATAGCTATTGGAAGAACAAGAAAAATGTTTTGAACAAGTAAAAACAGTCTTAGAAATGCCCCAGCAGTGTTCCTCTCACATCTTATTTGCCATGTTTGGGCAAGTGCCTATTCTTAACAAATTGTTGGCAAGAGAAGCAGAATTTTTAACTGGCCTAGGTCAGCCATTTAGAAGAAAGGAGACTCCAGAGTCAACACAGTGAACACTTGACCTCACACAGGAGGTCTTCATGAAGGGCTAACTTCCTCTGATAGCCTTGTACACCTCTACTCACTCATAAATGCTAACTACTTGCTATTCCTGATTTATCTTTATATAGCGTAAGCAGGTAGGCATGCATATATCCCCAGGAAGGCCTTTGCCTCATTTTTACACATTCAATTCTATTTGTTGTTAGTGCTACAACTCAATTGCTCTTCCATCCAGCCAGCTTTTGCCCAATAAACATTTACTGAGGAAAGAAAAGGGGAAATTTCAGTTTATAGGGTTTGGCTTAGGTGACTGAATGGATACGGGTGCCATTTGTATAGGTTTGGTGTGGTAGTAATTAGGGATGTGGCTATTTTGACCATGTAGGTTTTGAGGTGCCTGTAGTAGTCCAGCATACAGTTAGATATGCAGATCTGCAATTTTAGAGAGGCACCATGGTTAAACAAGTAGATCTGTTTACATGTTAGTTAAAACTGTAGGGTCAATGAGCATGTAGTGGTTGAAAAGTAGTAGGCCAGAGGGCAGGCAAAGGAGGAGTAGTCCACTGAGGAGTGACAGAGTAAACTTCAGAGACTTAAGTAGGAGAGAAATGCCCAGAGAAGCCACAAGAGAGGCCAGGAGTAAATGGCCAACAGTGTCAGAGCACAGAGATTCAGAACAAAGATGGAGGTGTCCCCTGGATTTGGCAACTTGTTTTGGGATTGGGGTGGAGAGGTGAGGGTAGACTTCTGTGTGATTCATGTAGTTGTTGAATTACATAAAAGCCCTGGAGCAGGGATAAATACTCTGGTTTTGTCATATTTACGTTCGGTATATCAGTGAGAATGCGTATGAGATGGGAATTATTTTTGTAATATATTTAAATATGTATCAATCTCAAAATTTGTATGAAATTATCTCATGGATAGATTGATTAAGTGACTTTCTTCCATGACATCGGCAGGAGAGTGAAATGTAGAGAGGATTCCAGGATAGAAAGAGTATTAGAATTCCTAAGCATAACCTATCATAATAGTATGGCTCATTAGTTACTCTGTTATGAGCTTCCATCAAGAATAGATTAAGCCCCTAGAGTATGGAGAATGTAATTTCTATATTACATCCAGTACCCAACTAAGTGCCTGGCACACAGAGTGTGTCCTCAGTAAATATTAGATCATTGAATGAATTAATGGAAATGTGATTCATATCATGGAAACCTATGATTTCCCACATGAACTCAAAATTGCAATAGAAGCCAGTGATAAAATGATTGCAGATGTTTTATTACACCAGCCTTTTCAAGAATCCAAATAGCTAATGTCATTGTTTTCAATTACCTTTCCCTAAGCCAGTTTCCTTTTTATAATTATTTTTCTCCATCCCTGATATCTATTCTACACTTGCCAATTTATATCAATTTTATGCTATTCTCTGTCTGTATATTTTCAAGGGCATATTATGATATCAGTTTTCAAATATATGTCTGATTTGAAATATACTTAAATTTTTCTTAATGAAATGGAGTATGTTTTAAGGATTTTCAGATTTGGATCTTAGAAATAAAACATGTTTTTCCCCCATAAATATAACTGTTCCAAATAACTGGAACAACAGTCTTAAGTATTACTATCTCTGTTTATCAGTTAATAGAGATTTTGCTTTGTGTTAATATTCATTTTCCTCTTAGAAAACAGATTAATTACCAAGCAATATTACTAAAGGGATCTGCTTATGATGATAAAATCTGAATTCATGACAGGTCATTACACCCATATAATAAAACTATAATCATTCTTTGGAAAGGAAACTAACATTGTAAAAAATTTAGATTATGATTTTGGGATCATAATAGCAAAATATATATGCATACTGCTTTATAATTTTTAAAGCATTTTACATGCATATCCTTCTTGAATACATAACAATTCTTTAAATAGTGCAGACAGTATTTCCAATTATAGTGAATCTTGGAGACAGTATTTCCAATTATAGTGAATCTTGGAGAAGTAGATACGTTCTTTATAATTCAGCAAGTTAATGGCACAGAATCAACTACATTGTATATCTTTCTTGGTTTGAATTGAGTACCCCTGCCATAATATGATGTTATATGCTCTTGTCATTGTAATAAGGGGACTATATCACAGCAGGAAACACATTTGAATTTCATATTTGTTCAAAGAAAAGATTATTTCATATCCCTTCATAGGATCAAATCTCAGGGTTTATCTTGACAGATGCTATCTTTATGAAAATATTAACATCACCTTGATTGTTATATTTGATATGTGCAGGTAGGGTTGATCTTTAACCTGAACACAACATATGCTTTGATAAATGGTGTATTCAGTAGCTACTGAAGCTACTGATGATCTATTTCACCATTCATTTCTTGCTAAGTCCATGTTAGGTAAAATCATTGTAGTGATTTATACTTCAGAAGACCAAGTGGGCTTTACACAGTAGTGACAGTATTTCTCAGGGTAGAGAACACCCTGGCTTGCTTCTTCACACCTTCTCTGTGCCTAATACTTGTTTCTCTGTCTGGAGGTATTCTGCACAGAGTACCTGGACTTTCAAGGTACATGATTTACAGTTGAATGAAGAGGATGAAAAGGGATTTTTAAAATTTCACCTATCCATAATTTGTACTTCAAAGCTAGAAAAGCTCAGTCCTTGTCCTCATGCCCCCTCCCGCATTTGATCCTTTGGTTTCTTCTCAGCTGGTAAAAGACTCTTTTTGAAGCACAAGAAAATTCTTGATGTTAAATCCTGTGAAATTAGAATCCAACAATGTATTTCATAGACACTTTTGTATCTTTTAGAACATGTTTGGCTATACTTAGATCAATAGTATAGAAATGAAAATACTTTTCATTTAAAATAGAAAAAAAACATGGAGACAAAGTAAGTGTAAATAAGAGAATAGTTAAATTATGGCATTCAAAATATTCTGTTCTGTTATATACCAGGTCATTTCTCTTTTTTTATTGTTATTCTTCACTAACTGCATCCTGATTCTACTTATACTTGTTTTATTGGTGCATACTAATTATGTAGAATAGTGAGTTTCATTGCAACATGTTCATAAATGCACATAACTTAATTTAATCAGTTTCACTGCCCCATATCTTTACTTCCTCCCCTTATCTTTCCCTGGATCTGCTTCTTCTACCCTAATGGTTTCCTTCCCTTGTGTTTTCATGAAAACCTTTCCTTTCCCTTCTAGCTTTCACATACGAGAGAAAACATGTGACACTTGTCAGAATTTCTGAGTCTGGTTTATTTTGCTTAACATAATGGTTCCAGTACCATCCATTTTTTTGAAAGTGACACAATTGCATTCTTATTTATGGCTGAGTAAAATTATTGTGTATACATTCCAAATTTTCTTTTATCTGTTTAGTGGTTGATGGACTCCTAGACTGGTTCCATAAATTGGCTATTGTTAATGGTACTGCTGTATATATACATTGAAATACAGGTGTCTCTAAAGTATTCTGTTTTTATTTAGTTTTTTTTTGGACAAATACCAAGGAGTGGCATAGCTGGATCATATGGTAGGTAGTTCCAGTTTTAGTCTGTTGAGGAACCTTTATATTGATTTCTACAGTGGCTATATTAATTTGTAATTCCACCAATAGTATATAAGTGTTCCAGGTCTTTTATTACAGAAAAGGTGTTCATAATATAATATTGAGTATACAAAGCTAGATAAAGAATTGTGTCTGTACTATATATACTAATTTCTTTAAAAAAGTATGCAATGGGAAAAGGCCCAATAATAATTTATGATTATTACTGTGTCATTAGATGATGATGTACTTTATTTGTATTAACTCAAGTTAATCTCACATTAACCCTAACCAGGTGGGTATTATTGTTATCTCTGTTACAAAGAAGAAAACTGAGGAAGTGAAGAATAACTTTTTCAAGGTTACTTAGTAGATATTAGACACATTGACTAGAAGGAAACACTTCAGAATATCAATTACTTTCTCTGGATGATGATATTATGGGTCAGTTTAATTCTTTACACCTATAATATATTATAAAATGTATCTCCGCTGTTTATATAGTTGGAAATTACATTTTAAAGAGAAATTGTAGTGTGCTTGAAATGTAGAAAAACAGCAATATGAGAAATTTATAGATTTTAATTAAAAAATAGCTTCTATTATATTTAAAATAGAAATTAGGGTTGGTTAAGAAGGGGAAATCTGGTGTGCTGTTGAACACACAGTAGGATAACTATAGACAACAATTACATACTGTACATTTCAAAAGCTAGAAGAAAGGATTTTTTTTTCTTTTGAAACAGTCTCACCATGTTGCCCAGGTTGGTCCCAAATTCCTGGACGCAAGCAATCCACTTACCTCATTCTTCTGAGCATCTGGGACTACAGGCATGTTCCACAGTGCCTGACTTGAAGAAAAGATTTTTAAAGTTTTTACCATAAAGAGATGATAAATGTTTGAGGAGATAGATATGTTTAACTTGATCTAAACATTGCACAATGTACACATATATGGAAACATCACGTGGTACCCATTAATGTGTAAAATTTTTATGTTTTGTGTTTTTATACATCAGTTAAAATTAATTTGACTACAAATAATAAAAATAAAAGGTATCATTTTCAAACAAAAAAGAGGGAGAGGAAAGAAAAAGACATAAATGCACCACTTTGTATCAAAGTAAAATTACCTAAATGATAACCTCTCAGTATATGTGCTTGACCATTTTCTTTTATTTATAAGAAAACAAGATATTCTTCAGTTCGTGACTAAACACAATAAAACACTTTCCAGGAAACTGACTTTTGTCAAATGAGGCTTTGTTTAGATACTTAAATCCTTGACCAGTAATAATAGAAAATGGAAAGGCACAAACACAGTAGGACATCTCCAGGAAATGTGTACTTTCCTCTCTGTAAAGCATATCCTCTAAGACCAGAATATTCCAGGAGTGGAATGTTCTGTGGTCTTACTCTGGTTGCTTAACTTCTCGGCCCTTTATTTGCTTTCCTATTAGAGTCAATCAGTTGGCCATCCAGCCAATTAACCAACTTTTACCTTTCTGAAATTTGGTAACATTTTGAGTTTTATTAGTAATATAGCTGTTCTTTGCCACTGTATACCAGGCATTCTGCCAAATGCTTTATATAAGGGAGCAATTATAGACTAGATGCCCATGGGTTGAACATGGCTCATGTTGGGAATGACTTCCCTTGCCCATGTCCCCATCTTCTCTCAGTCTTAGTCTACTTGGATAGCCTTTCAAGTTTCTTAGTCTCTTCTTATCCTTCTGAGTATAGATACGCCTTCTTCATTTCTTTGGTTTTGAATAAATTGTGTGTTGAGGCCAAGGCAGAATATGATTGTTTTGAAAGGACCATGGTTCTGAGAATAACAATCAGGAGTGAGAATGCTAGTCATGGGATCACAGTAGATTGTCACATGCCGAGAATGCTTGGAAAGACTCAGCCATGTGATAGCTCCATGTGGTTAATGATAATTATTGGGTTTCTGTTTTTGTAAATTAAACCACTGTTCTAATAACTTTACGGAAATTATACCCATCACCCATTAAACTCTGTATAATTGTTGAACTCTGTGCAACTGATTTTCTTTTAAAAATGAAATACATTGGAAAAGTTAATCTACATAATGAAGGGGGGAGAGGCACTTGTTTATTTAAGTAGTGCAGGTAAGGCATGAAAGGAATTACAATTTTGGATTGGCTTGGAAGCAACCCAGAAAAGAATGCCATTTTAAAAACAGAGGACAATATGGCTTATGTATGGTTGGATTTCAGATAGGTCCTGGTTATTTACTCGCTAATAGTGTCAGAGTACCCAGGTTTCTCTGGGTGTTGTTTCCTTAGGACAGGGTGTCTAGCCTTGACACAAAGAGAATATGAGTGTGTTGACTGAAAAGCTGATATGTATTCAAGAGAGGGTTTATTGATATGATGTCTGGTCTTGATGTTAAAGATCAAGTTCATGTATTAGAGGAAAGCTTTTAGGTTTTTCCTTGTCTTTAGAAAACATTTTTATAATTAGTAATTATATGTTGAGAGTTTAATTTTCTCCTTCCTAAGAACTCATTGAGTGATTAAAAATGATCTTGGAAAGTTGTTTAAGCTAGATTTAAATCTTAAAATGAAGACAGGTTCATTTATTTTAATAAAATAAAAACGTGGTTTGTTTGTTCCTTTGTTTATATAATAGTGATCTGGTTCACCAAAAGTGTTTATGACTTAATTTTGTGATATGGATACTAAAATCTTAGGGCAAGAACAAAGGGGTCAGACTACATATGAAGATGTAATTTCTGGACTAGAACTCTCAAGATTTCTAATACTTATCCTTCATGTCAGTAAGAGAAATACATGTTTTTCTTTCATCTTTCTTAAAATCAGAGCTTTAGGAAGCTGATTGTCAGGAAGAGGTAGGCTTTATCTCAGGAATGAGGCCTGTGCTAATGCAGATAGAAGAAATTAATATTTGCCTTTAAGAACAAGTCTTTGGGGAAGTTGGCCTGTGGAGCTTCTTTTTTTAAAACAATAAATGTTTGCATTTTAGTTTCCTTCCTGCCTTCCTTCCTTCCTTCGTTCCTTTCTTCCTTCCTTTGGAAAAAAACTCTGCTTTGGGACAATGATTATAAAAATCTATCCTGTGACCTGAAAGAAAATAGAGTGTGGAGTGTTTATCTTAAATTCATTTCAATATGAGATTCTGACTCCAAAATATTATATCCTTAAAAAAGGAATTTATGTGCATAATAAGTAGCCCACTTAGTTTTGGCCTTGATTTTTTATTTTTGTATTGTTTGAGTTGGGGAAGAGGTTATTTCTATGTTGCCAAGGCTGGTCTCCAACTCATGAGCTCAAGGGAGCCTCCTGTCTCAGTCTCCCAAGTAGCTGGGACTATAGGTTTATGCTACCACAATTGGCTGGTCCATGATATTTATTCTTTTATTTTCCCTTACTTATAGATTCTCTATCAGACTGTGGGGTGGGATAAGGATAACTTTTTCTTTCTGATAAGGGTCAATGACACCTGAGGGTAGGATAAGGGAAATCCAGAACCAAATTGGAAAATCAGATTGAAAAATAATAGAGCTTTTGTTTAAAGTGTTAAAATAGAAAATGTTATTCTCATAAGCCACTCTCCCCAATTTATTTAGTGTGGTAAAACACTCATAATTTACCATCTTATTTTTAAGTATACAGTTCCGTGGTATTAAATACCTTCATAATGTTATGTAATTGTCACCACTATCTATCTCTATAACTTTCTGCCTTGTAAAATTGAAACTCTGTGTCCATTAAACAATTAGTCCTCTTCTCCAACCTCTGGTACCCACCATTCTACTTTCCTTCCTAAGCTTCTTAAAGAGACCCTGTTCAGATATAGTCAGTAGTGATAAAAGTATTTTGTTATATTACATGTAGTTAACAGAAACATCACAAGAAATATTAGCTCCAAAACTAGAGAGACAAAAAAAAAGAGGAAAAAGAATTTACAAATTGAAAGTTTTGAAGAGAGTTGTAAAAGAGAGACGTGCAAAGAATGTGCTTCAAATATGTATGTTGTCTTAGCTTTCTGTTGCTGTAATAAATATTGAGCAAAATCAACTTAAAAGGAGGAAGGGTTTATTTTGGCTCATAGTGTTAGAGGTTTCAGTCCATGGTCACTTGTCCCTGTTGTCTTGGGGCTATGGAAAGGAGGTACATTGTGGTGGGAAGTGCATTACGGAGGAAACTGCTCACTTCTTGGTGTCTGAGAAGCAAAGAGAGACAGGAAGGGGCTGAGTTCCAATTTTCCCACCAAGGGCATTCCTCCACAGACTTAACTTCCTTCCACTAGGTCCTAACTCCTAAAGGTTCTATCCATCCAAAGAGCAACACATGCTGGGGATCAGCACATGGCCCTTGAAGAACATTCAAGATCCAAACTAAAGCATGTTTGCTGCCTATCATTTAATTCACACCTGTTTCTCTTCCAGCCCTTAAAGATGGTTTTCATTTTAAGAATCCAAGTTCAGGTACTTCTCCAATAAGTGTTTGACTTCAGTTTTATCATGTGATCACAATTGGTCATTAAAACTACTATAAGTATATTTGGCAAACTAACCAGAGTACTTGCCAAAACCTTGAAAGGTTATGATTAACTCAAAGTTCAGCCAATAAATAAATAAATAAATAAATTTCTTAAATATCTACCTGATCGTTTCTTTAGTGTCCCTGCCCCCCTTCATAAACTCCATAAAAACTTAAATTAGAGGGCTGGGTTTATGGCTCAGCAGTAGAGCACTTGCCTAGCACGTGGGAGGCCCTGGGTTCAATCCTCAGCACCACATAAAAACAAATAAATAAATAAATAAAAAGTATTAAAAAGAGAGCAGTAATCCTATTCCTAAAGGCTCTATTTAAAAAAAAATACATTAGAATAAAATCTACTGACCATGCAATTCGTTAACAAGCTTCCAAGAGACTAAAAAATAGTTTTAAATGGTTGAACGTATTTTTTTATGCATTGAGTGGCTTTGTCTATATATGATTATGAAGTTTTCATTAATTTCTTGGGAATGCATTCAATGCTGTATGTTAATTTGTAGCATAAAGGAATGTCTGTTCTTTCATGTTGTAAAGCTTTGATAAAAAAATTCTACTTAGAAATCTTAAAACTACAGCTTTTTGGTTGTTTTTTTAATAATAACAAGCATAAACAGGGATGACACTTGGCACTTGACCCATGGACAGCATGAATCTAAGCCAAGGATTAGAAATTATCCCCTCCCTATTGGGTGACCTATGGCCATTGAATTGATTGCAACTGTGCTGGTGTGACATACTTGAGAACAAAGTGATTCCTCATGCTTGTTGGTGGGATGAGAGTGATAATAGTATTAGCCATTTAGATCCCTTAAGAAACATGACAATGCTGATCAAGCATTGTAGTACTTTTCATTCACAAAAGTGCTGTATAATATTTTAGTTTCATTATTTTCCTCCCAAACCCAGTTTTATTACATATTTCAATCACTTTGTATATGATCAATTAAGAAGTTTTTCTTTAATTATATTGGCCAGATAGTAGTATTTTAATTCTGTAAGTCTCACCTGTTTTTTTAAAACAAAAAACTTAAATTCTAAGCAGTTATATAGTTCATTCTTTTTAAACATTACTGACATATAGAGAGTGAGAATTTAAATTCTATGCCTTACTGAGAGAAAACAACTTTTTTGTATGTGTGTTCATGATTGAACCTAGGAAACTCTATGACGGAATTATATTCCCAGCCCTATTTTATTTTGATGATAGGGTCTTACTGAGTTGCTCAGGCCGACATCATACTTGTGATCCTTCTACCCGAGTCTTCTGGGTAGCTGGGATTATAGGAGTGTGACATCATGCCCAGCAAGAAAACATTATTAATAGTTTGGTGTTTGTGCTTCCAAATATTTTCTCAAGATGGACAAAATATATAATTTTTTTCCCTCCCTAATGCATGCTTTTTAATCATGTACTATACTTTAACTTCCCCCTACCCCCAGTTCTGTTAGGGATCAAACCGAAGGTCTATACATGCTGGGCAAGTGCTCCCCCACTAAGCTATACCCCAAGCACTATTACTCTTTGACTGTTGATTTATACTTGGATTATTTCCAGTTCTTTTCCTTTATAATCAATAGCAGTGGAATTCTTTGTACATGGACTTTTTTGCATGTATGCAAGTAATTTTTTTGGCTAGATTCCTAAGAGTGGAATTGCTGAAACAAAAGATACTTCACTTAAAATTCTAATATTTGTGATTCAGTTGTCTCTTAAAAGCTTTTAGAAATATACATCCTCCCAACTTTATATGAAAGCAGCAACCATTTCCCAAAACCCTGATCAACATGAATCTTTCCCCTACTTTTGGCAATCTGATGGTATGTCATTACTCCAATTTGCATTTCTCTAATAAAAATGTGGTGTATTTTTTCATATGTGTATAGGCCATTTGCTTCTTTTATGATTACCCTTTCAGTCTTTGCTTGGTTTTCATTTTAGTTATTTTTTTCTTGCTTGAAGATATATGTATACAATATCCTTTGTTCAGTATGTTGAAGATATTGTCTCCTAGTCCATCATTTATGTATTGTTTTTAGCATCTTTGGTCAAATAGAAATTTTCTGTTTTAAATAGTCATATTTGTCTTCATTTTCCTTCATAATTTTTGGATTTTATGCCTTATTTTAGAAAATTCTTCTTTAAGATTATAAACAGCTTTTGCCATATTTTAATTTTTAGTTTAAGAAAGTATCTAGCTCTTTATTTAGTTTTGAGTTATTTGTATATAAAGGGTGAGACTATAACCCTTTACCCCCCATGAATATAAAATGATTCCAATACTGTTTATTGAATAGTGTTTATTCCTTTCTATATTAATTTCAAAATTTTATTATGTTATTAATTCCCATATATAGATGCATATGTTTTTTTGTAGTTTCTTATCATTCTGTTGATTTATTTATTTCTACATTATCAACATACTATTATGATATTTGATAAGGAAAATCCTTCCTTAACTCTTTTTTTTTCCAAAAATATTTTATCTAATTACAGCATTTACTTTTCCAGAAGAACATTATAATCTAACAAAACTTATCTTAATGATTGTTATATGAAATTTCACAGCTTTGATTTTATTTTTATATGTAATTTTATTCATTCAATAATCTTTATCTTTTTTCCCCTCATATTTCAGAGTTCTGTGTGTGGAAACTCAAATGAGACAGTTCAGCCTAGAAGGGTAGTAATTTCTCATAATATGGATAAAGCTCTGAAAGAAGGTAAGAATTAAGGTAAGGTAAGGCAATCTGATGGCAATCTGATGGTATGTCATCGCTCCAATTTGCATTTCTCTAATAAAAATGTCCTGTATTTTTACATATGTGTATGGGCCATCTGGTTCTTTTATGATTACCCTTTCAGTCTTTGCTTGGTTTTTATTTTAGTTATTTTTTTCTTGCTTGAAGATACATGTTTAAAATAGTCTTTTGTTCAGTATGTTCAATATGTAAGGATAATTACTACATAAAGCAATTCATTATGTTTTAAAAGGAAAATAATAATCTAGCAAATTAATCTATCCTTCTTTCCTATAGCATTAGGAATTTTTCTTCATAGTTTATATTTGATGATTAAATAAATGCATTCATATTTTGGTTGAATGAAACGGATTAAGTATTTATCGGGTATGAATTTCCAGATCACAGGAGGTTAGCCAGTCAAGTGGAGCTTCTTCTGCCATAGAAAGCACAGATCTTTGCTCCCTAAAATAGGTTTCAGGAAATCATTTTTTTCTTCTAGATATAACTTACAGAAGGTATGTTAGGGATAAATAGACTCAGTCTCACTCATGGGCAAACCATTAACCAAATTAATTGATAGTAGTTAGTCTTACATAAGAATGAAGAGAACATATAAGTGAAACTTATATTGAGAGGATATCACTTTTGGGGGGTTTCCTGTGTTGTTATTTTTGATCCTGTACTGAACAACATGAATGCTATTTTTTAAACACTCTAGATTCTTTTATCTTTCTCTGAAAAATGTTGAGTTTTTTTTTTTTAATATTCAGTTTAGCTATTGACTGATCACCTTGGAGACAGTTGATTTCATACATTTTTTGGGGGGCTGGGTCCGTTTGGATTTTGTCTTTAGTCCAAGGTGAATCCTTTTGTCCTAGCAGTCAGTTGTGAGTCTCAGTGGGAGACAGTGGTTGAAGTTATCTGCTAGGCTCTTCAGTCCTCCTGCCCTTACTTTCCTCTACTTTGCGTGGGTAGCCAGACTTAGCAATGGGTTTGAGGATTTGTACCTAGTTATTGTATCTCCATCCTTTTTTATTTTTTTCCTGCCTATATTTTCATCTTCACTGGCAACTCCTATTTTCTGTTATCTGTATCTTAAATGATAAGATATAATAATTCTGATTCTGGTATCTTTAATAATAATAATAATTATAACCACAACAATTATAAAATGCAATCGTTCTGAGTTCAGACTACCTTATGCCTCTAATAATGTGGTTGCCTTTAGGGGAAAGCATTAAACCACGACTCAAAGAAAAGACCACTGACTCCAATTTTAAATCAAATAAAAGCAAGCTTATAATTCTGACTGGAGGGGACTGTCCCTCCCAAAACCCATGGGAATAGAAGACAGTCCTCTAGCTCTCTAGGAGTGCAGCTTTATAGCACAGAAAGTTGCAAAAAAGGTGGTGGGGGGCGTATCTTGAGAACTTACAGATAACAAGATTTTGATAAGCATAATACAAAGGCAGGTAGTAGGTTAATGGTCTAAATGGTTCAGTACTTAGGGAGTTAATTTAGATCCCAACATCAGAATTTATGAGGCGCCAATAGGGTTTCAGAGAGGGTTGTTATCAGGCCAGGGAAAGCTAGAATTTATGAGGCGCCACTGAGGTTTCAGAGAGGGTTGCTATCTGGTCAGGGAAAGCCAGGCATGGGTGAGTTCAAGGCAAGGGCAGGCATTCCAAGTAAGTTTAAAACATCAAAATACGGCCAGGCCAAATAGAAATCCTACTATTTTACAGAAAACAGAAATGAATGTTTTATAACTTGTGGCTCCTGATCTTAAGAGGGAATCAGGCTGGGTTTATCAAAACTTGTACAGAAACATATCTTATTCAGTACCATTCCCTTCTTTCAAGGGTAGATTCCTCTCCAGTGCCTTTAAATAATTCTTTGATGTTTTTTCCAGAGTTCCTAATTGTATTTTACTGTAAGAAGATTAGTCTGATATAAGCTATTCCAATAACTCTGAAACTGGAACTTTATCCTTAATTTAAAAAAAAAAAGTTAATGGAATGATTGTGTTTTAATGTTTCTTTCCTTTTTAAGGCTGAATAATATTCCATTGTATATATGTACCACGTTTGTTTATCCATTCATCCATCAGTGATTGTAATTTGCATATCTGGAGTATTTAATTTACATTTAACTGGAATTCAGGATATTATTAGCTAGCTATAATAGACTTAGTGTTGATAAAATTGAGAGTCTCTGTGTGTTTTCAAAACTTAAGTAACTGTACACTTGTTCAGGCTTTGGCTATTTCAATGCAGTTGATTTGAATTGCTCATGAAGTATTTATTTAAAAATTTCATCCTAAAGTTAATTTCAACTAGATGATAATATTATACCATTTTATCTTTTTATATTTACTTTATTGCTTTTAGAATATATAATTTAAAAACAGATTTGTTCAAAGAGTCTTGAGTAAAATATAAAGCATATGTGCGTGTGTTTCTGCACAGACACGTTTTACATTGTGTACGTGGATTTTTTGTTACTCAAGTGTTTCTGATGTAGCTCAGTTTAAGTTTGGGTTTATTTTGAGTCTAAAGATTGAATTACAAGAATAAAGAAGTAACAGTCAAAAATACAGAGTAAATAATATAGTTAGGCTTTATGAGAACAATAAGAATTATGCCACAAATGCTGGAAGTTAAATGGGATACTTGGGAAAGATGATCAGAGCATATTATTATTGTTTTGTTTTCCAGTTTAAAATCTAAAAACTATATATTTAGAGGTTCTGATATCGTGTGAATGTCTATTTGAGAAGTCAGAACAGTTACTGTTCTATACCAAATACCTTTAAAAGTTTCTCCTTAGAATTACATTACCTGGGCTGGGGTTGTGGCTCATGGGTAGAGCGCTGGCCTAGCATGTATGAGGCCATGGTTCAATCCTCAGTACCACATAAAAATGAATAAATAAAATAAAGGTATTGTGTCCAACTACAGCTACAAAATAAATATTTTAAAAAATATATTACATTTCCTGGAAAGCAGACAGAGGATGGAGTTGGGAGAAGGACTTCTAAAATTATTTTTGATTTACTATTAAATTTTATTAGATCTGTTGCCTAATTTTCTAGGTTACTCTGAATCATCTCAAAAATGTGGACCAGGTTATTTAATTCCATAATTATTGAGTACTTGCCATTTTCTTGGTATAGTTTCCAAATGTTAAATTGAAAAAAAAAATATATACATTCATTCTGGTGATTGAACCCCAGGGTGTTTTACCACTGAGCTGTGTCCCCAGCCCTTTTTATTTTAGTTTTTGAAAGTTGTTAAAAATATTTTTATCAGTTGTTGATGGACCCTTTTTTTCCCCTAATTTACTTATGAATATGTGAGAATCAAACCCAGTGCTTCACACATGCTAGGCAAGCACTCTACCACTGAGCCACAACCCCACCCCTATTTTTTTAAATTTTGAGAAGGCTCTCAGTTTCTGAGGATCTCACCACATTTCTGACATAGGTCTTAAACTTGTAATCCTCCTGCCTTAGCCTCCCAAGTCACTGGGATTATAGGTGTGTACCAACACACCAGGCTAAATTGAAATTTATTGAATTGGACATATAGTTCTTTCTAAGATTTTATCCTTTTCAAAGTATTGGGGATGCTGACCTAGACTTTTGTCTTGTAAGACACTGCCTAAAAGTCTTAGCATATCATTACTTTATTATTTCTTGTGGTTGTCTTCACTTTGAAATTAGTGTTACATGTGTACTTCAAGAGTGAATATATTTCTGTTAGTTTTGATTGACTTTTTAAAATTTAAATTTTTATTTTTTTTGATTGACTCTTAATGCTTTGCTGTTCATTTTTGTGGTACTAGCTTTCAAACCTATGGCCTTATATGTGTTAGGCAAGCTCTCTGCCACTGTGCTAAATCCTTGGCCCATTAATTGTTTTCTTTTTTTTTAATTTTAGTGGTAAATATGCCTGTTAGTAAATTATCTAGGTTATGCAAAGGGCCACAACTTGAAAATGATCATGATAGCATAAGATATAGGAAGGTCATTGTCCATGTGTAACAGAACTTTTAGTTTCTTTGAAATAAGTCTTAGATAAGGCAAACCTGATGTAGTAATCTTTTTTACTAGACTCCCCTTGTGGCTATGCTAGAGGATGTTAGGCTGTCTGAGAATTAAATGGTGACACAGAGAAAAGTAGGGCTTGCACCTGAAAGATAATGACTTCTTACACCCCTTTAAGGCTTGACTCATGCAGTTCATGAACTTTTTTATTAACCCAGTGGTATGCAATGTATATACAGCTTTTTTATTGAATAAATAGATCAGTCAATAGTATTAGTATAAACTAGTAGCCCCAGATCTTCCCAAATATGACTTTACATTGCATTTTAATACTTTTTAGGGTCTGGAGGTAGAACTTAGTGGTAGAGCAAAACCTGATATGCCCAAGACTCTGGGTTGGATCCCCAGCATTAAAAATAAAACAAAAGCAAAAATACTTTAATACTTTGTGTAAATCATAAAGGAACCCAGGCATGGTGGCCCAGGCCTGTAATCCAGCAACTTGGGAGGCTGAGGCAGAAGGATCACAACTTTGAGGCCATCCTGGGCAGTTGAGTGAGACCCTTTCTCAAAATATAATAATAATTTTAAAAAGGTGGTAGAGCATCACTGGATTCGGTCCCCAGTACCACAAAAACAACCAACCAACCCTAAAGGACTATCTACTTGAGCAGAAGAATTATTGTTGTCTTTATCATTATCATTAAACCAGTTTCTGGTTGAAGGAGGATTATTACTTTTTTCCAGGAGACCAGACTGTGAATGTTTCTGCTCTATGGGGTGAAACCTTATCTCTGTATTGCTCTGGGGAAACATAAGGGTAAAAAGAAAGAAATAGTGGGAGAGAGAGAGAGAGAGAAAGAGAGAGAGAGAGAGAGAGAGAGAGAGAGAGAGAAAAGGACTCTCTTAGAGCTTTCTATTTTATACTATTTACTTCACTTGAGTCATTCCTTGTTGGAAAATTTATAGTTAGAGATTACCTGATATCACATTATCTAGACTAAGTAGCTTTTTAACTTGGTCTCATCATTGCTAGTTTTTTTTTTTTTAATATTTATTTTTTAGTTCTCGGCGAACACAACATCTTTGTTGGTATGTGGTGCTGAGGTTCGAACCTGGGCCGCACGCATGCCAGGCGAGCGCGCTACCGCTTGAGCCACATCCCCAGCCCTCATCATTGCTAGTTTTACTTTGTTACCTTAAATCTTTTCAGACTAACCTAACTAAAGTTCCAATCACGTTACTTTGTTTTCTGTAATCTCCAGGGATATCCCTTCTAACTACTTATTTCTTTGACAGTAATCTTAGAAAATAGATGTATTAGAGTAATAATAGCATCTGAATTTTTGTTGGCTATTACTTTGTCTTTAAAATAAAGACTTTGCCCAGCAGTGAGAAGTGCTCTTTTACTTCTCATTGTGATTATACATGTATTTATGTTTATTTCTTAGTAAAGTCCATAAAATGATTTTATCATGAACTTCTGTCTCCTTGAACTGACTTATAGGGTATGTCTTAGAATACACTGTTCATATGTGTACTTGTGTAAATGAGTCTGTATCATTATATGATATGTGTATTTGAACTCATGGCTTTGTTTTGTACTGTTATTTTTGAGTTACATATTTATTCATGATACTTGACTGAAGAGTGATAATCAGCTAGAAATAGAAGATGCACCTGTGGTTAAAATGTATCTCTATTACTAAGTAAAAATTTAGGCCAGTATTAATTTTTATCCATTCTTAACCAAAATGTTACCAGAGGAGTATTTTAGAATTATCTTAATTAGCATAAGCAGTGTGCTTAACAAATGTAATGAGACATTATAGAGGTGATATGCCTTTCACAATAGGCCTTAAGCACCCTCAATATGATCCTATTTTAAAGATATTGTCTCATCATTATTCTTAATTTCCTGTCATAATTTGAAAATGAATAATAATGAAAAGGAAAAATGTTTCTATTTTCCAGATGTTTTGGGCTGCAGATTCATTGATTACTAGTCAAAAATTCTGTGGCATGAAAACCTACAGTTAAAAAAAAAAGCAAGGGAGAAAGTTGCAAATTAACAAATGAGCAGGGTTTGTTGGAAAGGTAGCGCTTATACTCTTATTAGTTGGCACTGAGACTGAAGAAAGCTATAGAGGCCTTACAGAAAGAGCCTTTAGAGGTTATTGAATACAGCCCACCATTTTAGGATGTCATGTTTTTCTATGTCATCCTTGTCTACTAGGTATCTAGCTTAAGAATTTATGATGGAATGGTCACCGTCCAATATGGCCACTTCTGGAATAGTTTCAGTGTTTTTATTCAGTTCCTCCTTATTTTGAGCTGCAAAAGCAGCGTACTCATGACTTGTACCCATTTGTCCTATTTGTGGTTTCTAGAACAACTTTATAAAGTAGAGCCTTTTGCGCGCGCATGCACACACACATACACATATATATTTTTTCATATACATATGGTTTAAACAAGATGGATATTCATTGGACAAGGATGCTATTTAAGATTTTTCTTATCTTTTACTCATGTAATTTACTTTGTTCTACTTAGGTGTAGGACTACAAAGTGCTGAGTAGAAAGATGTTTGACTGACAGGAAACTTGTCACTGCCTTCATCAAGTTATTTCACATCTTTGAGCCTAAGTTTCCTAAAGGGATGAAACACAATTACTGTGTAGGAACCATAGTCTATTTGTTTGTTGCCAAAAAATGAGATTATAGGATTGACCCATTCCTGTTTTTTTGCCATAATTTCTTACATTTGGGTCAGGAACTGTATCTGCTTTCTTCTTAATGGAATAGTCCAATTAGTAATGAGATAGGACAACTTTTTATAAAATCTAGAAAACATAACTGCCATTTATTCAAAGTAATATCTAGAAGTCAACATAAAAGGACTGAGAGTGCTAGGAGATCATTTGTTTGTTTTGCTTTTATTTTGCCTTTTCTTTCATATTCGGTGGTTCATGATGTGGGTATTGATACCATCTTACAAACTGGAAGGTTTCTATAAATATTTGCGTAAAGAACAGTTAAAGATTAAGGCAAGATCTTTTTTTCTGACTCTGGCAGGTCATTGTTCTCAGCCAGAAGGCACAATTATCCTACTATAACTGAAGCTGTGGATTCACTGTAAATTTAAACCTTTCTCCATGCATGTGAACAAAATTCTTGATTCTCTATAATGATTTTGAATGAGATGTAAGATACTTTTTTGTAAAGTATTATAAAACTGAATTAAGAAATTTGGAAATGTGAAAAGCATTGGATTGACTTTCATGGTTGATGTTTCAAGAAAAAAAATCCCAGAATATTAAAACAAGAATAGTGTTTCCTTGGGCCTATGGGCATCATATTGGGTAAATACTGATCCTGAACTCAAGGTTCTAGTTACCTTTTAGTTTTCTAAGAAATATGACTCACGATGTTCCCTTTCACTCTGTCCCTCTAAAAAACCGACCTAAATTTATTATTTTTAAGTCTCTCAATTGGTAAAAATATAATGGCCAAGAGAAATAACATGACTATCAAATACCAGACTCAAAACTTATTAGAGAATTTCGGATTAGTCCTTTGTATACTAGGTGTAAAATAAATCACAAGTTATGTTTTGTTCCTAAGGATTTCTGGGGATGAAATGCTGTACAGACAAGCAAAGAAAAGCAGGAGGATAAATTCATCACTTTAAATAATACATAGTTTCATATGAAATTAAGCCAAATCAAGAAGTATTTGAAAATGAAAAATAAATTGAGAAATAAGTGATTTAAAAAAAATTTATTCTCGTTTTCTTGAACCTGGATTAAGATTGTGTAACCAAATGTTAGTTTCTCCCTTTGGGCACTTGGAGGTGTCATAACTTGAGACTGGTAGCATTTTATTTTTCAAAAGACATAGTTTCTTGGGGTTGGGGCTGGGGCTCAGTGGTAGAGTACCTGCCTAGCATTTGGAAGCCCTAGGTTTGATCCTTAGCACCACATACAAATAAATCTGTCAAATAAAGGTATTGTGTCCATCTGCAACTAAAAATATTGAAAAAAATAGTTTCTTGCAAAGGTCACATTGACTTTTTTCTCCCCTATGGACTATAGATATACTATCCAGCATAGTAACTACACAGACCTATATGTGGCTGTTGAACACCAAAAGTGTGGCCAGTCCAATTTGAAATTACTGAAAGTATAAAAAGTATACACCAGATTACAAATCTAAGCATGAAAAATATTTCATTTTTAGATATTTATTTTTAAATATTACCTATTGGAATAATATTTTGAATATATTGTGTAAAATGAAATTTTATTGAAATGAATGCCACCTTTTAAATTTTCTAATGTAGTTACTAGAAAAGTTAAAATTACATACATGGGTCTCATGTTTGTATTAGCTGACACTATTCTAGAGCCAGGGCTCTCTAATTTTGAGGCATAGGATTGATTCAGAATTAAGAAAATTAAATATCTTCCAATGAAGGTGACATGCCACACTTGCTGAACCTAATATGAAATCTGGCACTCATATATGGGATTCATTCTACGTTTGTTGAGGTATTAGGAGACAAACCATACTGTAACTGAGCAGGGAAGGTTAAATATAAAGAATCATTACCTTATAACATGGAATTAACTATTAATAATATTAATTATTAACATTAAAATAGTTTAATATTAACTATTAAAAGTAAAAAGAATTCTAAGGATATAGGAAGACCAAATAATGCGAGCAGCCACTATCACTAGGTACTGAGGAAAAGCATTGTAGAATGGAATAAATTTGGAAGAAGTGTTTTTCATCCTGTGGTGAAGGCCCAGGCTTTCTTAGAAAGACCACAATTTTGGCTATATGAAGAAAGAGAAGTTTGGGGCAATACCAAAAGCTGCGGGGGAAAATGTGTTGTCACTGTGTTAAGATGCTTTTTGTTCTTTCTTTCTTTGATTGTTATATACATTTTAAATAGTGTGGAACCAAGATCAAATATTTTAAGATTAGATTATGTTAGAAAGTCTAGATATGTGATAAGTATACACAACATACCAGTTAGAGTCTTTCATTTTAAAATGTCTGTCTTCTCTTGACTTCTGTTTTCTCTTTACTTTTTAAACAGTATTAAAAATGGGTAGCCAATTTGCAGTAGAAATGCTTTATTGCTTTTGCTTCTTTCATCTAAGTTTTCCTTACTGCTTTGTTTATTCCTGGGTAGTGTTTGACTACAGTTACAGAGATTACATTCTCTCCTGGTATGGAAATCTCAGCAGAGATGAGGGGCAGCTTTACAATCTGCTTTCGGAAGACTTTTGGGAAATTGCCAGACAGCTGCGACACAGATTGAGTCACGTGGATGTGGTTAAAGTTGTCTGCAATGATGTTGTAAGAACTTTACTCACTCATTTCTGTGACCTGAAAGCTGCTAATACCAGGTAACTGATAACATGAGAACCACTCCCCTTTTCCACATCAAAAAGATTTTTCTTGAATAATAAAGTCAAGCCATACTATAGAATATTCTGCCTCTTGCTGGCACTTGAGTTGAAAAAGCAGATGTTTTGAGGGGGAATAATTATAGTGTTCTGATAGAGTAGATTTTGGGGATAATTTTCTAATAGGTGTATTTAATTTTGTAAATAACTTAAATAGTGAAATAAATTTCACTGAACCAGTATCATGATGAACTTACTTATGGTATTATAAATATCTAAGCATAGAAAATTTTAAATATTTTAAAATGTGATCAGTGTCAATGAGTTTATAAATTTTGGAAAAATGTGAATATTGTTCATTTTATTTTTGTGACTCCTATGTTAACAGCTGAATTGCAGCATAATATCCTGAAAACTGTCTTTTAAAAGAACTTAAATTTGGAGCTGCAGTCTCTAATTAGATAATTTGTTTCATTATGAAAATAGCTAATATATAGATTTGTTAGCCTCTTGTGCTATTACGTTGAAAAGATCTATCTGTACCTATTAGATGAGAAGGTGAGAACCTGCCCATGAAAGAAGACTTCAACAAGACCATTTCTGTGCAAATAACAAATTCAGGTTTGCTGATAGGATCTTAAATTTATATCTTACTTAAATTTATATCTTATGCTTGAATAAGTGCAAGGATAATGCATTATAGCACTTCTAACTTGCTTATAAATATGAAGCAAATAGCCCTGTGCTTGCTTGGGTGTGGACTTGTTTGCAGTAGGAATGGAATTACCTATAGTTAATATGGCTTAGTCTTACTTTCAGGGAAGAGATAAAATATTGAAAGTATACAAGGAGATGAGTCAGCATCAGCATCCTTATTGGGCAGGTGGTAATTCACATTTTCTTCTCAGAAGCTCTGTTGTTTGACTTTATCAGAACCAGTTCCTATTCTGTCTTGTGATGTTGTCCTTGTAGTGGTACCTGGTTGCTAAATGTGGGTTGTGCAGCAGGTCTTTATGTTCAAATTCCAGAGGAATTACATGCCTACTCTTTTTCAGCTTGCTGCCCCCATGGTTTACAAACTTTAATCATAATGCATAGTGAGAAATACATTTTAAATTGTGGCACACTTTTATGAAATGGTGCTGTTATCACCAGTGATAACTTTGGTGTCATTTGTTCTTGACACTTTTTTAAAATGTTGTTTGAGATCAATTCAGTTTTATTGTGTTACTTCTTGATCACGACCTGTGGTTTAAAAAACATTACTGTAGAGCAATGGCTCTCAGATTTTTTGGCCTCAGGATTTTTCAACAATCTTAAAAGCTATTGAGAACCTCAAAGTGCTTTCATTTATGTGGGTCATATCTAATGGCCTGCTGGAGCCAACTACTGGCGTGCAAGAGCTGATTGTGCACATCTCTTCCTGACTCAGTTCAGTGAAGTCCTTTTGTTGCCTTGGAATCAACTGTTTACACAGTGGGATGTTTTAAATCAGAATTTTTTCCCATGGAGAAACAGTTGTTAAACATTTACCAGCACCACTCAACATATCTATTAATATTTACCACATTAGATATTAAACCCAAGAACTTTTTAAAGTACAAGAGGATACCGTACACTTTCCATTTGTTATCAGAATGATGATGTCATTGCACATCATGCAGCCTCTGGAAAATTCCAGTACACTTGTGAGAATATGAGTGAAAAATAAAAAGGCATTTTTATATTCCTATGAATATAATTTTGATATCCTAGAACTGAGGGTCCTTGAGACATGTAGAAGTCTCTGGACCACCCTTGTAAACCAGTGTTTGTAAGTGAAGATAACTTTCAATAGTGGGGTTGTGTTCACTGATAAGGAAAATGAGAGAAATTGGACTCTTGGGTCATTCCCCTAGAATATCAGTGGCTTCCACCTCTCCTTTAGAAGTGTTCATCAATCTTTGGAGCACCTGCTATATAGTATCCACTACATAATTATGCCATACAGATGTTATAAAAGACTTCTTTGAATTCAGTGGAAGCACATTTGAAAGTAATTAATTGTAGTCTAATAGAGGACAGTATTTTAAATCAATGTTTATGCCACTTAGAAGAACAATAGAGTTTAGGGCAAGTATTTCAAGACATTTATTGTTTTTATGATTATCTAGTTTCAACATGAGAATATATTTTTCATTGAGATATTTACCAACTTCTGAAATTACTGTTTTTGAAGATAATATAAAGATAGTTATAGGAACAGCATCAAAGAATTAATTCCAGATTAAAAGCTCTGTGTCTTTGGGCCTCATAAAAGTTCTCTTATGTGAAGGGGAGATTTTCTAGGATATTCCTAGAAGCTCTAATTGATGATAAAAAATAAAGAGTAAAGAACAAAACAAAAAACTCTATCACTATTCTTAGAGTTATGGGTAGTAGCAAAAGTGCCAGTAGGTCACTGATGTTTTGTATATAAATAATTGCGTTCTAGAGAACTAATATTATCTGTTTATCATCTTATACAAACCACATAGTGAGATTGGCAGACAGTGACTCTAGGATTGATGATTATAGCTGTATCTAGCTGTCCCAGGTAAACAGCTTCAATAGAAATCTTCACTGGTCTGCATATCTCTATTGGCTACAAAATAACTTTGGTAGCCTCTGGAACACCTAATCAAGTTGTCCACTATCAGACAAAAGAATAATAAATTACATTAATAAAGCAACACATCCTCAGTTTGACTGTGAGGGAATTGTATAAAGGCTGCTTTCTGGTCAGTCTGTGTTTATTTCAGGCTGTTATTCTATTGGCTGCTTTAGGCCAATCCAGATCACCTTTAAGTCTTGCCTCTGCTTCCTTTTCCTTGATCCCATCTGTCATGTTTCAGCAAATTTCAGGAAAATCTAAAAATGATTGCATTTATACCATTAATTCAGTAGCATCTTTAATTTCATGTTCTCCTTACAATATGTGTTTTCTTTGCAGGTCAAGTACTGGCATGTTGTTTGAGGAAAAGTGTTTTTATATATAAATGTTTTTCATATATTTTTCTTCTTTATCATTGATGCTTTTTTCCCCCTTTACCCTTAGCCATCTTTGTGGTATAAAGAGTTAATTTGAAAGAACAGAACTAATTTCTACCATTCGTCACCTCTGTGACTATTGTCAATCTCTTAACCTTTGGATCTTAGTTTTCTCACCCATAAAATGGTGGTGATGAAATATTTCTTAATGTATAAGGGAGGATTAAGCAATATTGTACATATGAAACTTACAAAAGGTTAATGTGCTTTTGCTTACACGAGAATGAGAACCCTGAAATAAGTAGCAGGACCTGCAGTAAACACATGATTGATTCACACTGGTAGGGGTAGGAAGCTGCAAAAAACAATGTTACAACCTACCTGAAGGCTGGCTAGACATTTCCTACTCTAGACATTACCCTCACATAGCCACGTCTGATCATTTCTTGGCTTCTAATGCTATGCTAGATGTCCACTTACTAGAGAGCATCACAGGAATATCCTGCTTGCAGACAGAGTCTAGGGAAATCTTTGAGGAACATTTTTCCATAGATCAATCTTACTTGACCAGTCTTCTGGTCTTTGGCTGACTCAAGAAAAATTTTTCCTAACTCCTTAGGAGGGAGTAGAATTTGTGGCCTTCTGAAGACCAATTTCCTTTTATTATCTGCCTTCCATTGATATGGACAAGGAATGGTATACACTTTGAGAGGGATTTTGATATTATATTTAAATAAGCTTTTCTTATAAAAGTGTGTTTTCTTTTGGCCAACCTATTTGAATTAACATTCAAATATAGGTTTCAAAGCAAAGAATTACCTTTAAAAAGTGTTTGATATGACAAAGGAGTAGCATCTTAGTCTTACTATATTGAAATATCAGGTCTAGCTGGCAGCATAACTAGAGTTTAAAATAATTGAAACTGCCATTTTAAAAAAAAGTCAGCATACATTAGTGTACACATAAAGGCTCACTCCTAGAATCTCTTTTTGTATTGTTGGCTTTGCACATTAGGGTAGAATTCCTCTTGATTATTGTAGAAGACAGAGAGAAAATCATTCTTTTTTTTTTTTTTAAGCATACAAACTCTAGAAATATGTCTCCAGTCTTCTAGTGCAAAATGAAATCACAGTTACTGTCCCAAGAGACGTTGGTCATAAAGCCACCAACATGCACTTTCATATTTGTTTGATTCTCTCCCACTATATAGGGTTTTTTCTCTCTCAGTATTGGCCACTATAAGTCACTATAAGAATCTTTTACTCTTTGTCCCTTATTTAGAAGATACTAGAAAAATTAGCATTTCAGGGCTGGGTTTGTGGCTCAGTGGTAGAGCTCTTGCCTAGCATGCATGAGGCTCTGGGTTTGATCCTCAGCACCACATATAAATAAATTAAATAAAACAAATAAAGGTAGATCAACAACTAAAAATATTTTTAAAAAGTAGCATTCCAGTTGCTGTCAAGTTACTATGAAAAAAAGCATAGAAAGTTTTTTTCTACGAAAATTCTCCAGATTAATGGTCCAGAGATGGGGTCAGTGCTGCCAGGAAATCCACAGCCAAGGTTAGAAAGTATTTGGAAACCTCACAGAAAGCAATTTTACATCATATTTAATAGCATCAAATTATGGACCTTTTCTTCACTTAGAAACACCTGCAGATTTTTTATCTTATGACTTTCCAGTCAAGAAAACTGCCTAGTAACCCTATTTATGTGTCATCATTTGTTTTTTTAATTTTGAAAAATGAAGCTGATGATCACATTTAAGAAGAAATCTAGAAGATTTTAAAATAATGTAATTAAAGAAATACTCACACCTGTTTGGATTGTTGCTATGATTTGGGAGTTACCTATAAACTTTGATGGTATTTCAGATAGTTATCATTTATTTTGAAATCCCAGAAGGCTATACATTTGCATTTATCACAGCCCAGATTTTCTAGATTAGTCTCAGATTAATGAAATTATTGATTATTGGTATTGTCAAGGAGGTGGCAGAGTTATAATCAATGTGTTGTTCATTTGAAAAGCTTCTTAATCTAATGGTTTATAACTGAATTGTTTCTGGAATTTCTTTGCTTCCTTTTCACTTTCTTCATTTAATTGTTCTTTTAGACATGAAGAACAGCCAAGGCCTTTTGTGTTGCATGCATGCTTAAGGAACTCAGATGAAGAAGTAAGATTTTTACAAACATGTTCTCGGGTTCTGGTGTTCTGTCTACTCCCATCAAAGGATGTCCAGTCTCTCAGCTTACGTATAATGCTCGCAGAAATTCTCACGACGAAAGGTAGACTTATAAAATTAATTTACAATTATGATAAGTTTGTAAATTAATGTGCTATATACTGTGATTACATTTTAACACTTGTGCAAACCTCATTTACTGTGGGACATATGGATAATAAAGTAGTATTTTGCCGCAGTCTTGGCTGGGCACAAGATCACGAGCCACTCATAGCTTTGTAGATTCAAACAGCAATTCTTTATTCCCGAACTCACACCGGCCCTCTACAAACATGTTCTGGGGAAATCCCAGTTCTGCCCTCACAATTCACGTCCCAAATACTTCCTGAATTCCATGAGAACTCAATGGGAACTCAGGCAGCAGGAACGCCCTATTCCCAGCAGGAATAACCTTCAACCTGGAACTGCCTTAAACCCAGATTATCTTAAACCGTGAACGCCTTAAACCCAAATTATCCTAAACCAGGATACTTCCTAAAACCTGCAGGATACACCTAAACCTGGATCCACCCTCGTCCTTGAGCAGGGTCACCTTTCTCAAACACACATGCAATGTCACAGCAAATTTCCAAGGCAAGTCCATTTAACATGGGGTACGCTGGCAAGGAAATTTCGATGCGTCATTCCTACTTGGCAATGGCCCTCAGCAGTATTTTAGAAATTTCAAGCTTAATTGTCATTCAGAGAAAACATTTGGCCTTACGTGATAAACATAAATTTTTTATATTATATATATTGTAAAATGCACAGTCCATTCTGCTGTTTATTTTGACAAGAAAACCAGTCCTTATGCTCTCCACTGCAAAGCATTCACTTGGGATAGCCTTTGAGTTTTCCAGGCCAATAATGTATGCGTTATAAGATTAATTGATATTGCCTACACATAGTCTGTGAATTTGGGATAACTAAAAATGGTACTGTGCCACAATATGACCTAAAAGAACCTTTCCCTGTCTCAGAATCTCAAACAAATAAGGAGAGAAGCACTGATTGTATATCTCATTTATGTCAGGATTAGCCAGCTATGCCCATCAACTGGTACAGCCAACCACAGAGAAAAGGGGAACTTTTTAATCTACAGTAAGTGGGATGGATTTGTAATAGTGTTATTGATTTTTTCTAACAACTTCCTCCATGAAGTCTGCTTTGACCAGTTAGTAGAAGATTTTCATCTTTTGGCAGACTAAACTGGTCAAAACAAAAATTAATGAGCCTTATAAAAGAAATATAAGAAAAAGAAACAGTACTTAATTTTAATATCATTATTAGTGATTTGGGTTTTCGATGACTTCTTTTCATTTACATTTCACTCACTTATTAAAATGACCACTTGATTGTATCTATATATATGGTAACTTATTCAGAGGGATAAGCAACTTTGAGTGTGTGTGTGTGTGTGTGTGTGTGTGTGTGTGTTTATGTACAAGCATGCTTATATATGCACACATACCTGCATGCATGTGCCTTTTTATATATTTGAGCTGTTTATAATTTCCTCCATTTGACTTGTTGAAAAATGTTTTCCCGAATGTAGTTTCAACTATGAAATATGAAGACAATTCCTTCAGAAGAATATCTTTTTCCATGATGTTTTCTTCTCATTTCCATAGTCTTGAAGCCAATAGTGGAGTTATTGAGTAATCCAGATTACATTAACCAAATGCTGCTTGCCCAGTTGGAGTACAGAGAACAGATGAATGAACATCACAAGAGAGCCTACACCTATGCTCCCTCTTATGAAGAGTTCATCAAGCTCATCAATGGCAACTCTGATGTAGAATTCTTGAAGCAGCTAAGGTATTTGGTCTTTAATTATGGCACAACAATAGCTACTAGTTATTTCCTAAGTAGGTATACATGTATATATGTATTATATATACATAATATATGTGTATATATTTGTCAGATAAGCAGAAGTAAATAAATAAAGTCCATAAATTTTACCATTTAGTGACAATTACATTTATCCAGCTTCTTCTTAACAATGGAATTAGAATTAGATTTTTCCAATAATTAAGTTGTAATAGATTGAAAGTTCTTCACTTGTTAGGAATCCCTTATTAGCCACTCAGATGCTATCCCCCAAAAAGCATTTAAAGGAAATGATGTGTTTTTAAATTACAATGTTGAAAGAATACTGTTGGTTTTCATTTTTCTGGGAAATGCAGAGACTCAGTTCTGGGGATAAGGGGTTCTTAACTAATTATTTTAAGAAATCACATTAGAAAATATCAGAAGTCTCTTATAGGGGAACATGTATCCCTAAGATATTTTCAGGGTGACCATATTTTTTTTCTTCTATAATACACACACACACACACACACACACAGTATAATTATATAGCATTTTCTAGTCTGTGGATTTGCTAGGCTTGTTTTCTATGCTTACCTTTCTGTTTGTTCACAAATGTTGTTACATAGGAAAAGGAAAGAAAACTCTGTAGTGTCAATTTTAATTTTCATTAGTACTTTCAGTAAATCACTGACGTAAAAGTAAAATATTGACTAAAATTGAATCTTTGAACTATTCAAGGATTTTTAGATTGGCCACATTTGCCTTTGAACTGGGGTTCACATAAGGTGACTTATGCTATTTAACTTACTGGTTGAAATAGTAATTTCATAAAAGACTCATTGTAGATGGCATTGTATTCTTATGGAGTGTATCATGTTAATCTTGATCATACAAATGTGTTATGATGAGTTTAGTGATAAGATTTTCTTTAAAAGTGATTAATTCTTTTGGACCATAATATCTGGATATTTTATTTATCCTTCTCCTTCTACAAATAGTCTTAAATGAAATGTGCTAAATGGTAATTATTTATTATAGATTTGTGATTATTTGTATATGAATCCAGAAATTTCATTTTGAGAAGTGAGACACATATTTGTCATCTGGGGCTTGTAGATTATACCTACCCAAAGGTCTTCCTTATCATGGCTTCCTTTGATTCCTTTTTTAAAAAAGAGCCCAAATAACATGCTCTTGGTCATGCACTCCAAGCTCTGGTTCTGAGGATGCCATTCAGACCTGTGCTCCAATATTTACCCACCTGTTGCATTTATGCCCACGTCCCAGCAGTCACTTTCTGCACCGCACCCCCAACCAACAGCCCATGGCAATCTACTTTCTGTTTTGATGAATTTGCCTATTTTGGACATTTCATATAAATTGGAATCATTCAATATGTGTATGGTTTGACCAAAGTAGCATATGCTGACCACTCTAAGACATTGTTTAGAAGCAGATACCTCATGTTCATAAATTGTGGGTGCACTGAATTCCTAAGCATTTTTTCCCTGGTAAATGATCCACAGTAAAGTCAAACATGGACCATTTGGTAACACCAAGTAAGTTTAAGATAATTTAAAGTCAATGGTGGCAGATTAAGTGAGTAAGTATTCATTATTCTTCCAAACTTATGAATGAATTTTATATTTTATATGTCAAACATATATTTTATATGCCCTGTTCACATGGTGAAATAGTGATACTAACAAAAATGTATAAAAGATATTTTTGAATGTTCAACTGTTGGTTCTCCAGCACCATCTGTCATTTTGTATTTGAGCACAATTTCTATGTGAGAAGATGAATGAATCTTGATAAGAATTAATAGTTTCTCTTCTTCAAAATATACTAACCAGATGCTTAGAACTATTTGAAACTGCATTTCAACATTTGGCAATAAAGAGGTATCTCAGTAAGAGTTGGCCCTTTAAATGATAAATTGGTATCTGCTGCCCCAGGATCATTGAATAACTTGATTTGGCTACAATAGGAAAATCATGCCTTAACTGGGTGACCAAAAATTACAACAGATCTTACATTTTCTCTTTCCCATCTGATATGTGATGAAATGAAAATGGTGTTAGCATTTCAATCTTCCTTTTCACTTCATAAATAAGGCAACATTGTGGAACAGCATAAAGGGAGTTCTAGGAACCAGGCCCTTTGTTCAGTTTTGAGACAACTAAGGGACAGTAGAAATGCTTGTTTCAAAAATTGAGAAATAATTCACAGATAATTAAGTTCACCATTTAAAAGTGTATACTTCAGTAGTTTGTAGTGGGTTCAAAAATTGCACAACTAATATCACTGTATAATTCCAAAATATTTTCATCACTCTCAAAAGAAATTCCTATGCCCATTAGCAGTCACTTTCTATCCCACCCCCCCGAAGCCCTTGGCAATCTCTAATCTGCTTTTTGAATTTGCCTATTCTGGATATTTTATATAAATGGAATCATGCAGTGTGTGGCCTTTGGTGTCTGGCTTCTTTCACTCAGTATGTTTTTAAGGTTCATCCATACTACAGAATGTATCAGTACTCATTCCTTTTTTTGGCTGAATAATATATGTCATTGGATGAATATATCACATTTTCTTTATCCATTTATCAGTTAACAGACAATTTGTCTTGCTTACACTTTAAAGAATGCCTTTTGAGTGACCACTGAGCATCTTCAGGAGCATTTCAGTAGCATTCCCAATGACTCTTAGTAAATGAAAGTAAAATAAAATGTGGATTCTAACCTGTTCCTACTACTACCTACCCCAGTGTGCCTATCACCAAGAAGAGATGGAATACAGACACCAGGAAGGAATATTCCTCTTATGCATTGTTACTGATCTATGTATGTTATTCTCTTTTGTGTCTTTCATCATACTCTTTGAGTTTGCATTTCTAGCAGAGTTTACTAAGTCAGTGGAGAGAGCAGCTAGAAGTATTTTGATGATTAGATAATCAAGAATGTCATTCTACTAGAAGAAAAATACATTTTCAGGTCTAATTAAGTAGGTATGATGACTTAGTCCAATTTAAATGGCAATATTGCTGACTTCTAAACCTTTATAAGTTTTCAGTTCCTCATGTAAGTCTTGGGGTATGTGTTCATGACTTCCTCTAGAAACTTCTCTAGTAATAAGGGGTTGAAAGAGAACTTTCCTTGAAAGTGTGATATGCATCTCAGATATGGGATTATGGTACTCTGAAGAATTTATAGTCCCTGAAACAAGCTTGGCAAAGAACCTTGGGAGAAAATACCATGGAATGCATTTTTCTCAATAATAGATATATACCTCCAGAGTTACTTTCTGAATAGTTTTGTAAATACTCCGTAGAGTCTTCCTCTGGACCTATGTTTGTGATACAGCTTCTTGGGTTTTGCAATATAGTAGAATTCCAGGCAGTTCTATTTGATAGGGCACTGGGATATCTGTTATTCATGGGGCATTTGTCCTTATTCCTTGCATCTTAAGAATAGACCTGAGGGCTAACCTCTGTTCTCTATTTCAGGCACAGCTAAGTAGAAAGGCTACCAGGAATGACTATAATTATAGAGATTGATCTTTTTGCTCCAAAATGTAGATGATGTTACATAAATTGATAGTCAGTATTGCTTTTTATTATATTCTTGTCTTAAGTCTACCTTACTGAGACTTATCAGCCTCCCAGCATTAATAGCATTGCTTTCTTCAGTCATAGTCTGAATACCCTGTTGTTTTTCTGGCTTAGAGTACTCTGCTGTCTGACTTTATTAGCATTTTAGGTCACTATTTTCAAATTGCTGTCAATAAAATTTTGGAATAAGCTGCCTCAGGCAGGGAGTATGTTTTATTTAGACTAAGCAGTTAATGAAATCATCCACTTTTATTTCCCACATATTTGGGAGACAGATGCATGTTTTCTAAAGGAAATAATCATTCCACTCTGCTAGGATGGAATGCATTGAAGACAGAATAAAATAAAGAACCATGAAGGTGATAATTATAGTTCTGGGATAATTTAGTAATTTTCTGTGTCAGCATGAGATGCTTTCATAGTAGGAGTATACAGCTAGAAATGCTTCCTTCAAATATACTAAATGAGTTGTTTTTAACCCTGATCATAGAGTCACCTAGACTTTAATAAAATTACAGTTAAATATTCCACTGTCCTTTTTAGCTACTTCCTTTTCTTTTTTAGTATCCAGGAAGTTGAAGTGAAGATGTGGTTCAATATTTTGAATTTTCCATGGTTTTATAGTAGGAGCAGTGTTGAACACTGCCAAAACACAGGAACCAAAAATGTGAATGCTGTCTTGGCACAGGATATTAATGGGCAGCTGGATAGATTTCCTTCTGCTGGTGTGGGTGATGGGGTAATATCACAGTCCGGAAAGGCAAAACCGAGCTTAGAATGAAGGTGCAGCCATTAGTGAAGCTCAACAGTTAGAATCATACTAGAGAAAGTATTAAGTATTCCCTTATATTGAAGATAAAGTGGAGTCAGTATACAAGAAGGGAAGATGAAAGGTTCTGCCCTTATAGAACTTTATGTAAAGTAGTGGGCAGATTGTGGTCCAGGAAAGCATCCAGTGCCCTCATTGTAATTTTTCAGCATATCTGTAAGACATACTCCACTGAAAATTGTTCACACACACACACACACACACACACACACACACACACAAATAGATACCCAAGTGTCACCCTAGGAATTTTATGTGACTGATTTAGAGAAGAACCAAAGCCCCCAAAGTAATCCCAATAAGTATTAATTGGAATATTCTTCCACACATTACCACTGAAGTCTTGCCTAGATATCATATATATTGTAATTCTTTTAAAAGTAGTTTGAGATATATGGAAAGAGTTGAGGATAATATTGATTAGACAGGACCCTTCAGTCTCTACACTTCAGTCTGAACCAAAGGCTTTTTTTGGTTTTTCTTTTTTTTAATCACTCACCTTCCCGAGAGTTATGTTTCACCTAAGGTTTCTCAATCTTTGTAAAATTGACACTTTGGGCTAGATAATTCTGTTCTGTTTATTTTAGAATGTTTAGCAGCATCCCTGGCCTCTACTCACTAGATGCCTATAGTATCCCTATAGTTATAACAACCAGAAATGTTTCTAGGCATTGCTAAATGTCCTCCATGGCAAAAAGTTGCCCTTGAATGTTAAATGTTACTGGTTTAACTCCAGGATAAATTAGAATATTTTTCATAGTTGGAATGAGATTCAGCTGAAAGATACAGAACTGCCCCTCAAATAAGGATGATTTATCCAAAGTAAGTGATTTCTCTTGCCAGCTTTATTGAGGTACACTTGACAAATAAAATTTGTATATATTAAAGATATACAATATGATGTTTGGTATATATGTCCATTATAAAATGATTACCATAATCAAGTTAATTAACATCTATCACTCACAAAATCACCATTGTAACTCTCAGCACATTTTAAATGTACAAACAGTATTTTTAATTACAGTCACCATGCTGTGCATTAGATCTCCAGAACTTATTTACCTCACACAATTGACTAGAATCTCCCCATTTCCCCCACACCAAAAGTCTGATTTTTTCTCTCTGCTGTTATGATTTTCTGTGCCAGCATAAGGTGTTTTCACAGTAGGATTATAAAGCTCAAAAGGCTTCTTTCAAACATACTAAATTCCACCCACCAGGGAGATCATGTAGTATTTGTCCTTCTGTCTGCCTCATTTTATTTTAGCACACTGTCCTCCAGATTCATCCCTGCTGTCGTCAGTGGCATAATTTCCTTCTTTTTTAAGGCTGAATAGTGGAGTAGGCAGTCCAGGATGCCATCCCACTTAAGGACCCAGACTCCCTCCAGCCCCTACTCTGCCATCTGAAGGGTATTTTTCAGAGTCCTCAGGGTCTGGGATAACTCCAAAGTGGCATTCATCAAATCCTGATTCCAAGGAACAGGACAAAGGCAAGGAAAGAAGGTGGTAAAGAAACATGCACTGGCTGTCAAGGAAATTTCTCAAAGCTGCCACATGACATTTCTGCTTATATTTTATTGGCTATAATGAATGAGATATACTAGATAAACTTATTCAAGACAGTCTTAGGCCCAGTTAAAAGGGGACAATTCTAATTAGTAGGAAGAGAGAAGAAAGGATAATGGGATAGGCAATACCTGGTTGTGCTACCATATCACATGCTTTATAGTTTAGTGAGACAAAATAGCTCTGTTTTCCACATAAGCATGGAAAAATATAACTTCATAGATTGGGCATTTGCTTAGGTTAAACCGATTGCAAGTAAATGCTCTATTTCACTAAAATAAGGCAAGAGGAAACTTAAGAGATCATAATGAATGAATTAATTTAAGAGATTATAATTAGCAATAGAAAGGGTTACTTAGGGACTTTACTAAATATTTTTTCTTTAAGCATTGTATTAGTCAGCTCTTTGTTGCTGGGACCATAATACCTGACAAGAACAACTAAGAGGCAATCCCAGTGACTCAAGAGGCTGAAATAAGAGGATTTCAAGTTTGAGACCAACTTTTGCAATTTAGCAAGGCCCTAAGCAATTTAGTGAGACCCTGTCTCAAAATAAAAAAAATAAAAAAGGATAGGGATTTAGCTCAGTGGTAGATTTCCTCTGGGTTAAATTCTAAGTCTCTCCTGCTACCCACCCCAAACAAAACAACCAAGAGGAGGAAAAGTTTATTTTGGGATCATGATTTCAGGGATCTCAGTCCATGCTGGCTGAATTCATTATTCTGGGTCTGGAGGTAAGGCAGAACAACATGGAAGAAGAGTGTGGTGGAAGAAAGCTGCTCAGCTCATGGCAGTCAAGGAAACAGAAACAAAAGAGTATGAAGAGCCAGGGAAAAGATATAGTCCACAAGGATATGTCTCCCCAGTGACCTCCTTCCTTCAACCATGCCCCACTTCCTACCATTACCACCCACTAGTGCCTTCCAATTATGAATCCATCAAATGGGTTAATCCACAGATGTGGCAACTCTCATAATCTAATCATTTCTTTCACCTGTGAAAATTCCTTCATTGCCTAACACATGAGCTTTTAAGGAGTTACCTTATATCCAAACCATAGCAAACATTAAGGAAATGGGTTTTTAATCTCTACATTGGCATAGGTACATAGGCACTTGAAGATAATATATTAACATTCTTAAATTTGCATGCTTATATGAAGAACTTAAATTGTTTGAACATTTGATGTTTTGAACAATGATTCTGAAAATGTATTGTGAATCATGAATAGTAAAGTAGGATTACATTGTAAAGGAACATGAAAGAAGAAATCAAGTACATCTCAAGACAAACTAATGCACCATGTCAGAAATCAGTAAGCACACAACAACTGCTAAGGAAAAGATTAGTGTGGGTGGACAAGGAGATGAAAAATCTTAAAGTGTAAAACATAATCCTGGCAAACTTTCATCAAAAGAATGAATATTAACTTAGTTTTAAAATTGCAATAAAACACAAGACCACTTGTGGAAAATGTTCTAAAAGATCTTTCAATTTTCTGAGAAATAAAAGTACTTTAAACTGGGTGTGATCATGATGCCTGTAATCCCAGTGACTTGGGAAGCTAAGTAGGAGGATTGCCAAGTTCAAGGCCAGCCTCAGCAATTTAACAAGGCCATAAGCAACTTAGCAAGACTGAAAAAATAGAAAGGGCTCGGGATGTTGCTCAGTGGTAGAGCACCGTAGTAGGGTCAGTCCCCATTGCCACTCCCTACCCCAAAAAAAGAAGTACTTTGATTTTTTTCAGAAAAATTTGCTTCTCTTGGTGTCTGAGAAATAGTAAAGGGTACAGAGGTGGGAGTTAAACATATTGGAGGACACTCAGTATTTTCACTTACCAGAGGAAAGATAATTGAATATTGACAATAATATAAAATTTGATAAAAGAGGGTAATTTTGATGTTAAAGAAGTTTATGATTTGAGTTATGATTTGACTAGTTCTATCTGCTTTCAGACCATGGAGTCAGTTTATATAAAGCACTTAGTGCAAGATCTGGCACATTACCAATTATTACCCCACTACTGTTCTTTTATACAGTCTTTAGATCAAGGATTGCAAACAGATTTCTTTATTAGGGAATGGGTACTAGGGATTTAACCAAGGGGTAATTTACCACTGAGCTACATATTCAGCCATTTTTATTTTTTATTTTGAGGCAGGATCTCACTAAGTTGCTTAGAACCTTGCTAAGTTGCTGAGGCTGGCCTTGAACTTGTGATCCTCCTGTTTCAGCCTTCTAAGCCACTGGGATTACAGGTGTGTGCCAGTGCATCTGCTGCAAATATCCCGCACAAATAGATTTAATTTCATTATGAACACTGATCAATTGCCAGTAGCTGATTGGAGTGCAATATTAAGTTTGGGGGTTTGTGGAAGTCTATTAAATAACAATGCCCTTCTCTCCTTCTGAGGTCTGAACCATGTTAGAGCCAAGGAATAAGGCAAGTAGACCAAAATGACACTCATTACTGATAGGTAATTGAGAATGCGGTTTGTATATGCAAGCAGTGCACTTTCTAAACTAGTCTCAGGATTAGCTAATCCTTTTCACCTAAGATTGCTGAACCTCAGCAAACCTTCCTCTTCCTCCTTCCTACCTTCCTGGTAGTTCCAGAGTCTAGCTGCTAGCTGCCCTTGAAGGAACACATGTTCTTAAGGGGAAGGAGAAAAGAAAGGCTGTACCTCACACATGTAATTTCTCTTTTATTTGTGATCAAACTAAAAATCCCTTTTGCCAGGCACATTGGCATATGCCTGTAGTCAGCCACTTGATAGGTGGAGGCAGGAAGATTGCAAATTCAAGACCAGCCTGGGCGATTTAGTGAGATGCTGTCTCAAAATAAGAAATAAAAAAACTATTATAAACAGATACAAACTATTCATACCTAGTATATCTTAGATTATTTTATAATAGTGTGTGCATGTTTATATAAATTCAGGACACTTCACTTCAGTCACATCCTGCCTGATGTGACTCAGATAGTTCACAGGTATATGAAAATGAGTTTCTTCAGTCCTTGGGAGTCTGGGCAGAGCCTGGGATGGCTGGTTATATCAATGTTCTGTTTACCCATCCTTTTTTATGTGTAGCATGAATGGAAAAAGGTCAGGAAATGTTTCTTTTTCTTTCTGTAGAATCAGCCACCTTTTGCACACTAAAAAGAAAACAGGTTCAAAATCCCCTTTGGTAGAAAGCGCCTCCAAGTCCTAAATAAAAGAAATCTCTTGTTTGTGCTCCTGACATTCCCTATAACATTCCTCATGAAAAGATAGCTCCTAACCTTTTTTATTATCCTTAATAATACTCAAAGACATAGGAAGTAAAATGAAGATACCTTTTTTTGTTTATAATATTGGTGAATATTAAAAATTTGATGATATCTAATGTTGATAAGGGTGTAGGAAAATAGACAACCTCATGTCCTACTGGAAAGTGTATAAATTATTATGTAACACAATTTCATAATGTAAAAATGTATATTCTTGGTCCAATTTTTATTATTAATCATTTTCTTAAAGAAGTAATAAGGAGTGTATGGAAATATTTTTTCAAAAATGCCTCTTAGTCTTTTATTAAAATAGAGAAAGGCTTGAAATAACCAAAATGCCTAATCATAAGGATTTAAATTTTTTAAAAAAGTTTCAGTGACTCTACACAATGTATCATCATGTATTGTTATTGGAATAACATTAGAATATTTAAAGATAATGGAAGATATTACCTATAAATTGATAAATAAAAAGGCTCTGGGAGTCTATATATATCATAAACCCAGTCTCATAAAGCAAGAAATATTGTTTGCATAGAAAAAAAAGATTAAAAGCTAGGCATGTTGACCCACACCTGTAATCCTAGCTACTTGGGAGACTGAGGCAGGAGGATTACACAAATTTGTGACCAGCCTAGTTAATTTAGTGAGACCCTCTTAAAATTAAAAAACAAATAAATAAAAATGGCTAAGGAGATAGCTAGTGGTAGTGTACCCCTGAATTCAATTTACAGCATTAAAAAATACAAAAGATAAAATATGCCATGTGTTAGTAGTGGTTAACTTTAAATGTTGTACTTTGTGTATTTTCTAATTTTCTTTGTGAACATATGCTATTTTAGAAGAAGTAAAGATTGGCTCAGACTAAGAAAGTTTTCCCAACCATTTATCAGACTGGAGTAACAGGCACTAAAGTTAGTTAACAGAGACGTGTTTCTCCCAAGTACACGCTACCACTGTAAAATGTCATTATGCACCCATTCTTTGAGCTTTCTTATTCTCTGAAACTTTAGACTATCAGAAACTTTTCTCTTTGGAATTAGATCAGTAAGAATAATATATTCTTCTCTTGCCTAGAGAATCTAAGTCAGGTTGACCTACAGAAACAACTTTGATTTATAACCCAGATGCAGAGCTGCAAATTAGGGGTTTCTGGAGGCAACATACCTGTTTTAGTCAGCTTTTTTGCTGCTGTGACTAAAAGGATTTGACCAGAACAATTTTAGAGGAGGAAGTCTATTTGAGGGCTCATGGTTACAGAGGACTTAGTCCCTAGAAAGCCAGCTCCATTTCTCAGGACTGGAGGTGAGGCTGAACATCAGGGTGGAAGAGTAGAGCAGAGTGAACCTGCTCACATGATGATCAGAAAGCAGAGAGGGAGAGAGAGACTCTACTCTCCAAGATACACCCCACCAGCCTTCAGTTACCACTCAGTTAATCCCTGTCAGAGGATTAAGTCACTGATGGGTTAAGACTCTTACAAGCCAATCATTTCTTCCCTGAAACTTCTTGCATTGTCTCACATGTGACCTTTTTTGGGGGACACCATACATCCAAACCATAACAATACCATATCTATCTTGACTTTTTAACTTTATACATCCAAAAGAAATAGGACCCTGGACTACCCAAAATTGACTTCTTGACACACCCTTGCCTTGAACCCATCAAAATACTGCTTCATTTAAATTTTATCTCCTCTCTGGTTCCCAAAGGAACTTCATCTTTTCCTTTGGGGGATTTTCCACATTTTCTCTGGTATATGGTCTTTAGCTCATTTCTGGGTCCAAAAACCTGATTTTGTTGGAATATAGTGATCCTGGTAGCCATAGGTTGATAGGACTAAAATATGTTTATAATCAGAAAGAAGCACCACTACTTGAAAAATATTCATATGTATTTTACAAACACTTGCATACCATTTCCCTAGATAATGTCCATTTAAAGAGTCAACAACAGTGGCAAGAAACAATAATAATATTAGTTAACATTTATTGTGGGGCAGGCATTGTTCCAGGTTTTTAGAGGTATTATCTAATTTAATCTGCATGACAACTCTATGAGGCAACTCTATCACTCTGTTTCACAGATGAGGACTCTTAAGATTTAGAAAGCTTACATAATGTGCCTGGGGAGAACACAGTATGTGTTAGAAACAGGATGTGAACACAGGCCTGTCTGATGCCAGAGCTCACATTCTCAACTACTCTTGATTCATGTTCTGAATTTTCCAGCAGACCCTTTCAGTAATGCCATGGATATGAGACACATGTCAGCTTAGCTGGCTGATATTATCACAGCTTTTGCTCAAATGCTTTAAGTGAAGTCCCTTTAATAAAAACACTATCCCTAGTCTGTGGCAACTCTGAAAACATTATCTTTAATTTTTTTAGTTTTTCTTTAACATTTGCACTTATATGGTCGTCTATAAAGTTTCCTTCCTAATTTTAACATAAAACAGTATTTTAAATCATTCAGTATATTGTATAACTGAAACTAAGTTTTTTTCCAATCTTTGATTCCAAGAAATCCAAAATGTATATGCCCAGATAGTTCTAAAGTAGTAATTAAAAAAAAATCTGTTATGTGTGCCTAATGAAACAAAGAGGAGTATATATGTGTACATATAAATATACAAAGAGCATACATATATGTGTTTGGTTTGATGTGTAAATAACTTTGAAATGCATTTTTAAGCATTTCAAAACTATTCTGAACATAGACAGTAGAAAGGCAATGAATATATAGATTTTTAAGGTGATTACTTTGAAGTGCTCTGTACCATTTTAGGTGTTTCAGTTTGGCAAGAAAAATTCATAAATGCAAACCTGTTCTCAGGCTTTATTTATTTAACCAAGTATATAAAACAAAAGACAGGTGAGGTGGTTACGCAGAGGACCAGATAACAGTTACCTTTGTATAGCTTTTTTCCTTGTCCCTGGGACAAAGGGATATTGCCAGAGTTGTGAAACAGCTCAACTCTTGCTATGCCACGTCTCCCTAACATTTGAGTTTACATTATAATTTGGAAAAACATATATAACAATCTACACATTTCCAATCATTTTCTAACCAAACTCTGCCCCAGCAAGTCCATACCCCCTTCTGGAGGAAGAAAGCCGGATGAGTGCTGGGTATCTCTCAACAGCTTCCTAGAATTCTGAAAAGCCTGGGCCCTGAAGGACAGCCGGCACTTAGATGTGGGTGTTGTATGCTTTTGTTCAGAAAAGTGAGAATGAAAAAAGTAATTTTCTACTTTGCCTTTTGGCATCAAGTAAAAGTGAACTAGTAGTCTTTCATCTTCAAACGCTGACTACATGCAAAACACTGTGGGCCAGATCTGGTGTATGTAAAGTTGGGTTGGTTGTGTATCTTTGGATTCCACTCTCTACTATTGGGATCGTGCTGTTTATAATCTAGCATAGGAGACCAGGTGGATGTAAATAGCCAAGTGTATGCCTGCAGTGACTCTGGAAGTGGAATGGTAAGAGCTAAGAGCTAGGTAGGAGCAAATTTATCCTATAAAACAGAAGAACCTAGGAAAGCTGTAGAGAGGACTGGCCATGAATAGCAGGATTTCAACAGATGAGCAGGGAAAGTGATATATGAAATCTAGGGAGAATAAACAGGAGAGCAAATGACAGGAGTTGGAGAAGAGCTAGAGTGTGTGGGCTATGCTTATGGTCTCATTGGTAGAACCAGAGTAGAACCTCTATCCAAGAGGGATAGAGAAGTCAGTAAGGCTCATTATCTGGTGTTGGCCATGCTTGTATACTTTGAGAATCCTTAGATGAGATGACACTACCATATATTTAATTTTGTGGAATTGCAGGAAAATGGTAAACAGTATGAGCTTTAAGTCAGGTAGCCCTCAGTTGTATTTCTGGCTCTAGGCGACCTCACATAGATTTCTTAATTCATTTGAACACCAATTTCCTCCTATTCAATGTGGAGACAATTATAGTCCTCTTATGAGGACTAAGTGAGTTCATGTGAATTAAAAGATCTAAATAGGTACCTGGTACCTATGAAAGATTCTATAAATGTTAGCTGATATTACAGTATGATTTTATGAATTCATTAAAAAATGCTAACTATTGACTTAGACAGTATGTATTTGCTTCAGTACCATCAGTGACTCATTTGTTCCAAAGCATGAAATCACTAAGACAATCAAAAAAATAAGTTGTCCAAAATATTATGCATACCTGTTAAGTGGTAGAGATGTTAACTCTTATTTCTAATTTATTAATATTTATTGAGTATCTAAGTTACTTCTAATAGTTCTGATATTTTTCCTGTTATATCACCATGCTGCAGTGAATAATTGTGTACCTAAATCATTTCACATATATCTTGAGATGTATCCCTGGCTTAAAGTCTTAGAAGAGAAATTGCTAGATTGATGAATTTTTACATTTGCAATTTCAATAATTATTGCCAAATCACCCTTCAGGTTATACTAATTTCCACTTCCATCAAAAAATGTATTTATTGAGCATCTACCATATGTTTGGTGCTAAGAAAGTGCTATAAAGTATAAGACACAATACCTTTATTCAAGAGGCTATGATCTAGATGGGGAGAAAGTAGCATATCTTTATTTTAGATAAAATCACAATGTTTTCATAGGCTCAAAAAATGTGTCATATTTTTTGAAGATATATTAGGCCCTAAAATCACTGAACACCATTTTCTTTTTACAGCATTCTTGGTGGAAGTCTGTCTTTAAAACAGCATTATAAAGTAGCAAACAAATAGGTATTGTTATAGAGCAGAAGTAATTTAGGATTTGAGAAAAGACATATATTAAGTGTACTTAACTGGTGCTGGGAAAACTTGAAGAAGTAATACATGTAAGATGTAGTTAGATGAACAAGTAGGGAGATTGTCTTCTGAGGCAGAGCATGAGCAAGAGCCTAGGGAGACTGTAGCTTTGTGAGGACAGTTTAGAAATTGACCTACCTGAAGTCCACACCTAGATTGAGGAGAAAAGGAAATTGGGTTGGATAAAAGAGCCAGTGCTAATTAGTGAATGAAATGGCAAGCTGGAATATAGGTTATTCCTTTGAGGAATTTGCTGGAGATATTAAGGAAGGGAGGTTAAATGGTCATGGGAAAGTGGGAAGGTGTTTTGATGGGGCTGCTCAAGCTGTTTTCACGTAAAAGAGAGCAAGATAGCTTCAGGCAAGCAACTAAAACTGTTCAGCCATTGCAGGGACCCACACATGAGGAGGAGCCCCCAAATAGGGTAGTGGCCAAGGGAAGAAAAAGAAAAGAACTTACTTAAAAATGTTCAAAGGACAGGTCAATTGGGCTTTGAGACTGATGGTTCCTATTAGGATAAAAATCTAATTAAGATAATAAGATTTTGAGAAGGTTGGTGGTTAGAAATGAAAATGTAAGGAAACCTATGCAAGAAAGAAGGTAGTTTGAATAGGTTTAGAGAGGGAGGTAGAGAATAAGGGAGAGAGAGAAATTGTTTGGAAAAGTTAAAGAATGACTTATAATTCTGTCAGTTTAACATAATTGCCTTTAATTTCATCTTCATGTTACCTTGTAGCCCTGGTTCATGTACCCACATAACATATCTGCTATTATAAATGTACATTCCACTTTGTATTTTTAAAATCAGTGTGTCACAACATTTATTTCCATGTAAACTTAATAATTATAAATATTATTGGCTGGGGGATTTATCTTCAATCTGATATATCCCCAAAACTTCCTGAAAGCAGGGACCATATTGCTGTTGTTCATTCCTATGTTCAGAACATAGGAAAAGATTAACAAGTGTTGACCTCTAGATTATTTCTATGTTTTTCTTTATAGAAATTGCCATAACAAATGTTTATGATGTAGATTTGTTTTTGTTTTTTGGTTTATTTGTTTGTTTTTAATGGGAATTGTTGTGGGAATGGACATTGGACATTAAATCTATTTGCAGGACATCCAGATGGCAGTGTACAAGGAGGTGTTCAAAGACGTGTACTAGAGTTGAATGAAAAGTCAGTGTATTCCAGTAGTAGAACTTAAGTCAATGTATTCCAATAGTAGAACTTCTTGAATAAAGTCCTTAATTTAACCTAACCTAAGGTTAAATTAAGGACTTTATTCAAGAATGTTGGGCTCTGATAGTTCCAGATTTGTATATGCTTCTTATATGTGCTTCCTTATCTATGTAGTAACTAACATGAAAATTCACATCATGAGCCATTTTTGTGCTTGTCCATAATTGGGAAGAATTTCAGTTCCATTAGTGTCCTGAGCATGAGTGAATCATTTCTTTGAATTGCTCAAAGACAGAGGTGACACTTCCCTTGGGAATTTCTTAATTGGAAGCCACCAATTGAAAACTTCCCAGTTTTGGGTGATGCCCTGCTCAAGGGATATTCTGTGCAAGCCAAAGAATTTATTAGTTCATGGCCTTGAGTTGAAATGCCAGCTCCCTGGAGGTAAAGAGTTATGGGCAGAAGCTGATATGCCCTAAAGGGGCTGTTTTACCCACAAATTAGGTTTTTTTCATCTTGAAGAAGCTTTCTCACAATAAATCCTTTTGATGTTTAGGCCTATATAATGAATGCCCTGAGCTTGCTCTTGGACAGTCTTCCTCCAACAGAGGCAGGCTGAACCACCAAGTTCCACTTTTTCTATTTTTGTGTCTGTTGGCCTGTTTTTTATAATCCCCTCACTGCCTGGTTCAGGAAATTGAGTAAACATCTTGCAGATAGTGTGACACATTAGAAAACTTCAGTGCTCAGTAATGTCCTAGCAAGGCTTCAGTTTGGAAAATAGCACCTGGGCATATACTCAGCCCAAAGATATTTTCTGTGTATGGAGTCCTTAAAGAGCTCTCTGTCAGCTGGGATGGCATTGATCATAAGATAAGGTGATATACAGTGACTTAAGCAATTCAGGGGTTTATTTTCTTTATGCAGCAACATGTCCTGAGATGGGCAGTTTGGGGTTTGCTTTGACAGCTCAGTGAAGTCATCAGAGACGTAAACTTCTGTCCTCTGACTTCATTTTCAGCCTGTGGCTTCACTCCTTATCGTTGCTAAAGGATGAAGGTGGCTCTGTGCCTTGTTCCACTGCATCCTTGTTTCACACAGGTCAATGAGGAAAGGGCAAGGAAAAAAGTTACAAGGGCTTCTCTAGGAAGTCTATACTTTAAGAATGCTTTCCTGGAGTCTGCACCCTGCAATTTCTGCCTTTGTCTCCTCAGCTAGAACTATGTCATTTGGTCATCCCTCATTTAGGGAGAAAGTTGGCTTGTTTAGCTGCAACCATTGCTTTCCCTGACTAAAACTGTGATTCAGTTAGTAAGGGAGAAAGGGAAAATGAATGTTGGGTAGACAACCAGCAATGTCTGCCAGTCTTCAGGGGACAGACCAACACTATTACCAACAACTTGCTTTTTGAGGTTGTGAGAATCAGACATCAATATTTATTATACAAGTGAAGAAATAAAAAAGATGTGAATTTGCCAGGAGTTTATGAATAGCTATGCTTTTGATGAATTTGTATTTCTTCTTTAGGTTTTAGTTGAAAAGCCAAAGAATATATGTTCTATTGTGTGGGCTAAAAGCCAGCCAAATGTAGCATTAAATCTTAGAATGCTGCACAGTTTGTGTCCAAAGTAAGAATTAATGTTAAACAGCTTAATTAATGTTAAACACCTTTATTGCAAGCAGATTACAGTCAACATAATTAAGATCTGAGAAACAGGGCAGAAAAGTTTGGTTAGGGAAACCCTAGTAACCATTGACCAGCCCTTAAGAACTAGGTTTATAAAGCTCAAATCAATATACTCAAAATAGCCATGACTCAGATTGAACTCAGCACTTAAAATGCAGGATTTTGTGTATTTTTCCTGACTCAGGCCTTCTAAGTCATATGTGCATCTAGCTGGTGCTCTAGTCCAGTGGTTCTCAACTCTCACTCTGCGTTAGAATTACTGAGACAGTTAACATGAAAATACAGGTATCTGAGTCCCCTTACAGATGTTCTTGACTCTCTTGGTCTGGAATGGTCTTCTAAGTGAGAAATAACAAGAGAGCAAACTGAGGCAGTACCTATGTACTGGAGACGGGAGGACAACCTGGAGAAGCATTTAGGAAGGACCATGCAGTAGAACTGTCTTTGTACCAATCAAAATATTCTTTCTATTTGTACCATCTAATAGGATCTTACAAGCTGCATTTGACTATAGAGCAGTTGAAATGTGGCTAGTGTGACTGAGGAATTAAACATTTTATTTACTTGGTTTAAATAGTCACATGTAGCTCATGGGCATCTTGTTGGACAATGCAAATTTAGGAGATTGGAATTGACAGACTTTGATTTCCCAGGAGTACTGAGGAGAGGCAGGAGTTGAGCCTAGCCTCAAGGTTTCTGCCATCACTGTGGGACAGGTAGTAACACTTAGGGAGAGGAAGAGTGGAGTGCCAGTACATGACTTTTGTATCACGATTAGCAAGTGGCGCAGTGCCCAGGACTCACAGCTTCTGTGTTTACTTGTTTAGTATAAATAAAAGTATCTCTCAAGATAGTATTTTCTTCCTAATCAATCTATTCTCTTTCTCTCTCTTTTAAAATCAGATATCAAATTGTAGTGGAAATAATCCAGGCAACTACAATTAGCAGTTTTCCCCAACTGAAGAGGCACAAAGGTAAGAATATATTTGTTTTCCATTATACATTTTAAAGGTCCTAGATTTGTCCCATCTTCTGTTGTCAGATATGTGGCAAATATGAATATTTTTCTTTCATCAATTTTTCAAATTGTTAAAAATAATAATATATCATTAGAGAAAGTAAATATAATTTCACCATAACTAAAACCTTAGTTTGTATTTCTGTATCCTAGTAGGAACTTTATTCTCTGTAGTTGTAGATTCTAGAAGGTTAAAATAATTGAGCATTTGGTATTTCTGTTCTGTTTTTAAACTAAACATGATTTATATAATTTTTTCTCATATTGTGGTTTAAACTTATTATCCATTAATATTTATGTCTTGAGACATAATCTTGATAGTCATTTAAATAACTCTAGTGAGTGGTGTTTCATAATTCACTTAATCTTTTCCTTTAGATTTGGATTGTTAAAAGCTTTTTTCTCTTCACTTTTGTGTTGTTGATTTTATGTGTGTGTGTGTGTGTGTGTATGCTTTATTTTTTTTTCCTCTTTTCACTTTTTTCCTGTTTCTTTCACTTTTGTTTTGTCAATTTTATATATACTCTATTATTTTCCCTGTTTGTTTCTCTTCAAATGAAGTAAGGTTTAGACTCGGGCATGATTATGAGGAATAGTTAAGATGTGCAGGGGCTGGGATTGTGGCTCAGTGGTAGAGCCCTCGCCTAGCACGCTTGGGACCCGGGTTCGATCCTCAGTACCACATAAAAATAAAGCATTGTGTTGTGTTCATCTACACCTAAAAAAATAAATATTAAAAAAAAAAAAGATGTGCAGATGGCTTCCAGCTCCCTTGTAGTTTGCTGGTGCTAGCATATTCCCCTCACATATAGGAAGTTGGAGGACATATTAAAATCTGGAGTGTAAGGCAAACCTTGATCTACTGTGGAGAAGCAAACACTGCTTTCTCCCTGTAGTAGACTTTTCACAAAAATCTCCTGGTTCACTAAAATCTTCCTGTCAGGGTGAGAAAACAAACAAACAAACAAAAAACAGGAAAGAGTTGGACCAGAGACTTTAAAACATGCTTTCTCCCCAGGTTTCTAGTTAGCACAGAGAAGCAAAAGGAATATTGGTTTGGGGACTTTTTCTTTCTCCTTGAGTCACTGACTGAAGGTAGTAGTTATGTAAAAGAGGATAGGAAGGTGTTATCAAAAGCTGTCTTTGTCCTCAGTAACCAGGACACAGTTTTGAGAAAAAGGAAAAAGAAGTTTTATTGCTTTGCCAGCAAAAGAGAAACACAAGGAACTCCTGTCCTACAGGCTGTGATTCTGCCCATCAGGGGTGAAGCAAAGGCTACATTCTCAGTCTGGAGCTATAATTCAGGTGTTAATTTGGGAGATAGTCATTTCTTAGAGCTTCTGTCTGGTACCATTCACAAGTCTGAATTACTTAATTCCTATGGTTTGTGTGTGTGCTCATGGACAGAGAACTGGGGAGAGAACAGGTAATCCTGTTTTCTCCAAGGTTAGGGAACAGGATGGTGAGAGGAAGAGACATGTCCCTTTTTAAAATAAGTCTCAGTGGCAGAGGATCAAGGGCTATATTCAAAGTAGAAAGTGGACCATTGTTAAAAGTTGCCTGTTACCTGTGAAGAGGCATTAGTTTTTGATCTTAGCTCAGTAAGGAGGACTGTGCAAATATGTTCATTCTGAGCATTTATGAGCACCACCTAGTAGATGGTGATGTTATGGTAGTAAACAAAAGGAAATTTCTGCACTTATTGAATCTCTAAACTAGGCTGGGAGGCAATTAGGCAATAAATAAAATGCATATTTCAGGTGATGATGTGTGCCTTGGAGAAAAAAGGTAGGTGTTTGGAGGGGGAGTAGGGGGAAAGTGGGGTGGTAGGGAATGCTAGAACTGCTGCAGGGGAATCTGATTTTGCATTCAAATAATGTGATAGGGAAATCCTCACCCAGATGATGACCCTTGAGCATTGCCCCAGGAGCTTGAAAGCTTCTAGGGAAGGAGGGAGCCTAAAGAGCTGAGTTGGCAGAATACAACAGTCACTAGTACGGCAATATGTAAAAACACGGATGTGTAACCGATGTGATTCTGCAATATGTATACAGGGTAAAAATGGGAGTTCATAACCCACTTGAATCAAATGTATGAAATATGATATGTCAAGAACTATGTAATGTTTTGAACAACCAATTAAAAAAAAAAAAAAAGAGCTGAGTTGGAGGAGAAAAGCCAAACTTAGCTCCAAGGCCCAATCAAGAAGGGCCTTACTGCTACTGTGGGGACTTTGGCCTTGACTCTGGATGAGGAAGTATTTGTAGGCTTTTGAGCAAAGGAACGTCTGTGAGGATGGTTCTGATACTCTCCTTATTCTCATTGTTCTTGCAGAGGAAACATTTCACTTTCAGACATTTTGACAGTATTTTAAAGAGAATACAGAAAGGGATTTATCCTTGTCTCCATTATCTTTTGTTAGTGCTCCTCCTTATTATTATGAGTTGAGTCAGAAAAATACCTTTCTTATTTTGTTACTTTAGTTTGGTCAGTCTGCTGACAGAGCCCTACATAGTGAGTGGCTTTAATGACAGAAATTCATGTTCTCATGGTTCTGGAGACTAGAAGTCTGAGATTAAGATATTAATTCCTTCTGAGGACCAGGAGTGAAGGATAGGTTCCAGACCTTTCTCCATGACTTCTACAGTACTTTCCCTTTTTCATGATGTTAGTTACATTTAACTGTGGTCCAAAAAATATTAAATGGGAACTTCCAGAAATAAACAATTTATAAGTTTTAAATTGTACACTGTTTTGAGTAGCTCAATGAAACCTCAAACCATTGTTTCATCCTACCTAGGATGTACTTTGTATCCACACTGTGTATGCTACCCACCCATTAGTCACTTAGTAGACATCTTATCAGATTGACTATGTATGTGTTCTAGTAACCCATATTTAACTTAATAATGTCCCCAAATTCAAGAATAGTGATGCTGATACTGGCAGTTTTATTATAGTATATCGTTACAGTTGGTCTATTTTATTATTGTCATTGTTAATATCTGCCTAGTTTATAAATTAAACTTTATCAAGTTATATATGCATAGGAAAAGCAGAGTACGTATGTATGTATATATAAATCATATTACATTAAATATATTTATAAATCATATCATAATTATATAGTATATAATTATATAATATATAACATTATAATTATATAATGTATTATATAATTATTACAATTATTGAATATTTTATTATGTAATAATATATCATTATATAATTATATATATATAAAATTAAAGGTTGGGTGCTATCTGAAGTCCCAGGCATCCACTGGGGTTCTTGGAATGCATCTGTCTTGCAAAAATGGAGACTGCTGTAGATGGCCATCTTTTTTAAGTATCTTCACATTGTCTATCCTTTGTTTCTAAGTTTCCTATGATTACAAGGACACCTATCCTATTGGATTAGATCCCACTGTAACAACACATGATCTTATCTTAATTCATAAACAACAAATAAAATAAATTGGACTTTAAAACTTAAAAATATATGTATGTCAAGGGACAGTATCAAGAAAGTAAAAAGACAATTCAGAGAATGAGAAAAATATTTGCAAATCATGTATCTGATAGGAGGCTTATGTCAAGAATATGGAAAGAACTCTTGTTACTCAATAATCAAAAGACAAATAACCCAAGTTGAAAATGGAGAAAGAATTTATAGACATTTCTACAAAGATATTCAAACGTTCAGTAAGCAAATGAAAGCTTGTTCAACATCTACATTAGGAAAATGTAAATCAAAACTAACATGAAAGATCACTTCATATCTAATAGGGGCAACTAAAATAGTTAATAATATACTGATGAAGTATGGAGAAATTAGAACCCTTATTCATTCTCATTAGAAATTGGAAATGGAAAACAGTTGGCAGTTTCTCAAAATTTTAGGCATAGAATGACCATATGAACTAGCATTTATATTCCTAGGTAGAGCAAAGCTGGGGTGGGGTGGGGTGGGGTGGGGTGGATGGTGCTGCAAACTTACTTGGTCCCCTAATAGTACTTCATTTAGGGATCAGTGAGTCACCTTTACTCTCTCTAGAGTAAAGGTGACCAACTAATTCATCTTTTCTGTGAGCAAGAAAATTACACGATGTGTAAGGGGGAAAGATTCCTACAGAAGACTTATAAATATAGGATTGGAGATGTAGCTCAGTGGTAGAGTACTTACCTAGAGTGCATTGAAAGAAAAGCAAGAACTTGGGAGACGAGCGAGCAATAAATGAAAGACAGAGACCAGGCAGAGATACACACTGAGAGTTTGTCAGAGCTGACAAATAAAGGCACATCCTTCCCTAGAAGAGAGAGGCAGGACAGGCTTGAATTTTGTGGCTTTTATGGGCCAAGCTCAGGGATCAGAGCCTGTGGGTCCTAATGCAGGAGGCTGAAGGGTGGGGTTGGTATGAGGGAGTGGTGAGCCTTTTCTGAAAAGGCCCTTGGATGGGAAAATGGCGGCTGTCACTTAAGATGGCCACCCAGATGCTAAGCAAGGACCTTACATGCATGAGGCCCAGAGTTCAATTCCCAGTACTGAAACTTTAAAAAAGAAAACTTATGAATACTAAGCAATTTTAAATAATGAGTCTTAGAAATTATATTTTGCACACAAAATTTTCTTGCTTCTGACTATATTCAAATCTGGGGCCCAGTGTATTATTGACTGACACCTGAATTTTATCCCTGGAGTTAGGGTTAGTTGTTTATTGGTCATGGAATTTGGGAAGTCAAGCTAATTTCAATCTTCATCTTCATGACTTTTGGCAGCATTTGACATTGTTGACTAGTTCTATTCCCTTACCCTATTTAATATATATTTTCATGCTGAAGTCATAGTGATTTTTTAAAAAAATCAAGGTCCTGCTTACTCTGGCCTGTGTCCTTATACTAATTTTCACTTCCTGCCATCCTACCCACCCCACTCCCACACTTCAGCTACATGAATTATTCTTGTTCCTAAGCTCACATCGGTTCCTCCTGTCTCAATCGTTTTTGCATGCTCTCTTTCTTCTTGAAATGCTACCTTTCTCTCAGTCTCTTTCTGCCTGGGTAACTCCTACTTATCCTTTGTATTTAATATCTAAAATCTCTTTCTCCTCTGATTACAACCCTACCTCCCCTGATTGCAGGTAGAAGAGAGCACTCTTGAGTTCTCTTAGGATATCTCATGTCAGTAGAGAATTACTCTGAAGGATAACTTAATCACTACAAGTGGGTTTTCAGTTATTTGGAAAACATTTTCCGAGTGCCTTTGTGGATTAGGTACAGCAGTGCAATGAATAAAACTCTCTCTGACTTAAAGGAGCTCATAGGCTTATGAGGAGACTGGTAGACACATACAACAGGATGATGTTGTTTGATAAATGCAGGGAAAATTGCTTGTTCAGGATATATAATGGAACAGAAATGTAGAGTGGTCAACCTTATCTGGAACACAGGTCAAGAGTAACACTGGGTTGAGTCCTAAAGTTTGAATGGCTTTCATTCCAATTTGGGTTTGTCTCATAGAAACGGGTAGATAGTACCCCATGAAAAAGTGAGTTAGGAAATTAACTTCATATAAGGTAAGAGGCAGGATAAGTAAACAGGGGCCTATTGTAAAGGGCCCTGAAACTAAACTTAGAAGTTTAGTCTTTTATCTGTAGAGCAGTGGTTCCATATGTGTCAGACTCACTTGGAGGGTTTGCTTAAAAGTAGATTCCTCAGCCGTTTTCCATAGTTTCTGATTGTGCTGATCTATGTGGGCCTGAGAGGTTTGCACTGCTCCCAGGCTCCCTGGTGAGGCTGATGCTGCTTATCCAGGAACCACACTTTGAAAATCATTAGTACAAATGACACAGAACCATTGTTGTATTTATATTTGCATTTAGTGCACAACTTTATAGCTTTATATTTACAACTAGACAGAAGGTCAGAGCGGTTCCAAAATAGTCTGTTAAAATAAGCTACCTAATAAGCTACCCAAGTGTAGGAATTCTAGTACTAGTGAGACATATAAAATATCACCTATAGTTTAATGCAAATAAGCCCACCATATCAGCTGCCTTGTTTAAAGCTTTCTCCTGTGCTGTTCTGAATCCTGCAGTGTTATCAAGAATAGTTAAGGCAATTCAAGAGTAACACTCATTCAGCTGACTAAAGCAAAGGACATGAAGTTGATTTGAGTATGCCGGAAATCTCTGTAGTACATACTTAGAGTGATAGATTCAATATAGACTCGAAGGTTTTTGCCTTTTTATTCATTTGGTAAAATTGATCAAATACTGTCTTACTCAAGTATAACTAAATGGTTATAGAATTGATCAAGTAGAACTTAGAAAACCATAGACTATATGAAATACGTATATACACATGTGTAAACACACATACACTGTTATTTTCTGTAATAATTCCATTAGGAATTATTTTTAAGTCATATTATATGGTTTCATTATCCAGTCTAGAGTTTAAAGGTGTCTCTGCCTGAGAGAAGGGAGCTAACCTGTGGGTTCTAGGGGATTTTCAGGGTCTTCTCTAATGCTTTGATTTTATTGAATTTTTTAGCATTTCAATGTAGTAATTCAAGCAGTTGCTAATTTATAAATGACCTAAACTTACAAGATCTGCTGTGATTTGAGTATTTATGTCTCCTAAATACTCAAATGTTGAAACCTGATCACCAAGGTGATGGTATTTGAAGATGGTATTTGAAGATGGAGTCTTTGAAGGGGAATTAGTACCCTTACAAGCCTGAGAGCGTTGCCATGTCCCTTGCACCACGTGAAAACATGTCAACAAGACACCACCTCTATGACAATTAATTTTGGATTTTACAGCTTCCAGAATGACAAATTTCTGTTGTTTTTCAATATATCTGTTTATGATGTTTTTTAATGGAGGCTTGAATGGATTAAGATGAGACCATGGGCTATTTCCCTGTTATTGTGATAGGGACTCTTGCTGTGGTTTCTCCCTGCCCAGTCCTCACACTGCGAGTACAACAGCTTCTCAGCCTATATGTCACTACCTAGCTCCCCTCTCTTCTCTTCCTTAAAACACTAAGGGCTCAGGTACTTCCATTACATTCATTACAGTCTATGATTTTTTTTATCGTCAACTCTACTCCTACTCTCTCCCCCTAGAAAACTATAATCCTCACATTTTCTAGCACCTACATTTTATAAAACAAAGATCAAGTCCAGATATGTTAAACAATTTACCTCCTTTGAACATAGTACTAGTTAGTCACACACCTGATTCAGAACTTTAACTCAGGTCTCCTGAGTTAAAGTCCTGGACTCTTTCCACTGCACTACTCATTTCCATGGATAGATGTTATGAGAGTCACGCCCAACACTTAAAAATGATATAGATCCGATCTATGTTTCAAGGGTGTCTATCAAATCCATTAACCTCACAGTACTAATATGAAAAAGGGGTTCTGAATGTAATGTGTGAATTTAATCGATGTGATATAATTACCTGTTAAATGTAAACGTATTTCAGGGCCTTAAACCAAAGGAAATGCGAGAAGTCCCAGCACTTGAGACATCAGAGGAAGGAAGTAGAAGGCAGGATGCAGGCGTACTCTGACTAGGCCACTCAAGGTCTGTGAGGTCTCTGTAGTCTTTTCCCCTGACAAGTGAGTGGTTCCACCATCAACTCCTGATGATTTCTGCTTATTTCTCAAGTATGCTCTCCATAGAGTAGAGTGACACTTTAGACTGGAATTCCAGGTGTTTGATGTAATAAGGTACTCCCCACACACATACCTTTTTTTAAAGCACATACTAGCCTCAAATTGAAAAGCAAGGTAAATATTTTTTGAGTTTCTGGGGAGTTTTGAGATGATTTTCAGATAATTTTGAAGAAGTTTGTTACAGTAACTATTGAGAATTGTTTCCAGCTTCGTGTTAGGAAATCAAGTACCATTAACTAATTTTGAAACTTGACTAATCCCTTTGAGAACACATACCTGTTATGGGGTGTCTCTCCAGAACTCCTATATTAAAGATAAAATGATTAGATTATGAAATTAGTTTATCCATCCTAGTTTGAATAGACTGACTGGGTGGTACCTATAGACAGCTGGGGCATGGCTTGAGATGGGTCACTGGAGGTATGCCCTAGAAGGGTGCATAGTCCCTGTGGCCCCTTCCCTTTTCTTTCTCTCTCTGCTTCCTGACTGCCATGAATGGAGTTACATTCCTTCACCCCACCCTTCCGCCATGATGTTCTTTTGCCTCACCTTGGCCCTACAGCAATGGAGTCAGCCCATCATGAACTAAATCTCTGAAACTGTGAACCCAAAATGAACTTCTCTAAGTTGTTCTTGTTGGTTATTTTGGTCATAGTGAAAAAAAAAACTGACTAATAAATCCTCCATCAAGAGGATTTGGTAAAACTTCTATTTAAATGTACAAGAAGATTCAAAGGCTGTTTGGTCTGTTAGAATGCATATGGGTTAAGGAATGTAGCCCAGCATTTCTTATTGAGGAAGTCCCTGTTCCTTTCCTTGATTGCCTGGGGACTGTGAGAAAATGTGTGGATTCTGCAGAGAAGGAAAGAGGACCTGTGTTGAGTAGTCAGGGGTAGGGGAGGTGTATGCAGTCTTGTCCTCTGTGTGGTCACAGAAGTTGTGCTCTCTATTAGTATTTCTTGCTGGGACCTGGTAGGGGTTGGGGCGAGTTTTTGCTCCCATTTAACAGTGTCTGGAGTCATTTTTGGTGGTCATCTCTGGAGAAGGGATGCTACTGGCATCTAGTGGTGGAGGCCAGGGATGCTCCTTAATATTCTTCATTATACAGTACAGCCCTCTACAACAATTACCGGGCTCAAATACCCACAAGATTGAGAAACCCTGCCGTGAGTTCTCTTTTAAACTCTTCAGTCTGCTGAGAATGCTATTATTAATATGTTTGGGAATACTATGACAGAAGAATAATTTTCTCTTGACTTTTTTATACCTGAAAAATGTAGAGGTGCCCCTTTCATCCAGTTATAATCATGTTGTTTCTGGAGTCATCAGTTTGTACTGTAAGTTACTTTACTCTCTGTTGCCTCATGAGAAATAGCACCTAACAGTTGTCCTTTGGTATTTTATTCAAGGCACTTTACTTGCTTAACAAAGAACCATAAATCTTCATAGGCAGAAGATTTATAGCAAAAAGCTTTTCTAAGATGTTGTTCATAAGTCTGATGTAATGGCATGGCCAGAACAGTTCACCTAATGTCTAATATAATTGTCTTTTTCAGCACATTAACCCGTTTGTTTTTGCTGTGTTCTCAATAGAATCTAGACTATCTAGGAGGGGGAAAAGTAAAACTATTTAATTAATTGCTTTAGAATATTGTATCACTTGATTTCATCTTGGCACCAATTTAAAGAGCTGCCACCCGGTACTTCACTGGCCATTGTTTGTCATCTTTGCCTTCTTTTTCTAAGCTAGATTAAATGTTGTTTGATTAGCCCACTTTTAACAATGCACAGCGTTACTACTTTAGATTGCACAGAAACAGCCATATGAATCTGGCTTGAGCTGGGTCACAGCATGTTGTCGCACACCCGCTTGCCTATACTTTTCTTGACATGAATATTTCTTGGATGAATGGTTTCAGGGCCACAAAGGAGCGTATTCATCCGTGTTGCTGGATTTACAAGGATTTTTGCACGCCAGAAGCATGGGCTGCATGAGCTCCATGTTAGTCACTTTAGCTCTGATCGTAGCATTAGTTTTCTGAGGCAAAAATAAACAGAAGTGTCTAAGCAACAAGCTGCTACTGCATTTGTTAGCAACAAGCTTTGTGATCAGACAATGGCTTTGTATCACCCTTTAACAAACAGAGAGCATTCACGTGAGCAGGCTACGTTGAAGCCGAACACCAGAATATTCTTCTCAGCCTTGCAGCTGGGTTTTAAGGGAAGGTTTATTCTCTTTCATTCTTCCTTCTCTTTGGAATTTGCTTCTAGTTTTTGTTCTTTAGAATGGCTTTCAAGCTTTCGAGGGAGAAAAAGAATGTGGTAGTTGATAAATGTGTGCGATTTTCCTCCTAGACACGGCTCTCTTTGTATTAGCATGTTTTAACCCCAAATTAAGATTAAGTTTTAGGTTTGTTTTCTGAAAGGCAACATTTGCCCCTGAATTTCAGGGTACTCTAAATGTGGCATAAAATTTAAAGTTTAACTATAGGTTTAAAAAGTAAATATTTTTCTGAAAATGCATCCTCTAAACATACATTTCTTTAGGTATATCCACAAAGCATCTTAGCTTGCAATAGACTAGTTTGGAGCCAACTATATTTACCTTTATCCTCACATAAAGGGGACTCTGAAATAGTAATTTTCCTATGTTGAGATAAATGCTGAGTTTATCTCAACATAGGAAATAGCCAAACATAGGACAAGTTCAGAAACCATTATAGTAGTCCAATGAAAATACGTCCCTTGCACACATATGGAAAAATTCCATAAAATCTGAAAGATCATCTTGAATGCCATAATCTATTGACCTGAAGTCTGTCTATGATCCTTTGTGATAAGTACTGGAAAAGCTGCTTCTGACAGATAAACATGTTTTATGATGTTTAAGTTTAAGTTTTTCTAATGACTGCTAAACTTGAGGAGGTCCTATTTTGTGCATTGGAAAATAGTGACTACTTAAGTGGGATATGAGAGAGGTCATAATCATCCTCAGGAATTTGAGGTCTCCAGTGTAAAAACATTTTGGATTGCACTCTGAGGGAAACCAAGAAATTCAATGCAGAACTTTGTCTTTTATTATTAGTAGCTCCAAATCTCCAAGTATATATATTATGACTCACCTCCAGAGAGCCTGATCTGGACTGCCTACATAGGTAGTTACCATATCTAAGGAGGATATTTATATTTATCTAGTGGGGTTTTTTTAGGCCCTAAACATTACTAACAATCTCACTGAGTTTCTGAGGTAGGCATGCTCTTCTGCTCTTCACTGTGGGTCTCACACTTTCCCTGCTTTCTTCTCATCTTGGATCCCTCACCCTTTCACCCACCTCACTCTATGCAGATAACCTCACTCACTTGGAGAAAACAAAATCCTTGCAAAAGGAACTGTTTCAGCTTACAGCCACCTGTCTCCAAATTTCTTGTATCTTACATAGATTTGGTCTGCCTCCACATTACTATCATGGATAAGGTGGCACTTTTCAAAAGCTAATCTAGTTTCTAGATTCCATTCCCTATCTCTGGCCCCTTTTTACTTTCAACTGGTTCCTTCTCATTAGCATTAAAACCAGCTCACTTGTCTCCCACTTTAAACAAACAAAAAATACTTTCCTTTACCCCAACCCAGCCTTCAGGTCGTACTTGCAAAGGCGGTCCATTCCCCATAAGGTAAGACTCAATGTTCAGTCATTTAAAATTAATTTTGTAGAGGCTGAGTATGGTGGTACACACTTGTAATCCTAGCTTCTAGCAAGTGTGAGACCAGATTTGGCAGTTTAGCAAGACCCTTCTCAAAATAAAACATAAAAAGGGCGGGGGTGTAAATTAGTTGTAAAGTGCCCCTGTGTTCACACTCAGTATAATTAGTTATTTAATTTTGTAGGGTTGTTCTGTTTTGTTTAAATTATATAATATTAACCTAAGGAAGCAAACCACATAGTTGTTTTTAAGTTAAGTTTTTAAAAATTCTTGCACAAGGCCACATAACTTGTAAATAACAGAGTCAGAATTTGACTCTTAACTCTGATTGCCAATCATACTGAAATTTTTCCACTGGATTTGGCGTGAGGTCACTGGTGATCTTAGCAACAATATATTGTCAGTGGGTGGGGGATAGAGGAGCCATATGAGATTAGTTTAAAAAATAGGAGTTAAGAATTCTTCACCCTGAGCCCAGGATGGTGGCACATGCCTGTAATCCCAGCAACTTGGGAGGCTGAGGCAGGTGGATTGCAAGTTCAAGGCCCTAAGCAATTTAGTGAAACCCTGTCTCAAAATAAAAAAAAGAGCCGGGGATGTAACTCAGTGGTAAATCACCCCTGGGTCCATTCCCTAGTACAAAAAAATTAAATAAATACTTTACCCTGTTTCTCTTCTTCACAGCCACAGTTCTAGAAAGAGCACAATGCCTGATATATAGTAAGTACTCAGCAAAATGTTAGCTGTATTGTTATTGGCCTCTCAGTAAAATTTGACATATTTCATTTATCCACTCAGCAACTGTTTCATTTGAGTTCCTATTGGGAACTACTGGCACTTTTGGCACTGTTATAAGTGCTGGAGATAGCAGTGTATAAACAGATAAAGTGCCTTCTTTTACACAGATGTACATGTAACCTGGCTTTTCAGCTTGTCTTCCCTTTTACCACTGAATGTACGGTTTATTTAGATTATATCCTGGGATCATTTTGTTTCTTCCTGGGTTGTTCAACCTACTCCCAAGATGTCAGTAACCATTGAAGAGCTGAACAGTTGTGAACCCTAGACCTATTAGATAGATCAAAAGCCCTCAACCCAATTTTTCCTGTTCTAGTTATCATTTGTTGTATAATACACCACCCTAAAATACAGTTTCTTAAACAGCAGTCATTTATCTTGCTCATGCATCTGCACTTGGGCAGAGGCTGGGAAGAATGACTTCTGTGCTTCACATGGCATCAACTGGATTAAGACAATTTGCTTTCCAGGTAGTGTACTCCACATGATACTAAGTGAGTGCAGGATTTTGGCCAAGGTCTTGACCAGAGCTATGATGTAGGAAGCCTTAGTTCCTCTCCATGTAGATCTCTCCATTATCTGATTGTTCAGTTTTCTTCTGTTTGGAAGCCTTGGGGCAGGTGGATGATGTTCATGGTGGCTCACAGCTCCAAATCAGTAGCTTTAGACAAACTAGTCTTGGAATTTACAGTATCGCTTCTGCCATAATCATAAGCCCATTCAAATTCAAGAAAGGCAACATATTCTCCTTCTTAGAGGGAGATTATCAGAAATGACATTGTAAAAAGAAAGTGAGACCGAAGATACTGTAGCTATCTTTGGGAAGTCTCTATCACATTGTCCAAAGTTGAATTAATAATTTTCTACATGCCTGCTTTTTCTCCATTGTTCCCAGATCCATAATCGGCTCCACCACCAGTGTAACTGCTTATGTTAGAAACCTAGAAGCAAAAAAAAAAAAAAAAAAAAAAAAGAAACCTAGAAGCCGTGACTAACACCTCTTTACCTCTTTTCTTTTCATTCCTCCAGAACCTATCTTCTACTTGTTCAGTGGATCATTGGATCTGTCATTCTCAACATTTCCAGTCCTTTCTGCTGCCACTGGCATGAACCTAATTTAGGCCATCACTTTGTCCCTCTGCAGTTTTGCTACAATGGTTTCCCAACTAGAACTTTCTCTTTTTTCCTCCTGCTTCCTTTGTTATCTTTTAAAATATAAATCCATTCATGGCATATCCCTGCTGAAAATCCACTAAAAGCTTCACTTTGGGGCTAACGAACAAAGTTCTTTCTCTGGCCCCAAAATATTTGCATCTTCTGGCTTGTACCTATTTCCAGTTTATTTTGGATCTCCCTTCCCTTTTGCATCTGCTATATAGGGTCTTGAAGTTTTTTTCTCTTTAGAGTTCTCATTTAACCCTTGCTGTTCTTCTTGACTGCCACACTGTATTCATATTCATGTTTGAATGTGATTTCTTTAAGGAAACCTGGGTTAGAATTCTCTTTTAAACAGTTCAGTGGTATCTCCTCATCTTTTTATAACCCACATTATACTTTTAATTGCTTGTATCATCTTTGGTTTTCTTCCTTCATAAACTCTATGTGGTCCAACAATTGGTCCTGAATCTCAAAAGCCAAAACAGTGCCTAACAGATACAGCATTCAATACAGACCTACAAATGAATATGTATATATATACATCCATATCAAGATATTAAATATACATTTAATTTGTGAACTTTTACATACAGAGGTTTAATAAAAATTTTTACATTTGGGTAAATTTGTCAGTGATATATTCAGAAACTACTGTTATTTGGGAATATAGATGTATTTATCATGATTTCTATTCTATTGCTTAATTTTGCTATTTTTCAAAATATAGAGTTATTGTGTTCCCTCTTTTATACCTTGTCCTCTGACTGGGTTCTATTCATCACTTATATTCAAGGTAAGGAATCTGCTGCAATGAAAGCTGATCTCCTGAGGGCCAGGAATATGAAAAGGTACATTAACCAACTGACTGTGGCAAAGAAGCAGTGTGAAAAGAGGATCAGAATTCTGGGAGGTCCTGCCTATGACCAGCAAGAGGATGGGGCCTTGGATGAGGGGGAAGGGCCTCAAAGCCAGAAGGTAGAACTTTTTAGTTTCTTATTTTGACCTTATAATTTTATTATAAACAATGATGTAACCACATATATAGTCTTTTAGCTTTTTAGTATTTCACTTAAGACATATGTTCCGTAATTACAGACTCACATACTTGTTTTTATGAGTAAAAGAACCCTGTTACTTGGTGTCCTTGACTTCTATCAACAGTAGAATGTAGGCATGGCAAGGGTGTGCATGTGTGCATATGTGCCATTGCATCTTATCCCCTTGTTTTCCCCCAGTTTCAGAGAAGCATGTTTTTATTTGTAGGTTTCCAATCAAGTCGTTCACTCAGTTGGTTGAAATAACCACCTGTGAAGTAGAAAGCATCTTAAGCATTATTTTGCTTACTCCTTGCCACATGCTATGAAATTTGTAATTGATATCTTCATTTTCAAAAAAAAATGCTATATTTAAGTAACCTGCCTAAGGACACATAGATAGAATGAGGCAGAACTAGATTAAAAACACAGATGTGACTGATTCACAAGTCTTAAGTGCTTTCTCTCTAAACCATAATGCCAATGACTTTTTGTATTACAAAACTCTGGATTGTGTTGCTACCAAGTCTTTAAATCACAGAGCCTAGGAACATGATGTAGCCCTACTTTAGTGTCTTATCCTAACTCTAAAGGACCAAGTTTGTCTTACAAGACCTGGAGCATGCTGGGATGGAAGGAAACCGTCAGTATACCCTGAGGAGTTTGGCTGTACCATCTGGGACCAGGACTGAAAGGCAAATGCCAAGATCCTTTTTTGTAAGCTATTGTTAGTCACAAAGAAGCCGGCATCTATAAGCTTCTAACCTTCATCTGTTCTGATTTCTTGATCTTTCTTGCTCTTCTTCAGCTTGGATCAGATGCTTGTCTGTCACGTTCCCCTGCATCCCTATTCTAGTGATGTGCTTTGTACTTTTTCACTTGTTCCTGGACTAGTCTCCATTGGAGCCTGTTCAGGCAGGTTTCTGTCCCAGAATTCTGTAGTATCTTACACACATAGCACAAGTGCAGCTCCAAGGGACCCTTATTTTATAGAGGAGTACCCTGCCTATGAGAGATCTGTTAATTTTGCTATTGGCAATGGAAACTTTCTGAGATTTTGGATTTTGATCCAAAGTGAAAACTTCACATTTTGGTGAATGTAAGAGTAATTTGGTAGGCTGAATATTCTCCTTTTTCTTTCTTTCCCTCAACTTTTGGTCTCCTAAATAAATGTCTAGCCCCATTTGTCATAGATGAAGTCTTAATTTATGTCCTATTCATTCTTCATTAATCCATTCATTTAATTAACATTAATGAAGGCCCACAATCTCTCAGGCATAGTGATAAATATTAGGATGCAAAACGAGTAAGATAGAATCCCTGTTCTCAAAGAGGCTAAAGTAGGCCAGGTGTGGGGGCACATGCCTGTAATCCCAGCAGCTGGGGAGGCTGAGACAGGAGGATCGCAAGTTCAATGCCAGCCACAGCAATAGCAGGGCTCTAAGCAACTCAGTGAGACGCTGTCTCTAAATAAAACACAAAACAGAGCTGGGGATGTGGTTCAGTGGTTGAGTGCCCCAGAATTCAATCCCTATACCAAAAAATAAGTAAATTAATAAAAAAGTTCAAAGTAATTATAAAACAAAATGAAAGTAATCTAGTAGACAGAGTAGAAAATATTTGGGGTTTAGAAATTAGTGACAATACATATCTAACCTTTTCTAAAGAAAAGCCAACTTTCACATCAGTTTATTCATTCCATCCAAGTCCAGTCCAAAACGAATAGTACTGAGTGTAGTCTAGGACTCTATATTTGAGTCTAAAAAGGTCCCCTGGCTTCATCTGTTGCTGGAGTTGTTAACCCCATCTTCTCTCTTCTGTTGCCAAAGTTGATGTGAGTTACTTTAAGCCTCTTTATAGTAGAGTTAGAATTTGTGCTTCAGAATGCTCTACTGGTAGGATTTACACAAAGTAAAGACATCTGTTGTGATGTCACAAAATTAGTAAACTGACTAAATACTAATGCCTTGAAATATATATGGAAACTGATTACTAATGGTCTGTACAAAATGAATGGCCATCTCCTTTAGTTAGGTACCAGAAGTTGTTAGAAAATGCCTTTCTCTTTCTACCCGCAAAGCATATTAAGCAAGGGCTCATTGTTGGATAGAAGAGTTGAATGTACATTGATTATATGTGCTTGACTTTAGAAATATCTTACTGGTAATAGTTGAGAAATTTGCCAACTGCCATGATGTTAATTTTAAGAATCTCAATATGTGAGTTTTTACTTAAAGTTTTTTAGTTCCACTTATTAGATATAAATTTTTACCACTAATTCAGGCAAAAGTTATGGCTAAATGAATCATTTTACCTAATTGAGTTTTATACATTGTTATGGAGATCATCTGTTTTCTCACATTAGAGCCATCCATATTCAAGGTTGTTCTTTCTGTGTCTTCAGGTAGATTCCTTTTTCTGTTTCTGTGAATATACAGAGTAGTAAACAAAGGAGTAGTAGAATTGAGTTTGGTATATCCAACAATGGAATATTAGGGACCAATTAAAATGATGCTTACAAAAGATTTTTTAATGAGTGTGGTATTGTAAACAAAAAGTCAGTATATAAAATCACTTGTGTATTCCTCAGCTGTATAAAAATATGATGGAAAACAAAATTCTAAACCTTTAGACTCCAGCTTTTTGGTCTTTTTATACATTCTCTTTAATTTTTTCTATCACTGGCAACTATTGAGTTTTTGGCATAGAATATACTTCCTGTAGGGATTTTTATCTATTTCTAGAACTGTACCTGATACCAAGTAGATGTCAAGTAAATCTTTGTTGAGTGAGTGAATGATTAATAGAAAATTGGTATCTCTTGAATATATGCATTTTGAATATTCAGCAAGTTTTATTCCTTTTAAAATTTAGGAAGATGGTAGATGAGATATTTCAGTTTACGTTGGCTATGACCTTAAAAGTGCATTCTTCCCTAAATGTAGAAGTTAATCTGTTCGAAGTTAAAGCAAACTGGCATTTAAAATTTGATTTTAAAAATATTTTTCTTAAATTTCTATTATAGATTCTTCAGTTTGAAGAGATCTTGACCAATCCTTTGTACCGAGAGCACTTTCGATTATACATGGAAAGGATGGACAAAAGAGCTCTAATTAGTTTTTGGGAGTCTGTGGAACATTTAAAGAGTGCAAACAAGGTAGTATATATAGGCTCAAGGGATTTTTAATTCCTAGCTGATGAAAATTGCATATTAGGCATGTTGTCTCTTTTCTCAACACAGCTGTAAGTATACATTAAAAGAATATTTTAATCTAAATATAATATTGTCATTATATCTTAGCCTGTTTTGACAAATAAAATTATATTTTGGAATGTGTAGTCATGGGGAAAAGAGATTCATAAGTGTCCTAAGAGATTAAATTGCTATTTAATAAATTTGGTCTTGTTCACCTCAGTCTCATAACCTTGCCATTTATTATAGCATAATACTCATTTTTCCTTTTTGTTCATTTTTATTCTTCACTTTATAATATGTATTTTTCACAACTCTTCTTTAATTTCATTTAAAATTTGATTGAATAAACGAACATAAAGTACATTTGTGGTTATGTATGCCTCTGTCAATGAAGAAGCCAATGGTTAAACAGTGTTCTTTGTACTTGCAGGTTCTGAATAGATAATACAAATTAGCTGGGCACGGGATATAGTCCTGGCAACTCAGGAGGCTGAGGTGGGAGAATAGCTTTAGTAATTGAGGCCAGCCTGGGCAACATAGCAAGACCCTATCTCAAAAAAAGAGAAAGAATAAATGTCTATACATTTTTAGTGTATATGTATGCATATGTCTACATACATACATAGCAATATGTTTAATGTATATACATGAAATATATCAGTGTATAACATTTCCAGAGGTTTATTAATAGAAGCACAGAGAGCATTCTTGTGTATTGAATTGCTCATTTGCTTATGAATTTTGCTAGAACAGAATGTTAATTTAAAATACATTATAAATCACAAACTGCCTTGGTTAAGGAACTAAATATAGACTTACAGTATTTTAAAATTTTTGTCTTAGGAATATTTCTCATTGTTAAGTTACAAACCACAAATTACCTTATTTTACCCATTATTGTATTTGGCAACTTCATTGCTTTTTTTAATCAACACCTTTAGCTCCTCTCAAAAGAATACAGTAAAGAACAATCTAAAGAGTTTTCTTAAACAACTAACTATGTTTTCAAAATTCTCAAGAAATAAGAGCATACAGTTTCCTCAAAATAGCCACATTTTCACCTAGCAGCTCATTACTATATGTATTTTATTTTCACTACTGTTGAGAACTTTACATACCATTCCTAGAGTTAAGTATCTCTAGAAGAAGTGTAAATATTATGTCAATCAAAAGAGATGTTGGCATTTCTGAAGTAGGCCAGTGGTGACCCAAGTGTACTGTGTAAGACTAAGCTGATCAGTATAAGGTTGATGACAATGTAATTATGCTGCATTAACATTTTGAAGAATATCTGTCTTCTTTTTTCAAAATGTACGACTACTATATTGATATATTTCTGGGATAAAAATTATTTATATTAGTGAGTGAGGACTTACAAGTATTCATTTTGATAAAAAGTCAGATGAATTTTCGTCAATAATTTGTATCCTTGTGGAATTGAGATTTATGGAAAGCTATCCACTGCAGAAAGAGAATTTCTAATTCTTGTGTTTCCTCCATTTCTGGCTTTTAAAAGAAATTACAGATGTTAACTGTTTGACATAAGGTGCTTATTTTAAGAAACCAGTAATTTTTTCAGGGCCTAACACTTATCCCTTAACTCTGAACATGGACACAGAAGTCTAAGCTCTGCAGTGGTAACAGTATCAGGATACATCCCAAATATCTTCCTTCCAGCCTTAAAATGCAAACAATTCAGTGGAAAATAATTTCTCTCAGAGATAATATTACTTACCCTTCATGTTCTTCAACTCTTGTCTTTTCAGAATGAAATTCCACAATTAGTTGGTGAAATTTATCAGAATTTCTTTGTGGAAAGCAAAGACATATCTGTAGAAAAATCACTTTACAAAGAAATCCAGCAATGTCTTGTAGGAAATAAAGGTATTGAGGTGTTCTGCAAAATCCAAGGAGATGTATATGAGACCTTAAAGGATAGATATTACCCTTCATTTATCGTCAGTGATTTGTATGAGAAATTGATGATAAAAGAGGAAGAAAAACATGTCTCAAAATTGATTTCCAACAAAGATGATATGGTGAGTCAAATTTAATTTTTGACTTCTTTTTCAGTGAATAAGCTTTAAATATTATTCATTGGGCACATATTAGAGGAGCTAAATTTGATGTACATCTCCATGTTTTAATATATAGGATTTTAAGTAGAATAAGAAGTTCAATTAACTCGTTGCTTCTGATCTTGTACAATTCTTTCTTCCCTTTTCTGCCCTTCCAGCCAATTTGCTACCACTATCAGTACTAAGTCAAAACCTTTGCCTGCCTTAGATACAACCCTAGTTTGACTCCTGAAAAATAAGAATAGATCATTCCTGGCTTAGGCCAGATAAAGGAATCAGTAGAGCTATCGTCTAGCCTCCAATTAGTGAGAAAAGGGTTGGCAGGGGCTGGGGGGCGGGGTGGATGAAAAAAAAGGGATATGGAAGGAGTTAAAGTAACTATTTTGGAGTTTTAAAAAATCAGATGAAATTAAAATGTTCTAAAGAAATCTTGGTAAGCCATACCTTAGGTCTAATTTTCTTATAGTGTCTACTCAGTCATTTTGAATAGCTTCAAGTAACTTCTCTCATTTACTAATGGTGACTACATCTTTAAGATTAGTACATAAAAAGATTATAATTTATCCTGGATTTTTTTTCTCTGCCCAGTTCTCTGTATCTCCAATTCTGAGGAATCTTTGCTCTTAATAGTATTTGAAGTCAGTTTGAGGTTTCTGAACTATTGTTACATTTTATGATCTTTTCTTAGAATTGTTTTAAGGTTTTGCTACTTAGTTTTTTGTTTATTTGTTTTAGGGGGGTAGCAGGGATTGAACTCAGGGGCACTCAGCCACTGAGCCACATCCTCAACCCTATTTTGTATTTCATTTAGAGAGACAGGATCTCACTGAGTTGCCTAGTGCTTTGTTGTTGCTGAAGCCAGCTTTGAATTCGCAATCATCCTGCCTCAGTCTCCTGAGCTGCTGGGATTATAGGCGTGCACCACTGTGCCTGGCTGTTAGTTCTTTACATATAAAATCACTGAACTGATTGGTCATCTCACTACTCATTGCAATTTTTTTTTAAAGATAGATCACAGTTTGTTTTAACTGTCATCTTCCTACTTCAGATATTTAAATTGTTAATATTTTAGCAAATGCTGTAAAACATATTATTCAAATTAATAAAAAGATAAGTCAAATAAGGACTTGAACTGACAGTTGAAGTGAGAGGTAACCATAAACAAACTCATAAAAGGTCTACCACCTAGGATTAAAAGAAGGCCAATGTGTACTATTGACTTTTTGAAAACTATTGGTATTCTTTGTTTCAATAATCCTGGAAGTGGTAACTTCTAGAAATGTTTGAAAATGATTAAAATGAAGGAAATTTTTTAAGCACGATGGAGTTTGTTTTAGTACATCTGAGGCAGTGAGATAACGAAAGAAAAAAAAAGAAGAGTTGACTCATAGCAGGAACAACAATAGAAATACACCTCCATAAATTGTCAGTACAGTAGAATACAATGAAGCTAAAAAATTATAATTTTGAAGACTATTATAGCCTTAAAATATACTACTTTATATTTTTTGAAAAGGGTAGAATACCCACTTTAATGAGTACAAGGTATAGGATTACATAATAATGCATATATTTAAAACAATGAGTAGAAAGAATAAAAATGAAAACATCTTGTTTTTCTAGAACTACCAGTACTATTATTTTGTCTTTGGAAAAAAAATCTAACTTTATGTTTGTTACAGTTAATAAAAATTAGGCCTGGTGCGATGGTGCATATCTGTAATCCTGAGGCAGAAGGATCACAAGTTCAAAGCCAACCTCAGCAACTTAGTGAGACCCTTAGCAACATAGCAAGACCCTGTCTCTAAAATTAAAAACAATAAAATAAAAAGAGCTGTGGATATAGCTAAGTGGTAAACACCCATGGCTCAGTCCCTAGTACCAATAAATAAATAAAATAAATAGTGAATGAATGAATGTACTTATGTAAAAATTAGAAGAAGAAAGTCTGGAAGAAAATTAAAGAGTGAACAAACCAGAAGATACTTCTCAGCAGCTCCATTCAGTGCTCTGTGTGCTGTTGGTTATTCTGAAATCTAATTCCTGTGCTGTTTGGTAATCTATTCAGATTTTTCCAAGTTGTGTAGTTCTTTATTACACTTAGGTCATTTTCAAATGCTACTTTGCTGGTAAAATTATCTGCCTATTAATTTACAAAATATGTCTTCAAGAGAAGGACCGAACAAAGTACTTACGAAAATGTGGAATTTAGAATTTTTATTTTAAAGTGACTTACGTTAGTTTCTCATAATATTGTTAGGAAAGAAGCAAGATCTCTGTCAAAGATTAGGTATAGATTTTTCAGATCAAGTTGGGATGATAACTCAGTTGCCTTCCCTTGTTCTATGCAGATTTCCTTGGATGTACCATTTAGAGAATAACACCATGCAACCCTGCTCTCCCACCTTCTTCAGGTTATTAAATATTTCCCTTTTCAACACAATTCTGAATACCAATTACTTCAATTTTTCTCGTTGTTGAAAAAAGAAAACACTCTGCTTCTAAGCATTCTGTTTAAGTATTTTTTCCTTTATTGGAATCTAGTACTTTGGAATGGTGTCCTGTGATGATATAACATCTGCATAAAAGATAATAATTGCTAAGGTTTATTTATTTATTTTTATCATCATAAGACATGGTGGTGTGTGGCTTTTCCTCCAGGGCCTGGAAAATGAGGCTAGTGAGGAACCTTTAGATGAAGGTGCCAGTGGGATTAATGAACATACCAATTTTGCTGTCAACAAACTCCGAGAACTAAATGAGAAACTTGAATATAAAAGGCAAGCTCTAAATTCTATTCAAAGTGCACCAAAACCTGACAAGAAGGTAACTCTTTTTTGCTTTCAAGATTGTCTCTGGGTTGGGGATGTGGCTCAAGTGGTAGCGCGCTTGCCTGGTACGCATGCGGCCCGGGTTCCATCCTCAGCACCACATCCAAACAAAGATGTTGTGTCTGCTGAAAACTAAAGAATAAATATTAAGATTCTCTCTCTCCCTCTCCCTCTCTCTCTCTCTCTCTCTCTCTCTCTCTCTCTCTCTCTCTCTCTCTCTCTCAAAAAATTATTTAAAAAAAAAGATTGTCTCTGAGTTTCTATTTGTTTAATTTGATAAGTATTAGTTTTCAAACTATGTTGAGAAATGTCAATTTCTTTAAAAAAGAATTTTAACTATGAGCAAATTCCATTTTTGTTTGTATTATTTTGGTTTTGCTTCTAGGATAGAATTAGAAAAGCATTTGTTTTTAGTCTTTTCTGATTTGGAGTTTTTTCTGAGTCATCTGCTGTGACCAGTTGCTCACAGTTGATTCTGCTTTGCCAACAGTACCTTTGGGGGGAAGAGGCTTAAGCTTTCTCTTGTGCTGAAATCATTTCTGGAAGTAAGTTTCATACTCAAGGACAAATTTGGGGGGGAAAATTTTTTTTCCTACTGACACAAGAATAGAAAATCTCACAGAATTGTGAAGACAAATAAGTTGCTTTTCTAAAAGCAAGAAAATTTGAAAGTTTAAAAATGTAAACAGTATTTTGCTAGTTGGCGTTTCTCAGACTAAGCTGTGTGGCAGCCTTTTGCTTTGTCTTTATGCCTCTTTGGAGGTTTTTTCTCACAGGGTATGGCTTATGTTCTTTGTTCAGCCAAATGGGTCTCCTCTGGCAGTTCCTGAATGTGTGTGTGTGAGGGTTTCAAACTGGCCAACAGAGCAACTTTGAATAAAACAATTTAAGTGGATCACTTTGGGTTTTCTTCTTTAGTGCTTCTTTAGTACTTAGTACTTCTTTTGTGGAGATTCAAATGCTTTTGTAATAAGAGAATATTCCTGAAATAAAATGTAAGGAAACAATGTGTTCTGTACCTATTCACAATCTATATAATCATAACATCTATTTGTCTATTATCCAGTTAAACCAGTGAGTTTTCCTTAAAAAAGAAGAAAAAAAAAACAAGAAGAAAGTTCTGCAAAGGTGTATAAACTCTGTTAGTAATGATTTTTTAAAAAATTATATGGGAGTCAAGTGTAGTGGCTCACACCTATAATTCCTCAGGAGGCTGAGGCAGGAGTATCACAGGTTTTAAGCTAGCCTAGGCAATTTAGCAAGACCTTGTTTCAAAATAAAACATAAAATGGGCTGGGGATATAGCTCAGTGATAGAGTTTCCCTAGGTTTAATCCCAAGTAGTGAAAATAAATTTTATCAGGCAAAAGAAAGTTTAATATGAAAGACACTTTAGTAATCATTAATGATTTTCTGAGAAAAAAAAATTCAGCTTTCCTGGGTTGTTTTAAGAGAGGTTTATTTCCCCCCTTAAATAGAATCATTCCCCCCAATTGGTACATATAGAACTTGTAAAGCCCTGCAGTTTTCCCACTGATAGAAACATCTTTGAGATAATAAGTAGAATTAGCTGACACGGTAGATGATCAGTATCTGCAATATGGTGTGTTCTTTAAGAACAGTTGACTTTCTTATTCTGGATTCATCTCATTATAAATTAAAATGTATTTTGAGGGAGCAGTATGAAAGATGAACTAGAAAATCTTCATTATTTTCTGTTTGGTTCATCATTTCATTCAAAGTTATTCTTTAGCTATTCTTACATGAATCTCTAATAAGCATGGAGTAAACATTCTGAGCTTTAATTACATGAAGGAATTCTCAAGAGATTGGAGCGATTCACTGTTATTATGGGTTAATTTGAACACTAATCTTATGATCATAGCAAAGATAGTCCACATTTCCTGTTAAATCCAATTGTCCACAGGCTGCTTCAGGGAGCACTTTGCTTTTCAGCAGTTTTGTGCTGGGCATAGAGGGCTGCATGATGTAAGGCAATTGGTACTTTTCCCCAGAAGGACACATTGTGTTCCTTCTATGTCCTTCATTCACATTGGTAAAAAATAAAATATCTGATAATTGACTTTTTAAAGCTTAAGATGGATATTGAAAAGGTTTTAGTAACCTAGCAATGAACACACACACCCCACAAAAATCTTGTGCTAGAAAGACTTTTGTGGATTAACTGTCTAATTATGAATCAGACCATTTCCCTATGCATATAATAGTATAGTCTTCTTCCCCTCAAGAAAGAAAGTCAGGAGTTTGCTGACCATTCCTCTTCTCTCGAATCTCTGCACTAACAGTGTCACTGGCTACTGGATGTCCAGTTGGCCTTTTAGCTTGATTTTCTGAAATCCAATGCCCAGATTTTATTTTGTTTTATTTCTCTAGAGAAATTTTGTGAGACTGGAGCAAACTTTCCAATTCTAGGTCAATATTGGGAGTATATCACTAACGAGGAAGAATCTCAGTAATGGAAATGATGAGTAAATGCATAATGCTGTGCTAGTCACTGTGGAGCAAAGCCTGACACCTGCCCTCATCCAGCAGAAGTGCTGTCTAAGAAGTAGTCACAGCCCTTTTTGATGATAAAAGGGCACAGTCGGGAGGGCTTTCCTTTAGGCCTTCTGAGGAAGGAAAGAAACCTGGGAGACACTGCATATTCATGAGAGTTCCTATGGAGGCAAAGCTGCAGTCCTTAAGCTACAGAGTTACATAACCCTGTAGGTTTTCTCATAAGAGATCCAAGATGATGACAAGCAGAAAAAATTTTTAAATATATTTATATTTTAAAGTTGTGGTAAAAATATATGACAAATTTTACTACTTAAGCCATTTTTAAGTGTGCATTTCAGTGGCATTAAGGACATTCATGTTGTTTTACAGCCATCACCGCCATCCATCGGCAGAATTTTTTTCATTGTGAGAAACTTAAACTCTGTATCCCTTAAAGAGTAACTCCCATTTCTTCCTCTCCCAGCCCCTGGGGACCACCATTCTACTTTCTGTCTCCATGAATTGAACTATTCGATGTACCTCAGATGACTGGAATCATACTGTATTTATCCTTTATGATTGGCTTTTTTTTACTTGGCATGGCATGATGTCTTTGAAGGTTCTTCTATCCTGTAGCATGTGTCAGAATTTTATTCATTTTTAAGTTCATTGCAGGTGAATGCCACGTTTTGTTTTGTTAATCCACCATTCATCCACCAATAAACAGTGGCTAACTTTCACCATTTTGCTATTGTAAATAATGAATGATGTTATGGACATGAATACATAAATATCTCTTAAGAGATTCTGTTTCCATTTCTTTGGGGGTATACCTAGAAAAGGAATTTCTGGGTCTAATAATTCCATTTTTAATTTTTTGAGGAACCTTCATACTATTTTCCATAGCATCTGCACCATTTTACAGTATGCAAGGGTTCTAGTCTTTCCATGTCCTCCAAATACTTGTTATCTTATTCTTTCTGTTCCTCCTCATGAGTGAGAAATGGATTTTTTTTTTTTTGGTGGATGGAAACAATACCTTTTATTTTATTTATTTATTTTTATGCAATGCTAAGGATCAAATCCAGTGCCTTACACATGCTAGACAAGCGTTCTACCACTGAGCCACGACCCGACCCCAGCCCTCATTGGGCTTTTGATTTGCATTTTCCTACTAATTAGTAATGTTGAGCATGTTTTCATGTGTCTGTTAACCATTTGCATAATTGTCTTTGGAGCAATGTCTATACAAATCCTTTGCCCATTTTGTAATTGTTTTTATTTATTTATTTACTTGGGTTTTTTTTTTTTTGGTTTGTTTTTAGCTATCTTTGAGTTTTAGGTATTTCCTTTTTTATTCTAGATGTTGAAGCTTAATCAGATGTATGATTTATAAATATTTTCTCCCATTCTATGGTTTGCCTTTTTACTGTGTTGATAGTGTTCTTTGATTCACAGATGTTTTTAATTTTGAGGAAGTCCAAGTTGTCTATTTTTGTTATTGTTGTTGTTGAGTATGCTTTTAGTATCATAGCCAAAAAATTATAGCCAAATCTAGTATTATGATACTTTCCCCCTATACTTTATTTTGTTTTTATAATTCTGTACTACTTAAGCTACTGTCTTTGATCCATCTTCAGGTATTTGTTTTATGTGATAAGGATCCAACTTCATCTTTTACACATGGATATCCATTTTTCTAGCACCATTTGTTGAAAAAACTGCATCTTTCCCCAATTGAATAGTCTCAGCACTCTTGTTGAAAATCATTTGACTGTATAGGGGAATGTTTCCTTTGAGGTTCCCTTTTATATTCCATTGGTTCTTAGGTCTGTCTTTATGTCAGTCCTGCTTTGTTTTGATTACTGTAGTTCTGTAGTAAGTCTTAAAATCAGAAAGTGTGAGTCTTCCAACTTTGTTCTTTTCCAAAATTATTTTGGCTATTTGGGTCTCCCTGAATTTTAGGATGGGATGCTTCTATTTCTACAAAAAAAATTCATAGAAATAATGATAGGGATTGCATTGAATGTGTAGATTGCTCTTGATAGTATTGACCTCTTAACAATATTAAGTTTTATAATTCATGCACTTGAGATGTCTTTGTAAATATTTGTTGTCTTTAATTTTCTTATCAGTGTTTTATAGTTTTCATATTTCACTTCCTTGGTTAATTCTTCAGTATTTTATTCTTTTTGCTGCTATTGTAAATGGGATTGTTTTCTTAATTTCCTTTTTCGATTGTTTATTGTTAGTATATAAAAACACACACCTGGTTTTTGTGTGTCAATTTTGTATCCTGACACTTTGCTGAATTGCATAGCTTTTTAAGTGCTTTCATAACTCTCAGGATGTTTTCCTATGGCAGATTGTTTCCAAGTTGAAGGATGAAATAATTCTAATAGAGAAAGAACGCACAGACCTTCAACTGCACATGGCGAGAACAGATTGGTGGTGTGAGAACCTTGGCCTGTGGAAAGCGTCCATCACCAGTGGAGAGGTAGGCTTCACTACTTTTGCCTGATATTTATTTTAAAGTTTGACTTTACAAGGCAAAATTTTGTTCTTGAGAATTAAAACTGATGCTAGAAAATCTCTCTCGTTCATTTAGACCATACTTGTCTGCTGTCTTCCTTCCCTCAATATTTTCACTCAGTTTTGCCTGGAGTTAGTAACTATCACAGGCTGCTTGATACAGATCTGATCTTACCCTGCTTTGTATGAAAAGTTGCTCTTGTTCACTAGAATTGCAAGCAACTTTGCTATCAGAGCATTTAATGCACCTGAAGGTTAGGGCCAGGGTTAGGGTTAATTTATTTTTCCGATGATGATTGAAATAAAATAGAAAGGACTTTTTGAAACTTAGTTTTAAAAATTTAAGAACATCTGATTGTTCCATCTTGCTGACTTGAATTGCTTAAACCTCAGACATTCTAAGTTCTTTAATAATGAATGTTTTCCCTTTTAATTACCTGACTGTTCTTTGAGAGAATGGGATAACAGTGTGCAGTTACATAAATTAGACTCTAATTTCACTTCGGAGGAAAGATGCTTCTTATAGGCATGACAACTCCCTCCTGTCACTCAGGTGGAAACCTGGAGACAAAAATCATGTCTACTATGTACAGATAGCAATATCCTGAGAAGGTATTGTTATTGTTTTGCTTTGTCATTGTTTCAAATGGCTGTCTTTGTTCTTCTCTGCTATCATATGAGTGACTTGACACTCCTGCTGGGGGAGGGCTTAAAATTCACAATCTTAAGTTCACTTCTAGATAGATGATAAAACAAAGCAGTTTTCCAAGAGCTTCCCTGAAAGAGTTTAACCAAATGCCCTTTGGCACTTGTTGTCACTCCCATTAGCGCAGCTATATGACAGTATACCTTTTTAGAGGTCAGGGAAGGCCTTGGAATACCATATGAAAAATATAGTAGTTGGTAATTGCAGATGAAGTTATTATTTGGGGTGAAATCTAGAAACGTGATGGGCTCAAGGGTACATAATGTCAAAGGGTAGTAGAGGAAACCTGTTGAAGGGAAAGAACACAAATTTCGTCACCTCAGCATTGCTTAGAGCTATCTGTGGTATTTCCAGTAGTCAGATATTCAGGGAGGGAAGGAGGGAGAGATGAAGTGGAAATCCCCAAAGGTACTTTGCCCTGGTCATCAGCCATTACACTGGGGTTTGCTGTGGTTCTTGTCACTGACAAGATAAGGGAAATGGATACAGAGGAGTCACCTGACAGCCAGCAATCACAAAGCAATCCCACATACAAATGTGTGGAAGATGCATTTACATGGAGCCAGACTCTTGACTTCTGATCCTGGGGGACCCATTCATCAGATGTGTGGTCCTAGGAAAGTCCATTACCCTGTCTCTGCCTCTACTTTCCCATCCATGGGGGCAGGGAACAGTTTCCCTACCTCACAGAGCAGAGTGGGTTTTTTCAGTAAACTTTGCATCTCTTCCTTTTGCCTTTCTTATTGACTCTTTTTCTCTAATTCAGTTTTTGATACTGATTTAGACAAATGTTCAATGTATTTTCTTATCTATTTAGGTTAAAAATAATAGTGGCCTATTCTAAATTATGATGGCAGGCATGTATACATGTGTGTGAGAATTAAGTTGTAAGATTTCACAATGTAAAATTTCACAAAAACAGCAATCATGGGTTATTGAGTCCTGATATGAACCGAGGAGGCCCTCAAGCCTTCCCTGAAAGAGGCTCTCACTATCTGATAACTCTTTGCTTGCTATGAATGTGTTTTGTCAGGGAAGTACACTTAAGAGGTTAAGCCTACTGTGTATGTTTTATTTTGCTGTATAATAGATTTCTTAGCTTAAAACAGCACCCTTTATCACCTCACACCTCTGTAAGTCAGAAGTAGGTACAGTATGGATAGTTCTTTGTCCATTGTATCACAAGCTGAAGTCAAGGCATTAGCCAGACTGAGTCCTTATCTGGGGCATCTGGGGGTAAAAATAAATAAATAAATAAAAAGTGTCCAAGATTTTCAGGTTTATTTGCAGAATTCAGTTCCTTGTGGTTGAAGATCAGAGGTCTCTATTTCCTTTCTGGCCTCCTTCTTGGACTTCCAGACTTTCTGACTTCCTTTTCTGTTACTTGCCAGAAAAAAACTCTCTGCTTTTAAAAGGGCTCATATATGATTAGGTTAGAACCACCCAGATAGCTTCTGTCTGAAGATTTGTGCCATATTGCATAACCTAATTGTCAGAATACAATCCATGTTCATAGACCCAGGCATTATGCAGGGCACACCAGGGAGAGGGAGGGCTCAGAGGACATTTTAAAACCTTCCTACTACATCCTCTCACCTTGCTTTCGGTTGTTGATTTTGATTTTTTTTCAAGGTTACAGAAGAGAATGGTGAGCAAATGCCTTGTTACTTTGTCACAGTAAGCCTACAAGAAGTTGGAGGAGTTGAATCTAAAAACTGGACTGTCCCAAGAAGGCTCAGTGAGTTTCAGAATTTACACCGGAAACTTAGTGAGGTATGAAAACTCATGAATGCAAGATTCTAGCATTACTGAGCACAAAGAGATTCAAGAGTTCATTCTAGTTTTCACACATAAGAAAACTGATTAGTCTTTCTCTTTGCTGTTGATACTGGCACAGTGACATTTTCAGCCTGACATTTGGAAATTAGTCATAGGTCCAAATCTAGTCTGATCCTTTAAGACAGACAGTTGTCTAATTTTCATTGTAAATTGCCATAGAGCCTCAGAGCTACAAGTGACCAGGGATCACATAGGGCCAGTGGTGTTGAAGCTGCCAGTTGTGACCCTTAATGAGAAGTGAAACCAATTATGAGTTACGTAGGAGAGTAAAGTATATTGGCTGCCCTCACATTTACTAACAGAGGCACAGCCTCTAGAGCCTCCAGACTGCTCCACTCTGAATCCTAACTTTACACAAAGAGACTTAAAAAAATGTGGCCCGGGGTTCATCACTCAATTTTTTATACTCTCCTCATCAGTGAAATAGAAATATTAATAGTTCCTGTTCACCTACCTCACAGGGTTATTGTGAGAACTAAGGGAATAAATGTATACAGAGCATTTAGAAGAACATGCGGCATATATTAGGCATTATTGTGTTTTACTAATAATAATAGTTGCAGTAATGACCACTGTTTCACTTTTGTTTTATATGTGTACATAAGATACACATATGGATATGTATATTTTTTATTTTTTAGTTGTAGATGGATATAATATCTTTATTTTTATTTATTTACTTTTATGTGGTGCTGAGAATTGAACCCAGGGCCTCATGCATGCAAGGCAAGTGCTCTACCAATGAGCTACAACCCCAGCCCAAGGACGGATGTATTTTTTTAAAGCAATGCCTAGTTTATTTTTTAAAAAATATCTTTTAGTTGCCAATGGCCTTTATTTTATTTATTTATATGTGATGCTGAGAATTGGATCCAGTGCCTTACATATGCTAGGCAAGCGCTCTACCACTGAGCCACAACCCCCGCCCCTGGATATGTGTATTTACATTATGGTTGCAATGTAGCATGTATTTCCTACTGTGGGTTTTAGTCAAAAATGTTTGCATGCCACTAATCTAGGTCAATTTTTATATTTGATAATTTTATATCTGATTCAAGAATTAACTGACTTGTCTGTCATTAGACATGTTCATAGTGAACAAATCGGATTAGAATTGAGATCATCTTGCTTTTAGTTTATTATTCTCCTACTTTTCCTCAGACCTTGAATCTTCTCTAACTCTCTTCCTACTGGAGATAATTGCTGTTTCCCCAGCAATGAAAAGCTCTTCAGTCATTTCTACTTTAATTCAAGTCTATTTTTGTCTTGCACAAAATTAACTACAACTGGAAAAACTCTTGTGGTCACCTCTTAGACTTCTCTTTTGCAAATGAAATATGTCTGTTTCCTTTAATCTTGTCTCCTAAGGTGATTTTTTTTAAACTCTCTTAATCACTAGCTTCTGAATGTTGAACTTCTTCAACTGCTTTTTAAAGGATGATATCCCAAACTAAATGCCATACGTAATACAGAATTTCTCAAATTGACTATGGTCACTCCAGCAATATAGAAAGCAAAATATTTATCTGAATGTAAGAATAAATTCTTCCCAAAATTGTTGAGTAAAATTGATACTACAGAAAATTGCATTGTTTGCCCTGTGGCAAACCTTTGTGAAACCAAAGTTTAGTATCAAGCTAGTTGCTGATAAAAATGGAAGGAGGAAAGGCATTTAGGGGCAATTTTGAAATAAAATGTACTCATAAAATTAAATATATTTAGGAAATAAAAAATAATTACACTAAAGCATTATAAGAAACAAATTTTGAAAATGCTGTGTGTATCCTTTTGTCTAATCATCTTTCCTCATTTGTGGACTGATGGCTGGGCTCTTCTCTTAATCTTGCCATTTCTTACCTTGCAAGATTTCCTGTTGTGAGAATTTTTCCTGTTGGCAGCTGTGACAGGAAGTACCTTTTTGGGTCCTGGTGATTGTAATCTTCCCTTCCAGCTGTTTCACTTCCCTAAAATTTCATAGAACTGTTTTAAGGATGAAATAACATTCCACATTTCTAGCACAGTGTCTGATAGAATGTATGACTTAATCCATAACAGGCAATCTATTGTTATTAATTATTAATATATCTTATTATGATTAATGTATTTACTTTCTACAGTTTGACATTGCAGGGCATAATAAAACTACAACCCAAGTTTGCTTTTTCCCCCACCCCCCTTTTTTTTAAACTTGGGTCACTTTGTTTACAAACATGTTAGAAATACTGCTCTAGTAGGAAAATTTTGTGAACCAGGTTTTCATACCAAGCATAATGTGCTACTGTGCATGTTATTACAACTCCATATTATCAGCCTAGCTTCATGATTTCATGTCTTCTAGGTATTTCTAGCTCTGGGGATGAGCTTTAACTTTTTCCATCAAATGCACTATTCGTCCAGATACTTTTAAGTCTAGTTACAGTGGATAGATTTTCAAGGTCTTAAATCTCAGAGGCACAAGTACAGGAGGAAGATATTTGTTTTGTTCTAATTATAAGTCTAAATCTTTTTAAAGGTTAAGATATAATTTTAAAACACTAACATTTAACTTTTCTCCTACAGTGTGTCCCTTCTATTAAAAAAGTCCAGTTGCCTTCTCTTAGCAAGCTGCCTTTCAAATCTATAGATCACAAGTTTATGGAAAAGTCAAAGAATCAATTAAATAAGTTTTTACAGGTAAGCAAGTGAAAAGTTTTAGATATGAAAAGGAAAATGAGTTATTTGGAGTTAAGTAATCATTGTCCTGAAAGCTTACTAGTTTGATTTTTGTTCTCACCAGCTGTGCCAAACTTACGGTCAGGAGCTGCCAGCTTTTTTTGCATCACTTATCCCCACCAAGGGAAACTTACTACTGTCCTGACTCTAAGCAATAGTTATCATTACTTTTGAACTTGATATAAGTGAAAATATACAGTGCACATTCCTTTGTGTCTTTTTCATTCAACATTATATTCATGAGATTCATGCAAGTGTTGTTTTAGTTGTAGATCATTTTCATTACTGCATAGATTTTTCTTTGTGTGAACACACTACACTCTATCTGTTCTATTGTTGATGGGTGTTTAGAATTTGAGGCTTTTACAGGGTGGCTTTTTCTACTGCCTGTTGTTTGGAGAATATATGTTAATACCTAAGGATTGTAATTTTTCAATGTGAGTGTAGACTCACCAGTAACATGTAAGGGTTCTCATTGCTTCACATCCTCATTAACACTATTTTCTGTCTTTTACTTCTTAGCTGGTGGTTCATTGCAATTTTAATTATTCATTTATTTTTTTGTTGGTGATGGGGTATTTTTCCCTTGGCCCCAGTTTCATAATATTGAGTCCTCTCAGAAGTGGTTATTCTAGGTGGATTTATAGAATGTGTCAGGTCATTTGCCATCTGAACAGATTGTAAGCCTCATGGACTAATCCCTCTGAGACTAAAAAAACCTCATCACTGTCCCAGTTGCTGTTATCAGAAGCATATTTTGCTCCACAGTGTTCCATCTCCTCTGGTAGTGACCGTCATAAATGGTAATAGTTTCATTGGCTTATTCACTCTTAAATTCTATATTTTGAATGATAGACACATTTTTGTCATTACATTGATGATTCTACTGTCTTATCGTATTTGTACATAAACATACTCAATTTATGTTCTGCCCTCATCTCCCCTAGGTCAGATAAGTACATTCAGAATTCTAGATAATTTCCAGCTTAAGGTCCAATAAAAACAGTTATGTAATTATGTAAACAAGCATTGTTTCAAAGGTGGTGGATCACAGTGAAATGAAACTGTTGCTGGCAGGCAGGGCCACCATGGAATTCAGAAGTTTCTTTTTCAGCAGACATACAAAGTCTGAACATAGCCATGAAAGGTTGTGTAATGGTATTCATGAATAATTTGCAGACATTTAAGTTACCCAAACACAGATGAGTGAATGTTATCTTTCAAAGGTAGTGGCCTCTGAGATCTATGAGTTGTTTGTAAAGTAGAAATTTTTTGTTGCTCAAAGTGGTACAGAGTTGAGTGAGTTCCATCATCTTCACAGTATTTCCTACAGGCAGTGATTAGGGAATTCACCCTGGAGAGGATTATTTGCTATTAAGAACACTGAGAATTGATCTTATATAAAGTTCATTGTGGAGAGAAGGGGTTAAGTTCAGAATTATGATGAAAGTAAATTCATGACACAATCAATTTTAACCTAAGTGTCCCTCACTTTTAATTTCCTTTCCTATGTCTGAGTTGCTACTGCACATATCCATGCAAGTCTTCTGCAGAGTATGTGTTTGCCTTACTTGTAGTAGCTCCCAGCAGCACAGATCATTTCTTATCTAGAGTAATTAATCCTCTTTCTTCTGCAGAAGCTACTTTCAGATGAAAGACTGTGTCAGAGTGAAGCACTTTATGCCTTTTTGAGCCCTTCTCCTGACTACCTCAAGGTCATTGATGTGCAGGGGAAAAAAAACTCTTTTTCATTATCCTCATTTTTGGAAAAACTTCCCCGTGACTTCTTCTCCCATCAGGAGGTGAGTGCTCCAAAGGCTACCACTTTTGTAGCATGTTTAAGTAGATATTTTTTTGAAGGCTGTTTGAAATAACAGAATCTTAGCAAATGCATATTACTAAGGAAGGGAAAGAATAAATGCGTCCATCTTCAGTTATTATCTCTGTTATATTTTGGGTCATCTGCTTGTCTTCCCCTATTAATCACCTGGATAAGTTAAGATGCATAAATAAAATGATTACTAAACAAGGTGAATAAGTGAACTGTGGATGAGAAGTTCCATAGGAGACAATCCCTGGGGATGGGGAAGCAGATTGAAGACCGTCATTATGGAGTAGTTGTACCAGTACTGAAGGTTCAGAGGAAGGATGTGTTTGTGGGATGGTTAGTAGGTCATTGGACTAGACTGGAGGGTTTCTGTGGTGCTCTAATGGAAGAGAAGGCAGGGTTCATGTCAGGCTAAGGAGTTTAAACTATCTCCAGGAAATAGAGAGCTGTGGAATATTTTGAAGCAAGATGAATATGTCAGCAATATGTATGAGTAATGGAATGAATAGAAAGAAACTGTAGACATGATCAGTCTCATATTCTAGATGTCAGGCTCTCATGTGTAGGTCACTGAGGCCCCTTGTTTGACTCTGTAGCAAATTGCATAAAACCATCTCTGAAATTTTGCTGCTTCTTAGTTCATTGGCAAATGCCATGCCTCTTCACCAGGATTGGCTTAATGGGTTTGCATAGGGGAACTGGCCATGAAAATGTGCACATGGCTTTACCACCTTGTGAGCTAGGAGATCCCTATGTGTCCCATAGAACATACCCACACCTATGTTCAGGTCTATGGACCTGCCTCCCTCCCCAGCTACTGTCCCACCTCTTTCCTTCATCTGTCTAGACTTGGCTAGTTTACCTCCATTACCTCCTTTTTATGCCAGAACCTCTTAGAATGGCTTAAGCACTTTGAAGGTACTATCTGAAGGGGTCAGTAGCTTCCTCTACTGTTCACCTTCCTCCCACATCTTTGAAGCATTCGTTGTTGCTGGAATTCTGCCAAGCTGTTTTCAGAGAACTCCTCCTTCTTCCAGAAATTCTCCTCAGTCTTTTCCTCTGCTCTCCTGATGTGGTCCAAAGTCCTGTCGGCTACTTGGTTCCACGACTTGGGCTTTTTCCTCCATGCAGACATGAGAATGACTTCCTCGGCTGTCCTCACACTGGCTGGTGTTTGAATGTCTGTAATAATACTTCATCCAATCTGGTGAAAATAGCTGCCTGTGTATGTGTCAGTCTCTCCAGTGGCTATTGGCCAAGAAAAGTCTGGATCCACATTGCATTCATTTTCACTAGCCTGGTGCCTGACATAAGAAATTTTGAACTGAAACTTGCTGACATGCAGATCAGAAAATGAGAAGAGCTGAAGTACAGAATAAAAGCTTGAAGCAGAGCTTTAAAAAATAACTGCATTACTTTAAAATTCACATATTTTTTAAAAAGCAGTGAATGTAAAATTATTTGTTAAACTTTACTTTTAAAACTCAAAATAGTTTTATTTTTAGAAAACTCTAAATTGCCTATGAATTCACTGATTATTAATACCATTGAATGTTTTTTTAATTAGCTTATTTTAAACTTTGAATTAGGCTTTGGAATCTTACTTTTCCCTGAGGTCAGACAGATTTTTGTCCTCCACATTGAAAAATAGATAGATTTTTGTGTAAAAGTTGAGGGATTTTATGAAGCTAAAACATGAGCAAATAGTTTGGAATTTATATTTGAAGAACAACAACAACTCTGTAATTTTCTTGGATAAGTAACCTACTTCCTGTGGCTTTGCTGTACCCCTAGGAGGAGACGGAGGAGGACAGTGACCTGTCAGATTATGGTGATGATGTGGATGGGAAAAAAGATGCCTTGGCTGAACCATGTTTCATGTTAATTGGGGAGATTTTTGAACTTCGAGGAAGTAAGCCTCTTTGTTATTATTTAGTATTATTTACTGATTAAGTGGGACTAATTTAATGTCTCCTTATTTCTGAAGTACGTTAGATATGTATTTATATTCATGTATTTATTGCCATATTACTAAAAATTATTATACAAAAACTATTTTGCATAGAAGAATAATAAATAATCTTGGCTAAAGGTGCAGTTTTGATGCTAGTATAGCATGTGGCCAGGGACATATTTTTTGGACCTATTTTTTGGCCTCCTTTCTTCCTTTAGAGCAGTAATTCTCAATGTAGGGAGTGGAGACATTTGGTGATGTCTGGAGACATTTTTGGTTGTCACAACTTAGGGTGGGGAGTACTGCTGGCGTCTGGTGTGTAGAGGCCAGGGATGTTCCTGAATATCCTACAGTGCACAGGACAGCACCCCCAACAGAGTTAGCCTGTCCATAATGACTAATGCTGAGGCTGAGAAATCCCACCCTAGTGATTCTGAAGGAGATATACTTAGAAGACACAACGGCTCTATATACTCAGATTAGCATTTTTTCCTTGGAGGCAAAGTTGGTCCTACATTTGTTCCTAAACATGTCACTTAAAAATTCTTAGCAAATGAAAAAGCTCTGTTATAAATTTGAATACATCATATGTCTTTTAATCCTCAGCATCTACAATGTCTTATCCATAATAGATAATCAGTAAAAATGCCCAGATGCATGCACTAATGAGTAAATAGGCAAGAAAATTTTAAGTGCCAGAATTATCTTTGATCATTAGACTTTTACTTCTCCTAAGTCTAAGCTAAGAAGATATATAATTTTAATCACTCTCCCTTTGAGTGCATATAGAGAAACAAAAATGTAGAGATTCTGCCTTCAGTGAATTTATACTAACAGGAATCCAAAAATGTAATTTACATTAAGCAATAGATGAAATTTATTTCTACATTAAAGGCAGAGATTTATATGTAAAGAGGTTTATTTTAGCATAATTTAATTAACAAAAATTAGAACTAAGATAACTTTAGAGGTGAGGGATGGACAAGGTAGTTACTTAAGAAATATCCAGGACAGGGATTGTGGCTCAGTGGTAGAGTGCTTGTTCAGCACATGAAGGCACTGGGTTCAATCCTCAGCATCACATAAAAATAAATAAATAAAGATATTGTGTTCATCTTCAATTAAAAATATATTTTTAAAAAAGAGAAATATCCATGAGATAGAATATCATTTGGGCATGAAAAATTCCTTCAAATAAACTGTCTATAGTCTTTCCATATTTTAGATACTTTTAAGGTTACATTGATGTTTATCATAATGTATCTATAGAAAAAGAGATGTACACTGATGTTTAACTTGATTCAGTATAGAAAAAAAATAGTGCTCAATCCAAAGTCGAACTCTCCCTCATTGAAATCTGCATATGAAGCCATGAATCCTCCCAGTTTCCCATTGGAGGTATAAGAATGAGGACACACTATACAAGCCATTGTTGGTGTGTTCTTTTTGATAGGTGCAGAGAGATTAGTAGGGCTCAAAATGCTCTTTGTATCCTGCACACTCTCCATCAAATGCCTGCTCAGAAGTACATTTGGTTTTGCTAGTGACATTTCAGAGGGGAATAAATAGAACATCTTTTATAATGAGATGTGATATATTTGCCATCAGCAAAATCCTTGTGCTGCTGCAGCTGCCTCTGTAGCTTTGAACAAATGAAACCTTGAAAGGAGACATGGACTGTTTTGTTATGGGGGTGGTTGGGGACTGGAGAAGGATAAGAAATAATAGTAGACAAAGAGAATATCAGTGATGAGAGAGAATATTTAGTAAAACCAGTTTTGGTTCCTCCTCTTGTTCAGTATACAAAAAGGAGCCAGTAATACAGCCTTCTCTATAGCCACTCTGCAGTCAGGCATTCCTTCTAGAGCTGCACTGTGCTCACACCCTCTGGGTAGAGCTACCTCTTTTCTGCCCTAGAAAGGCAGCCTGAAGTTATCATCTCTGACAGAAATGCTCATCCCAGCCTGAATGCCACCCTAACTTGAACAAGTCTACATGCTTGGTAACCTTCCAGCAAATTCCATGAAGAAGCTTAAGGCATTTCTGAGACCTGGTTCTGACTCTAATACTTGACTTTTTCCTAGAGGATTAATACTACTTTAACTGGACATTTAGAGCCATTCAAGAAAAATTTGAAAGGATTTCAGAATGTTTTAGTCAAGGGGCAGGTCTGTATGTACTCGTGTGGCTGCCCTTGGGCAAAGGCATGTGTGATTTAGTCCTTTAGGTTTTCTTGCTGGGTACAGGATGCCTGTACTTGTGGCTCCATTATAGCCAAATCTGAATTTCTCATTTCCTCATATGTCAGTAGCCAAACATTACAGTAGCTGGAGGTAAACATACAAATGAAAAATGTAGTTTATATTCCAATTGGTGGATGTAATATATTCTCATAACGTTTTTCTTCACCTATAAAATATATCTCTATGTTAATAAGAAAAGTTTAGGCCCTTCACATACAAAAAACCACCTCAGAGCAAGTAAAAAAGTGAACACTAATTCTTTCCTTCTTTAGATGGAAAAAATGAGGTTCAGAAGGTTCAGAAAAGGAGATATACACTCAGCTGCTCTCAGAGGCAGCACAGGAGATTGCAGAATCCCCATCCCATTCAGGACTCTCACTTTTTACAGTTCATGATTCTTCCCCCAAACACGTAAAATATATAAAATACACAATATACAAACTACTACTCAAATGCGAGCAGTTAAAACTGTCACTTCATTAATATTTCACAATATTTGTCACTTTTTACTACAGATGTTTCTCATTCAGAGCCATGTATTAGCAAATTTTGTCAGCTATCCAGTCAGAAATCTGCAGTAGAAATCACACTGTCTGCTAAGGAATAGGCATTGTTGCCAGTATTCATAAGCACAGGAAGTAAAGTACTGTTTGTCCCTGCTAACCTAGCTCTTCTGAAGCCATTGAGAGCTACAAAAACTCTTAGGTTTCTTCTCATTAGGTGCTTAGTGAAAAGCTTAGAGTTTTCTTGAGCAGAAGTTTGGTAAGCTAGATCCAAATTCTGCAGAAAGCATAGGTATCAGGTCTACAGTTGAATTAAGTGGTAAGATTTTTATGCTTTGTACAGCTATGAAAATGTCTTGTGATATCCTATGATGAGTTTTCCTTTGATTTATATTTTAGTGTTTAAATGGGTGAGAAGAACATTAATTGCTCTCGTTCAGGTCACTTTTGGAAGAACCATCAACAAGTAAGTGTTACAAAATTAACACTTGAATCTATGCCCTACTGAATAGTCCAAGTACCCTATAGTATAGTACCCACCTGATGATTTAACTATAAGTATTTTAATTGGATAGGGAAGAAAATATCTGAATTTCTCTTGCAGAAAGCATGGTGAATTTTATGATAAAAGCTTGAGTTAGTATCAGTATTCTGACTGAAGTGGTCAGAGGATTGGGTTCTACAGAGCTCCTTTTTGATCAGGATGACTAGTTACTGTCATACAATAGTAATTGAATTAGACCAAGGTTTAGACACTAAGCCATAATGAAAATAGGATGGGCATTATATGGCAAGTATTTTCTTAGAGGGAAATAAAACTGTGTATTAACTTTTTTAGAGTTAAGATAGCATTAACATGTCAGTCCTTCTTGTTAACATCTATTATCCATGGTGGGGGTATATGGGTCTATCTAGGCCATATGTAAATTATAAACTAAGTTACATTATCCACATACATATGTATGTATACATACTTATATATATGTTTACATCTTTCTAAGTTTCATAAAAAGTGATCCACATTTTGGCCACTTATTTATGAAAACCCTGGGTCTGTTACTAAAAACTCATCAACAATAATATTAGTTTCTAGGAAATTATTGGAATTTTTAATAACTGCAAAATCATGCAGTCACTAGAAGTCAAATTGAAATTATTAGGTAGGTTCAGTTCTGAAGGGGGTCTCAAAGATTAGTCTAACTCCTCATTTTATCAGTGAGGAAACAGAATCTAAGAAATCATGTGGGTTATATGAGATTACCAGACTGGTCAGCAAACCCAGCTTGGCCTCCTGGCCTGTGCCTGCTCACTCAGCTATGTCTCAAGAGCCTCTAGGCCTGAAATTTGGAACTGCTATTATAAAAATCTTTTAAATAGTAATTCCATATTCAAAACTCTTCAGGAGATAAGCATTATGACTTCCTGCAGAATAGACATGTGAAAAAAAAATCTCTTTTTTTGTATGGTAAAATATATTTTAATATGAAATTGTCAGGTTTTCCCATATGAAAGATTAATTTATTGTTAAATATTTACGTGAGGTTAACATAATAGCTTTACCATACAGAGTTATAAATTTTTATAGGAAACAAAGAAAATTTGTTGCTCTTTTGTACTAATTTTCAAATAGAATATGTTTTCCTTGTGGTCATAAACAAAAGTTTACTTCTTTTATTTCTAAGATTTTTTAAAAAGTAGTTTAAGTTGCATTCAGGCCTTGTTTAGGTAACCTAGAATCATAGGCTTTTGTTTTAATCAGAAAAATGGCCCCTTTTACTTACCGTTTCAGTCTAAAGCAAACCTTTTAACTCTGGTGTTGACAAGCGTCAAAGAAATTTCCAGAATGACCTGATTTTTCTCAGTACTTGAGATTTTCTAATTTATTTTTCTAGTCAGTTTCAACAAATCATCTATACTTTTCCTTGTTCCTTTTTATGATATTGGCTCTTAATTATAAAATGAGCAGCTGTAGTTTGTGAGTGGTGAATACATTTGGCAATTATTTTCAAGAAGATAGGAGAGACTTGTAGAAAAATTTCAGTGATCTTTTATCAGAGAGAGACTTATGGAGCACCTGGAACTTTGCTATTTTTGCCTTTAGCAGATGATAATACATAATAAAATTATGCAGCAATGCAGGCTAGGCCTCTTGCCGTGTACCAATCGTGGTCTCATATACTAGAAGCTTACGAAGTTTCTTCCAGGTCGTGGCTCATAGAAAAATCAGACCTAAATTGACAAAAATGCATAGGTGATGTCCTTTAGTAAGGGTCACTGAATTATAAGTTGTAAATTGAAGTTTTTACTTCATTTCTTCATGGAGTGCCAGTGATTAACCCAAAAGAAAACTACAGAAAACGCAATGCTGGCATGATATTGTTTTAGGAAGGTAAGCAGGAAAGTCAGCAGATTCTTTCTGAAGGCAGGAGTGCCACTAAATTAATTAACAAAATTGTTTTACTTGGTCTAGATTTAAATTGCACAGTTTAAAAAGCAATATAGATGTACAGTTTCAAATAGAATTCATTGCAGTTTGACTCACAGTAGAGTCTAGACCTTCATTCAATAGTGATTGACTACCATGTGGAAAGAACTACTAGGCTTGAAACATGTATTTCAATAGCATTTCTGAAACCCTCATGTTATTCACTTAAAAATCTTGTTAGAAAGTCAGATTCCTTAAGAGCTTTATGATTTATTATTGTTCATGAATCAAATTTGAAGTTAGGTTTTTCTGGCACTAATAGTCTAAGATGATATTTTTTCCCATCTCATTAGAAGCTTTCTCCTCCCAACATCACTACTGTTTCTGGGCTCTCTGAACTTTAGTTTACTTGCCTCTGTAGCCAGTTAAAATTTGACTACTGAAATAAGGCTGGGTGGAAGACCAGTGTAACCAGATAAAAACCATTTATGTATAACTGCAAGTCAAACATCTGCCTAATTTTCATTCCTATGGAAATTTGCAGTTTGCTAGATGGTATTATATTTTTGAAAGAGATAATCTTTTCCCTTGCTCTGAGCATGTGAGATGCTTCCTCTGGGTTGGAGCATCCTGCCTGGTGTTATCTGCCCTAGTAACCCTTAGAGAGAACTAGTGAACAAGCTTGTTCTCCTCCAGGACTTCAGGGGCACAAGTAGGTTTTGCAGTCCACTTTTAACCATCTTAAAAGGGAACTTATGTTTTCAGTTTATAATGCTTCATGGAGAAATTAGTGCATAGTGTTATGCACAGTTAGTCATAAGCTTCAAAAAACAAACTTTTCAATTATTATCTATACAGATAAGAAGATAAGAAATCAACAATGAGTGGTCATGCAAATTAAAAATAACATTCATGGCCAGGATTTAAAGATGGAATTCCCAGTTCATTCATCAAACATTTAGATCAAACTGTATCTTAACCTATCCATTAATGAATGCCTTTTGAGAACTGAGTGTAAAATTTTTAAAAACTTCATGCAAACATTCTTCTTTCTCTTAAAAGACAAATCCGGGACACAGTGAACTGGATTTTCAGTGAGCAGATGTTGGTTTACTACATCAATGTTTTCCGGGATGCTTTTTGGCCAAATGGGAAATTGGCACCACCAACCACAATCAGAAGCAAAGCACAAAGTCAGGAAACAAAACAGAGAGCACAGCAAAAGCTACTTGAAAACATTCCAGGTGAGGCCTGGGATCTCAATCTGAGAGTTTAGAGATAAAAAGGGAATGTGAGCCCTGTTAAGATCTTCTTCATGAGGCTAGGGCTATAGTTCAGTGTAGTTCAGGGACTGGGTTCGATCCTCGCACTACATATTTATATTTATTTATAAGTAAAAACATAAAGATCCATTGATGACTAAAAAAAAATTTAAAAACAACAAAAGATGTTTTTTATTTATATCTCTCAGGAAACATTATTTACAATTTTTAAAACATTATTGTACTTTTAAAAGCCATTTTTCGTCATTTGTTAATTCATACTGAGAATCTTAAGTTTTAACTAGAGAAATGTTTTAAAGCAAATAGTAAATTTTGTGCTTTAGTAGAGGTCAGGATAAAGTGTACTGTAAAATTTTAGTAGTATTAAAAATATATTGATTTTGTTTAAACTGTAGTTTTTTTTATAAATGCCTTATATTGAAAATTCTAAATAAACTTTTTTTAAATATTTGAGAGAACTGACCATTCCTAATGCCTCAGTGCCTTTGTTTACTATGTATGTATCATGTGATATATTCATTGTGCACATTATCAATAGCAACACAGAATTAAAACTTAGTTTTTCAGGGCTGGCCATGTAGCTTAATGGTAGAGTAGTCACCTAGCATACACAAAACCCTGGGTTCAATCCCCAGCACTGCAAAAATTTTTTTTTAAAAATACTTAATTTTTCAGATACACTCCAGAGCCTTGTTGGACAACAAAATGCCCGCCATGGAATAATAAAAATATTCAAGGCACTGCAAGAAACAAGAGCCAATAAGCATCTGTTATATGTGAGTAAATTAAAGCCTGCCAGAGAAACTAAGCACTTCTGGGATTTTTATATTTCTGTTCACATATTGGAGTAGATTTTAATCCATTACATTTTATTTCTTCTTCCTTCTAACTCTCAACCCATGTTTTCTGCTTCATTTTTGTTTCTATCTCTTCATTTGGTGAAAAAGAATAAAAGTGCCCCCCAGTACATACAGCATTCTCAGCCTTATATTCTAGCTGTCTCTCCTGACTTTTGATGCAATATTTCTGCCTCCTCTGTTTTCTTTTTCTTTAACTTTTTTAAAAATTTCTTACATACATGACAATAGTGGAATGCATTACAAACATAATTATCCATTCACAACACCATTTTTCATAACTCTGTATATAAAGTATGTTCACGCAAAATATTTATGCCATTATACATGAGATCTTTTATTATTTTTTTGCATTACAACTCTTAATACACCTTTATACCACAATTTATCATATCTCTGATTGTATATAAAGTATGTTGACACCCAATTCACATCTTCATACTTGTATTTTGTATAATGATGAGGGTCTCCTTCCACCATCCATGCTATTCCCCTTCTCCCTCCCTTTCCCTCCCACCCCTATTCCCTGAGGTAATCTTCCTCCCTTGCTCTCCCTCCCAACTCCTCTGTTTTCTTAACTTCAGTAAATCAAATTTTGATCAGTCACTATTACCAACATTAAATATTGTTGTTTTATTTGACATGGTTAATAAGTCATAAAATAATCAAGTTTATATAATATTAATTCCTTTTGTTTGAGAGTCACTTGTTTACTGAGAATAATCTCTGAATTAAACTTAGACTTTTCTCTTAAGACATAGATGTTTATTTTGAGGAAACCCTTGGAGTAAAAACATACCTTTCTACTTTTTCCCCTTCTTTCTCGGTACAGGTGTTGATGGAGTTGCTGCTAATTGAACTGTGTCCTGAGCTGAAAACTCATTTAGATCAACTTAAAGCTGGTCAAGTTTGAGACTGCACAAATAAACCACCAGAGAAATGTCTGTAATAATAGACATGAAACATTTTCCTCTTTTCCACAGAGGGTCTGACTGAGAACATATTGATTTTTATTTTCATTACCTCCCTCTAGTTTTATGTGAAGCAAGCAGAATTGGGGGGAGGGGTCTTGATGCTATGGTAGGCAACAGGGAAAAAAGAAAATCTGTTTATTAATTTTTAAGTAATAAAAATACTTTCAAAAGTTCAACAATACTGATTGAAATACAACTGTTAATATGTGATAAGAAGCTAGGAAATATTTTAAATATTTATGAAAACAATTTTGTTTTAAAATGAACTATGAATATTGTACAGTTAATTTCCTCACTGAGGATTCTGAACATTCCTATGTTATTTCATGTGTACTGAAGAACATTGTTGTGCAATGCTTTGTGTAAAGTTATTGTGAAAATTTTATTGTCTTTATTTTTACCAAAGATTTCCCATAGTTTGAAGCATTTGAAGCAATAAAATATAAAAAATGAATCACAGTGCTTTATATTTAAGATGCATATCTCAGAGAGATTGAAACATGTGGGGCAGTCTACATATTTATTGAGTGCCTTTTTTTCTAGACACAGAATTAATGTGAAACCTATGACTTTTAATGCATAAAAAGAGCCAAATTAGTGTTTTAAATGAGGCATTAGGGAGGTAAGATGTGAGCTGAACCGTGGAGGCAATTAAGATAGAGAGACAGGAGTGAAGTTCTTTCAAGGAGTTTAGGAACCTGATAATCATCAAATCTTATGAACTACAGCAGGGCTTTAGGGGAGATTCAGAGTACATATTTTGTTTGATTTAATCAATCAATTTTCTTGGGCTTCATCATCTATTAGGGAGTGATAATAAAATGTCTTCTCCCTAATCTTTAGAACTATTGAAAACAAACAAAAAGGTACAAGTTCAGTTTAAATCCATAAAATAAGAAACAAGTTCTGAAAGATAAATGATTGAAACCTAGTACACTAGATTTTATCTTTGAGACTCTTCTAATTAATCTCTTTGATCCTTTTTTTCAAATGAAAATATTTGACATTTCAGGAAAACCCAAAGTTGGCTACTTACAACATAAGAATTATCCTTCAAAGGGATGTTGAAAAGAACATTTAAAATACATCCAGGAGTGAGAAGTAACATGAGATTGCTAAACCCAAAGAACTCATATAACACAGTAACTGAAAATGTCTCTCCTATGTATAACTCTATGTGATCATTTAAACTATAGTTAAGTTTATACTGCAAATGACAAAAAAGTTTTGATATCTCAACATTTATTAATAATTCTTATTTTTTCACATGATATTAGCTATAATGGGTCTTACAGAAGTTTCTTTTGTTGTGTTGTAGAGTAATATTCTAGAAGCCTCAGCTCACTTGAGTTAGACTAACTCTACTCACAGGTTATATACATATCACTGTTTACGGCACTAGTAGTTCGTAAGTAAGTGCCAGGTCATCCACCTTCTGGTAACTACAGTGAACTGAATTTTTAAATTCTGTGTTGGGTTCACATTTAGGCATAACATTTTACCACACATGACACATTATATCCTTACATTTGGGCTTTCTGAAGCCTGTTTCTTCGTTTTTGCTGGCTGTTTGAGTACTGGAGATCAAATCCAGGGCCCCGTGGGTGGAAAGCAAGTGCTTTTCCAGCCCTGAGGTCTATGTTTTAATGGCAGTTTAAAAAGTGGTCGTTACTTTGGGATGACGAAAGATAGTAGATTCATTAAATGTGCCATGAATTCAACATTTACTTCTTTATTATGTCCCTAGTTTAAGACCAGCCTGAGCAACACAGTGAGAACCAGTCCCTGTTTGAAGATTCTTGAGGAAAAGTTTTAGGAACCAGATTAAGGGTGGAGAAGAGAATAGGTTGGGAATTTGGATCTTCACATGGTTGAAGGAATATTGTATGGATGGTATTAAAGGTTGCAAACCAAGTTTATATTGCAGAAAAGATGTAAGTGAGATGTTTTGAAATCTTGTAATGAACTTGAGACATTGAACAGTGTTACTAGGATCTCATAAAGTATTCAGTAGTGATATGAAAATGAGTTTCAAGGATGGTTTAAGTGTATAATTTTTGATATACAAAACATGACTGAGATATCTTACAGACCTAAATTTCCTCCTGAAATTTCTTTCCTTTATCTAAAGACAAAATAAAATTCAAGAAATACAAGCAAGTCAGAGCATAAAACAAGAGCAGGTTATTTTCTGCTATGTAACAGTTCTAGTGATTGATTGTCACATATGTAATTAATTCCATTTTTTCATTACTAAGAGGAGATCTTGTTTAAATCCACTAATGGAAAGAATGTTGTGATTTATAAAAATAAAGGCATATTAATTTATTATGTTAACAAAAAAGGGATAATTAAGGTATCTTTAAGACATATTTCAACGTATTTGTTTCACAATATATTTGAGGTTGCTATACAAAAAAGTTGCTATACAACCTTTTTTATTTTGGCCCAGGGGATCAAATCCAGCTACATCCCCAGCCCTTTTTATTTTTTATTTTCAGACAGGGTCTCGCTAAGTTGAGGGCCTTGTTAAGTTGCTGAGGCTGGCCTCAAACTTTTGATTCTCTTGCCTCAGCCTCCCGCATCACTGGGACTACAGGTGTGTGTCACCAGCCCCAGCACTATACAATCTTATGGATATGAATCTTACTATTCTTACTGTCACCATTTGCTTTCATAGATATCACTGACAGAAAGACTTGCTCATGGAGTTTTAAAACAAAATTTAGATATAATTCTTGTATAATTAGGTGATTTAATGAGATCTTTCTCACATTTTATTGTGCATTGAGTGTATTTGTTTTCAAAATGTAAAATGAGTTGAAAGACCAAGAAGCATCTTGCTTTAATGAATTATCTTATGAATATGCATCAGGGATGTAGTAATGGTGTTGCACATTAAAAAGATCTTTGAGGTAATATTTGGAGGAACAAAATTCCAAGCAATTTTCTTAGACCCTCTCTTTTTTAAAAGTTTATAATAAGTCAGTTATTTTAAAAAATATTTTTAGCATTAATAACTTCAGAAGTAGAAATGCTATATATCAAAAATGTTATTTGAAAATCTAATTCTTTACATTTCTTTGGCCCTTATTTTGTGAATTTAAAATTTTTTCATGACTGAAACAAAAAATTCAAATTAACAACGTGTTATTCAAAATTCACAAAACTAAGCACCAAAGAAATTTAAAGAAACTTTCAAATGGTGTTTTAAAATAATCTTGTAGCATTTATGCTTTGGAATTTATTAACTAGAACTGCTAAATCTTTAAGACACTGTGTATGTAAGAAAGGAAAAAGACATTTGCTTTAAGGAATAGCTTCAAATTTAATATGGTCTAGGCTACGCTATAGGTTAAGAGGTGGACTCTGAGGACTCTTCCAGCAATTTGATCCTGTGGCTAGGTTTCTGGTTGCAAAAATTATAGAATACAAATTCAAGAACAAAGGTAACATACCGTCTGTAAAATACCCAGGATAATATAACTGGGGATGCAGAAAATAACATACATAGCTGCCATAAAAATATACACATTATATGGAGTTTGGATTGACGATCTTTGATGAAATGCACTGTGGTCTAAATTCTTTGATGAATAACTAAAGAGTGAAGTTCATCTGCCATTGCTGGATTCAGACGACAAGCCTTAAAATCAAAAGGAGCCAGTCATTAAATGTATTCTAATTGTTTGAGTCTGTCTTCTTTTTTTAATGAATAGTAAAGAAAGTACAATGAGTATCAAGGAAATTTCTTAACATTTTCTATTCTGTATTTCTTATTAGAAATAAAGGAATTTAAAATCTAAAACCCATGCAAAATAGATCATGCTCAAAATATCCACTTATTGGGTCTGGGGTTGTGGCTCAGCAGTAGAGCGCTCACCTAGCACAGGAGAGGTCCTGGGTTCAATCCCCTCAGCACCACAAAACAATTAATTAATTAATTAATTAATTAATTAATTAATTATATTGTATCCAACTACAACTAAAAAATAAATATCTTTAAAAAAAATATCCACTTATCATTTGAAAGAGAGAAAATTTTATTAGAGCCAAGGAAAATTTTTGATATATGTACCTTGCTGGTGGGACTGCAAAATGGTGCAGCCAATATGGAAGGCAGTATGGAGATTCCTTGGAAAACTTGGAGTGGAACCACCTTTTGACCCAAAGGTCTATACTCAAAGGACTTAAAAACAGCATACTACAGGGACATAGCCACATTAGTGTTTATTGCAGAATGTCAGGAATTTGGGAGAGAGATCAAAGGTTATCCTGTCCAACACTCCCCACCCCCACCACCCTCCCCCTCCCCCACCTCACCCCCCAACTCTGTGCAGAAATTTTCCTTTCAGTACCCAGGGAAATTGATCACTAGCTTCTGGTGGCAGGAGGTGACTTATAAAGAAAACTTTTGTTTTTGTTTCCTGTTTCAGTTGTGTCAGGCAAGGATCTCATGACCTTAGGTCTTGCTTTCCCTGTGTTCTCCCACCCTGCCCTCATAGTACTGCCTTACCTTTTTCCATAATACAAGAACCTTGTCTCTAGTTGCTTCTTCCCACAGTTCCTTTTCTTTAGGACACTTTATTAGTTCAGTGAGATCACTTCAGCACACCCCCACCACCACCGCCATGTCCTTTTGCTCTGAATAAAACATTCTTCATTTCTATTCCAATGCCTCATATGACATGGTTAAACCAGACCCTGTACTGGTTTACTGTCTAAATTTTCTCCATTCCATCAGTATCTCCCATGGTAAATACAATAGCAAAAATGGACACTTCATTCTGAATATGGTCTTTTGTTTTGTTTTGTTTTGTACTAGGGATTGAAACAAGGACATTTTACCACTGAGCTACAAACCTGTGGTCCTCTTTTTTTTTCTTCCTCTTTTCTCAGCCTCCCAAGTTGTTGGGATTACAGGTGTGCACCACCATACTCAGCTTAAAGGTGGTCTTAGTGCAAAATAATGGGATGATCACCTCTCCATCATGTGGAAAAGAGTTCTAACATTGCAATGTTTGGTTTGCTGACTTTTCAGGATCTATATACTACATTTCAAGATATTTTTACCCAGAATTTTCTCTGCTTATATTAATTTAGAAAGAATACCAAGTGAGGATAGTCTAAAACCTAAAATGGACTTGGTTTGGAAATCAGAATAATGCAGAAAGCATTTATATTTTCTAAGTTAACAAAGACAACTTTATATTTTCTTCAAGCTTACTTTAGAATAATATAGTCTAGCTGTTTCTTCATCTTTTGTGATGCCCAGGCCAAGCTGAAGACACCGTGCGTGGTAGAAGGACGCCATGGCCATGCCTCTGTTGATGAATTCTGGGAGACAGTCTGTGACCTGGGCTATTATGGAGATGTCATGAGTCTCATCATAGTCAGCAATCCTGATAGGATGTTAAATTATGAAGTTAAAAAAACATCAGCTATGGTTTACATTTTTTCAAAATGACATGTCTAGAAATTGTCCTTGTAGTCAATGTTTCTCTGTTCTTTGCAAACTAGGTAGTCTGCTGAATAGTCATGTGATATTATCACCTGATACCGGAGGAATGTAAGCTAATTAAAGAGGTTACAGTTTCCCTATGACCTTACTCTTCAGGTTTAATAGCCATTAGAAAAAGATTGTACTTTTCTCATGATATTAAAATAAAATTTCTGGATAGTAATTTTCTCATAATAATATTTTAAGCTTAAAATAGGACCAGAAACTACTTTTAAAAGCTAGCATATCTATTTTCTTTAAAAGTGGGAAATAAAAAGGCGATCTTTTGTAAACCAGAGGCAAATATGGAAAATCATGTGACCATGATATCTAGTCAACTCCATGCTATTCACAACGTTAGAGAGAATAGAAATGGGGAAGATAATGGAAGTCCCACAGATTTTTAAGGAATAATTTAGTCTTAATTGGGATGGGCATGCACTCAGGGACACTGGAGGTCACTCAAAGCTTTAAGTAGCTGCTTCCTGAAAGCTAAGATGGGAGAGGGGAGAAGCAGGTCCTTCCTGCTTTCATCTCTTCATCACTGTCTCTTACTTGGGATGTGGGTGAAGGGAGACCTTGGGCTCTGCATGATCCTCAAATGCATCAGCAGATGCATAGTCTGATGACCACTTGAGAACATGCAGGTCTATTTTTCCTTGTACATTGCTTTTGTATAGTATGTAGAAAAGTGTGTGGAGCCTTATGGACTCAGAGAAAAATTCCCATATATTTTATAAGGGCGTCAGTCTTATAACTACTGTTTCATTTTATGATCATGAAGTTGTATTTTGATTGTGCAGTAACAGAACTTCATGACTGAGGAACGCAAGGAGTAATTTAAACTTAATTAGCAAACATTTTTTGATGCATCAATCTGTTATTTTAAATGCATGATTTTTATAATTCTGCTGTAAAAGTATTTTCTTATTACAAATAAACCAATTAATGTTTTAAAAAGCTACAGCACTGAAATCCTGAAGATAAGGGCATAGGATTGTGTTATTCAGTATGGTAGCCACTAGCCCTGTGTAGCATTTTTTTTTAATTAAAACTAAATCAAATTTAAATGTTCAGTCCTAGATTACATTAGATTCATTTTAAGTGCTCAGTAACTATTCCTAGCATTGTAGGAAGTTCTAATGAACAGATCTAGCCTAGCATAGAACATCTAGTAGTGTTTTTTTTTCTTTGTTTGTTTTTTTGGTGATTTGGGAGGTGGGGTTTTTGTCTTTCTGCATTGGCCAGACTAGCCTCAAACTTGCTATCCTGCCTCAGCCTCCCAAGTAACTGGGGTTATAGATGGGTGGGTTCTACCACACAGAGTTTACTGAAATACTTTCATCCAGAATCTTACTGCTGTTTGAATGTGTCCCCTGCAAAATTCAGGTGTTGCAAAGGTGACATTCTTTAAGAAGTTACTGGATCACAGGGGCTCTTCCCTGGTGAATGAGATTAAAGCTCTTAGGATGCTTCACACAGCTTTCATATTCCACTATGTGAAAACAGCATACGTCCTATCCCTTCCCCAGGATGAGGCCCTCCTTAACCAACGGAGGGTTAAGATGCCTGCGGCATCTCTGTTGGGTTTCCTAGCCTCCAGAACTATGAGAAACAGATTTGTATTCATTATAAAGTATCTAGTCTGTGGTGTTCTATTGTAGCAACACAAAATGGATTGAGACAGTCACCTTTTGGAAAATGTGATACACTTTGTAAAAAATTTCATCTTGTAGTAATACTGCACGAGATTCCCTTGAGCATAGACATTCCCACGTTCTGCTGCTTCTTTTAAGCAGTGCAGAGCAGCTTCAGTATCCTGGCGGATGCCATGTCCATAAAGGTACATGAGACCAAGAGCACCCTGGGACTCCAGGTTTCCATTGCCACATGCTTCTGAATGCCAATAAAATGCCTAAGAAGGAGCACAAGTTGATCATTTTATTATTAACAATTTGAAATTGTAAGGGGATTCTAGAAAGAAAAGGCTAATTATAAAATAGTACGATAGAACATTCATCTTTAGGAAGTAGTTCTAGCCCCTTGAATGTATGGCACCCAAGCCCTGAATGCACAGGCCAGCAAGAGTGCTGTCCACCTCGTGCTGGTGACGACACAGGCGAGAATGGCTAACAGGGGAGGATCAGCTGTCATTGTTTCAGGCTTCAAACTTTCCAGAGTAAGGATCAAGATGGTGTAAAATCAGAAGTGAAAGGCTTGAGGACACCTGCAATGAGTCTCCTAAAGGAGAGAAGAGCTGTGACACGAAGGAAAAGTTAGAGAGGGCAGCTGCCAAGATCAAAGACTACTGAGGATGGAAGCTGTGTGTGGTCTCAAGTGCATTTGCTTGATGCTCTATTATGGTGAATTTGAATTACTTTAAAAATCTACCTACAAGTGGCTGCTCAGTTATCTGAGGATAGTCTTAGTTGTTATCTGCCTCTTACTAATTTGCCATTCATTTCTCTCATAGAAGCAGAAGTCAGTTCTCTGTGTAGAATTTCTTGGAAAATGTTCCCATCATTGATGATGAAGAGATTATGTTTCTGTGAAAAACTTAAATGGATTTACCTTTTAATTCTTGATATATTTTGCTTAGTTTCATGGATTATTTCCTCAAATCAAAGGTGATATTATTTATTCACACTTAAGAGAATCTGGGCATTAGTTTCAGGACCATTATAGCTTTTATAATGTTATGCTTTATATATGTAACTTTATACAAAATACTCTCACCTCTAAATACTCGTTCCTATGGTAGAAATAGGGAAGATAGCATTTGCAGATGAGTAAAAGGTATGAGATGAGCGTTGAGATCCTAAAATATGAACTTTCTTTACATTTTAAAGGAAATGCAAGACACGTTTGACACTACACACTTATTCCCCACTGTTCTCTCAAAAAAAAATGAAGCAAATATGAATCTAAATGTTATGCTAGCATTAAAAAAAAAGAAGAAAGGGAATGTTACCTTTTCTAACTCTTTGGGTTCTTTTGTTGAATAATACAATCCTAGGATACACTGAGCCTTCACACTAGCTTTTGGATTTCCATTGTCTGCAGCAAAAAGCCACAGTCTAAAAGAGAAAGCAAGGTGAGTTACTCCCTGTTTCAGCATTTCAGTAAAACAAAATCTTGTTTCCAGTACAGTTACCTTTCAGCTTCCTCATCTGATCGTTTAACACCTTTTCCTTCATAATAAGCTCTTCCGAGGTTGTAAGCAGCAGCAAATTTTAAGTGTCTTGCTTTGGGACATGGAGAATCAACAATTTTCTTCATATATTCCACTCCTTTTTCCTTCCACAAAGGAAAAGAACAAACAAAACCTAGTTTTTAGTTTTACCCAAACTGAGTAATGCGTTGCATTTTCCTCTCCTCCCTCCCACTTTGTACCCCTGGTCCTGAAACAGCACTTACCAAAAGTAACTCACATTTACCAAAGTACAAAAATAGCCAGTAACTTCTTTCACATTATTTAATGAGTCTTTTAAAGTTATACATAATAGTAGAATCCATTTTGGTAAAATTATAAAAGCGTGGCATAAGTCTTATTCATATCAGGGCCCCATTCTTGTGGGTATACATGATAGTGGGATTCACTTAGGTATTTTCATATAGTTAAATAGGAAAATTATGTCAGATTCATTCCACTGTCTTTCCTATTCTTATGCCCCCTTCCTTCCCTTCATTCCTCTATGTCTAATCTACTGAACTTCTCTTCTTCCCCTCCCCACCTTTATTGTGGTTTAGCTTTCACATATCAGTGAAAATATTCCAATTTTGGGTTTTTTTGGGATTGGCTTATTTCACTTAGCACAACAGTCTCCAGATCCATCAATTTACTGGCAAATGTCATAAAGTTGTTCGTCTTTATGGCTGTGTAATAGTCTATTGTGTGTATATATACCACAATTTCCTTATCCATTCATCTGTTAAAGGGCACATAGTTTGGCTCCACAGCTTAGGTATTGTGATTTATGCTGCTATAAATATCATTGATGTGTCTGCGTCACTGTGTTGGATATATACTGAGAAGTGGGATGACTGGTCAAATGGTAGTTCCATTCCTAAGTTTTTGAGAACTCTCCATAATGCTTTGCAAAGTGGTTGCACCAATTTGCAGTCCCTGACTTTGCAATAACTGACTTCAAGGAGCAATAAAGAAGGTCAAGACTTTAGAGTAACATATTTAAAATGCAGAAAAAATATTGTTAACTAGAAAAATAATTAGTCACAACTGAAGGCAATAATTTTTTCAATAATCAATATTGGAGATAATTCTGAACTTGGAGACCTGTATTACAAAAAATGCCCTTTAGAGAAGTCCAAGGTTCCACTTCCCCCAAAGAAGTGGGGAATGATGTCAGATGGCAAATCTTGATAGAAGAAATGAGCATCCAATATGGTAAATACGTAGCAAATATCAAAGAACACACACAGAGACACACTAAACACACATGTGTAGATTTGAAGTGAGATTGTTTTTCAAAAGATTTGTGACTAACCCAAAAATTATTTTTGAGGTAATAGAATTGTAGCTGAAATATTTTGAAGTTGATAACATTATTAATATAACACACATACCACAGCAAATAACACCAAGGTTGGAGGGTGTTAAATAAAAACATTTCTCTTCAGGGTTCCTACATTTTTACCTGAAATAATCTGGCATTGATTCTATGTAAATGGTTATCAGTTAGAGATGCATATTATACTGTCTAGGGAAACTACTAAAAACAAAACAAAACCAAAAATATACAGCTCAAAAATTAATAAGTCAAAATAGAATACCAAATGGTATTCAAATTGCCCCACCACTATTTTCTATAGATTTGAATTAATTACTTTATGATACACTAAATACCCATACATCTACATGGCCCTTTCTAAACTCAGTATTTGTTACCTTTCGATCTATTTATCTATTTCTAAACAAATTTCACATTATTTTAAGTATAACAGATATATTTGGCTACTTATTAGTGTAAGTCCCCTCCCTCTCCCTTTGTTCATTCTTTAAAATTAGACTGACTATATTGTATATGTCCCTTTTCATATGAAATTTAGAATCAACTTGAGATTCATAAAAATTCTTGTAATAAATTTGATTATGATTTCATTTAATACATAAAGTTGAATCTGGGTAGCAATTAGAGACAAGATGTGAAAATAGTGTCTCTGAAAAATAGAAAAACTGACAAATGATGAACAGCACTATGGCCCAATCAACCTGTATAACATGAACTACACAAATCAATGTGTCCTGATTCTTGCGCTAAATTTATTCAAAGGATTTCTGCCTTATGCTAGAGAAACTGCCCAAAACTTTTTCAGATTCTGAAACCCGGTACAACTGTCCTCAACACAATTTATCTCAGTGAAAAAACTGGCAGCATTTTCCCCTCAATCCTAGTTTCAAATTTCACTTGTAGCTTCTCCAAATGTTGGGGCTTATATGTCATTATTACCTCTTGAGGATAATAGTGACCTTATAATGCTCCACGAAAAAGAAAACAGACATTTTAAGTCTTTCACATAAAACATACACAGTTTAACCAGGCTGTGAATCAAATTATATCAAGAATAAGTTGATAAATTCATGAAAGAAAGTGAAAAATTTATTTTATCTTTGCCCCCTTTTCCCTTGGGAAATAGTATGCTCAAGCTAAAAATGTAATCCTAGGTAAAGAGGAACCCACAGAATCTTTTTGCTCCTCTGATCTCCTTATATAATTACATTCAAGTCATTCTGATTCGGAGTTGTCATAGGTAACCCATTGAACCTTCCAATTTTCTTTTTTTACTTTTATTTTAAAGATGTTGATGGACCTTTATTTCATTCATTTATTTATAGATAGTGCTGAGAACTGAACCCAGCGCCTCATACATGCTAGGCAAGCACTCTTATCACTGAGCCACAACCCCAGCTCTGAACCTACCAATTTTCATCGTCTCTCTCTACTCCTTTGGGTTCTGACTTCCCACGTTACCCAATTTATTTTATATCCATCACTAAATTCAATACCTTTCCCCTCTTTTTATTCATGACATGGGACAACCTAGCAAATGCCCCATTTTTCTGCTGTCCTTAAGCAGCTAAATATGGTTGGAAAACCCCACAACTTTCTTTAAATTTATAACCACAAATTTGAGAGGAGGCCCTCAACACTGGTAAGCAATGCTATCAATTTGTCTTTTCAGTTCTGTCTTCCACTTACCTAACCTAATGGATAATACATTATTTGGGACCTTATCTTTATTTAAGCATCCTCACCCATCTCCTGTCTCCTCCTCAGCTCATAGTTTCACTTTATTTTTTTTCTACTTTTTAGTTTCATAAAGAACATGAAATGCTTTATAAATTTAAATGTCATCCCTATTCATGGGCTCTGTTAATTTTTTTCTGTGTTGTTCCAATTTTAGGACACATGTAGCTGAGGTGAGCATATAGCTTTACTTTTATTTCACCAAGAAAACAGAGGATATCAAATGAAACGCCAGGCCTATCATCTTACCTTATTTATCAATTTTTCCTCCAGATTTTATGTATGAACTTACAAACATACTGCGCTATCTATGATGGGGGCGGGTAGGGAGAATTTCTCTTGAGTCCATGATCTCCTTTAGTTACTGTACATATTACTTGTTCTACTTTATAGCAAAATTCTGTGCTTATGTCTACTTTCTTACCTCCATATAACTCCTCAACCAATTAAGGTCCATTATGACTCCACTGAAAATGCTTTTGTCAAGGTTTCCAATGAAATCCATCTAAACATATCCAGTAGATAGCGCTCATTCTACTCCACCTCTTAGCAGAATCTGAAACAGATGATCACTCGCTCTATCTTGAAATATTTTCGCCATTTTGACTTTTCCAGATCACCATGCTCTTCTGACCTTCCTACATTTTCCCTGGATAATGCTTCTCCTTCTCCTTTGTAGGCTCTTTTCCTCTCACCATTAGATGATGGATGGTTCCAATCTCTGTCTTTGGCTGCCTTCCCTATCTGTGTTCACATTCATCAATCTTATGCAATCTAATACCATAACTACCACTGCTCCACAGTTAATCCACCATTTATTTCTCCACTTCTGACTGCACCACTGAACTCCTGACACTCTACTTGACATCTCCAATTTTCAAATATAAACTTTTGGGTATTTCTATCATACATCATATCTGCTCCTCACTCAGTCATCCCATTTTTATTAAAAGCCATCCCACTTTTAGTAAAAGTCCTGTCTCCTCTAGAACATGTATCCTAAACCTTCCCACTTTTCTTTATTTCCACTATCACTATCATAATAATTTTTTTTAAAGTCATTATCTTATCTGAACTACATGGCTTCCTAACTGAAGTTCTTGCTTCCATTCTTGCATCAACTCACTCTTTACATAAAAGACAAATGATTTTTTAAAATGTAAATCATTTATTCCACTCCTCTTGAGTGACTTCACATTGCATTGAGAATATGAATCATGCCTTTGGCCACATTTTGTTAAATCTCATGAGGTCTGGACCCTGTCTCTCTAATTTGACTACATTTCAGTGATTCTGTTCTTTCTGTTTCTTGGGCCTTAGAATTAGTCATTTCTTCTGCCTGGAATGTTCTCCTAGACCTAACTGTACATGGTTATTCCTTATTGCTCAGATTTTTCATGTCTTCAAAGTGGCTTTCTCAATGTGAGACTATAAAGATCTTCCCAATCTAAAATGGCATTTCCAGCTACTTTCATATATAAACCTGTTTTATATTCTTCATAGTTCATCTAATTATCTTTCCTTTAAGTATATCTTTGCTGAGAAAAGTACTAGGTAAATGATGGGTACTTAATAAATATTTGTGAGAAGGAATGAATGGAAAAGCATTCTGGAACTATGAATGTGCAGTTCAAAGATGTGGTATAGGGAGTTGCGATAAGAAAAGATGAAATATTGGTTCCCATGATCACATGTGAGGTTAGAGTTGAATAGGAAGGTAAATCTACAAGACTACAAGACTAGGAGAAAATGGAGAATGAAGGATTGGACTAAGACCCAGAGTCTGTTCATTAACAGTGAGGAAATAAGAGACCTGGAGAGCCAAGGACTATGGTCATGTGGTAGAACACTGGGGTTTAAAATTTTTTTATGTGGTGTAAAACAAGATTTTTCAGGGCATGACATGGTTGAGGATATGGACAGTAGGTGGATGGCTGAAATGGAGAAGAGGCAAGGGACACTGGAAATGCATTGGGCCTGTCAAGGAACTCTATGGCTAAGGTGTTAGATTGTCCATTCTCATGGACACTGAAGTCAGATCAAATGATGGAATGACATGAGGAAGAAAACTAAACAGAGTCAAAGCCTTCAGAGTAATATAAGGAAGTGGGCAATGACCAGGAAATTGATAGAATTAGGAAAGCAATGGATGGGTATAAACTTATAAGTAGGTACTTTGTGTGGGTGGAGAGATGAGACAGTGGTTGAAAGGCTAATTGGAAGATATAAGTAAAATGGCAGCACCACCCTTCAAGATGGTATGTTGGAGACTAAAAGAGGAAACTTCTATGAAAGAGAGCTGCTGGTGGGACAACCAATTGTATGAAAAGGTCAGGAAGCAATCTGAGAAAAGGGAGACATTATTGGCCAATTGTAAGGTTTTAGAAGAGAAAGCAGCAGAAGGAGAGGGAGTTATAACAAAAAGCATCATGGTCAAGAAGCTGTGAGAAAACAGATGACCTGAGAAGTACAGTGTATATTTTGTGGTAGCCAAGTGATCCAGCTGTCACACTTGGTAGGACCAACTGAACTCAAAGTTCCATGTGGAATCTGGGTGCCAAGTTCAGATACAGTCATAGATGGCTGGGCCTGAGGTTATGTGGTGAAGCTCCTGCTGGGAGCAGTCAAGCAGACATGGGAAATTTGGGGCTTGTGGTGGGGACTGGAACAGCAGTTATTGGGATAGAAACTAAATAAGAGTGCTGTTTTGATAATATGATCATAGAAAGCCTCTCAAAAACTTTCAAAGATACCTGAAGGAGAGAGGCAAAGGCCACGAGAGAGATGACTCAACTGCTTTGTGTGAGAAACATGAGATAAATTTGCCTTTGCTTTGGTGACTCAAGGCTGCTTTGAGATTGTGGTGTGCTGATAAATAGCCAGAAATTCAATAACTTGGTTTAGCTAGCATCACTCACATTTCAAAAGGTTAATCAACCTGTGGAAAAGACATGATAAGTTTTCTAGAATTGAAAGGTTAAAAGCCAGATTCTAAGCCAAGGAGAATTTACCAAATAAATGTTACTTTGTATGGCCTCTCTTCTTGGCAGTCAAATACCTGGCTTCCCAGGAGAACATCACAATTTATGCTCCTTTATTTTGACCTTTTTGACATGATTGATATTTTGGAAAGATGGCCTTGGTGGCAGTATGAATGATGAATTTGGTACATGGACAGAAGTAGGGGATGGGCTTTTGTTATAAATCAGGTAAGGGGTATTGTGGGTCTGAACTGAAAAAAAGTGAGAATAAAAGGCTGGGGACAAAACTGAAAGATATTCAAAAGACAATGAAGAAAAAAGCAGAGGTGATTACTGACACTCTAAATTACTTATGATTGAAGTTCTTTGATTTTGATAATCTATGAAACTGTATCGATGGGAGAAAATTGGATACATTTTATTTAAATCTAAAGGAATGGAGTTTTCACACACAATTTGTGTATGTGTGTGTTGGGGGGAGGGTGATTCTATGATTTTCCTTGCATTCAAACACAAAATGTTCAATTTTGGTGCCTCAACCCCAGTGTTAAAAAGTCATGTAAGAAAGTTTACTGTCTGGATCCTACATAGTTTTACATAATTTATCCATAATTTACTGAAAATAACCTATCACATTAAGAAATCAAAATAATTTAATTTTAATCAATTTATTTATTATTTTAATTTAAAATATTTTGTTGACTTTTAGCACATTTTGTGTAGTTTGATGCCATGATGTTTGGCACACATAGGCTTTGTATTTTTATGTTTTTCATATTGACTATGGCTAAAGTTATCATTATATTTAACTATTTTTTTCCATTAAGTTTCAATGAGTGTTTCCATGCATACTTCTTTGGAATATCTTCAGTTAGCCATTTGACAATGTTTTCTGTGTTATTTGCTTTAAGTAAAGCAAATGTGTACTTTTTTATTAGGGAAATTTATGCAAATTATTCTTCTTTCATAGCTGAATTGAGTTTGAGTGCTCTTTTACTTTATATATAAAATTTTCAAGCATGCAGGAAAGTAAAAAAACAAAAACATTATAGCCACTGTATAGATTCAGCAACAATATTTTGCTATTTTTACTTCCTCTTTCTCTATATATTTGCTGATTTGATTCAAGTTATCCCCAGATATGTAAATACCAGGATAATTCTCCCCTAAATCTTTCAGTATGATCTGCAAAAGAAGAACTACTTCTGCATCAGCACAATACCAGTGTTATTTCTAAAAATGTCAAGTTATGAAATTGCGAATGCTCTAATTTTTTGAAGAAAAAAACTTTAAAGATTGGTTTTCACAAATTTAACTTATGCTATTTGTAATTTTTCTCTCACTCTTTCAAGTTGGATTGATGAGACTAGAATTCAAATACCACTGACAAATTTCTTTCTTTCTGCTATTCTATTTTTTTGTGTCAAAAATATTTTTTATTGATCCCAAATCTTTTGAGCATTTATTATTTCTTTGGAAAATTTGAATTATTGATTTTTGTTTTTGTAAATTCTCTCTGGTTAGAGAATATGTATATTTTGAAGGTTTCCAAAGAAGATGGTTTTAAATATAATCCTACCATTATCATCATTTCCTAAGCACTTATTTCTAAGTTTTATACTAAATAATCCCATAGCTCATGTGATGGGTTAGCCTTGATAGTATTCAAATGTAAATAGAAGATCACTGAGTTAGACAGCACAAATAACTATAAAACAAATGCCTCAAACAATTTTCAATTCTAGAAAATTCTAGAAAGACATGGGTAGTTTCACGACAACTGTGTTTAGGTAATGAACACAGTACAGCACCAGATAACCTCATGAAGAAATAACTACATCCCTCAAACTTTTTTCTTGGTCCTCCTTTACTTTTTTATTTCCAAATTAATTCTGGAAGTCAACTGACTAATCTTTCATTATTATCTTTCTTGAGACTTTGTGTGATATTTTTTAAAAAGCACATTGGTTTGTTTTTTCAATACTGGAGATGGAACCCAGGGTTACTCTACCACTTAACTACATTCCCAGTCCCTTTTATTTTTTATTTTGAGCTGTTCTCACTAAGTGTCCAGGCTGTCTTCAACCTTGCAATCTTCCTGCTTCAGTCTCCCAAGTTGCTACATTATATGTTTTGCAATTGTACCCTGCCTTTTATGCTCTTCTTACCAGGAAGTTTCAGTTTGTATCAACTGTTGTATGAAAACTTCCTGACACCACCACCTTTGAGCCTAGTGAGCAGCTATCTCAGTTCAGGACACCCAACTGCACCAGGTTATCAAAGCCTTTTACACTCATCTTTGACTCTCCAGCACCTAGTATTGTTTCTGACATCATTCCAAATGTTTGTGGAATTGCAAGTAATTAAATAATATATCAATCAAACTAATCTAGTGCAAAAAGACCACAAAAGTGAGGGTGAGTACCTACTTCATGGATTGCACAGTAGGTGCTCCCAGTAAAAAAAGAAAAAAGAAAGAAAGAAATGGATTTTCTAGCCACATTTGTGTCCTTCAAGAGCAATTTCAAGGATGATAATAGTCACTATGAATGTTCTAATTCACAAATTTGCTTAAATACTAGGATTTGTGTACATTTCAAGTGATATGTTTTTAGATGAATTAGATGTGGAATCAGAGACAGGGAGATGCATATTAAACATATACAAAGAGGCAAACTGGCTATATGATCTCACAATGAAGTTCTGGTAAGTTGTTTTCATAAAATAATAAGTGTTCATGTTAATATTAGAATCTGGAGTGATTTTATTTTTGCTTATTGTTAAAATTTTTATAAATGGTCATGTAGTTTTGGAATTTTTTTTTAAATAAAGGAAATCATTTTAAAAAGAAGTGTTATTGAAAGCAAATGATAGAAAGGAATATATTGAGTCAGAAATTCTAATTGACCCTTAGTGACTCAACTTGTATAACTAAAAAAGTCCCCAGCAAACTAATAATATAATTGCTCAGCCAAAAGTATCTAAATTTCCCCAGTATCTGTTTCTGACCTGATATCTCAAAATTTAGAGCAATAGACAGCTGTCTTTACTATCAATACAGTACATAAAATTCTATTTTTATCTAAGGTCACTAGATTCGAAGAAAATATCTATAATATTTTTAGGAAATATTTTAACATGTTCAAGAGTCCACTGTTAAAGTTTCAGTATAAAGAAGTCCATTCTTTTTGATAGTTGAACCTGGTTACATAAGCATCTGGAAGGATTTTGAAGAACTGATAACCCGAGGTTACAGCTGAGGAGGAGAAAGACAAAAGTAATTTTTTGACATAAATGTAAAAATAATATCATTAACCTTTAAAATATTTTTGCACAAAGTTATGTCTTATTTTTTGTTGCTCTTATACTGTAAAAGAAACGAAGATTAATGGAATTAGATATTAAATGAAATTAGATATTAAAATGAAAAATGGAGATTTATTAATTAAAACATAATTTAATTGTTCAAAATGATCCATTGACAATGAAATCTTAAAGTCTGTAAACAAAACAATAACTTACAGCATTTGCAGCGATCCCCAGCCCATCGTAATACATTACTCCTAGCTGGTAAGTTGCTTGGTGATCTTTCTCCTTGATTTCTTCAAACTGTTCTAATGCTTCTTCATACCAACCCTAAACCCCCCAGAAAATATTTAATTATTTTTATGATGATCTTAAAGTAATCCCAAACAGAGGCACACCGTGAGTTTATTTGTGCCAGAGGATACACAGTATTAAGTGGATACACAGTAATAAGTATTACAGCCATATTGGAACCCAGGGCCAAAGCTGAGAGGTCACACTATTAGTCACTGAGCTGTCAGTTCAGACTGACAAGTGCCTGAGTCTTCAATAAATATTTGTTTCTAGAATAAATGAAGATGCCATTAAAAGATTAGAGAGAAAGTGGGATGTGGGTGAATAACTGCCCAAATATTAAATGGATCATGAAGGATTGGAGATGTTCCCTTTTCAAGTCTAACTTGGGGTTTGATAAAGAATTGAGTCTATTTTACTGTAGTTGGGATGGTTAGTTTGCATAGTTTTCTTAGGTTCACCTCCCAGGCTATTCTAGCATAATATGAGTAAAAAAAGGAAATTGCCTCTTCACGCTATAAAGCCATTTTTAAGAACTAGAGAAGAATCAGGGCCTTCAATTGTTATTAGTATGAATGTATCTTAAAAATGATATTAAATATTTCGAGCAAAAATGTGTAAACTGAATTTTTAATTTTTAATGTGTAAATGGATTTTTATATCAAAATGACTCTGATAAATGACATTATTAAAATTATTTCTCTGAAAAAAGATCAAAGATCTCCTTAAGCTGGTAGTAGTGTATCATACTTAAAGCCACAACCATAATCCAGATAATTTGCCAGAATTTCTTGGCATAACAACATAAGGAACTCTACATGAAATTTTGCTCGGAGAATCTAACAACAGAATTATAGGGAACGAAAACAATTTTTTTAAAAAAATGATACCTCTTCAAAATATAGTTGACCCCGTAGGAAATATGCCAGAGCATCTCCTCTTCTTATTCTTTCCTTCAAGAGCTGCAATGCTTTATCCACCAAATTAGAATGGTTGTAATGATCTGATTTTAGAAAGTAAAAATTCTATTAATCATACAATGTGAATTTTCTCTCTCAAAAATTATATCAATTCATCTGGCACTGTTAATACTAATATTAGTTTCTTTCCTAGTTCTTATTCCTCAATCTGGCCTTCTTAGCTCAAGGAAAAAGTAACACTTGAAAAACAAAACAACAACAACCAAAAAAACCCACCATTACCACAGTACCTCACACTTTATCTGGTCTAATCAAGAAATACTCATTGATTTTTCAGACTAACCCTGGTCACTATTGGATCTGAGTTCTAAAATGTAGTTTGTATGCACACCTTGAGTTTTCTTTGGGCAAAGCTGTCTTGCAGGTGAGTTAAATTCTTAACTCTGAGCTGTAATTAGAACTACTCTCATCAAATAAGATGATCACCCCAAATTAAATTTTTGAAAATCTAAAGGAAACCAAATGGGTAGTTTTAAATGCCCCTTTCAAGTAAAGCATATTGTTATTCTCTTTGATAGAAGTGACATTTGGCTTCTGTTTCCTCAAAGCCTATTATTAAGTTCTCAGGGTAAAATAAGTATCAGGACCAAATTGTGTGATTCTTCCACTGATAATCTGCTACCAAATTAAGTAGTTAATTTCACAGATTCTTGCAGGAAACCTAGAAAGGGCTGTAAAATTAACCACTTCCTTGAAATCACTAAGATACATTCCTTGTCTTGTTTATGCTATTGCACATATTGAAATTCCAATAAAAAATATTTTCTAAAGGAAGATTAAATATTCAGATTTGTACCAGTCTTTTCCTTTCTCCATTGGAAGAATTGTGGGTGATTAGCAGCATACTGAGACATAGATGTATAAAAGGGGTTCTTGGGCAAATTTTCACTGGTCAACTTCATCCCGTTTCCACAATGTGTATCCTGTAAACAAGATTAAAAAATAAGATGGCAGAAAATTCTGTCTCTGGAAAAGTGCAAACAGAGATTCCATTCCCAGTAAGCACCCATTATAAAAGGTATCCTCCCCTCATTGCCTAGCGACAGGACAGTAAGCCACCAGCTCCAAGATGTGAACATTCTTTCCTGGGAAACAGGACACTCCACAGCTATAAGTCTTAGCTACTCTCCATGCATTTTTGCACAGTATGGGATTAATGATAAAACCTGTTTGCGAGTCCTGTCCGGCTATGAGTTCACACATTGCATTGAGTCATGGCACCCACCACAACTGCTGCCACTTAATAGAAATTGGTGACACTGGCCATAGAAATAGTTCCTGTGTGCTGGTAACTTCCTGCAGTCTTGTAACTGAAGCTCATCAAAGTAATCCATGTCAAGTGAAATCTTTTGTCCACTTTACCTGGGAATACCCTTTATTTTAGCTGTGTTGTTCAGTTTTGTCTTCCCATCTGTATTGGATTGCCATGTTATAAGACATATCACAGTTGAATGGTCAATCAGAGCCTTCATATAAAATGTAGAGGCCACCTCATTTGGGATGAAGAAGTCCAGGTTGGCCTATGCTGAAGGTAGTGAGACAGCAAACTCAATTGTTCCTGTGCTTTTTTGTTTACTCCTTGACATTCTACTGCTACAGCTTAGTTTCACCAATCAGGAACAGGCTTTCAGTCAAGGTTCCTGGTTGGTGGATAAGAGAACTAACTACTCAAGAGATCCTTAGTGTGATTGGAAGGATGCATTTATATAATTACAGGATTCTATTTTTAGAAAATAATTTACTTCATTAAATAAGAATGAAATGCAGGATATGTTATTAGCAAAAAAATTTCACTGAACTATCTTTGTAAGTTTGGAAGAGCAAATCTTTTTAAGAATTGATGTAGTTTGGACTATTATATAAGTTGTTTGAACTATGGGATTTTATATATTCCTTTCTAAATATATAAAATTATTTGATTATGTGATTCACAAAATCTGTGGTTGCATTAAAGAATATAACGGTGAAGCAATATTAGATAAGGTATTTAGAAGAACAACAATTCAAGTAGGATGTTTCAGATAGTATATAGTATCACTCAGAAACTGGAGGTAGAAGTTTTTATTTTCACAGAAGATATTAACCCAGAATGCTATTATAGCCGCCCTCCCCCTCCAGAAAAAAAAAAAAAGTTAAGAAATTAACATTCAGTACGGGCATCAGAAATGTAGCAAATCAGAAAACAATACCTTACATTGTTTGAGCTCATATGGTCCTCTGGTGTTGTAAGGCTGCACATGTTACTTTTGCTCGGTCTTATTTTTGCTGTAGCTTAAAAGAAGTGTTGGAGAGGGTCTGGAATATTAAAAAAAAAGATTTATTGAGTTTTTACTAAATATCAGGTATTGTTATTTGTTCTAAGTGCTTTGAAGGCAATCACTCCTACAAAATTTTATGAAACAGGGACTATTATGAGATCTATTGGACGCATGAAGAAAATAAGATGTGGTGAGGATGTTAAATTACCCAATGTCACAGGGGCTAGTAAGTGGGACAGGTGGGATGACCTTGCACCAGTGTTTTATTATTTTATCTCTTAAAAAAAAGCAAAACATGGGGCTTTTTTTTTTTAACATGGAAGGACTCTTGTAATAGAATAACCTGAAATTTAGCACTTTCTATTATCAGAAAATGAGAATGAAGAGAAGACTGGAAAAAAGTGAGGGCATATGTTTATTTTTGCCAAATCTTGGGATCAGTTAAAAAAATCATCATTTGAAGCTTGACAACTCTTCAAATATGTTGTAAATTTAGAAAATTCTATATTACAAACTGTCTGTATACATTAAGTGATAGCATAGAATCTGAAAGAGATCTATGATTGTAACAGGAGGAGCTGGTGTAGGAAATACTGATGGTGCCCTTCTCAGACCCTCTTTGTGAGTTAGTGACCCCATCCCCATCTGTTGTGAAGGTTAACTGAAAACAACTTAGAGCTGTTTCCTTTTTGTAGCTTTCTCCCTAATAAACTCTGTTCCTAGTGAAACATGAGTCCCCTCAGTTGGAACACTTTGCTCCTTCTATCTTGCAGACAGAGCACTTAAAAGTTCATCCCCCCATTAAAAGGGGCAATCTGTTTCAAGCATCCTTGCACATTCTTTCTGGGTGTTATGGTTTGGATCTGCAATGTACTCCCAAAGCTTCTTCCCCAGTGTTCAGAGGAAGGTCTTTTGGGAGGTGATTATCATGAGGGCTCTCTCTGACCTACTGAGTGGATTAATCCATTTATGGATTCATAGCTTAATAGTTTTGGGAAGGAAGGGCTTTGTTATAAAAGCACAGTCTCTCTCTTTGCTTCCTGGCTACCATGAGATGAACAGCTGTTCTGCCACATGCTTCCTGCTATGATGTATCTGTTGCCTTGTCACAGGTCCACAAGGATGGGGCCAAGTGACCAAGGACTAAAACATATGAGCCAAATAAACCTTTTTTCCTTTAAGTTTATTTCTCTCAGGCATTTTATCACAGAAACAGAAATCTGACTTATGCAACTGGGTGTGTCATGAAAGCGAGGCACTGTGTGTTCTTTATATGAACCATTCTCAGGATTATGTTTGCAGAAAGGGATGTTGCAGAATAAGGTTATATCCCCTGAAAGAGCAGGCTTGCTTTTCTAAAAAGCAGGGAATCCCTCAAGCTCAGTGCTCCCCTCTTATGAAGCAGTCTACTGGGTGTGTAGGCATCCATCATGGGACCTGTGAATTACCTCTGTGGGAATGAAGGGCATGGGAACTGGCTCAAACATGCTGACACTCTGACTATGGCTTTGGCCAGGAGTGAGAAATCACTTATCTCTGACCCAGGAATCTTGTGCCTTTGTCAGTATCCATAAAACAGTCTGGTAGTTTTCATGTAATTTTGAAAGCATAATCTATACATATATGATGGAAAATTAGAAAAAAAATAAAAATACTTGCTATCCAAATTCAAAAGACAATTTTGGAACAGGCTTTTTTTTTTTTCCTTTCTGGCTAGGCCTATTTGTTTATTTAATATAAAAATACTTGGTCTCATGCTTTTCCTCTTGGATGCAGCAAATTTACATCATTCCCTGAAATGAGAGAGAGAGAAAAAAGTATGCATAAAGGCAGGACACTTCCCCGCATCCCCCTGTAGTACTAGAGATTAAACCTGGGACACTCTTCCACTGAAACTTGTGATTATTTTCCCTCAGCCTTCCAAGTCACTGGAATGACAGGCATGTGCCACTGTGCCTGGCTTGATGAGATATCTTTCACAACCATAGAAGTTGTGGTAAGCACCTGAGGAGAGAGCCTAGTTGATTTTTGTTGCTTTTCTCTGATGTGTCTTGCATTCTTGTAAGCAAATAAGACAGGCTACAAAATATTGATATATTCAAAATCTGAATGCTAATTGCATAGGAGACATAAACCTCACCCATCCTGTTCCCAATGTGTGGTAACCTTTCTCAGTTAGGTCCTTTCCTGAGAGAATAACACTCAACACAAGGTAAATGAATATGATTCTGGATTTATAGAAGATTGTGCAGAAGAGTTGTTGCATGGTAGTTATAAATACAAACTTGGAGGATTTTCCTCCCAAATTCTTTTATATGTAATAATTGCTCATCCCTCTCAAAGCGTAGCAAAAGTTCAGGGAAAAAAGGGGCAAAAATCTGTTAACGGAAATTTAAATGGACCCATAGTCCTAATGATCATGAGAACCACCTCAAACTGGAAAACTGGATTAATCTTTTATAAAACCATCATGAGCAGACGCACAAGGTTGCTCATGTTCCTCAGGTCCTCACGCAGCTTACAAGTAACAGATAATAGCATCATATACTGGGAAGCTCTGTTGTCTTTAGTCTTATCTTCCAGGGAAGTTTGTCTAACAAAAGACACAGGTTTTAATTTTAGAGCAAGAAAGAGTGAAAGGTATGTTCTGAGAGGAAAAAGTTATATTCTGCTTGAAATCAGGGTAGAAACAGAGATTCCTGGTATCACCATTATTATGCTGTAATATTTTAAAAGTTCAAGTCAGAGCATTAACTGAGAAACAAAAGGATATGTACACAAAAAGATAAAAACAAGATCTTTCTTGTAGATGATTATAACTTTGAGGATCCAAAAGAATAGGCTTTAAAGCACTTATTAGTTGAGAAAAGTGGCAAAAAAAAAAATGCTCAAAGATAAAAAGGTGTATCTTCAATAGGCAAGGAGTATTCATTTATAATGAAAACCTAAACATAAAATATGCAGAAATAATCTCAGAATTGTCTGTTACATATATGAAGAAAACTAAAAACATCTTTAAAAGAATGAATAAATAATCCAGATGTCAGTCAGAGGCTGTGGGAGACCAACCTTGCACATGACAGAGTCACACTCCCCAGTTGGGTGCTGAGGCTCTCAGTCACAGAAATGTGGCAGAGATTTCCCCACCCTTCTTGGGTTCAAGAGTCGGTGTCTCAGCAATTTGTATACGGGGTTAAGTTGGGAGTTCATAACCCACTTGAATCAAACTGTGAAAGATGATGTATTAAGAACTGTGTAATGTTTTGAACGACCAACAATTAAAAAAAAAAAAAAAAACCCTCAGGAAAATCTCTTACAGGAGAACAAACTCTAAAAAAAAAAAAAAGAGTCGGTGTCTCATGCATGGGTGTGTCTTGTACAGCCCCATGGGTGAAGCTATGCTCGCCTGTTCCTTTGTAATACAACCCTTGCCCTGTTCAGGATAGAATCTTCCATGGAAGTGCCTGGTGTGTCCCCTCCTCTTACTGTGCCCTTGGGTGGGGCCTACCCAGGTGTCAGTCAACCTGCTGACAGTGGACATCATGAAGATAGACTCAGCCCCCTGAAACCTGACCCCTTGCCTCATTTGAATAGCTTCTCCTCAATAAAAGGGGTCAGTGTGTGCTCTCGCTCTCTCTCTTCCTGAGGACCCTTAAGGTCAGAGGAGCCATCACAGCGACCCCAAAGAAAAAGGTATTTGTGTCTCTTGTGTGGCTATTTTGTGCAGCCCAGTTAGCCCAGTTCAACTGGAGTAACCCCCTGAGCCTTTTAGTGGAGAACAGAAACTCGGCAAGAGGCCCAGAAAGTTGTGCAATGAGAGGACAGAGAATAGCCTGGGTCTTATCCTATCCTGTGCTTTGGGGGGCCACATCCTAGGAGGGCTGCCACTTGGTAGATGTATCCCAACCATGTCTGTGCTTTGGAAAGCTGTCTTTGCATGAGCTGGATCTACACTAGTTCCAGCAAATCCCTTTGGATATAGGAGACAGATGTATCCCCCCATGAACCCTGGGCCTTAGAGACTGCATTCCCTGGCAGTACAAGGGGCTCCTAGAAATATAGGGGTCAGTACCAATGCAGTTGTTGTGAATTTATTAATATGATTGCTAGTGATCAAGAACTCAGGTATCAGTATTATGAGGGACAATGAGAGTGGATGCTCTAGAACCATGAGCCTAAATTATGCTTATTACTATATAAAATTAAAGAAGAGATTTAGAGATCATAAATATAATTACATCTAAACAATTATATTGAGTTATGGAATTATGTACAGGAATCTAAAACTATATCTGAAGCCTTGGGGAAAGATGTTTTACAATCCAGAAATGTTTGTGGTTCATGTTTATAGTATTACAATTCACAACATCCAAATTATGGAACCAGCCTAGGTGCCATTCAACAGATAAATGGATAAAGAAAATGTGGTATATGTACACAATGGAGTTTATTCAACCATAAAGAATGAAGAGTGGGATTGGGGACATATGTAGTATGTAGTTCAGTAGCAACCCTCTCCCCAACCCAGCTTCAATCCCCAGTACCAAAAAAAAAAAAAAAAAGAAAGAAAGAAATTATACCATTAGCAGGAAAATGGGTGGATTAAGAATTAAGAAGATTGTTAAGCAAAATAAGTCAAACTCGGAAAGTCAAGAGTCATATGTTTTCTCTCATATGTGGAAGCTAGAGAGAAAAAAAGCTAAAAAGCAAAAAAAAAAAAAAAAAAAGGTGGTGGAGGGAATCTCATGAAAATAGATGGGAGACCTGTAAAATAGAGGAAGAGGACCAAGGGGAGGGAGGATAAGAAGGAAAGGGGAAGTGTTGGGAAATGAAATTGACCAAATTATATTGTATTGTGTGCATGTACAAATATGTAAGAACAAATTCCACTATTATGTATGATTAAAATATAACAATAAAAAAAGCTTAAAAAAGATATGTTGGATTTTGGAGACATCATACAATAAATGTTCAGTATATAGCATATGTATACAGTATTTGTAGCACACCATTGGTATGATCTAGCATAGCACCCTTTCACCATAATCATTACTATTTTTGCAGTAAAAATGTAATGTTATTCATACAGAGTAGAAAAAAATAAATAGTCTCACATAAGTGCTGCCATAAGAATTATAAAAAGTACTTTCAGGGGCTGGGGCTGGGGCTGGGGCTCAGCGGCAGAGCGCTCACCTAACACGTTCGAGGCCCTGGGTTCAATCCTCAGCGCCACATAGAAATAAAAAAAAGGTATTGTGTCCAACTACAACTAAAAAAATAAAATATTTTTTAAAAAGTACTTTCAGTTTCAGTCTTTTATGTATTTTAGAATCACAGATTTGAGATTGTGAACCCACTAATTTCTCTTATCTGTTTCTCAAATTTTCTCTAACAATAATGTGATGAGGTCACAAATTTACTCATAGCACCCACATTTGGACAAAGAAAAGGTAATCCAGCTTCATCTACAATGGCTCTAGTCTTCCCCATCATTCCCCACCCTAACACATGCACACTGAAATTGAAACAATTTAAATTTATTAATTAAGAATATCTCTTTTTCTCTTCATTGAAATAATTTCAAAATTCTCTTTCACATTTAGGCTTCTCTGGTGTGCAGGATGATGAGAGCCCACTGTCTCCTCCTGGCTGTAGGAGTCGATCCTCATGGACCTGGGGTCCTTGCTGCTCTTTGCTAAGAACAGCGGGGAAGATTTGTGCCCTGGTCTGGCTGCTTTCTCAGCAACCACTCAGGGGACAACTCTTCTCTGAAGTCCTTTTGACAGTGATGTGCTGACATCCGCCACTCAGGCCCATGGTCTGTAAACTTTATCTCCAGCCTGAGGGTCTCACTTCTTTACCTTGATCCAAATCTTTGCTAGGCTACTGATGCTCTTACCAGTTTAGTCTGCCCCTGGGGCTCTCATGTGCCCCACACAATCCATGGAGATCCAGGGGCACTGCCTTCAACCCATCTGTCTGCTTCCTGCTTGCAACGTCCATGTCATAACTGTGCTGTGGGGAGTGTGGCATGAGAGAAAGCTAGTGTTTTTTTGTTTTTTGTTTTTCTTATCAACATTAGAACTAAAGAAACCAGCTGCTAGCCCTGGACTTCCCCTGCCTAACTGGATGTCTCTAAGGTTCTCACCCAGTTCAGGTTCTGAGGTAGAGGTGGAATAACCACTTCTGGAATATGACTTCCTCCCTCTCCCACTGTTACTCCTTCTTCCCACTGTCCCTAGAACTAGAAAGGGCCGTGTGATAGACCATAACTAGAAAAGCAATGTGTAGACCCCAGATAGGCCAGACACTGGGAAAGCGTTTGTGGTATGTTAATATCCCTTTTCCTTGTGGCACCATATGAAACCCAGATGGCAGAGTAGTTACATAATGTGTGAGTTAGTGCTTAAGAAGTTAATTCTTCCAAATTGGTAGGAGATAAAAGTTTGAGGTACAAGAAGCTCAGTGCTCCTCTGATCTGGGTGAGACCAAGATACATTGGTTTTGCGGGAGACAAGGCAGTCATGTCTGCTTTACTAGCAAAATATCATCCTTTAATATTTATTAAGCTTTTGATATCACCATAAGAATATGGTCTAGGAGTCTTATTTCTGCCTACCTACTAACTTAAGGAGATCTTTGCTGTAGACTGTATATCTTTTTACTAGCCCTATCCATCTACTATGTATCCATCTATCTACCTGCCTACCTATGTTGCTAGCTTGGACTTCCAGTAACTTAGGTTAAATAAGGATGGTCCTGGAGTTTAGCAAGACTAAGCCTGATTATCAGAGTTGGAATGTATCACAAATGGAAGGAAAGAAACTCTGTGATCAAGGTGGCTTCCTGATGAGATAAAAGAATTTAGAATATGTCTCTCAGTAAACTTGGCTGTCAAATCTTTTTTTTTCTTGCCATAATATTTTATTTCAATATCAGAATTTAAATAAAAACTTCTTCCTTTTACATTTTTTTGCTATAAAAATGCTAATCCTCCAACTACAATCAAGAAAAATGAGGGAAATAAATGTATAGGATTGGTCAAGATTATGGACAAATGTAAAAGAAATAAACCACATAAATATTAAAAAAATATTTCTCATTATAGGATGATGCAAGCTTGTAGTTTCAGTGACTTGGGAGGCCAGACTGAGCAACTTACTGAGATCCTCTCTCAAAATAAAATTAAAAAACTTTGGGTATGTGTAGGTTGGTGGTAAGCACCCCGGGTTCAATCCTCAGTATCAGTGAGAAAAAAAAATTCATCACAAAAACATTAATTTGTTAACTGCCTTCTATCTTTCAGGCACTGTATCCTTATTTAATTCTGACTTTGAAGCTTTTAAAATCCTTTCTTTAAAAGGAAAGTTTCTTATCTAAGCTTTCATTGCTAGGCAGTGATGGAACTAAGATTTGAATCTAATTCTGCATCTTTAAAATACACAGTCACTGCCAATATGTAATGCTGCCTCTCAGACTATGATGTAATTACCTTGATAATAACTTAAAAATAGTCTTTAAAATTTAAATAATTTGAAGATAATTTTTTTGGGGGGGTATTGGAGATTAAACTCAGGGGCACCTGGCCACTGAACCACATCTCCAGTTCTATTTTATTTAGAGACAGGGTCTCACTGAGTTGCTTAGAACCTTGTTTTTGCTGAGGTTGCCTTTGAACTCATAATCCTCCTGCCTCAGTCATCTGAGTCACTGGGATTTGAAGATAACTTTTTAAAAATATGTTCTATGTCCCAATTCTATTGGGTGAAAGATCAGATTTCATGAGAGCCTAAATATGATTATTAATTTAGGTAATTTCTGTGCTTAACAGCATTTATACAAGGAGTTTTCAAGTGTTTTAGCAACTTTGTTTTTAAAAAGATTAAATTTATTAGAATTTATATTATCAATTGAACTTGAAGTTCAATGACTTATTAAATGATTGGAAAACTTAAAACTTTGAAATTCAGTTGTTTTATTTTAAAAATGCAAATTATTCAAAATGTCTGGAAATGTATAATCTTAGATATATATTTTGAATAGAACTTTAACATCATGCATTGCATTTTTATTCACTTGTTTTAATTCTTATTTGGTTAGTAAAATTAACATTTTATCTAATTTTTTCCAGCTTTTATTTATTTTATTAATTGATTTTATTTTTTAAATACATGACAGCGGAATGCATTATAATTCTTATTACACATATACAGCACAATTTTTCATATCTCTGTTTGTATATAATAGTATATTGACACCCAATTCAAGTCTTCATATATGTACTTTGGATAATGATGTCCATTACATTCCGCCATCATTGCTAACCCCCTGCCCCCTCCCTTCCCCTCTCACCCCTCTGCCCTAACTAGAGATCATCTTGAAGAGGATGTTAAAAAATTTGACAAATTTTGAGTTATTGTAACAAAATGTTTCAAAGATAAATTAGATATGATTATAAACTATATGTGCATACTTTTTCAAAGATATTATATGTGTTGATCTAAAGTCTTTGTTCTTTAAATGAAAGAAATAGTTTGCATATACATGCTGTTGGAAACCTCTTATGTACTATTATTGGGACTGGTAGTTGGTATTAAACACAAGTCAAAGTGGAGATTTATATATGAGTGTACATACACACAATAACTTAAAACTCACAAAATATAGTTATATTCTAATCTTTTCATGTAGGGCCCGAAGCAGTTTTTAAAGTAGTGGTCAACTGTGAAGTTTAGAGTCACCTTTGTTGCATAAAGCATGGGCACAATTTGATTGTAGAGCCTCGTTAAATTGCTGAGGCTGGCTTTGAACTTACAATCCTCCTGTCTTAGCCTCCCCAACTACTAGGATTACAGGTGTGCACCACCACCAGTGCTAACGTCATATTTTTATGGCACTTCTCACAACTCAGAAAACATCACTGGTCCTTTTTTTTTGTTTTGTTTTGTTTTTGTTTTTGGTACCGAGGATTGAACTCAGGGGCACTTGATCACTGAGCCACAACCCCAGCCCTATTTTGTATTTTATTTAGAGACAGGGTCTGTCTGAGTTGCTTAGCATCTTGTTGCTGAGGCTGGCTTTGAATTTGCAATCCTCCTGCCTCAGCCTCCCCAGCTGCTGGGATTACAGGCATGCGCCACTGTGCCCAGCTCGTCATTGGTAAATTTACCATGATCTTTGGTTTCAGGATCCCATCTAGGTTGCCACATTGCAATCTGTCATCATGTCTTACTTCCATCCTGTTTTGTGATAGTTTCTCAAAACTTCCTGTTTGTCATGATCTTGACAATTTTGAGGAGTATTCTGTAGAATCTCTCCCAATGTAGGTTTATGTGGTGATTTACTCTGGTTAGACTTAGGTTACAGGCATGGGGGAAAGACTATCACAGAGGGGGAGTGGTTTTCTTCTCATCACATCATATCAGGGGTTCATACTATCAATATGATTTACTGATAATAATGTTAACAATTACATGCCAATGTAGTACTTGACAGGTTTCTCCACTTATTTTTTCCCCTTCCCATACTCTACTCTTCAGAAACAAGTTATGTATATCCATATTCAAGGAGGAAGGTGTGGAGGATGTATCTATGTGAACTATTTTGAATTCTTCCAAGAAGTGCTGTCTTTTCTCTCCATTTATTCAGTTATTTACGTCACTGTGAACTCATGGATATCTATATTATGGAGTTTTCCAAAACTAGTTTGCTGCTCAAGTTTTCCCAGTTTTGGCCTTTTTTGAGCTCTTTCAGGTTGGCTCCAATATCCCCTTGACATATGCCTCTTATTCTTTTGTTTACTGAGCATTTCTTTACTTTCTGGCACTACAAGAAGCTCTAGACTCATCTTGTATTTTCCCTGTCCAACTTCAGGATCAGCAGTTTCTCCTAGGAGCCCTGGTTTCCTTTATTGGAGAATAGCTTGAGTGCTTGATATGCTCACTGCTATTGTGGTCACTGCTTCTAGGCTCTATAAGGCAGGCAGAGCGAGAAAATGTTATGTCTCCCAATCCATGTATGTATACATACTTAAAATTATTTCTACACTATCCTCAGTTATCTATTAGTTCTTACTGATGTCTCCAACAAATTCAGTACCATATGGTTCATTTTAACCTTTTATACTTAATTATCTGAAACTTCTGTCTTCAAGAATGAGAAACCTGGCTCTCCCATCTACAGGTCTAATTTTAAGGACTTTCTACCCTTTTCCATTCTATGTTATAAATTTATTATCTGTAAATTGTACCTCTCATCAAAAGGACTATATGATCAGGAGAAATGAAAAAATAATAAAACTCCCTCAAGTCTTTCAAATTCTTATCAAGCACTGAAGAAGTGACCATTGAAATGTTACCATTGAAACTAGCAGAATTTTTGTGATTATGGACTCTGAAGAAATTGTCATTGAATGAGTATGTTTCTCTCTACAATATCCAGGTGCAATAGTTACTTGGAGTAACTATACAATCTGTCACCTTTCCCAAGAAGTTTGTACTTCTCAAAAGATTGGATTTTTTTTATATGTGAAATTAGGCCACTTATTGAGATCTTTAGTTTTACTATATATCTCTTCACTTGAATTAGAATTAAAATTTTCAATGGCTTTATTACTAAATGTATACAATTTAATTAAATGTTACATAATAGTGATAAATGGGGGATTAGTAAGTATTTCCAATTATTCCTCTTTTCAATGATGTGCATTTATGAAATGTTTTTCAGTGTTCTTTGGTAAATAAAAGCAAACAGAAAATAGATGAAATCAGATTATCTAGTATTCCACTTATATTTTATAATTTTCACCTATGGACACATACTCATTTATTTCAAAGGAATTTCTTGAATAGTAGGCATTAGGTAGGAGATTAAATTCCAGGGTCAAAGCTACATTAACAGCCCAGCCATTATGAAATGAAAATATTGTTTTTCTATCAATTATAATAATAGTTTTCTTGACATTTCTTCTGCTTTAATCTTAGTAACAATTTACCAAAGATGATCAATTCTCTAAGTTGTATAGGAATGATAAGAATGAGGGCTCTAGAATCAAACTGCCTAAGCACAAATTACACCTCCATCCCTTAATAATTTATCAACAAGACTTTAGACAAGTTTACTGAACCTCTTAAAACCTTTCCAATGTTTCCCCCACCCTGTTGGATAGACAAGTATTCAGTGATAAAAGGAAAAAAGATGCAACAAGTACAAAATTCCCTTTCCCTGAAAAACTGACACATATAAAAAGAATTTTAAAATAATTATCAGATTTAATGCACTCTAATCATAATCTTATTTTTTTAAAAAAGGATATGGAGGTACTTTCATCATAAATAATATCCCATTATATGCATTAATTGCATGGTACATGTTTAGAACTCTTTAGGATTTCTCTTATGATAGCTTTCTAAATATGAACATATTTACAACCTGAAGCTTAATGACATGTTCTTTTAGAAATGGAGCTTATCTAATTGACAAACAGAATAAAAAAGGAAATTGGCAATATGGTTATCTGTTTGCCTTATCTCTGACAATATCACTGCAGTGCTACTTAAAAGGTACTGTGAATAATTAAGTATCAAAAATATATTTAGTACCATTCTAAGTATGTGTTTGAAAATCAGTATACCAATTTATGTTCAAAGATTCACATGAATTAAAATTTTGTTTAAAACTACTTTGTGGGTTACTGCACAAATTTAATAACAAATTTATTCCAAATTATTTTATGGCTCTCATCACAAAAATATTTTAATGAAAATTAGAACTGAAAAACTACTCATCTTTACAGGACAGTGAGCTTATCCTCTAAAAGCTTAACAAACACACTTATTTTTCAGTCTTCCTACATAGAAGCGAATCCCTGAAGGTTTTAGAGGGAGGCTGATGGGGGTAGACAGATGCAAATGGCAGGAACATAAGGTTAGGGAATATTTCTATAAAATGGGCCACTGTGCTAATCCCCAAATGCTTTATTTTCCAAGAAGCAATTTTCCTTCAGCGCTGTCTGGATTAAGTGGAAAAGGTATGTCACATTTCTTGGCAAACTACCTGCTACCTGCAAGAGAAATGCAGGCCCCAAATAATGGTAAGAGAATCCCAGTTACCCTGAAGGGGGAGACTTTTGTGATCCCTTTTCACAGACCCTTGTCTGGTCCCCTTTCACAGACCAGATCCTGAAACTCAGAGAGATAAAGATAATTCCTCCTAACTGTAAAATCTGTCAGAATTATAATCAATTAGAACTGGTCAGCTTGTGCCAAAGTAACCGAGTCAGCAGGGCACTGGAGACTTAAAAGGCTGATTTCATCTGGCTGTCAGTCAAAAGTCCATAGATGGACCTGGGTGGGACTCTGAAAACTCCTCTGGGTTCCCCATAAACTGGAGTACAGGAGAAGAACACTGTCCCTCTCTTCTCTGAGAGGACCCACTCTCTCTTTTTAGAGTGTTCCTTTTCCTATCCCTTCAATAAATTTAAGCCCGTGACCTTGAGCCACATGTCTTGAAATCTTTCTGACTTAATGGCAAGAGAGTCAAGAGAGAGACATGGATGTCAGTGGCTACAATTTGAAGTCCCTCTGTTTCTGAAGTTTTACAAAGAGGAATGACTCCAGCTAAATAGTATAAAGAGCTCCAAGACAGCTATTTCAACCCCCAGGTTTATAGCTTTAGCCTTGCCCACCAAGAAGAGACCCTCTATGTCTTGGCCGTCCAATGGCCCAGGTCCCCTTAGACCTGCCCAGATCATCAGGGTGAGGGCCATCAGGTTTCCCCCTCAGTGCTACCCTGTCTCAGGAAACTCCTTATATTTATTGGCTTGGTCGCTGGTTTTAACAGGCAAGCAGTCGGTAGCGGTTTCAGCTGTCCACCAGGGGACACGTTACAGCGGGTGGCGGTGGCTTGCTTCCCAGGAAGTCCCACTGTGGGCATGGTCTCACGTTAAGCTCAACGGGCCTCGCCTGATAATTCATTTGATTTTGGAAAGGGGCAGTTCCTGTGGTAAAAGCTATCCCTCAGGTTCACTTTAGGCTGCCCTCCAACGGCCCTACTCTGGCTTTCCTTCCTGAATGTCCCGGGAGCGCCGGGACGAGGCTGAGCCAACCCGGGGCAGAAGAACTCTTTCCTGCCGAGCTGGGGCGGGGGCGGGCGCGGCGCCAGCACCGCACAGAACGGCTCTCAGAGGCGGTGTAGGCGGATGCTACTTATAGTTCCCTCTTTCCTGGTTACGTGCGTGCACGCAGCCACCGAAACCTTCACCCACGACTGCCGCTTTTCCAGAGGGATTAAAGAGTTTGGCACGGTGGCGGACTACGTGTCAGCTCCTGCGAGTCTCATGGCGGCCGCTGAACCCCAACCCGGGTTGAAATCTTTCCCACCCACTTCCTTCACGGCGCATGCGTATTGGGACTCTTTTTGGAGGACAAAGGCTCCGCCCCCAAGTAGGCGGGTCCAGAACCGCCTGGGCCGGCCAATCGGCGAACAGACTCGCATTTCCTGCCCCTTCTCCCCCTTCAGCTTGTTTTGTAGGGTTCCGGGTCGCACGTGTTAATGTTTGTGTACGTGCTGCGGCAGCAGCAGGCCTGGTAAAGTTCCCGCAGCTAAGGGTTAGGCTGCTGGGGCGCAGGAGCAAAGGACCCGCCCGCTAGCCCCGGCAGTCTTTAAATTCTCGCGCACTTGGGCTGCCCTGTGCACTCACCTGCTAGTCTGCAGCGAGTGTCCCACTTCTCTACGCTTCCGAGACTCTGGTCCACTGCTTTAGACGGGAGATGTTGTTGCTTGATTGCGATCTGGAGGTGAGACTTGGACTCTTTTGTCCCTGCAGACTAAAGTTACTAGACGTCTCTCTTCTCTGGAGCGCTAGCGAGTTTGACAGGAGCGGACTGCTGAGTGCTGCCAAATCAAGCCTTGCTAGAGTTGGAAGGGTTTTTGCAGTGGGAAAGATTTCCAACCCCTGAGAGGTCTCAGGACTGAACAAGGAGACGGGTATTGAATCTGTTCTCTTCCCACAGGTGGATAGCCTGAAGTATTTGCTGGAGGCGGGGGCTTCTGTCAATGCACCCCCGGATCCTTGGGAGCAGTCGCCTGTCCACTTGGCCGCAGGTGGCGGCCTTGTTTACTTTCTTCTCTGGCAGCTGCAAACAGGTGCTGATCTCAACCAACAGGTAACTAGGTAACTGTTGCTGTGTACAGCCCTCCCCTCCACCGCAAATCCACAAACATTTCCTAGCTGCTAGAACATTCAGTTGTTTCAGTTGTTACAGACAGATCTGAAGCATGACTGTAGCAGAAATATGCGAGATACATATATAAAACTTTCTAGTATCTATGTTAAAGTAGAATGAAACGAGGTTAATTTTAGTCATTTAACATGATTTATCTGAGGTGTAATTTCACTGTGCAATCAATATGAAACAATTATTAACTTTTACATTTTCTTTTTCATATATTTCACTATCTGGTATGTATTTTACTCTTACAGCAAATCTCAATTCAATATAGCTACATTTCATAGCCATTAGTATCTATTAGCTATAACATTGGACAACATAGGTTTGTGGTTTATTTAAACAGAATTGCTACATTTCAAAAGCCTCAATATAGCAACTGAAATAATACTCGGGAGGCAAGCTCACAACCTTTACAGTTTTCTACAGACCTTAAATTTTTTGACTTCTGTAGAACTTATTTTGTTTGTATTCACTTAAATTTTAGTGTGTGGATGTGGTTATATACATTTTTTTATTAATGAAAACTTTGTATTAAATAGCATGCTAAGGGAAAAGTTTTTAAATTTAAAAATTCAGTCCATGTAATGAAGTTCTAACTGGCTTCTTCAAATAGCTGATATTAGACTTCACTTAACAGCTTTTATAGTTTTGGGGACTAAAATGTGCCCTCTTATCCTAAAGGATGTTTTGGGAGAAGCTCCACTCCACAAGGCAGCGAAAGTTGGAAGCCTGGAATGCCTTAGCCTGCTTGTAGCCAGTGATGCCCAAATTGAGTAAGTATAAAATCAGTGGCTTCAAATTTTGTTTTCTTCGATTAAAGTAATCAGACTCCTCAAGCTTAAGAACATGATTTTGAAAATAATGCTTACTTAATTGGTAATTTAGTGTTATTTAAATGTTTATCTAAGCTATTAGTGATATCTAATACTATCAATTGGAGTAAGTGAAAAAAAAATAGATCCTAAGCAATGACAGGTGCAATTCTGTTCTTTATAGCAATATTCCACTTTTTCTCATTGACTACATTTGGGTACTCATACACTGTATTAAACACCAAATACTCTTGGATTCATTCAACAATGAAATATAAATACAATGGAGTGCCCATTCTGGGCTGAATTTTCGAGCCACTAAGGATACATAACAGTGAGCAAAACCAAAATTTCCCTCAGCGTCCTTTACAAGTTTATGTGTGTGAGGGTGCCTGCTAGGGATCGAACACAGGACCTCCACTGAGCTACACACCCCCAGCTTAATATTGCTTTGATTTTTGCCATTGGTATAAGTCCCAAATTCCTTTATTAAAGAGGTATAAATAAAAAGACCAAACAATTATCAATTTTTATTTAATTCAATTTTTGTCTAATTTCAGTTTATGTAATAAGAATGGACAAACAGCTGAAGATCTTGCTTGGTCATGTGGATTTCCGGAATGTGCTAAGTTTCTTACAACAATTAAATGTATGCAGACAATAAAATCAAATGAACAATCTGACGGGGATCACTGTGTTCCAGTGTTCAGACAGAAACGAAGTTTTGGAAGTACAGAAAATACAAATGGGAAAAGGAGGTGCTGGTAAGTCACTTATAGTTGATTCTTCCTTTCTTACTCAAGATTCTCTTTTCTAGCATAGAATTTATTGTTTCACTTAAATATTGATATTCTTATTTCTAGGATTATCTCTTCATTAATATTTTAATACTGATTATAGTTTACTACTACTACTACTAGATTCTAGAGACTAACATTTATTCTGCATAGTGGAAATTGGGGGAGAAAACATTTTTTAAAAAATGTTTTTAATGCTAACATATTTTTTGAAAACAGATGTCGTGTTGGTTATGAAGCCGCATGAAGAAGGGATTCATCCATGCAGATGTACAAGTGATGGCTTTTGGCATACTGTATGTGTCTAAACTCCTGAGAAGGAGGAAACTTTCTTCCAAGTGAAGAGAATATTTAAGAATACATGTATTTACATGCCTGTAATATTTTGGTTGTGCATGTTGTCTTTTTATGTTATTAAAGGAATGTCTAAAGAATAAACTGTGCAATACTCATTATGTTGCAAAAGGTTATAGTTCAATATCAAACTACACTCAGGATTTACTTTAAAATTAAAATTTTTTATTAACAAGTTTATAATACCATTTTACTATAGTCTTTGAGTCCAAGATAATTTAAATAGTATTTGGTCGCTGAGGAAGACATAAGTTATAGTAAGCTTCCTTGTTCCAAAAGTCTGGGCCCTTCCATCCACACCAGCCCTGGATTTGGGAAAAGGGAAAGGAAAACATTTTACTAAGTTTTAAGACCACTCACTAGAAATTGCAGCACAAAGCTCTGGAATAGGACTCCAATACCTATATAATTCAAGGGTTTTCTAACTGTAGAAAAGTAACTTATTTGGGTCCTTTCAACACAGATTTTAAACTTTTTTTTTTAATATTTATTTTTTGGTTAGAGACAATACCTTTATTTTGTTTATTTATTTTTATGTGGTGTTGAGGATGGAACCCAGGGCCTCGCACATGCTAGGCAAGCTCTATTGCTGAGCCACAACCCCAACCCAGATTTTAAACTTTTAATTCTAGATTATTTAGTCACAGAAATTATCAAAAAAAGAAAAACTTCCTAATAGTAATTGTTAGTCCAGATACCACACACTTCATGGGTCCTAAGATGCATAGTTTTATATCTCTGGCAGTCAATAACAAGTATAGCTTATTTGGTTGTAGCCTAGATAGGATGAAACATGGTAGTGAGAAACTGATCTTGCCCCATGAGCTGCACTCTGTGTTCTTTCTTTTTCCTCAGGCTATAATCATTTCTACTTGCCATTCTTCATGTCAGTATTAATCCTTTTCTCATGCAGACAAAATTACTTTCAAACAAAATCATAGGATTATATGAAAGTTTATAAAATTTCTTCTAGGACCACTGATTTATTAAAGAAGAAAAAGCTGATGACCGGTTTATGTTGTTTCAGAATGAAATGCTTTGAGAAATAATTGGGAAGAGGCTAGATGAGGACTCTTCAGATACCATGGAAAGAAAAATAGTCTTATTCTTTTAACTAAGTCAGGATATTCTGGCTAAAATTTAGAGTGGCTATAAAAGATAGTGTCTTAGCTCCATTTTTTTTTTTTTTTTTTTGTGTGTGTGTGTGTGTGGGTAGAGAGAGGGGAGGTCTTAACTGGAAAAGATCTTTTTATTTATTTATTTATTTTTTAGGAAGGGGGTCAGGGATTGAACCACGGGCACATAACCACTGAGCATATCCCCAGCCCTTTTTTGTATTTTATTTAGACACAGGGTCTTGCTGAGGTTCTTAGGCCTCGCTAAGTTGCTGAGGTTGGCTCTGAACTCATGATCCTTCTGCCTCAGCCTCCTGAGCCGCTGGGATTACAGGTGTACACCACCATGCTAGGCTGTGTTTTTTGTTTTGATTGCAAAAACATACATTGTAAAAATTCAAACATGATCAAAGTGAAAAAAAATCCTCTCCCTAGGCAATCACCATTAAGTTTGGATTACCATGTATTAGACGTTTCTAAACATTAATAATCTATTTTATTGGCGTGTGTTTTTCACCAAACTTTAATTCAATGCCCTAAAATCTATTTTCTTAACAGACATATATAAAAAGGCTTATACCATTTTTGTTTTAACCTTTTCTGATACTTTCAGACATGTAGGTTTTCTCCTGGCAACCAGATCCAATTTTTTTTTTAATGAGAAATGGGTGGAGAATGTGCCAAAAGGTAAGTATATGGAGGACGATGCTTCTTGGAGATGACTGGCCCGGGAATGTAAACAGGAAAACTCCACAAGAGGGTAAAGAGGAACAGAAGAGGCAGAATTGCCTCTTAGACTGTTGCATCAAGTGACAGTCAAAATTCTACTGATGGCTGCACTTGGCTTTGGCTTCATAGTTTCTTGTAAGCACTGTGCGTCAAGGGGGTTCCTGCTATTGCAGAGTTCTACAGAAATATAACTCCTAAAATAATGTTAACATATTTTTTGAAAACATATTTTAAAATGTCTTATTTTATGCAACATTTAAATATTACTAATTAATTTCACACATTTTCCACTTTATCAAAATAGCCCAAAAGGAGGAGACTGCAATTTATAGAAAAAGCAATCGGGGACAACCTGACTTCCTCTAATTACTTCAGAAAATCTTGCATAGATAATTCCATCTAGTGCAAAGCACCTCAAGCCTGTGGTAAAGAAGTAATATCTATGTCACTCCCCTGATGAAAATAAGGCTTTTCCTGAGGTTCTTGCCTGGCTTTAGCTCTTGCCTGTCTCTCCAGCCACACTTTGCAGCTTGCTCTGAGCACATCTAACTCCTGTAAGTTCTTGGAGCAGCCCGTGCCTTTCTTTCAGGATTGCTGACTTTTTATCCTTAGGGCTTTAGAAAGGTGTAATTACATTTTTTTTTTAATTTCTGAAAATTCCTCACCAATGAATTTCAATGTTTAAACCATCTCATTCTTTGCAAAAAGTGACCTAATTAAACTCCAACTACAAAGTTCAGAGAAACCTTTCTTTGATACTAATGATACTGACCTAAGGAAAACATGACAAAAATGAAGAGTAATGAATGAGTAATAAAATAGTAGGATACATTCATTAGTTGATGATTTAAAAGGTTGTATGCGTTCTTTGTAATTTTAATAATTGTTATTTAAAATTTGGCTTAATTATGGCTTAAAATACTTGTCTCCTGAAGATTTAGTACTCAATTTTCATAAGTGAGAATTCCCTATAAATCAATTTAAATTAATTCTTCTTTTAACTGATATTGTAAAACATCAACAAATATTCTTGAGTTGGTCTCAACTTCAAAATCTCTTTAGAATAAGATCAGGTTATATGTAAATAAATCAAAAGCAGTCAGTCCTCCATAATCTCCAGCATTTCGCTTGGCTATTTCTAGTTAATTTTAAAATTATAAAAGTTTATATGTTCTACCCTTATATTTTAAGTCATCAGTAAACCTGGATGTATTTATGTGTATAAAGCTATAAAATCTCTAAATATATTTATGAACTTTGTGTTCCATTATTAAATATAAAAACTGAGAAAGGTTTTACAAATTTAACCTAAATTTTATCTTTTCGAACTGACTTTGTCCTTCTAGTCTCCCTGTATAGAGAGACAGTTACTCATGATAGCCTTAGAATGCCTCCTCACTGCCCTCAGCTTGTCATCTTTCTGTTGATATCTAGTTTGCTATCCTTCATTTCTGAGTTCTTGGCTTTGTTGCTAAATTTGTGTTAAATGGATACTTACCTTTTCCAGAATAACTTGCAGATCTTCAGCGCCTGTATAATGTGGATCTAGAATCAGAAATTTTATCTGCCCTGTCGTCTCATTCCATGCAACTCCTAGTATTGTGTGGGCTAAGACTCCTCCTCCTAGAGAAGACATGACATACCAAAGGCATAAACCATCTCAACTGCCATTATATTTTAAAATAAAGAGACAGATTATTTTTGCCTACTTATTGACCTAAATAGCATTAAAATTCATTACCCTAATTGTAAAAGACCATGATGTCAAATATACTCTGAAAAGGTAAAATTTTACCCTTGACACATGAAAGATGCAACCTGTATTCATAATCACATAAAGCTTGTATTCTGCTGCCATATCCTTTAAATTATCTAAATTGGATAAGCGCCAGAGGCTCCAAACTCCTCCCAACAGAATAATCACTGCCGTGGAGCCTCTGCTGTATTTGCTATGATATCTCCAATGATATTGCCTACCTACTCTTTCTGCCTCTTCAGAGACTCATGAATCTTTTGATCAACCAACCCAATATTCTTATTCTACAAATAAAGCCCAGAGAGGTTAAGTCATTTGCATAGTGTCACACAGATAGCCAAGTGACTGAGCCATGACTTTTGATGTCTAGTCAAGTGACCATCTCCTCTTTTTTTTGGCTATTGGGGCTTGAATGCAGGGGTACCTTACCACTAAGCTACATTCCCAGTCCTTTTTATTTATTTATTTAGAGATAGGATCTTGCAAGTTGCTCAAGGCCTCACTGAGTTGCTAAGGCTGGCCTTGAACTTATGATCCTCCTGCTTCAGTCTCCCAAGCTGCTCGGATTATAGGTGTGTGCCACTGCAGCTTTATCCTTTTTAATACTTTTCTTAGTTTTCCAAATGTTTAAATATAGTTATCGGTTTCTTTTCTTAGCTTTTCTTTTTGTTATTATAATCTTTTTTACAACCTGTCAAGAACCTTGTAAATTTTTAAAATATCCAGAGAGCCAATATTATGGTATAGAATTTAATTTTAAAATGTTTAAAATGACTTATTTTATGCAACATTTAAGTATTACTAAGTCATTTCACACATTTTCCACTCTATCAAAATAGCCCAAGATGTTCAAGATACCTTACCAATCATTACTGGAGTGCCTTCACTCTGGAAATGATTAGCCAGTTCCCGTCCTCGTGAAGCCATTTCTGAGCCTTGGCTAGAAAGAAACCATTTTCCATTAGATGAACTACTTTGAACACTAAGGTCAAATAATGAGTTTGGCGAGCCAATGTTTTCTACCTTTTGTTTTCCTTTTGGTTTGTTATTGAAACAAAAAAGTAAAAATCAAGTGGTAGAGAACAAACAGAAAGCATCCCTCCCCACCGCCAAAGGTGACTAGAAAGCAATTTAAAGCAACAGAAACTCTAAATATTTAAGGCTACTAACTATGCTAGGAAAGAAGAAAGGCCTGATTTTCTTCTTCTGGAACTGCATAAAGAAGGTTCTAGATTTTTAATATGAGATTCAAACTGTTCATCTTGATGTCCAGGGCACTCTTATGCAGAAATTTAATTATTAGAAAAAAGGAGAGTTTTTATTTATATATTTTTGGTGGTGCAGGGAATCAAACCCAGGGCCAAGCATGCTAGCCAAGTATTCTACCTCTGAGCTACATCCCCAGCTATGGCATTTGTGAGTCTGTATTTTCTCTTCCTTAATACCTACCTATAGACGTGACAGAGGAGATTCTAGGACTGAAATGTATGTCTGTGAAGTTGGTATGAAAATTGCAAAATGTTGTTAAGTACAACATAATTATTATGCAATATCTACTTTTGAGAAAAGGAAAGAAAGATGGAGAGGTAAAGGGAGGTACATATATGTTCCTTGACTCACAATAGGATTCCATCCCCAAAACCCATTATTTAAATTGAAAACACTGTAAGTTGGAAATGCATTTAAGATACCTCATATACCAAACATCACAGTTTCGCAACATAGTACATTGCGTTTCTCCTTGTAAACAAATGGCTAACTGGGAATTAGCCCACCACCACTAGAGTATTAAACTGCATATCACTATGCAGGAAAAGATCAAATTTTCAAAGTAAGGGAGTTGGGTTTGTGGCTTAGTGGTAGAGCACTCACCTAGCATGGGTGAGTCACTGGGTTCAATCCTCAGCACCACATACAGATAAATAAATAAAGGTATTTGTGTCCATCTACAACTAAAAAATATTTTTTTAAAAATTTCAAAGTAAGGTTTCTACTGAATGAGTTATTGCATTTGTGCCATTGTAAAGTAATAAATCATAAGTTGGCCCATTATAAATCAGGCACTATTAGTATGTTTTTGTTTTTGTGTTTACTTTTTTTGGAGGTGCCAGATGATGCTAAACCTTAATTTTTGGCTTAATAGGGAATGTATAAATAATGTTTTAATGTATCAAAACTCACTTGAAAAAAATTATTTGCTTCTTAATCTGTCATTATTTAGCAGTGATTTCCGTAACTATTCCAAATTCCAATTGTGAAATCAGACATTTTAAAGCACTTGATAATGAGGATACTATAACTATAGTTATCAATTAAAAAAATACATTTAAACACTTGAGGTCATACAATATAGAGTTAGCTAGTTATGGTTAGAGTAAGTGATATAACTTAATTTATATTTTCTCATTTTAATAATAGAATTCTCTAGAATTGTAAGATAAGTATATTATTTGGACACATTATTGGTTTATTAATATCTTAGAAAAAGAGCAAGAGGCAAACAAAAATGTCAGTCACAGATCAAGATTTGATTTTGTCCTTTCAAGACTTTTTGAAGAATTAAGCACTCAAAAACCAGACTTTTGCTGGATGTGGTGGTTCATGCCTATAATCCCAACAGCTTGGGAGGCTAAGGCAGGAAGATTACAAGTTCAAAGCCAGCCTAAGCAACTTAGGCCCTAGATAACTTTTCAGAATGTTGTTTCAAAATAAAAAATAGAAAAGGGCTGGGGAATGGCTCAGTGTTTAAGCACCCCTGACTTTAATCCCTGTTACCAAAAAACAAACAAAAATACCCCAAACTAGACTTTGTAAATACAAAGGTTAAAATACTTGTAAGTTTTCTTTGTATAGGCTAAAATTAAGCCTAGACAAATACACCACAGTTTATTTGTAAACTCAAAAGTCTTCTAAGAGCAAATAAAAAAATTTAGGGTTAAAAAATGAAACTTATAAAGTAAGGAGAAAGAGAAAGGAGTGAAAATAAATAGGGGAAAATATATAATTTTTAAAATTATTTTAATAAAAATGACAAACTGTCACTTTGAAATGATTTACCTAATTTCTTAAAGTGTTCTTACCTGACAAACAATATTTTTGAAGTTATACCAATCAATTGGTTTAGTACCAGCTGTACCTCAATAGATCCAATCCATTGCCGTGATCCGACAAATGTTGCTGGTTTGTCACCGGCATCAACTAGAGCCTTTATGTGTTTAAAAATATAAAAAAAATCCATATACATGACAACTATTAAAAATTACATTTAGGGTATTTTCTCTGATTACCAGTATGAGAATATTTTTTTCCTTCAAAATAACAATATGTCTACACCACAGGGCAATAAAAATTATTAATGGTATTATATTAAATTATTAATGGCTAATAAAACATATACTTGCTTATAATTTAAAATGGGGTGTTTAGTACCTGCTGAATTTCCCTGTGTGTTGGAATGGCTCTCTCTGTGTATCCCTGATGTCTGAACCAAGAGCAGATAGTCTGCAGCGATCGGTAGGCACAGCCCCAGCCATTGTCATCTATCCGATCCTGCATATAATGGTGATAACCATATATGCCCTGGACCACATAAATCTATATAAAAAGAAGAAATATAACACAATATTAACTTAAGATAGAAGTACATATTTTATACATATGCCTGAGGCATGTTTACTGTTCTGACTATTGCTTTAGAACCTTGTAAAAATAGTCAATCCCCAAAAACCAAATGTTTTCTCTGATATAAGGAGGCTGATTCATAGTGGGGTTGAGAGGGGGAGCATGGGAGGATTAGATGAACTCTAGATAGGGCAAAGAGGTGGGAGGGGAAAGGAAGGGGCATGGGGGTAGAAAAGACAGTGGAATGAGATGGACATCATTACCCTAAGTACATGTATAAAGACATGAATGGTGTGAATATACTTTGTATATAACCAGAGACATGAAAAATTGGGCTGTATACGTGTAATATGTGAATTGTAATGCACTCTGCTGGTATATATAACAAATTAGAAAAATAAATAAATAAATATGCCTTCACAGAACTATGGCTTAACATTATACCCTCTTTCTTGATTTTATTAAAAACCAAAGTTCCTCAACAGTGGTCTCCTTTCCAACTTCATCTCCTTTGCTTTTCCCTATTTCTTCATCTGGTTTGGGTTCAAATACACCAGGGATAATCTGACCTCAGAGCCTTAAGGTTCTTTTGGATAGAAAAACTATTTACCCAGATAATTTTATAGCTTCACCCTTCTTCCACTCAGGTTTCCATTAAGTTGTCAAAGACCTTCCCTGACCATCCAACCTAAAGATGGCCTGCTCACTCTCACCACCTGTCTTCTGCCCTGGACATCATCTTTAGCCTACTTTATTCCGAAGCATATCACTATTTGATGTTTAACTTAACATTGCTTCTATAACAGACTCGGCACTCAATTGATACAAATGTTGTTGAATAAATGATGATGTGCCTAAATGAATAAATGAAGGACTAAAGGAATGTATAAACAAATAAGTGAAGGATTCATAAAATGCTTCTGCATTTTATAAACAGCCCAGGGTGTTATTTAATAACTCTAAAATAAAGGTTGATATTATAAAATTCTTAGTTGTAGTATAATGCTAAGAATGCACATCTTTTTTTATAAACCAATATTATTTCTAAAACAATTGAATTGCTTGTGAAATAAAAGTCTGTTCAGTACTGACATAATTTTTTCCCCAAAATAATTTTGATCAGGGTGTTGACTGAGTCCACAGATGCACAACCATGGATATGGAGGGTCAACTGTGTAAGAATCCTTCTTGGAACTGTTGTGGAGGCAGGGAGTGAAAAAGGAAGGAGTGCTCTGTCAGACTGATAATGTTCTAGTGCTTAAATAAGTAGGGGCTCCTCGGTACTCATTTCCTTGCTATGCTATACATTTTACATATGTATTATATGTACATATAAAATATTACATAATAAATATTTAAAAATTATTATCAATGCTTCTGGCTCCTTTGTAATACAGATAAGGAATTTCATTGTCACAAATATATCAGTATTCACTTAGTATTTTGAGTGTCAAAGTTCTCTAATTTAAAGAATTAAAAGAGAATATATGATATAATATCTACCCTGGAGGAGTTCTGAATATAGTCTGAGAGAGAAAACATTTATGTAACCATCTACTAGAAAAACCATCAAGAGTTTTACTTTTTGTCTCAACAAAAAGTATAAAATTCTGTTTTATACTTCCTATTTTATGATTCTATGTCTGTGACAGAGCAAGATTTTTAACAAGGAATAGGTCTCAAGATTTCTTCCCATCTTTTCAAAATAAGTGAGTCATTTAATAACCCTGAAATGCTCTCTAAAGACTCTTGTATGTACATGTAACAGTGAGTGCTCAGAGTTCTTTCTAGGAGAAGCTGGTGTGTCCACAGTTCTGATGGAGCTAAGTGCATTCAGATGGATAAGACTAAAAGTAGGCCCCTATTGTATCATATATTCAATTTTAGTTCTTCAGATTTTCTTACAAAAGCCCATGGACACTCAGAAGGTGCTGAGTAATTATCATGAAAAGACAGCCAATTAAATTTTCCTTCTTTGGGGAATCTGAATTGAGAAGTACAGAGTGAACCAGTAAGGAGCAGGTAATGAAGTTGAAGTGAAGCACACACTGAGCAGTTAAGAGGAAGGATAGGAAAAAGTCCTACACAAACTGAAACAATGAGGATACAGAAGGTATGAAACTGAGAAAAGATAGAACAGGCTACTCAGGATCAAAAACAGACACATAGAAAGCAACAGAATAGCCATCAAGGAGTCCATGTAGGACTTGAGAGACACCCGGACAGCTACCAGTCTCAGGGTTCCTTTGTTTTAAGAGGGCCAGCTGTGCTCCTATTCCTATTTCTCATTGGTCTACAAGTATCTTTAACTCCGTTCTCCATCCCTTTTATTTAAGGGAGAATCTATCCTTTATGTGAGAATCTATCCCTTATAACCAGGTAGATTACATACAGAAAATAAGACTAAAAAGTTGCCAAATGTATCCTTCAGTGTGGATTGTGCAGATATGCCCTTAATTAGAATGATTTTGCAGTTTCAGAATGAAAAAAAATGGAACAAACCTTCAAAGAAATCAAGGAATGAAATTTGAGTAAGAGAAATGTGGTATATACTCTCCACTCTCAGGTCACTATTATGTTAATTACTGCTATCTTAAAGACTGTTCAAAGAAATAGGTGATAAATTAATTTTTTAGGGATGACATTTATTATGAATCAATCCTTAAAACTTCTCTTGGGTACCAACAAAAAATAAATGAGACACATGATCAAATGACTCTTATATGCAATTAGTTAAACTCACCATATGGGCTTCTATGTTAGGTGGATTAAGATAAGTATGTGGATTTCTAATGTAACCATCTTTGTATGGCTCATCTGGAAAGTGATAAGCATTAGACCTTTTGAAATAAGGTCTGTCACATGGCAAATTGAAGAGATCATGTAACTCCTAAATGAAATCAGAATCAAAAAAAAAAGTTAATGATTAAAATTCTTTGTCAATAAATAAAGATATAAAACAAATTATATTTGACAAAGATAAAACTAAACCAAAGTATTTTGAAAAATCATGTTAAGAGCACTTTACAAACATAAAGGGTACTGATTAAATTATAGAGTAGAAGTTGGTGGTATTAAACCAACCAAAACGGCATGAAAATAAAAATATATGTACATGTTTAAAATGTGATATTTTCTCAACTGTATTAAAAAACATGTAATGGTTACTTTTAAAACTCTGACATCACTCCTATGTACTCTAGTATTTGAAAAGACCACCTTGGATAGATGTTACCTGTGCAAATCAATTCACCTTGCATTTACAGAGAGGTATACAGGGTTAGAATATTACACTACTTCTTAGGGATAGATTTTAGGAAAATGGCTCCATAATACAATTTGATGGGTTATAGGCAAGGCCACATATCAAAAAGATACACTTAAAAAAATAGTCATTTTTACCAATAAATCTAATTTCTTTAAATGCTAGTTATGTTTTTATCCAAATTCACCTAATAAAACCTAATAACCCTACCTAAGGCAAAGTATTATCATAGATGATAATCAGCATTTGCATAAATTCTACGTTCCTTCCTTAACTGTAATCTTGTTTTATTTTTTTTTCCCCACAAATCTGGAAGTAACAGAAGGGAAAAGCGATTTGTTAACAATCATCAGCTAATCTAAATATGTTACATCTTTTCATTTCCGCATTTCATTATAGAAAAATCATAAAAATTCCATAGAATGTATGAACCAAATGGAGCATTTGAAATTAAAATATAACCAGCACAATATTTTTTCATTAGTAATACAAAAAAAGTTCCATGAAAACAGAAATTAAATAATATAAAAATAATAATTTATTTCCACACTTTTAAGGTAAATTACAAAATAATTTCCTTTTACTGGAAATACATAAATAAATATAACATGAACAATGGTCATTGTCTTTTTCAAGAATAAATGAATTGATTTTACCTTTCTATAGGCCTGCAGCTGGCCATCTGGAATTCCTGATGGATATGAAACTGTTACGAGACCTTTTTCTCCTGGTAATAAAAAGTGCAATGGTTCAGGTACCACGATAGATGTTTCTTTCATATATCTCAAAATGCATTTTTCCATATCAGTTAGTTGATTATGAATTGTATCCACTAGAAGTTTACGAACTCTGCGGGGGGAGGAAATACACAAGTGTATTAACAAAAGTCTTAATGGCTACTGAATCAAAGTGTAGAGCTAATATATCTCTAACATAGTAAAAACTTGATTGGATCAGGTTAGTTAAAACAAGTCTGGATCAGGTTTGTTAAAAGAAGTCTAAATCATGTCAAGTAAAAGAAATTATATTTTCACTCTGTGTGGATAAAGGGAAACCCTCTAGTTTTTGGCATGCTACCCTACTTTCTCCAAATAAATAATTACTAGGTGACTCTTTGGTTGATAATAAACAAGGAGTATATCATAGTAAAAACAAAAACCTCTCAAACATGCCATTCTAATATCTAAAAATGGGCTCTGATTACTTTGCAGGAAGGGTCTTCATTTAAATGTGGCAGTAATAATATAAAAATACTTACTTTCCCCATGTTTCTTCTGGAGAAACAGACAGAACTGCATCGACTGGCAAGGTCATATTCACATAGTGATGTCCTCCGCTTTCCCTTTCAATGATGGGGGTTACAGCAGCCAGAGAGGTTGACATTTCCAGCATAAGATCTATGTTTACTATTTGATGCTATGTAGATAAACAGCAATGTCAACTTGTTGAACATTACGCCCAAAATATGAAGGATAAGTAAAAGGACCATTTTTTTTAAGGACAATACATAAAGTTGCAGTGAATTGTTTAAAAGTACAAATCTTAAGAAATTTCTTTTTGCTTCAAAATAATCTGGGCAAAGAGGGAGAGTGGATAGGAAGTAAAGATGAAATCAGACTGGTCATGTGCTGACACAATGTTAATGCTAGGTATAGGTTCACCGTGGTTCATTATACTAGTCTCTCAACTTTTGTATGGATTTTAATTGTTAAAAAATTCAAACAAACACCATAAGATAACTTCACACAAAAGGAACTTTGACTATATACCCCTGGTTTAAATACATACAGACCTATAATCAAATGTTCAGCTGTATATACTAGGTTTGATTTTTGCAGTCTAAAACTATTTTTTGTGTCTGAACAAATTTTGCAAAATACTGAGGATACTGGCAGTCAAGCTTCTCATTGGGAGTTGTTGATAACTTGGTGGAATTAAAGTGGTATTGAAGGAATCAATATTACTTACACTGATAGATATGCCCGTGTGTATCTCTATATATATGCATACTCCATGAAGAATGACTGATTCCTGAGCTGGAACAGGGAAAGAATATGTTGCACCTGGACTATCTTATGGAAGACAGAAAGGAGTGCTCAAAAATATAATTGCAAAAAGACAACAGAGGAGGTTTGAAGGTGCTTCTTCTATTGGTCAAATCTTAGAAAATATAAGTGTCAAAATAACTAGTGATAGTACCAGATTATAGTCCATTTCATAAAATAAGAATTTAAGTTTCCATGCAAATGAGAAAAAAATAAAGAGGGATTGGGGGCAGGCGGACTCTTCCTTATAGTACAATGCTATCTAATATGTGTAGAAGGAAACCATAGAAAAATCACCAGGTTGTAAGTATCATATTGGATTCTGGTGAAATTTAACAATGGCGATTAAGAGCTGGATTAGAAGTACTCTCTCATGGGATATTAATCATAATGGAATACATAATACCTTTACCACAGAGAAAACTAGTAGATACCATCTTAAGTAAGTGATGAAAGTTAACATCACTAAGAATTAGAACAAATTGATAGCATCTGCCTCTTTAGTACACTATACTGGAAAGGACATAATATCTCTTCAGTGATATTCCTGACCATAATACAGGAATCTAATGACCAGAAAGCATAAAAACAAACTCAAATCAGGGAATATACTTTGAAATAACTGACATGTACTACTCAAAATGTCACGTTCTAACTATTGATAATTTTCAAATCAATTTCTACCTCACAATTTTTTGTGCACATCACTTTTGTAAAATTAATAGCTCGTATGTGTCTTACTTCTGTCAAACATACCCACAATGACCTCATGTCTTCATCACTTTCCATTTTTTCTCAAGTAAGAAACTGGCTGTGCTATATCCAATCAATTTCCAAATACAATTCATTGTATACTCTAAATATCTTTTGTATCTACTTTTTCTTCTCTATTCTCATAACTGGTGGCTTAATAAGGTCTCGCTAATCTCATAGGCACCCATTGTCCACCAATCAGATTAAAAAAACACTATAGTCACTCTAACTTTGTACCCTGGAAGAAGTGTTTCCATTTTTCATCTCTGGAAAAATTTGTGGAATATGGCAGGTAATCAGTAATACTGGTGCGAAAATCAGTAGAACAAAAAACAGTGTGAAGAACAAGAAATCCTTTAGCATTCATTATTTTACATGTCATAATGTGTCCCTTTGTCATTTGTAAGAATGAGTATTTTTATGTACTTCTATTTACTTTTAAATGACTTGTAAAAGTATTCAAGTCTATCTTATTTTTGTGAAAACAAAGAAAGCATTAAAAAAAATTTCTAAGATATGTATTATAGTGAGATAAAGTTTAGATATGTGAAACAGACACAAAATCGTTTTGAAACTCAATGTTCTGACCTATAAAAATAAGGTTAGATTAAACTATCTATAAGATCTTAGCTCCGAATTTGAAGATTTAATATTTTTATTAATAAAGAAGACAAGTGATTTGCTTACCATGTCTGATAACTTTTTGTCTTTCTTTCTCATGAATTTTCGTTTTGTATCTTCTTCCTGCTCAGATCTAAAATTTTTGATATACAGATACATTTAAAAATATGAAGTGATGTTTTGAAAACATTTCTAGAAATCTTTAAATGTACTTACTTAATAAAGCGCATTATGTTCTTACAAGCAGAGCTATCAGTCAGTTCTCCTGGAATGGTGTTTATGTCACTATTAGGCCATACATACACTGAACTATGGCAAATTCTGAATACAAGTGCATTTGAAGAAAGCTTTTTTGACAGGTCACTCAATACACGTTTTAACGCCTTCTTGATAAAAATTTCTAAATTAAAAGAATATGTAAAAGGTAAGAAAAATATTAGATTTTTCAATCTGAATTCTTTCAAATACACAGGAAAGTAAAACATAGTAAAACTGACTCTCAGATACCCATTTCCATTAATTATAACAAATATTTTTGCCTTTCTATTTGTTTAAAATTGAGATAAAATTTACAAACCATAAAATTCATTCTTTTAAAATAGGTGGCTTTTAATATATTTCCAAGGTTTTACAATCATCACCAATTCTAGAAAATTTTCATGACCCTACAAAGAAATCCCATCCCTATTAGCAGTTAAGTCTTCATTCCTCCTACACTTTTTATTTCTTATCTTTCTGAACCTCTGTGTGGCTGTAATATAATTGATCAGACTTTTAATGAGTGATTTCATTTATTATCAAGGTATTAGCTATCATCTTTTATGGACATCACATTCCTTAGCTCCAATTCTGACCACTTTCCCCTAAGTTTCAGACAAATGTCTGTTGGGAATCTGCACTTAATGTCCCATAGGCATCTTGAAATTCTCAAACACAATTCATCACATTCCTCCTCTGGTATTCTTTATCTTTGTTTATGGCAGTAGTCCAAGTCAGAAGCAGGACGACATCCTAGAACTTGTTTTATACAAACCCCATTGATTTTTCTCCTGTGGACTTTCTTATACTATTATAATAGTATTTTAAAAAGTAGGGTCTGGAGATGTGGGGTTATGTACAGTTGCAAGTCTAAAATGTACAAATGTATTAGATTTATTATTTACATTAGGCTCTGGGTGTATTACGTACACTATGTGCATTGGCAATATTTATGTTTATTGCAATAATTTTCTGCAAGAGGCAGAAAAATTCCCTAAGGGAAGGAGGGGACTTTTTTTTTTTTTAATTGCCACAGAGGTACCCATGGACTGGTAAAGGTGCTATAACCATGTTTAAGTTTAAATACTATTTAATTCACTTACTAAATATATAACCTTAGTTCATTTAACCTGTCTTTCACTTGTTTTCATCTGCCAAATGGAATCTCAGTATATTTTATCATTAATTTTATGATAAAAAGGTAGAAGTTTTCTCAACACCTACCATTAGCAGTTGGTAGCTGGAAAGCCAGATCAAGGCCTCCTCTTATTCTGAAGAGTATATCCATAGTTTCTGAAATTACCTAGAATAAAACAAAAATTCCCTTATGAAGCAAAACATACCCATCCTCAAATAAATTAGAATCTATTAGACTTTAGAGTAAGGCATTAATTAAGCTTGAATCTTTGGATTATTTCTTGAATTAGTTCCTTGTTTTATGGAGAAAAATGAAATGCAATGCCTTGTGTTTAATCAGCTTTTCATAGCTGTGACCGAAATACCTGACAAAAACAACTTGGAGGAGGAAAAGTTTATTTGGGGTCAGGGTTTCAGATGTTCAGTTTCTGGTTGGTCAGTAGACTCCATTGCTCTTGGCCCCAGATGAGGCAAAATATCATGGGAAAAAGGGTTTTGCAGAGGAAAGCTACTCAGCTCATGGCAGCCAGAAAGGAGAGACAGCACATAGGCACTTAAGATATTAATGACAAAACATAATCTACTTCCTCCAGCCATGTCCCACCTGCCTATAGATACCACCCAGGAATATATCCAAATTATTAAACTACCAAGTGGGTGAATCCACCCATTAAGTTACAACTCTCATTAATCTACTCATTTCACCTTTGAACATTCCTATCTTGCCTAACATGAGCTTTTTGGGGGATACCTTGTTGGAATAAGTTTCAGTCTCAGCTAGCAGCTACTAGCAGCTCGGAAGTGCCTGAAATACCAGCTTCCTTCAGGACTGACAAGAGCGCCTGCAGGATGGGGTGAAACCACATCCTCAGCACTTGTGGTTAGTATTGCCAAACTGCCCCGCTAAGAAACTGAGAGTCAGGGGCTTCAGGGCATGGAACCCCTGACTCAGTAAGGGTTAAAGACCCTTCCAGATCGCTTTCTGCCACAACAGCAATATTTAGAGTTTCCTCACAGTGCAGTTACATTAGGCAGAAGATGATTGGCTTATGGATATTGTCTTGCTTATGTAATATTGACAGGCATGCCCCACTCAAACCCTATAACTGTTATGTGCATTCCAAAAATAAACTGAGCTACTGGACAACGACCTGAGATGGGTCTCCAGCCAGTTCGTTTACCAGCTCCTGGAGTCTGTGTGCTGATTCCACGTCTCTATCTCCCCCCACCCCCCAGACAAGGTAGCCGAGTGACCATTGATCACGAAGGGACTAGGAACACATTCAATACCTAATATCCAAACCTTAACATCCCTAAATTTTAAATCAAGGGTTTTCAACCTTCCAGACTTAAATCACCTGGGGAACTTAAAATTTTGATACTTGGGTTGCATCCCCAGAAATTATGATCAATTGGTCTAAGTTTGACATAGGCAAAAGGATATTTAAAAGCTTCCTCTGCCCCCGTGATTCTAATGTGCAAAAAAAAAAGGCTGAGAACTACAGTTTTAAGATGATATTTCTAAGTTATAATCTTGAGGGATTTAACAACAACATGAAAACATAAATGGTAAAGAACCAGTTTAAGAATAGAATAAGAAAACTGAACGTTATCTGATGACACCTGGTGGACAAGACAATGAGAGGAAACTAACAAATCATTGGGATGGTGTAAGTATAAACTGGAAGCTCTTCTTAGAAGGTGGCAATAAGAATCAAAGCTTTTTGAGCTGGGGTTGTGGCTCAGTGGCAGAGCATTCACCTAGCATGTGTGAGGCACTGAGTTCAATCCTCAGCACCACATAAAAATTAATAAACAAAATAAAGATATTGTGTCTATCTACAACTAAAAAAAACTACACTTAAAAAAAGAATCTAAGCCTTTTATAGTCCCATCTTTGGGCTAGTGGTTCTGCAGATAGAAATTTACTCTAATAAGAAAATCTGCAAAACACAGAAAAATTAGGGTATTTTAACCTAATTACCACCAACAGAAGATTGGTTAAATAATTATGAATATCATACAACTATAAAAACCACTTAAAATAGAATTTAAATGGCATAGGATAACACTTGCAATGTGGAACATGCAGAGGGAAGAGAACTTGCAAAATGGAAATGATCAACAGTTCTTAACTTGGGTCCATATGCCAAGTTCCAGGTAGTCAATGATGATATATGACAAACAAACTTTATTACTGTGTGTGAGAGAGTGACCAAAAGACACCAGCAAAGGTAGGGAGTGGGAAGAGGGAGAGCTTGCTTTTGAGGAGAGGTTTCAAAGATTTTGTTATATTCTCAAAATATGTGTTAATCAGGCTGAAAAAAATCATACTGCACAGTGAGAACCGTATTTGGAATTAAATAGATACTGACATCGACTACGGACATTGATCCTCAGAACATAAAGTAGGTACCATTACAACATTTTCTCACTTCACAAATAACTTGTTGTTTTTCTTTAAGAGTAACTGCTTTTATTTATTCTAAAAATTATAACCTGTTGAAAGATCCGACCCTTTGTCCCAATTCTGCTTCTGGGAATGTATTCTAAGGAAATAATCAAGAAAGTTCAGGGCATATTCAGCTTCACTGTTGTCCATTTATCTTACTGTTGTTTGGCATAGTTAAAAAAAAAAAAAAGGAGGAGGAGGAGGAGGAGGAGGAGGAGGAGGAGGAGGGGGAGGAGGAGGAGGAGGAAGGGAGGGGGGAAGAAACCACTAAAGTAGCTCTCAGTAAGAAGTTGGTTATATAAAGATCAATACTACCATACAAACAGTGTATGGACATTTAAGTAAAAAATATTTTTAAAAATAAGGTAAAAAGACAGGCAAGAGCAGATTTTAATTCTGCTACTTACTGCATTATTTTGCCCAGTTTAATTGCTCAAGTCTATTTCTCTTCTTTAAAACTGGGATAAGAAGGGTTGTCATGAACATTCCATATGTGAAAATACATAAGTCTCCCTGGACTTCTGAATCAAGATCCTCTCTGAAGAAATAATATTTAAGCTAAGATGTGACAGTTGAGTAGGTAGGAGTAGCAGAAGTATTAACACTTCTAGAGGAACAGAGTGGGGTTGGTCTGATTGAGTCTGATTGAGTCTTTTGTATCCTATAGACCCTCACAAGTCGTCCCGTGTGTTTTTCGATGCGGACTGGAACTCTCCTCGTGTCCTCCCTTAGTTTCTCCCGTACCCAGGGCAAGAGCCCATTCCAACAAGGGCATGGACTCATGAAAGCCTTCTTAAAAGACGACTTAGGAGACTATCCTAGATGGATAGAACTAACAGTGGCACGGACAAGGATGGCAAGAGTGGAGAGAGTGACATTGGACAGGCAATTAGAAGTAGAATCTATAGGACTTGATTGTGGATTGAACATTCATTTGAGAAAAGGAAGGTGTTAAGGGCAATTTCCAAGTTTTTAGCTGGCAGGTGGATTGTGGTGTCATGTGCAGAGATGGGAATTCCTGGAGTAAGAGCAGATGTGAAGTGAGGGAGGTGAAAATGATGAGTCAATTTTGAACCTGCAGGGTTTGAAATACATATGAGCAATCCAAGTGGAGGCACCGTTAGCAGATTTATGAATCTGGAGCTCAGAAGAAAGGACTAAGCGGGAGATACAAAATTGGGAGAAAGCATAGGATGTAAAGTGTTCCTGTTAATCTAGGATAGGGATTGGAGGATCTGGCTGAGCTATGAGACAGGAGGGAAACCAGGAGAGTGCAACGCTGAAGCTAAGGGAACAGAGTATTTATTTGAACAGCTATTCCTCTTTCATAGCTCAAAATGTTCTTTCTTAATAGCCTTCAAATACGACGAATAATGCCTCATTCTAAAAAAAAAAAAAAAAAATCACAAGGAGGAGAGGCAGGGAGCGAGTATCCCAACGCGGCTAAGCCGAGGGTGCAAGAGTTAGTGGACAGATTCCCTCTGGCTGCAGCTGGGAGAGAGGCCCAGGCTGCAGACTCCAGACAACGTAGTTTGCAGCGATCATCGAGGGCCGGGGAGCCCGTCTCCCTTTAGGGGCTCGGACCCGTAGTTGCGCGGGCTGTCTAAGTCCAAGGGGAAACGCAGGGGTCGGTGATGAGCAGAAGCGCTTACCATTTCCACGACGTGGGGGTGACACGGACGTCTACTTCTGCCTAGAGGCTCTGGGGCCGGCCGGGAAGTGACGTCATCGCCGGCCAAAGGGTAGGGCTTGTGCGGGGGACTACAATTCCCAGCATGCCCGGCAGCAATACGTCACAGAACGTACCACTTTACATCTCCTCGCCGATGGCTAGAAGGATGGGAAACGAAAGACTTCTTTTCGATATATTGGACTGATTGAGTCTTTTGTATCCTATAGACCCTCACAAGTCGTCCCGTGTGTTTTTCGATGCGGACTGGAACTCTCCTCGTGTCCTCCCTTAGTCTACTTGGAATAGTTTCTCCCGTACCCAGGGCAACGCGGCACAATAAGCCCCAGCGGTGCACCGAACGTGCGTAGACTTTTCGCAGCCTGCGCGCGCCTGGCGGGAATCCCTAGCGCGCGGGAGGGCGACGCGGAGCCTAGTTGCTCCTGCAGCGCAGTAAATCCGGACCCGAGCTGGTACGATCTGACCTTGGTTGTCGGATCAGGTGCCCTTCGGAGAGGCGACTTGTTCCTCGCAGACACCAGGTGTTGTCCCCTAGATACCTGTCTACTCCAAGCCTTCTTATTCCTAATGGGAAATAATTTCGTCATCGCCTCAGCCAGAAGTTTTCTGCTCCTCCTTCACTCCTTCATCCTCCTATGCACTTTGTCCACGCCTTTTGAAGAGAACCTGCCGCATTCCACTTGCCTTATACTTATTTTCTTCCTTAGCAGATTGTCAGCTCCGGGCGGGCGGGCGCGCGCGGGGGGTGGGGGGGTAGGATCCATTCCTTTTTTAGGTTTCAGTTTTCTTCGTCATTACCAGTGAGCCTTACCCGGAGGAGGAGGGATTTGCCAAGTATTTGTTAAATGAATGAATGAATGATTTTTGTAACTGTAGCTCAAGAAGAGTTAAGTAGTGAGAAAGTTAAGGGCAAGAACTTTTCTCCTTCCCCTGCTCTGTGGCTCACTTGACTGGGTGCCAGATCCTGTGTCCTGGGAATAATAGCACAATAATGAACCAAATTAGCCATTGGAGGTAGCATGCACTTGCAATCCCAGCTACTGGAAGGCTGAGGCAGGAGGATTCCTTGAGTCTAAGAGTTTTGAATCCAGCCCTGGCAACAAAGGAGGACTCCCCTCTCAAAAAAATTGAAGATGAACCAAATTCATATCACAGTTCCTGTCTTGTGGAGTCAGCATTTTAGTTGAAACAAAATGGGGAAAACAAAGAATTCCTACACCAAAAATATAAAATGTTGACCTATTAGATAACATGATGAAGGCGTGGAAGGAGATGTACATGCAGCTATGATGAGGGGTATTAGAGAAATGATGAACAAACTGAGCAATAGGAAGATCAGTGTTTTATTGGGGTGACAGAAAGAAAGGGGTTGACATACTAAAATGAAACATGTACTGGCGACTGTGGGCAAGAAAGCCCAACCTGAAAATTAGACGTGCAGCCAAGTACCCAGGGAGTAGGTTCCGGTGGTGACTAATGAGGCTGGCCGATTAAGGTGGGCCACATTAAGGATTTGAACCCCTATAGCAGCACAGGATACTAGTTAGTTGGGCAGTTGGGGTGGAGCTTGAAATAAACTGTAAACCATATAGTACACCCCCAATGACTGATGTGTAGTCTCCAGGCATACCTGATCAGAAGAAGAGGTGGGATGGGGAAAGTGTGTTGTATTTTCTCAAGCTGTATTTTTAGGCTGAATCTTCACTTAGGCCTTTGATGTTACACATTAAGTAATAATTCATACACAGATAAGCACAGTTCCAAATAGGGAAGCTTGCTAAGTCATTGAAACAGCTTGCTTTAAATTAAAGATAAAAGACTCTTACCTTGGATTATAAACCAAGAAACATAAACCAAAGTCCCCCCCCCCCCACTAATGTATGCCCAATGCCTACTTCCTAATAGTTGCTTAAATACATAAAGATGTAGGGGCTGGGAATGTAGCTCATGGGAGACACTTGCCTGGCATTCACAAAAGCCCTAAGTTCTCTCCCAAATACTACCCCTGGAAAAAGACTTTCCGTACAAAAGTTGGGAATGTAGCTCAGTGGTAGAGTGCTTGCTTAACATGTGAAAGGCCCTGGATTTGATCCGTAGCACCAAGAAAAATGAATAAATAAATAGCTCAAAAACATTAATGTTTTAATCAGCTTTGCTTCTTCGCTGTGACAATACCTGACAAAAACAACTTAGAGGAGGAAATGTTTATTAGAGAACAAGATTATTTGGGACTTGTGGGGAAGCTTATATAGTGGGGTCAGGAAGCATAGAGGGGGAAAGATGCCACAGGGAAGATGAACCCTTTCATGGCACACACCCAGTGACCCATCTCCTCCAGCCATGGCCCCACTCTACATTTACCACCCAGTACATTCCAACTAGGATGAACTGATTAGGTTTCAGCCACCACAATCCAATCATCTAACCTCTGAACATTCCTTCATTAACACAGGAGCTTTGGGGGGACACTTCATATCCAAGCCATAACAGTTGAATGGAAGCAAGTATTCTTTAGCTCTTTGGTTTTTCTTTTGAGTTAATACTTACATGTTTAATGTGACATTTCTCCTTTGTTTGAAGTGATTATTTTAAAAAGTGGCAGTCTGCCTTTGAACAAATCTTCAGAATTCACTGTGGATTTTTTTGTTTTGTTTGTGTTTTCCTCTTGCCTTAAACAATTGTCCTCTCCCTCATTCTCTTTAGGAACTAATTTTATGAGTAGCACATTTCTTATACTAATTTGAACTTGAAAAAAACCCAAGGTCAACAGGGCAAGACCTATATGCAGTGTGCATTCTGAAAAACTGTTATAATTTTCAATATGGGGAACATTTAATGTAAGCTATCAAATATGTAGTCTGGGATCATACCACTCTGAATGTGCCTCATCTCATTTAAACTACAAAATGTTTACCTTATATAATTATGATTTTGAATCTACATTGAACTTCTCAAATGAAGGAAATTGTTTATACATATTGATAGTACACTTTATGGTAATAATTTTATCATTTCCAACAGAGAAATGGCAGATGATATCACACACATTCCTTTGGAATTATGGTCACTTTACATGAAGAGTCAAGAGACAATTTTAAATCTTAGTGTTCTAGTATTCCACAGAGTAGATTTCTCTCTACTTAGTTTGGGACTGTTGTTTTATAGTGAATATTAAAACTCTTACACTGAAAATAATGTGGATTGAAATTTAATAATTGCTTTTTGACTACTCTCCCCCTTTTCTCAATGTAAAAGTAAGCTTTTGCTATAAACGAAGCAACAAGAAAGAAACTTTTGAAGTTACCACCGTAAGAAGCAACCATGCCTATAGAAGGAGGAAAAACGGATATGGAGAGGATTGGCCTCTTCAGTGAGATGGAATATATTACTGTTGGTGATAAATATGTCTCACCATTTAATCGTAAGTGTATTGGGTACTCTTTATGGGCAAATTAGTGATCATTACCTAAATTTTTAAATTAAACATTTAATTTAAAAATGATATTTTAATGATCTATATTTTAAAGTATTGAGCTCTAAAGTTGACTAACTTGTGACATTGCAATAGCTATGAGAGAACTTAATTTATAAGAATGGGAAGCTCATTTTATTGGGCTACCTTGTACTCATTTATTGTCCTCATAGGTGATTTTACTTCTTTCTAAGTGTGCATCTAAGGCTATCCAATATCACTTTCCTGGAAAGTGAAATGCTGTATGAATAGCTGAGGGGATTTTTAGGAAAATCATAATAGAAAGACTTAAAATAAATATACACTTTTAATATCTCAATTAAACATTTGGATGTCCAGTGACTTCTGTGTGACAAAAAAGAATGCACAGATATGTAGCCATTTCAGCAATAATTGTTAAATAAAAAAACAAGATTGGGAACAGTGTATTTATTATGTTAAATATTAAAATGAGACTATTCACTCAAACATGTCTGGACATTCTCTGGAAGACAAAATTAATATCACTGCCTGTTCCATTGGAGAGGAACTTCATGGACAAGTATAGGAAGAAAATTTATTGTGGGGCTGTTATTACTCTCAAATTTGAAACTATTTGAAAATGTTACCTTTTCAAAATTTAAATTAAAAAATCAGTGATGAAAATTTATATTTCAATAAAATATGAATTTTATTTATATTTATATTTCAACTTGAAATAAGGGTTGTATGCACTTCAACAAGTTCTTCATATTTTGGAAAGACTTCCTAAATTAAGCCCTCTTATGACCAAATTATTAAAGATCTAAATATTTGCAAATGCAGCCTTCAAAAAATTTGTGCTAGTATTTCAATTGTAGAAATGCTACAATTTTTTAATTGACTCATAATAGTTATACATAATGTCAAGATTCATTTTGACATAATTGTAAATGGGTGGACTACAGATTGCTTCAATTCAGTCCCCAGTACTTATCCTTACCCTCCCCTCCTCCATCCCTCTCCCCCTGTTCCCTTTCTTCTACTCTACTCATTTATTTATGTTTTTAAAAATATTAATGTTTTGTGGATATACATAGTGGTGAAATTCACTGTAGTTTTCATATATTTACATTAAAAAGTTAGGTCATATTCATTCCACTGTTTTTTCCTTATTCTCTCCCTATTCCTCATTCCCCTTCTTCATCTTCCCTGATCTTTTATTTTGATGAAATTCCTACCATTTCTTTTCTCTCTTTCTCTCTCTCCCCCTCCCTCCCTCCTCCTTTTACCCTTTTTTTAGAATAGCTTCTTCATATCAGAGACAACATTTGACCTTTGACTTTCTGTGTCTGGCTTATTTCACTTGCATTATAGTCTCTAGTTCCATTCATTTACCAGCAAATGATGTAAATTCATTTTTTTCATGACTGGGTAATACTTTGTTCATCTGTTGAAGGGCTCCTAGGTTGGTTCCATAGTCTAGCTATTATGAATTATGCTGCTATAAATATTGATGTGAATTGCAACAAAAATCTGTTCAATAGGTAGACATTTGAGTTGTTTCTTGTTTTTAATTATTAAGAATGAAACTACTGTGAACATTTTTGTTCATATTTTTTAGAGGACATTAGCTCTCATCGTCTTGAGCATATACCAGCCTTCTCTTCAACCTCCACACATGCTCTTATTGACATTACATACAAGCACACAAACAGTTTCCTAGTATGTAGCCAGAGGAACATTGGGTAAAATAACTATTAAGACTCTTCCAGTTCCAGAATTCACAGTGTATCACAAGGATCATGTTCAACATTTTAATGGAATCCTCTCAGGTCTTAATGTCAATATAGTCATTAACACAGAGCTTTCAGTTAACATTTTAAACAACATTTATTTTAGAGCTCAAACCCAGAATTGGCACAAATCACATTTGGAAGCTTTTCTGTTTTCTCCATGTTCTTAATTACTAGTCAGCTCAAATTTATAGTATGGCTAATTTATTTTTAAAGGACCCTTTAATGAGGCTGCAAGCAAAAATAGACAGATTCTACCTGGGGGAACCAAAGAAATGTCAAATCTCCAGGCAGGTTATTTTGATCCCCAATTTGCAAGGATTTTTGAAGGCGAAGGCTATGTAAATCTAAATCAAGTGAGAAGACGGCATATGATGGAAGAAGCCAAAAAAAATCTTGCCAAAGCCTTTATCCCGAGTAGTGGAGATAAAAAACCGTAAGTGTTTTGGGAGGTGGGGGAGGGGGGAATTTTAAATATATCTCTTGCATCTTTATCTCTTTCATCTAAAGAAAATGTTTATTTTTCTATAGGACTTACTTATGGAAAATTAATTTTTAAGAAATATTTATTCTTAAGCTTTAGTTGGACACAATATCTTTATTTTAAATTTAGGTGGTGCTGAGGATCGAATCCAGTGCCTCTTGCATGCTAGGCGAGCACTCTACCCCTGAGCCATAACCCCAGCCCAGGAAGATTAATTTTTTAAGTAGGATTTTTTGGATGATTTATTTTAGGTGGAAACAACTATATTGGATGATTTAGATAATTTAAAATATAATCTCATTATCATAGTAATTTTTTATTATGTCACTGTTCTCTATGTATTTAGACAATAAAAGCCATTAAATAATGAAAATAATTTGTTCAAAAACCTTGCAAAAGTCAGGTGGGATAAGAATTGCCTTGAGTTGTTCTATTTTTTTTTGACTATTTTTTTCTGTTGTTAAAAAACTTTTAAAAAGTATAAATAAAAAAATGTGCATGGGAGAAATGCTCTTTTGAAAAAAAATAATTTATCAAAGATATATTATTTATGGGGCCAGGATTGTGGCTCAGTGGTAGAGCGTTCACCTAGCACGGGCGGGACCTGGGTTCGATTCTCAGCACCACATAAAAATAAAGGCATTGTGTTGTGTCCATCTACAAAAAAAAAAAAAAAAAAAAAAAAAAAGATTCTCTCTCTCTCTCTCTTTGAAAAAAGATATATTATTTTTAAATTGCTATGAAGATACACTCATGGAGATTAATAAAATTTTAATTTTGAACACTTATCAATGTGAAAGCATATTTTTTTCTTACCATGAGATCACATTACCTTACTAAGTAAGACCATGTATGTTATACTATGTCTCAATTCAAAATAGATGGTAGGTATGAATTGATAAAACTTAACTTTGTGCTTCATTGCTGTATTTTCTTTTTTCCTTTTACTGATGCACTATAATTATACATAAGAGTGGAATTTGCTATATTCATACGTGCACAGTATAATTTGATCCGTTTCATTCCCCAGTACCTCCCCTTTCCCCTCTCCTCCCTCCCCATCTTCTTCTTCTATTCTACTGTTCTCCCTTTTATTGGTTTTTTTAATTTGCTGATTTTTCTTGAGAACAGTGAAGCTCTACTTCTATAACTTAGTCATCCTTCTAATTCTAACAGATAATCTTGTCTTCTCAGCCAAAGTTATTGTCTTTATTAAGAGTGGGAGATTTCTTCTTTGCTGTAGTCATTAAGTTTCTTCTTTTTTAACCTTTTCTCCTTTTCACACTTAGACTTGAATATTATTACTATTTAAAATTACCACTGTTTCGTAGACTTATTCATTTCTCCTTATATATGAATTTTAAAAAGTGTTATTTTTCTTTGTAGATATTTCATTCCTTTTTCATGTAATATATATATTATTTTTTAAATAAGTTTTTCCTGATTTTCAGTCTTTTTTTCCCACTTGTGATCGACATGAACCCAGGTGGTAATAATTGAGAATTTTGCTACCTTGATACATTAGTTCATAACATGCTTATATTGATTTGCCAGCCAAGAAATAACAATTATATGATAATAGACTAGCTTCTCTTTATTTTAAAGCTTATAAATATGTGAAAAAAATCTCTAATTTAGTGACATACAAAAAGTATTTCTTTTTTTAATATCTTTATTTTTATGTGGTGCTGAGGATTGAACCCAGTGCCTCACATGTTCAAGGCAAATGCTCTACCACTAAGCCACAACCCCAGTCTGACAAAAAGTATTTCTAGAAAGAGAAATTGGTAGCATAAGAAGCCCTCATATAGGCATTTATTCAAAACCAAATTATGGAACCATAGGCATATTTTTATCTTCATGATTATTTTATTAATCTCTCTGCTGGACTTTAAAAATATTTTATTTTTGATTAGCATGTGTTAATTATACATATTAATTTGGTTCAGCATGATATTGCAACACTTGTATACATCATGTATGAATCAAATCCAGCCTTCCTCTATCCACTCTCCTCCAGATTATAGGCATTTAATAAATTCTGAATGTAGTGACTTACATTGTTGGCATTACATCACATTCTAGTTAAATTATGCTTTTCATTAATTCTCCTTTTCTCTGCAATATCACTGCTGTACTTCCTTATTGTATTTTAGAATGTATGACATATGTTCATAAGGAAGGATTAATGAAAATAAGTAATCTCTCTTAATTGGAACCTTTATTTGTAGGCTGGAGATCATGAGTAATCAATGTTTATGTTTTTCTGATTTTTGAAATTTAAACATGAATGCATAGTGTCATCTTCTTATAACAATGTTCCATTTTCTGATGATTACAATTTGTTTACTTCAATGATAACTCATTAGCAGTAGTTATCCTTTTGATTGTGCAAAATTTAAAGAAAACATTTGTGAAAATAATAAAAGGCTGAGCAATAAATAGTTGGATTAGCTATTGTGTGCCTAGAAAAAATCTAACATTAAAATTGAAGAAAAGATTGGTTAATTTTTTTCCTACAGTAATGAGTGTAAACCAAAAAGAAAAAAGAAATTAACACCAAAATTCCATAAGATTCACTTTATCATCAGCAGTGAAACATAGTTTCAAATATGTAGTTTTGAAAGTGTATTTTTAAAGGAGTGGATGATCAAAAGACATTCACCATTTGTTAGCTAACTTGCCTTAAGGTGCCTAGAGATTTGTGTAATTTCTAAATGGATGGGGATTATTCTAACTAAAGATTGTGAAATTGTATTTATGGAACATTTGAAATAAATATAAAAATGTTAAATCATATCTTGGAATTTATAACCTTGAAAATGAGGAAAATCAAGTTAAATACTAAAAAACTTGATTTTTTTTTCTTACTGGAGTTACTCAAGCACCTATTTTCCTCCTTTTTCAATATTTAAAAAAATTATACAAAAATACATATAACATTAAGTTAGCCATTTTAACCTCTTCCTTTTAAAAAATAACTGTATTTAAGATGTGGACTGGGAAGCTACTATGGAACAATAGGTGGTCCAGTCCCATCCTTCAGTGCACAGGCCAAACCCAGGGAACAATATATGCCACCAGGAAAGAATTTATACACAAACCCAGGAAAGAAAGGAACCGGATATGGGTAAGATATTTTTAATGTTTTCATATCATGTTTTAAAATTTAATAAACTTTCTGAACCCTGAAGTCACCATTACTTATTTCCCTTCCTTAGCTATGCAAATATTACCATAGGTAAACAGTTTTCACACTCTTCTGATTTATATGATGCAGCAAGACAAAATTTTAAGGTAAAATAACCTACTTTTAATTTTTCAACCCTTTTTTTATTTGGTTGACTTTGAGAATTTACTTGTTATCTAATTAAGTTTTATTCTGTTCTATTTGTATAATTGGGACAATAGCAGACACGTTTATCGATTATAATAATCTTACCTTTTTGATATGAGATTTCCACATCTTCCTGTAGATAGATCCTCCCAGCTCTTGCCAGGATGAATTTTATTTCCTGCTGTAGTGGATCATGTCTGTCTTACATTTCTGTCTCAGCTAGCTGGGAGACATGTTGACTTGGCCTGATCGATGATTATGTTCTGCTTTAAGGGAAGAGTCATATCCTGTCTCTTAGCCATATTCCCATCCCACACTAATGTCTTGTGTGTGAGAAAGTAATGGTAATTCTTTTGGGGTGAGTGTATAGGAAGGAGGAGTGATGGGGTGATGGGAGAAAGGGGAGAGTAGAGAATGGATGAATAGCTATAGGAGAGAATGAAAGGATCTGAGAAAACTGCATTCTGAATTAAATGGCAGAAGTAAAAACTAAAACATCCTGGCATAATATCTTTTACATTTACTTTACACAATATTTTACATATAACAAAATATTTAGTTATGTGGGGAGCATTTACATATGCTTAAATCTTAACTCTTATAAATTTTAGAACAAGATCATCATAATTTTTTTTTTTTTTTGGTACTAGGGATTAACCCATGGGCAATTTGCCATTGAGTTACATTCCCAACTCTTTAAAAAGTTTTAAGAATCTTTAGACAGGGTCTCACTAAGTTGTTTAGGGCCTTGCCAAGTTGCTGAGACTGACCTTGAACTTGCTTGTCTCCACTACTCAAACCACTAAGAATCCTAGGCATGCACCACCTTGCCTGGCATAATTTAAAAGTATCAGGGTAATTTAAAGAAAGCTGGTAGTGAAAAGTCAAGTTAGTTTGTACTTAAAACAGATATGGCCATCTCTTTGTTAGTTTTTTTTTTTCAGCATGCAGTCTTCAATAATTTTACTGTGCTGATTTTAATTGGTGACTGAGAATTAGAATAGTGGCCAATTTTGCAAAGGGGCATATCCAAATCCAGGGAAAGTTTTTAATTAAGTAGAATAGAACATTTTGTCATTTGAAAATAAGCAGCTCTGTTTGTGTGATGGGTTATGCAGTTCATATAAAATTGTATGTAAACTACTTTTCATCTGTAGAAATAATAATGCATACATACTACCTAATACTTACAATGTAATTTTATCAGAGGCTCAGTAAGTTGTCTTTCATCCTAAGCTTTTCATTTTCAGAATTTATTATACATGTCAGATATTTTGTGTACCTGGATTTCCTAAAGTAATTTCTGAAGGTAATTGGAAGAATGTATTTGTTTTTTCTTTTAGTATTTTAAGAGATTACTCCATTGTGTTTTTGCTTGAATTATTTATGATGAGAAATCTGCTGTTATGCTCATGTATGTTCATTTGTATATACTATGTCTTTTCTGTGGCTACTTAAAAAAATCACTCACATAAGCAATTTGATTATCATGTGCTTTGGGGTTTTCTTTCACACTTCTTTGGCTTGGGGCTTATTAAATTTTTGGATAGTTGCTTTAAAAATCAGACTTAAAATATTTTCAGTCAATCTTTCTTCAGCTTTTTTTTTCTAATTCCTTTTCTTTTTCCTCTCAGAGATTCCAATTACATGTGTTTTACGTCTCTTGAAACTGTCCACAGATTACCAATGCCCTATTCACTTTTTAAAAATGTTCTTTGATTTCTTCTCTATAGTTCACTTTGTTAGTTTCTATTGCTTATATCTTCAAGATAATTAATATATTCTAAATTTCCAGTCTGCTGTTAATGCTATCCAATGTATTTTTAAATATCATAATTGTGGTTTTGTGTTATAGAAGGTTTTTTTTAATTCTTTAATTTTTTTTTATTTTAGAAGTTTGATTTGAATGTTTTTAATATCTTACCTGTCTCAATTTAATTTGGGAGGCATATGGAATATAGTTATAATTAATTACTATTTTAATGCCCTTCCCTGATAATTCTAATATCTGTGTTAGTTCTGAATTTATTTTGAGCAATTAGTTTTTCTTCTCAGGATGGGTCATCTTTTTCCACTTTGCATTACTAGCACTTTTTGATTGGATGTCAAGCATGGGGAATTTTACCTTGTTGAATATTGTATATTTTTGTATTATAAATTTTCTCGAGTTTTGCTCTGGGATGCAGATATATTACTTAAAAACAGTTTGATATTTTCAAGTCTTGCTTTTAAGATTTGTTAGATGGGGACTGGAGCAGTGCTCAGTCTAGGGGTAATTATTATCCACTGTTGACGCAAGGTCTTTTGATGTACTCTATCCCAGTGCTCTGTGAATTGTAAATTTTTTTTTAATAACTAGTGGGAAACAGTACTTTGTGAGAACCACACCCTCTTGTCTCTAATTCTTCCAGGTGGTTTTCTTCTCGTATATGCTTAGCACAGTACTCAACTGACTATTCTAGGTCAGAAGATGGTAAAACAAATACAATATTCTCATAAAAAGTGATCATACTCTAATAAGTAAAAAGGTGTTCATTAAAACATTGCCTTATAACATCATGCTCAGAATCACTTAGGTTACCTGTTAAAATTGCAGATTAGTGGGGCCATACAACAGACTTATGTAACAGAAATCTTTGAAGGAAGAGCTCGGTAATTTCTAACTTAAATATATTACCAAGTGATTCCCATGGAAGCTAAACTTTCAGAAACACTACCCCAAAGAATATATGGAATAGTTAAATTGTCAATACTACTGTTGAGATATGGAAGAGGGCAGGGCAGATTATCAAAAACTGGTAGACTGGAGATAGGAAGAGGACACACACAAGAGGAGGAGTGAAAAAAATTCTTAAAGAAATATAGTGAGGTTCCTGGTAGTGACAATTAGTCTTCTCTCATATGACAATTTTAGATTTTATTCAAATGTTTTCAGTTTAGATAGTTGACTGATGAAATATCAGATTTCATATTTGTAAAAAGTGAAAAAAAATATTCACTTCATAGTTGTCTTTTAAAATTTTTATATCACAGCACGATTTGTTTGACACTTTATTAAAAGCTAGCCATTTTCATAACTTGGTATTGTCCCATAGAAAAGATTGCAGCATAAGAGGAAAAATAAATCCTCTGATTTGTTTGAATACTAGGTAGCTAAAGATATTGTAACATAAAAATATTATATTCTTTAGTCTTCGAAGTAAAAGCTGACATTTATTGAGGACCTACAATGTGCCAGCTGCTTTATTTATTTATTTTATTAAATTTTTTCTTTGGTATTGGGAATGAACACAGGGGTGCCTAACCACTGAGCTATAGCCCTGATCCTTTAACTTCTGTATTTTGAGAACAGGGTCTCATTAAGTTGCTTAAGGCCTGGTTAAGTTGATGAGGCTGACCTTGAACTTGTGATCCTCCTACCTCAGCGTACACCCAGCAGTATACACTAAAGAATCTACATATTTATGTTAAAATTTAAGAGGAGATTTGTCTTCACATTATTTCCAACTTGCATAGTATATGCTATGTAATTTCAAATTCTTTAATTTACAGAAAGAAAATGAAGAGCACCATCGGTTACTGAAGGGGGCACCTTTCAAGTTAAATCTTTACCCAAGGGACTATTTTGACACTAATCCTTATTTTACTGAAAAACCTTTACCTCCAATTAAAAAAGAAGAGAAGAAAGAATCACTTTTAAGTCCTTTTAAGCCCTCTTCTCCTGGTAAAAAGGTAAGTTAAAAGTTTAGAATGAAAAAAAAAAGCATTATAAATAACCTCTTGCTGTAAATTGTTTTATTACTCATCAATACAATAAGCTTTTCTTTCTATGGATGCCAAGAATCATGAAAGCCTAATTTTCCAAAATTGTATAAAAACATGGCTAAAGTATGTAATGAAGATCTTGTAATAAAGTAGTTACTAATCATTTCAAATATATTTGAACTTACAGTGAGTTTTCAAAGTAGCTTTCAAGACCTTAGACCTGGGTTTTTTCAAAACCATAAAATTTCCAAGTCATCTTTTTTTTTTTTAAAATGGTGATTAAAATGAACTACCTCCCTACTATAGATATTTATAATCAGTGAGAGTAAAAATTTTAAAATGCTCTGACAAACTATAAACCTTAGTTTTCCTTTGTCCTTTTTCCTTCTATGAATTGCCTGTTCATTTTTTTTAAATTGTTTTTTAGTTATACATGACAATAGAATGTGTTTTTACATAAATCCTTCCCATTTTGGGGGTTGTACATGATGTTGCCTGTTCATTTGCCTGTGAACTTTCTGTAAGGGTGTTTGTGCTTTCCATATTGACTCAAGATCTTTTCATACAGTAAGGTTATATCCTTTTTTCATTTGTGGTGAAAGTAATTTTTCTACTCTATTAGATCTTTTGACTTTGGTTATGTTATCTTGTGCTATTTAGAAATTGAATAAATTTATCAATCCTTTCTGGTGAAGTTTTATGTCATTTTCAGAATGGATTTGTTATTTTACCACTGGTATTAGAATAATGTGCCTTATTTTTTTCTGCTAGCCTTATCAGATTCAATTTTATCAGATGTATGTTGAATTTTATCAAATGGTGTAATATTACGTCATTTTTTTCTCTTTTTTACTAGTTATAAGGTGAATAATATATATATTATAAATATATTTCTGTAATGAATCTGATTTGGTGACATATTAATCTTTAAACATAGTACTATATTTAATTAGCCTTTATTTTATGAAATGCCAACATTTGTGTGTGTGTGTGTATGTGTGTGTGTGTGTGTGTGTGTGTATATGTGGTGCTTTGTATTGAACCCAGAGTCTGGTCCATGCTAGGCAAGTGCTCAGTCTGCACTGTGTGTGTGCGAGTGCCTTGTTTATTTTGGTATAAGTAGATGCTAGCATCTTAAAATACTTGGGGAAATTTCCTTCCTTTACGTCATGTTCTGTAACAGTTTAAATATTACCATCAATTTCCATTCTTCAGAGACTTGAAAGAATTCACAGGGGAAGTACAGAGGTTGCTCTTTGTCAGCTTTCTCAGTTCTTACATTGTATCTGTTTTCTATAGGGTTTCTAGCTCTTCTTGGTCAATTCTGATCATTTATACTTTCTTAAAAAATTATTTAAATCAAGTTTTCAAATTTAAAAATTTACTATATTACTATATGAAAAATTTACATTACTATATGAAAAGATCTTAAAAAAACTATTTAAGTCAAAATTTCAAATTTTAAATCAAGTTTCAAATTAATACAGAAGTTTACAAAATATTATTTAATATATTTTGATATTCCTCATAGGCATGGATTTACCCTATTTTTAAATTCTTATTTCTAATATTGCTTCATATGTTTGGTTCATTCTTTAAAGAACCATTTGGTAGGTTTAATTACCATATATATTTTCCTATTTATAATTTATTCATTTAAATTTTTAAAAATTTATTTTCAAGTTAATTTATTTTATTTTCCTTAAGTTTTCTTATTATTATTCAAAATAATCTATGTAATCTCAGTCTGGAAAACTTGAAAAACTATAAGCATGTCTTTCAAATCAATTAAATTTTCATGTGTATTTTGGCTTAATTAAATGGATTATTATAACTAGAATTTTCTTAGTGAGTATGTAATATGTAGGTAAAAATCCTGTCAAATCCATTTAAAAAGTGAAAGCAAATATTTGTCTGTTGTATAGGTAGAATAGCACTTTGTCTTACTCTAGACTACAAGAAAAGTATAAAGTGGATCACATTTTCCTCTCACCCTCTATTTCTATGTGTTGTTCATTTTTTGAGGGCACTGTCTACTGTCTGCCTGCTGGTTATATAAAAATATATGCTGGGTCTCATTTCTTCAATAATAGACTCACCCTAACGAGGCAATAGCTTGATGAAACTCCCACTAGCATTAATGCTTGGTAACATCTGAGAATAGTACCTTACTATAATTTTTTTTGTTTTTATGGAGAAATTTTGGAATATAATGTTTTAGCCTTATAGAATTGGTGGCAGCGAGACCTTTTACTGGTATTTGAATTAAACAAAAAGATAACTTCTTTAAATGTAAAACTAACTTCATAGATTACAAAAGTATCTATTAACTTATTCACAACCTAATTTTTAAAAAGTATTTTATAAAATCACATTAAATGTGCTCATTTTTATTTGTAGCCTGGTGGAATGAAAGCAGGAACATTTGAACCTTACCCATCACATTCTACTGACCCTTATATGCTTAAACCAGGAAAGGAGGTTTCCAAAAAAGACGATAAGGTTTTTCATCCTCCAAGTGGACCAAAAAGCAGACCAATTGAAAGCATAATGAGTATGAATGTCAAAAGGTAGGAATATCTAATATTTAGCCTAAGAGTCAAAAAATACTTTCAAATTTTAGACTTCAAAATATTTATGTATACACTTTTAAAAATTAAAATTTGAGTGACTTTAGAAATCTAAGCACCTTCAATATACCTGTCTTCCCTTGTAAAAAGCACTTTATCTCTAGTTATTTAAAACTACTTGGTATTTGTACTTTAACAGTATACACTATCATTGGCTATTTCTTAAAGGGAATTTCTCAGCATTTGTGAGGAATTGTTTTTTCTTTTTCTTTTTTGAGACAGGGTCTCATTAAGTTTCTTAAACTGCTGAGGCTACCCTTGAATATGTGATCCTCCTACCTCAGCTTTCTGAGTGGCTGGGATTACTGACATGTGCCACCATGCCCCGCTAATTGTGAGGAATCCTAATGAGGCTTAAGAGTTCTGCCCCTAGCTTTGAAATAACCTTCTCTGCAAACAGGAAATATTCTGGTTGATTAAAAATGCATATATAATACTTATGTACTTAAAATACTTATATTTGTCTGTTTAGTAGCTTTGACTTTATTGAAATCTGATTTTACATTATTACAAATATCCCACATCTAGTTTTAGCTTCTTTTCCCCTAATTTTAAAATGAATAAACCTTTGGACAATAGGAGTTAAAATTTGTTACATAATTGTTTCTCCTGTTAAATTATGTTTTCTAAATTTATCTGACTTTAATAAAAGATAAGTTTTCTAAGTTTGTGAGACAAATTTTGTTTCTGGATCATTAATATGTCATCAAACATATTAGTGTAAATTTTTAATGTAAAAATTTTATAGAAAATGTGGATATATTATCTGCATCTATAAAATTAAATGTGCCTTTATTTTTCAATTTTAGGGCACTCAATATGAAGAACTACAAGACTGCTTCATTACAGTCCTATTAGCAACTGCAAGACAAATAACTTTCTAAATCCTTACTACCAGTAACTTGTCATCAAGAGCTAATTATTTGAAAAAATGCAAAATGCAAAGTGTGTTGAACAGATAGCTCGAGCCTTGAAAAGAAATTAACCTCCAACTCCAATATTCTTCCTGATTTTAGTACTACTACTTAATAAATAGTTTTTGCTAATAATTTAACATGTGATTTCTGACTTATGTTTTAGATTTGTGTTCCTAAGCAGAGTATAATGCTGAAAAATGTTATAAAATCTTTAAATGGAGTCTATTACTTGGAATCTTAAAATTTCACAGTTGAGGTCAGGAACAGAGAAGGCTGGAGGAGTAGACTGTACACCACAAATTCTTAACTTGCTTCTTCTTCTCAGAGTGTTGAAAAACTGTACTGATAGTTATCCAACTGTCATAGCCTACCATTAACACTCTAAACAAAGAAACATTAGATCCATTTATATTGCACAATTTATATATGTATACATTATAGTGAGACATATTTTTCAACTCATGGTGTCATATCTTTTATTTGTAACTTAGGTAGAACATCCGATTACTTAGCCAATGGCAGCTCCAAGATAAGTTGAGGGGGAGGGGGGAATGCATGGATTCATTCTTATAATTCGTAAGATGGATTTGTTTTTGGTATTCCTCTAAAGCTGCCTCTCTTAGAGCATCCAGATCACTCCAATGCTTTAGTTCCCAAGTTCTTTCTTCTCCTTAATCTGCCTTCTCTCTTTTAAAAATGTGCTTTAAATATGATTAAATATATTACTGTTATTTATAGTGTGGTCTCTAATAGTCTTCAATTCAGTGGGGCAAGAGGTAGTGATGTTTGTATTTTGAAAAGGAAACTTAAAATGTATTAGGGAAGTTATTTTTGACCAATGATGCTTTTTGAGTATTTGTTCCCCTACCAGTCTAGGTTCTTCAGAGCTGAAAATCAGACTGGAGAAGTTTTAGGACTCTTTTTCTTTGTGTCCCATTGTTTTCTATCGGAGAGAACAATGTTAAGGTTTTTGAAAGGGTAAAGATAGTATAAAGAATTTTTGCCATTTTTAATTTTTTTTAAAATTCATGCTTTATAATTAATTAGTGGGCAATGGATGTCTTAAAAATATTATCATGGGTATAATTTGATTCAAAGGTGCCTATGTCTTCCAAATAGAAATGGCTTTATTAGTTTTTCAGCACATAACTGAATCAAATTTATAGTTATATATTGATAAATAATACTGTTTTATATATTCTTTTGAGATTGTAGCTTATATATGTAGACTTTATGAATATCTATGTAATTGCCCATTTTAACTCTATCCTTTGTTAACTGCAATTAATTTTTATTAAAAGTGTGTCTTTTTAAAGCAATGCATGGTTTACATAATATATTCATAGATGGGAACACTCATAACCTTACAGAAAAGTATGATTAATAGTATGACAGTGGCAGACTTTATCTAGGGTTTACATCGCTGTATTGATTTTCAGAAAGTGGATGCAGAAACCAGTAACAGGAATCATAAAACATGTAAACAAATTAAGATTTTTGGGAGTCAGGAGAGGAGCATGCATCCAATTAAAGGGGTGCAAACAAGGATGCCCATTGTTTTGTTTGAGGGCTTAATCACTGAGCCACATCCCCACCCGTTTTTGTAAATATTTCACTTTTGAGACAGGGTCTTACTAAATTTCTTAGGGCCTTACAAAGTTGCTCAGGCTGGTCCTGAACTTGCAATCCTTCCTCAGCCTTCAGAATCACCGGGATTATAGGCATGTGCCAGGAGTGCACCTGGCTGATTGTTTTCTTACAAATTCGTTTTTTTTTTTCAAGCTTTGGAAATAAAAAGATACAGCATGAAATAGTTTCCCGTGAAGCAGCTTTATTTTTCAGAACTCAGGCATGAGCAGGTAAGAGTCACTGGCATCCTATCTCTTGAAGACTTCGACATCAAGGTATCTGCTTTCCCAAAAGAAGCCTATGTGACTTGAATATTCTGTGTCTACCAACAGTAAAAAAGGGAAGAAAAATCTTGCTTAGACAGCCATTAATTTCTGCTACATATTATCTAATTGTATTTGTTCAAGGCTCAGAATCTAAACAAAGATTGTGGATGTTAATTTGATCATGGAAGAAAAATTTAATTCAAAAGAAATGTGAGTGTCAAGACACTTCTAAGGGAACTAGAGAAAAAGTTAAGCAGTGACATAACCCATTTCTGGAAATCTTATCCTGTTTCTTTGGAGATTTTAGAGACTTATTTAGAGTCTTTAGAGACTTTTTTGTTCTTTTTATATTAAAGTGTATGCAGCATACATTAACAATAATAAACCAGGTTCAGCCTATTACTAGCTATGTATATTGAAGCAAATTACTTAACCTCTGGAGACTCTTTGCTCATAATCTACCTAGAAGAATTATCACAAAGACCAAATTAAAAATATTTCCCTGGCTATACAACACACACACACATTTTTTAAAAGACTAATCATTATTATCCATTTTCGGGAGCTGGGACTGAATCGTTGCTTTTAACTATGTAACCCTGGACAGTGAGATTCCTCTCTTGGGAATCCTTTGGCAAGGAGGCAAACGCCCATTTGTAAATAACTCCTGTTGATAGAATTCCGTGTTTGTCATGGAATTTACTAGTTCAAAAGCCTTGAATTCTAATCCTGGCAGCCCAGAAGTAGATGAGTGCAAACTGATAAACTCCCAATTAAACTGTTTTGCTCACAACATCATCTTCCTGTTCACCTCAAGAAGCCTTTTCACAGTGAATCCCTTTGATGTTTAAGACCTATAAAATTAACACACGGAGCCCCTGCTCTTGTTGCTTAGATCCCTTTAGGACACTCTCACCAACTGGCCCACTACATCTATTTTTTGTGTCTTTGCCTTTTTTTTCTTTATTTCTACTTTTAATTCTCACTATATTTTCAATCTGCTCATGGCTCATGTTTCAGAGCACTGTTCACTGGCCATGCAGGTAGGTCACAAGGAGAATCCATCCATCAAGTAGTTTGTTGTAAATAAGTTGTATTTGCTAATTTGAATTTTATTAGTTATAACTGATTTTAAAAAATATTACTTCATTTAAAATACAAAAATGCTTATAAAATGTTTATTATGTGTCAAGTACTATCCTGTTGGTTGCTGCTCTGGAAATACATGCCCTTAAGTCCTTAAGTCCTGCAATAACTTGGGCTTTATCTCCACTGAGATAATGAGGCATGGCTTCAGGAGTAGGTGTCATCTGGTGGGTTGAGTTGCACTCACCTGTTCCTTTGTAATCCTACCCCTTGCCTCATTTGAATGGTGTCTCCCCAATAAAACCAGGTTCCAGTTGTGCTCTTTCTTTTTCTTGCCTACCTTGCCTCCTTTGTGGGAGCTGGGTCAGAGGAGCCATCCCAGAACCCAAAGGAAAAAGTATTTCTCTGTCTCTGTGTGCCAGCTCAGTTCACCTGGAGTGATCCTGACTGGTTTAGCCTTGTGTCATGACACCACCCCATATGATTACATATTGTTTATATTTATTATTTAATTTTCATTTAACAAATTAAGAAATGGAGGCAAACAGATGTCAAGTATATTGTCCAACATAGCACAACCAACAAAAACAAAACCAGGCATTCTTGCTGCTTTCCATCAATTTATGATTCCATTTTGTACCCTAGTTTACCAGTTTTCCATAGAAAGAATGATAATTCTTAAATGTATGATATTCACTGGGCAGGCTTTATCAGAATTAGAGAATAGAGTAAGGTGGAGATTATTTACTTCTAGGAGATCAAGTATAGAGCACAAGTTGACTGAAAAGGTCTTTTGCTAGTTTGTGCTGTCCCATATCTTATTAAGGACACAGGTTAGAAACCTATGGGAAATAGCCAGAAAACCATAAAAATCTTCACAAAGAAATGTGGGGTCATTACACTTCAGTTAGGAAAAGACCTAAAATGTTGTCTCATTTAAACTTTGTGATGCTTAAAAGTCTTCATAACATTCCTACCAAGTGAATATCCAAGCTTTATCGGATACTCTCTAGCACAGTGGCAGCTTTTTCATTTATTATTTATTTAACAAAAGTTCCAGGCATGTTTCTGGGCACTGAGATGTAGCAGTAAACACAACAGACAAAAAGACAGGTTAAATAAAAGTAAAAGGGTGTACCTAACTGTTCACTTATATTTTCTTTGTTCTATTTTGCCAATGTTTTTTAAATGATATACTACTTTGTAATTATAATTCTTACTATTCTTTAATCTTAGATCTGTGTTTAAAAGGGTATACTGCTCATCATTAGTTCTTTTCTCAGTTATTTGAGTTTACATTTAACTTTCAGGGTTTAGTAGTCAATTTTTGATGGTATATACTGTTTAATTATTAAAAGTTTTTCCTTCCAATTCAGCATTGCAAAATAAAAAGGATAGAAAAACATATAATGCTATATAAACACTAATAACAACTAGAGGGACTAGAGTAGTATCAGTCAAAGATTTTGGAACAAGGAGTATCACCAGGGATAAAGAGGGTTATTTCATAATAAAGGGAACAGTTCACCAATAAGATAGAATAGTGCTAAATGTGCATGCACACATCAAGGACTTTAAAACACATGAAACAAAAATTGATAGAATGAGAAAAACCATTTTCCTATTTCTCTATCAGTAATTGAACAAGTAGACAGAAGATCAGTAAAGATGCAGATTTTTTCAACACTGGAACCACCTCTACTGAGTTACATTTATAGAACACTCCATTCAATAATAGCAGAATATACATTCTTTTCAAGTTTACATTAATCATTAACCAGGATAGACCATATTCTTGGCAATAAAATAAGTCTTCCTGAATCAAAACAACCAAATTATGTGTAGTATGCTCTGTGATCATACATAATTTCTGCATCAGTAACAGTAATATATCTGAAAATCTCCAAATATTTGGAATTAAGCAAGTTGCTTCTAAATATTCAGCTAGATCAAACAATAACTAATAAAGAGGAAATATTTTGAACTAAATGAAAAAACATTAGTGTGGTGCAGCTAAAGTGGTGCTTGAAAGTTATAGCTTTAGATGTACAGAGTAGATGAAGACGAGGGTTTCAAACCACATACCTAATCTTCCACCTTAAGAAACTAAAGAACAAATTAACACCAAAATAATCAGAAGGAAATGGATAAACCAGGAACAGAAATCAATGGAATAAAAAAATCAACAGAGAAAAAAGTTAATGAAACAAGAAGCTGGTATCCAAAAAAGAGCAATGACATTGATATAGCTCTAGCAAGACTGATAAAGGAAAAAGAAATTTAAAAAAAGGAGAACCCCAAATTATCTGTGTCAGAAATTAAGAGTATATTGTCACAGGTCCTCTGGACATTAAAAACATGTGGACTATTACTAACAACTTCATGCCACTACACTTAAGAACTTAAATGTACAAATTCTTCAGAATGTCCAATTTTTCAAAATATAAAGAGAAATAGAAAACCTGAATAGTTGTATGTCAGTTAGTAAAATTCATTTTGCAATTTGGAACCTTTGCATTTAGAAAAATTCAGACCCTCTGGTGAATTCTATTATGTAATAAGGAAGAAATAATATTGCATATCAATAATATCAATTCCACACTAATTCTTGCAAAAAATAATGTAACAAACCAATATCCTATACAGAAGTAGAAATTCTTAACAAAATGATTAACATTATCAAAACAAATCCAGGAGTATACATTAAAAGAATAATATAAAGTGACCCAGTGGGGCTTGATCCAGGAATGCAAGGTTGATGTAATACTTCAAAATTAATTTAATTTACCCTTTAATAAATTAAAGGGGGAAAACCATGCATAAAATACATTTGACAAAATTCAACAAGGAATTGTGTAGCTTATAGACAAGAATAATGAGTGCTGTCCTCTGAAGCAAAGGACAGTTTTGCTCATAGCTTTGGAAGCTACAGCTTGTGTTTCCATTGGAGACAAGTTAGGAATCTTATTCTCAACAAAATAGTGTTTCCATTTAGAGCAAAGAGCAGTCATGCTTACTGCACACTATTAAATGTTTGACTTCCATAAACTCAGGGTTTCTCTCCTATAATGCAGCCCTCTTTGTAGTTCTCTTCAGGAATTAAGCCTTGGAGAAATGATGCAAAAATGTCAATACTCTATCTACTGCTATCATTGTAACAAACCTTTCTTTATCTCTGATCCAGGAGTTTCATGTCTTTTACTAGATTCCATAAAATTGTGGCAGGCTAACATTTGCTTACTAATTGGGTAAAATTTCAGTTTATTCACAGTTCTTGACAAATTCTGATTTTAAAAACTAGTTTAATCAATTAAAAGGTAATTATAATCCTATGTTAAAATGAATTTAAGATTATGCTGTGGGAAAAAGTACTTGGACAAAAGTATTTGAAACATTGAGTTTTGGAAATTTATTTACATATTTTGGATGGAAACATTTGATACAGTTTACTTGGAATTCCTGGAAAAAAAAAGAGTATTTATTTTTTTAAAATGGGAATGCTTAATATACTTCAGAATAATAATTTTAAAACTCTTGCTCCCTGCCCAAAGATTCTTTTTGCATATTCAATGTATATGAGTAATATAAATAAAATATGAATTTCATTTAAAACACAAAATCCCCCAATAATTCCATTATATAGTAAATTGGTTATGAATGTTACAAAACTAAATGGTATTCATCTTAAAGTTTCCTTCTTATTTCTGTATTCTGGTTAGTGCCCAATAGGCTATAAGACTCTTGACACGTCTCTACTAATCTACCACAACATACATACCTTTCAAATCATGAGCTAAAGGCCTACTCCTAGGATTAGAAGTGTCTTCATAAGTATTATAGTTGTCAAAATGGAATTTCTCTCTTCTTGAAATGTGAGTCATTTTTGTTAGGTCATGATGCTGACTAGAAATTTTATCACTTAAACTCAAATATTCTCGCTGAAGATTCCGCATCTCAAATTCCAAGGTGTTCCTTTCATTTTCTATACTTCTTACATAGTTTTCTAAAAGCATTTTGTCTTCAGTAAGTCGACTGAGGCTGTTTTCAAAATTCATATTTTCTTGACTATGTTTCTTTAGTTCTTCTTTCAGAATTTGATTATCTGTCTTAATTTCCACTACCATTTTTGATAACATTTCGCATTCCTTGCTGATTTCTGACAAGCTGTTTTTATAGATATTTGCTTCTGATTTTGCATTTTTAATTTCTTTCAGAAAACTCTCTTCTGAAGCATTTTGGTAAGTTTGAAGAGTCTCAATTTTTCTTTCCATCATTTGTCTAGCAGCAGTAGCATCTTGTAATATTGTTTCAAGGTTCAGTTTTTCATTTTTAATTGTTTCTAAGATTTGAAGAAGTGACTCTTGCTCATTTTTTGCCAGTCTTTCCTTCTCTTTTAGCTGCAGGATCTCCAGCTGGTTTTCTTTTAGCTCATTTTCAAGTGAACTTTTGTCTTGGAGGAGTTGGTATGTTTTTTTCTCCAGAATGTCTTTTTCATCATGTATCACGAGAATATTTGTTTTCATTGCTTCCATTTCTATATTCATTCTGTTATTTTCACTACTGACAAGGGCCATATCGTTCTGAATTTTGTGTTCCTTACTTTTTAGCTGATCGAATGCATCCAACATTTGTTGCTTCTCCAAAGCAAGCTGACTATTTTTTTCCTCAAGCATTTTGTTTTGGCCTTGGAGAACATTATATTTGCTAATTATTTTCTTAAATTCTTTAAGACATTCTTTGCTGTCATCTTCTGCTTTAATTAACTTGGACTGAATAGTGTTTTTTTCTTCAACCAAATTCTTTAGTTGCTTTTCGTGGCTTTCAATTTTCTGTATCAGAGATTGTGTGGTAAAGACTAGAGGCTTTATTTTGGTCTTCAGGGTTAGATTTTCGTTTTCCAGTTCTGATACTTTTTTCTGTATCTGCATAGATTCTTTTAGGTAATTCTGTAAGTACTGAATTTTTGCAACACACTGCTCAGTGACAGAATTGACTTTAGATGTTTTCTCATTTTCAGCTATTACTGATCCGTGTTTTACTATAAATGGTTTCCCTTCTTTGTCTTTTATTTCATGTTTTGTTTGGTCAAGGAATGACAGTGTATGTCTTGGAACTCGGGAATGGAATTTTAAATCTGTAATATGCTTGCCGTTGATAGGAATGTCTTTATTGTTTTTCTCATTATTTTTTCCCCTGTGTATTTCACTCTTCGATAATTTTTTACATTTCCTACAAAAATTCACATGGAATTTTGACACTGTTTCCCTGAGTGGGAGTAACTTGCTTACTAATGCCTCTAATTCTGAAATTCTCTTTGATTTTATATCTTCATTTAAGTTACTTTCTATGCTTTCCTCCTTAGTGAAGTCAATTTTTTCCTTGTGAATGGGGAACAGGTCATAGTTCCCATTTCTTTGAATATTTGGGTTGGTTTTTAAGGTTTGAAGTTCACTTGTAAGTGCCAGTTCCCTATCATGTGACTTTTGAAGCTCTTCCTTCATTTGCTTAATCGAGTAGCAAATATCATCCAAATTTTCACAAAAGCCATGCTTCAGAAAAGGCATGTCCATTTTGGATTTATCCAGAATACCTGTATCTGCTTGAGATATCACATTTTGAGATATTTTAGGTAGAAAACTGTACTGATTATTATAATTCTTCAATATGTCAGAATTTTCTGAAGGGTTCATAATTATTATGTTTGAAGCTGAATTATCTGTTGGAGTTCTCAAGTTCTCAAGAGTTAATATGTCCTTGAACTGCATCTGGGATGGAATATTTATACTTTGAGAGAGACTGTTAACATTATTGCTACTGAATTTTTCATCCATTGAAGGACGAATCATGGAATCCTCAAAATGATGAATTTTTTCCATAGAAAAGATTTCTTCTGGCTTCTCTATAGGCTGTTGGCAATAAAAGCACACTATAAATGAACTTTCATTTGCCATATGATCAAGAAATTAAGATAATAATTTGTGGATGATTTATTCATATAACCAAATAAATATGGTATCTACTTTTATACAGCAAAAAAGCCTAACAGGTATGGTTTATTTTCCACAAAATTTAACAACATTTAACCTGTGATTCTGATCTCCTCAATTTGTTTAGAATTTGCATGTATTTCCTGAGGGGATGAGATACATGGACTAACCCCTCAATTTCAGAAATAGAAATTTAACATCCATCAATGAACATCAAAAATAGGTGGAGGAAGTCATAGATAGGTCAAGTGAGAGTTTCAGGAAAGCAAATATTTCCACTTCTGCTTGCATTCCTAGTTTTAGGTCATTTTAGAGTTATGACTATCCTGAAAAAATGTGATTTCAAATCAGTATGGACACAGTGAGGGTCACCCTGATTAGCTGTTGCTCTAGGGAGTTCAGACTGGGTCAATCCTAAGTGCATGGAGAGCTATACAAACTGCCTTGTATTTGAATTTACTTGGAAATCTTTCAATATCTGGACTAACTCAAACATCCCTCACAGACTCCAAAAGGAATAAGAAAACTACAGAAGTAGAGAAGTAAACGTACGTCTTTTAAGGTCTTCAGGATAGAAACTTCCTTATTTTCATCTCTGACAGTCAGTTCTTCCTGTGAAGAGGGGGAGAATGTAAAGCTGAAGGTAAACTAGTAGTAGTAACATTTTGAAGCACCTGAATGTAGGAATGATCTGTATAAATAACATACCGAATTCTTTTCAGTGTGTGTACTGAATGCTAGATTTTTTTCTGAGCCAAATTGTGGGGTTTCTACTTCAATAATACTTTTGTTCAGTATCTCACTGATTTCAGACTGTACCTGTAAAAGATAAATTGAGAATGTTAGGATTTCAGATTCATAAACTTATAAATGTATAGGAATAATAGATATTACAATTCAGAGATATTTTTACATTTAAAAATATTTATTTTTAAGTTTTAGGTGGATACAATGTCTTTATTTTATATTTATGTGGTGCTGAGGATGGAACCCAGTGCCTCGTGCATACTAGGCGAGCGCTCTACCACTGAGCCCTAGCCCAAGCCCATATTTTTTTCATTTTCTATACATAAAAATTCTTTCCATCACAGAGAATATAAAATTAAGTGTGTTTACTTTATTGTAAATATGTATCATTAAAGGAGGCTTTAAGAAAATTAAATTGAATTGTTCTGATTTTTATCTTTCTTAATAACAAAATCAGAAAGATAACTTAGTGAATCAGTAACATTTTATGAACTATATTAAAATAATTTTAGGTGTTTGTGTTTTTTTTTACATTATTTAGTAAATAGGAGGTCTTTGATCTCTGTCATCAGAACAGAACAGAACAGAACATTCTATCACTCTGCAGAAGAGTTTTGTCTTCTCTTCCATTTCCCTGCAGTTCCTCTTAGCACAAGAACACTGGGTGTATAAGCTGTTAAGGGAGAGAACAAGCATGGCTTTCTTCTCTTTTCCACTCTGATCTGGAAGAATAAAGTCTCAGAGCTCCTAGCATCCCTTTGTCACCATTTCAAGTCTGAGAATTCACTCCTGGAAAGAAAGATATGGAGTGAGACTTGTTCCTGATAACATGAATTTTTAAAAAAATATTTTTAGCTGTAGATGGATTCAATATATTCTTTTTATGTGGTTCTGAGAATCAAACCCAGTGCCTCATGCATGGTAGGCAAGTGCTCTACCACTGAGCCACAACTCCAACACCTCATGAATCTTGATCATATACATGAAGCCATCTTGAAGTGAGCTATTTCTAGGATTTTTGGTTATTTTAGGTAATAGAGTATGTTTCCCCCACTAAGCCAGTTTGACTTATATTTTAAACCTTTAAGTGAGGGTCCCTATTTGTTGACTGTGTATAAATAGCACTTTAGAACTCAGCTAATGCTTTTTCTTTTTGCCTTATATCCAAATAATAAGTATAAAAGAGAGAATGTAGTTTCCTCAAAACAATTTTGAGCTTGAACTATGTCATGGCTTCTGATATGTTAAATTCTACATCATTTTATCCACTGGCTAGTAGTTGTAGTTAGGAGATAGGAAGATAAATGTTAAGTCACAATGTATCCTATAAAGAGATGAAAAGAACCATACCATGCTAACATTCTGCAAAGTCTGTATTCGCAGAGCCTGAAATGATTCTAACTGATGCTGAAGGACCTATAATGAAATTAAACAAAGTATTAAATTGAGTATTTTTAGGCTGCTAAACATAATCTTGGATTGTTCTGATTTTTTTATCCCCTAATGTTACCATTACCAGAAAGCATCATATAAGAGTCAGGTGATTCACATTCTTAGTCATTTTGCTGACTCTCCAGAGCTCTTTCATAAAGATTTCTGTGAGGACAAAGTGGAAGAACCAACAAGCATTTGGGAAATATCTATTCCAGACAAGATCAGCCTTTGCATAGGATTTTGGAGCTAATAAAATGATATAGACTCACTTTCAATGCTGACTGTGGTTGGATTTGGTTTTCAGATTCTGATATGCAGCCATATTCTGAGAAGTAAATTTGAAAAAAATGTGGTTTAATTTTTAAATTTTATTTCTCAATAAATAAAAATAAAAAATTCCTAACTTTCTTAGATAGGAAGACAATGAGATAATGAGAATATTTAACATTGACATTATGGTAATCACAAATTTAAGGCGTAATTTTCATTTGACTTAAAATACCCACTTGAGTATTATGGTTTTACTTTCATAATAAACCACTGCTTTGCAGCACCTAACTTGACAAATCTTAAAAGCTCAAATATCCTTGATTCTGAGATATAGACTACATTTCTTTTGTGAAAAAGCAAACTAATTATCCTCCTGTCATGGGAGACTTGGAAGGATACTGTATTAGTTCTCAGTTTAATAAAATTATAATGTGACTTTTTCCCCCTTTTAATGCAGAACAGGTTGGATTAACAACATACTATGAGCCTTATTATTAAGCAAAGTACTAGAAAGATCCACATGTTCCTTCTGTTGGGAAAGGCAGTTCAATGTGCACAGTCCTTTGGTCCCTTCTCAGCCACATAAGAACTTCCTTAAGAACAGAGTGCTCACAGTTAAACTTATCACCTTGTGTGGAAATATTTTTTCCCCATTTTACTTATTTACTTGGGAATTGAAACCAGGGATGCTTTACCACTGAGTTACATACCCAGTTCTTTTTAATTTTTTTATTTTGAGACAGCTTTATTCCGTTACTGAGAGTCTCCCTAAAGTGCTTAAGCCTGACCTTGAACTTGTGATCCTTCTGCTTTAACCTTTGGAGTCAATGGGATTACAGGCATACACCACAGCTCCTGACACATTTTCCCATTTTAGACTTAATGTGTATTTCTTTGTTCTGCTCAAGCGTGGGGAGTCTCCCCTGAGCTATTTGAACATCTTCACGGGTTTGGTATTGCAAGCTATTTTGTGACTCCTCCCAGTTAATGGATTGCTCAATGTGCTGACCTCTCCTTCCCTTGGCTAGGGAGACCCATCTTGTAGCTCAGGAGTTGGGCGTAACCCATTTGGAGCTGGACAGCTCACTGCCTAGCTTATTTGGCAGAAGAACATTCTATAGAAAACCTTTGAAGTTTGCCCCATATAATAAAGCAAATGTGGGCTCTCACTCTCTCTTTCCAGTGTGGTAGCCCAACCCTTAAGGTCAAAGAGCCATCCTGCCCTTGCTTTTCAAAATTACTCTCAGTGTCATGTGGTTTTTTTGCCACCTTCTTTTCTTAACTTTATTTTGCAGCCAGCCCATGACACATAGAGGAAACCCAAATTCCACTATCCACATGGGCCGTGGGTGAGACTCAAGTGTGTGCATTTTATGAAAACTGACCAACCCTGACCAATACACTACCATCTCCCTAAAGTAGGGCATTCTGCTACAGCACAGGAGGGGTGTGTGCAGATCCATTGTCCTACATTGGTTACCAACAGTTACCCACTGGCCATTGGAGTTCAGTAGCTACTGCAGAAGCTGATTTTGCACCTGTCTTTGCTTTGTGACTCAAATGTAGTTGTATCCAGTGTTTGAGTTCTCTTTTCCTTGGTGCTTCCAATACCAACATATAGTGGACAAAAGTGCTCAGGCTTCTCTTGACGAAAGAGAAAAGTTATCACCAACATTTCCTGGAAGATAGATTATAGATATGCAACAGGGGAGAGACTATGTGATGTGTGCAAATTTCCTTACATATATCCTTCTTTGTCCATATGTTAGGCAACTTGCTTTAATTCTTTTTTTTTAAATTAAAGAAGTGAAAAAACCTGAATGAAATGAGAGTTAAGATTGGACGGTCTTCTAGGCTAATTCTAGCCCAACAAGTTCTACTCTTACAGAAGGGCTTTGAAAGAGTTTTTTCCTTCTTCTTCTTCTTCTTCTTTTTTTAAATCAGGGATTTGTACCCAGAGTCATTAACCACTGATTTATATCCCTGGCCCTTTTTATTTTGAGACAGGGTCCCACTAGGTTGCTTACAATCTTGCTAAGTTGCTGAGGCTGGCTTCAAACCTGTGATCCTCCTGCCTAAGCCTCCTGAGCCTCTGGGATTATGGGCATGTACCACTGTGCCTAATTAAGAGGCCTCTTTTGGATTGGTAGTCTGCTAGGTGTTGTAGAAACTGGTTGTCAACTCCTTTGTCACTTGGCCTTCATCACTGATAGGGCAAAACTGGTTGGGAGCCTGGAGATGTGTATGACCAATTGCAGAAGGCCACCTCAGTCAAAGGCAGAGAGGGCCAGTGTGTTTACCAGGATGTTGCTTAGCTTTGCATCTAACTGGGAATAAAATGGCAAAAAAATAGAAGAAGAAGAAGAAGAAGGAGAAGGAGAAGAAGAAGAAACTGATGTAAGGCTGGGATGGAGGCAGGAAAGCATCTCAAAGTTTTTTATTCACTCAGATATCTTCTTCTAATGAATTCAAATAGGTCATGCAAATCAAAAAGAATATATTATCTGGAATTCCACCATCCAGAACTAATATTGTCAATTTTGGGTACTTATCCTTCATTGGGTTCTGGGGTCATATTACACACACTACTGAAATGATGGATATGCCAATCACCCTGAGGTAATCATCACAAATTTTATATATATATATTTATATTTATACACACACACACACACACACAAATATACATTGAAATGCCACACTGTACCTCATAAACAAATAGTTACTATGTGTCAGTTAAGAAAAATGTTTCAAAGAAAGAAAGAAAGAAAGAAAGAGAAAATATATCATGAAGAAGAATAAGAGGTTGGAATCATCATGTTTTTAAAACATATATTTCTGTTGTGAATCAGTGTTGATTTTCTTCCTCCCAAGAAAAATGAGAAAGCTAGCATTATAATTCCTTCCACATCTACCCCCATTTTTCATGATATTTGCTGTTTGTTATTTTCATAGTGAAGTTTCATGATGTTTACATTCTGTTCTGTAACCATAATACTCATAAAACTATTTAAATACCAAAGATAGGATATTATTCTTGGAAATAATTTTAGCCTTCCTCTTTATTCTTAATGGTGTTGCTGTTTCAAAATTACATCTCCTTCCTTCAGTAATACCCGCCCTCTTCTATTAGAAGAACTTACAAGTTCAAAGCTAAATATAGGATTCTTTTTGCTAAAACCAAGGAAGAAATAAGGGTTCAAAAGAAACCTATAGACTCAGTGAAGTGATATTGTAAAGAAAAGATTCTTAAGAAAGCACAATGGGGTTTATACATTGCTTCTCTCTATATTTTCTATCCTCCATCTCTTCATTTTTTGGCCACGGTACAATTACATAGCTACCATGCTGCTTCTTGTCATATGGCTCATGTTTAACTTGACCTTGACAATTCTGTTCAGAATTTCTGTTTTTTTTAAATAGTATTTTAGATTTTTATTTATTTATTTATTTATTTTTACATCCTTCCATGAGCCCCCATTAGTCTATCCCTTTGAGCTATAGATTCAGGGCCAGGGTAAAAATTGAGTGTAGTTGTCTGCAGAAGGAAAAATCAACGGTATTGACAGGCTTTGTTGGAGGATGTGGTCTCTTTGGTGATACTTTTGGTGGTATTCCCTGAGACTTTGGTTAGAAATTTAGTGGTAGGATGCACCTTCCTTGAGGAAATACTCTGCTGACTTGGCTCATTCTCTCAATTCAGAGCCCTGGAACTGGGGTTGCCATGTAGGATTGTGAAGGTTGTTTATTGGACAAAGGCTGTGTGGGGCTCCAATCCATCCCATGCTCTTTCTACTCAACTAACCAGCACCCGGGGTGGGTGGGTGTGCATCCACTCAGAAGAGGATGGACCTCTTTTAAAATCCCCTAGAACCATTCCATGGGCTAGTGGCAGAACCACCCAGAACCTCTGCATTTCTTACAGTAAATTCCTTTTCTCAGGTATACTCATCTGTTTCTAGAAGTTGCTATACTCTACACATATGAGTCCTAACCTACAGAAAGGTACAGGTGTTTTCTCTTTTTTCATTCACATATGGGTTGGGGATGTTCAAGAGTATTCTCGGGATTTTGACTTGCTTTATTGCTTCTACAAATCGGGCAGAATCAGGAGCCAGGAAATGGTTTGGCTTGCCTGGACCTTCTGTTTTTAATTTTGGCCTCCACTTTCTGATCTTGTGACTTAAGGGAGTGCCCCCTTCCTTCTTCAGGTGCTGCTAGTGAAATTTTTGCTTGTTTTCTAGCACTTTTTAGTTCATTTCTTTTGGCACCAAGAAAGGAAGATCTGTCATCTTTCTTCACTCTAAAATCTCTCACTGAAAGTCTAGAAGGATTTTTATAACTTCATGATTCAGCTTTTTTTGTGTGTGGGGGGGTGTTGTTTCTTGTTTTAGTGGTTCATTATTCAGCAACTTAATTCAGCTAAGTACTTTAGAATTCCAGAAGAGATGGGATCCTGATGAATCAGTCTTTAAGTAGTTACAGTTCTTTCATTGAAGCAGGGGGAAGGCAGAGCATACGGGTACCCATGGAGGTAGGTAAGCAAGGTGAAGGTGGAGGGTGAGGGAGTTTTGGTCTTATTGCTTCTACTTTCCTCACATAGCATAGGACTGTGTTATGAGTTGCGAGGTGGTGGAAAGAGGAATTGGGGATTTGAGAACAAGAGGAGTGCAATTACTATCTTGGACAGAGAGAGGTTTGAAAAAGAATTTGTTGAGGGCAATAAAGTAAGTTTGCCAAATAGCACTGAATGCTCCTTTTAGATTCATGTTATGACTCAAAAATGAGTGTTTTTCTCTAGCAATGTCCAGATGATTCACTACAGGCAGAGAGTAGGCTGAAAGTTGGATTCACCTATTTTTAAAGCTATTAAAATACCCTTTGTTTTTCTTATGAGTCTTTGGCTGCTACTTATTGCCAAAGGAAAGGTAATTTAAAATTCAGAAATAAAGAGCAACACAGACACTATCAAAGAATCAGATAGACATTATCATAGCACATAATCACATGTTCCTCTTAAGTTCCTGCTGAACATATGCTATTGGGAGGCATTTAGATGAGGTGGAAGACAGATCCCATCCCTCAAGAAGCTTGTTGTCTATGGACTATGTAAGAAATATTCATATTATATTCAACTTAAATTCTCTAGCAATCTCATATTTAAGTGTCAAAAGTAAAAAAAAAGATCAGTGGAGTGACTTGAGATATAATGTGAATATTAAGGGATTTATTATAAGGCTGCAGAAAGTTATATCATATTGAGTGTTTGTGGGAGGTATTAGGGCCATACCTCTGGCCAACCAATTAAGGGAAGCAAATGAGTTTTAAAAATGAAACATGGCAATGACTCTCAGCTTCAAAGATTTGTAACTCTCAGGTTCAAATATTAGGTTTGCTACGATGATTCAAGTACTTGTTGTAGGAGGCCCACGAGTTGTGGCACATTCTGCACAACTATGAGAGAGATGAACTATGGAGTTGGGTTGCCTAGATTTGAGTCCTGGCTTTGCCACAAACAAGGTGAGGGGATAATCTAGGCAAGTTTGTTGGTAGAGCCTTTATATCCAGCACACAATATGTCGTCAATGCTCAACAAAGCTCAATCTTTCTTCAGCGCCCTGGACAACACATGGTCTTGACATTCTCTGGACTCAGGTTATGGCAGTTGCCGGCTCTTTCCCTAAAACTCTTCAGTGATTGCTTCTTCACCTCCTCTAGACCTCGATCAGATGTGACCTGCTGAGAGGTGTTTTCTCCTATATCCTGCCCTATTTAAAACTGCACATTCCCCACCCACCTCTGACATTGCACATGCTCCACACCTCCTTCTCTGCCTTACTTTTCTCCATAGATTTACTGCCATCTTGCACACAATATCCTGTGTCTGTCTGTTCTCCCTACTAAGGAGGTAAGCTTCATATGAGTGGGAATCTTATATATGGTGTTCACTCTTGGATCCCAATAGATAGAACAGCCCTGGATACACAGCAGTGCTCAGAAATATTTGTTTGGTAGACAAACAAATGAATGAAGACTTGGGTAGGACAGAGGTCCCAGAAAAAAAAAAATGTTGGTCATCCTGAAGTTCAAGAGTATCTCTTATATACTCATTTCAATGAATCAGAGGCTAATTATGTGAACTCATTGTTCTTATTTGCATGAATAATTAGCACTATTTAGGCAAATCAGGTAAACATTTTGTTGGTTAGTAATCAGAAGGATCACTTGGTGACAGTGAAGGGTAGACAGAACAGAAAGAGGGTTCAAAGTCACACCCCCTAACGTGCCTTCAGTTGCAGCAAATCCAGCCATCCTTGGCAGTACCTGATTTGATATACCTAGCATTTACTGAGTACCTGTCCTGTGCTATATCCTGTACTTGTAAACACTATGCTCTCGCAAGAGAGATTGTAACTTGTAAACAAGTATTTGTGTTATTTTATAAGTAACTTCATTTTCTATAAATATTGGCATCTTTCTCCAGCGCCCTAGACAGCACATGGTCTTGCCAAATTGAAGTATCCCCATCTCTTCAATCTTAAGTACTCTCTTGGAGGACAAATACTGGGCCAGTTTAATGTTTAAGTTTTTTGTGAAGAGGACTCTTTCTCTCCTGTCCCTTTTACCCCTCACAGTTCTCCAAGGAAGCCAGAGTCTCATGGATGGAGGAGGGTGGGCCAAAGAGCAGAGAGGAGACTGGTCCTGCTGGCCTCCACTTGATATTTCTCATTTTGGTGGTGACTGAGTATCCAGTTGTCTTTCGTCTACTGAGGTGTGGCTATTCTGGCCTCCTCTTTCAGGGACTTTGCCGAAGCATTTGTGAAGGTTCTGGATTTGTGAAATTGCAGAAATCTTGTTCCCATTTCAAGCTTCTATTTGAACACTTTTCTGCTTCTGGATATCTATATGATGCACATGGGTTATCAGCAACTGGGTCCTCACTTGGTTAGTCTGTCTAGGTACTGCCTCTGCTCAAGTGTTCTGCTCCTTCCCTAGCATGTCCCCCTGAACACTAGCCAAAGGCGCATAATCACTGAGGGCTTCTCTCAAGGAGATGAGACTCCAGCTTCAGTGTCCTCAGGTTCCTTACCTGGATATTTACACAACCTTATTCCCGGTTCATGCAAAGTTTGAAAACTGTAGCCACTTGCTTTTGTTCAAACATCCTCCCCGTACAATAATCTGTAGTCCACAAATATTTACTGTGACAAGTAGTTTTCTTAGAAAAGAAGTATCTTTTTAGTGTCTGTCCAAAACAACCTCAATACTTGCCATCTAAAGATGAAGTATAGTAGAGTGTTGGTTAAGACCTGTACTCTAGAGACAACCTGCTGAATTCTGCCCCTATCCTTTGCTACCTGTGTGACCTTGGGGAGTTAGTTAACCTCTCTGAAAAGTGGGGATAATGGATAGTACCTGTTTCATAGGACTTTTGTGAGGATCGAATGAATGGATACATTTACGTGGTTAGAGTGGTATGTGGCTATCGTTAGTATCATAATAGTTACTAAGTGCATCCGTCGGGCCAGTGGACTTAGGCAATGTGCCGGTTGTCTGTATGCAGTACAGAAGCAGCATCATTGCCATAGGAGCAACTTGGCCTGGAAGATTTTACCTGCTTCACTGCCACCAATTTCCTTTAACCCCTCGGAGGCATTTAGGATCTTGGACGCTGAAAGGAGAACGGAGTCGACCGCGTCCTCTTCCTCAGTGTGCTTTTCTGTAACAGAACCCAGCAAGGTCTTTGGTTCCTGTTGGGAGGAGTGGAGCTGCCCAGGAGCCCCAGCCAGGTGGTCCATGCCCACTGCGGCCACCGGAGGGCGCGCTGCCGCCACGCAGCGGCAGCGGGGAGGGAAGTGGGTGCTTTTCTGGGGCTGCGCCGGGGATGAGTGGCTGGTTAAGGAGATCCGCGCTCCAGACGGCCCAGGAAATCCCTGCGGCTTAGCGGTGAAGCGACCCAGCTGCGCGCTACTTTACCCTCCACTTCCCAGGGTCCCCCTAGAGGAGCAGCCCCCTGGCCCCGTTCCTACCGGGGCTCATTTCTGCTGCTCAAGATCTCTCCACCAACTGCCTAGCCCCACGCATTCCCCTCAGTGGCTTCACGCTGGGGCATCCCGTTGCCTAGTAACAGGGTGACCCGGAGGCGGCGCCCCACCCCCACCCCTTTGCCTCGAGCGGAAGTGGGTCTTGCTCTGGCTCTTTTCCCGCCCAGCGGTGCCCAGGACATCTGCGGGGTGGGAAGGACCTCTCCTTTGCTCCTCTTTCCCAAATCCAGGGTTCAATCCCACTTGGGCGTTTTCTCCCGCCTCCAGATCAGCACTTGGTTTTGATCATATGCTGACTTCAGACAGCACCTGTTGGACCAAAGCTGTATGAAGAAAGGGGGACATTTGTGGACAGATGTTCACCTTTTTTGCTTCTGCCACGCCATTTCATTGTCTTATCGTTTTATTCCTCTAATTTCATCCCACCCATCAGTGTGGTCTCAGCATTTAGGGATTTGAGCAGCATTTAAATTAGTATATGATATTTATTTTGCAATATCAACCATTACACATAGAATATAGTCACGGAAAATTCAAATTTTAAATCACAGTCATAAAGAATTTAAAGTCACTATGATATAATAATTTGTTATATAATCAACATATGGCTTGCTTCTATGGAAATGAAATTTTATGATAGTTTCAATGTTCATTTGCTCTAATTTCTTGTTTCTTGCAAGAAAATCTTACTCTTAGATTTGATAATTTGTGGTATTGTAGACAATTTTAATACATTATAATTTTGAGAACTTTAATGTGTTTGTTAAATCACTCCTCTAAATAAATTGCATTATTTTGAAAAGAGAATGTAGATTAAAGTCTTTACATTCCCATGTTTAAAGCAGCACAATTCACAATAACCAATCTATGGAACTAATCTGGGTGTCCATCATGGATGAATGGATAAAGAAAACTTGGCATATATGCACAATGGAGTTTTACACAGCCATAAAGAAAAATGAAATCATGTCAGTTGTAGGAAAATGGATGGAACTGGAACCATTATGATAAGTAAAATGAGCCAAGCTCAAAAGGTCAAGGGTTGCATGTTTTCTCTCCTAAGTGGAAGCTAGGGAGGAAAAAAGAAAAAAAAAGTTGTGGGACAGGGACCTCATGAAAATCAAAGGGAGATCAGTAGAGGAGAGGGAGCAGGAAGTTGGAGAAGGGGAGGGAGAGGGAAGTGTTGGGGAGTGATATTGGCCAAATTATATGGCATGCATGTATGAATGTGTAACAAGAAATCCCGTCCTAATGTACACCTATAAAGCACCAATAAAAAGCTAAATAAAGAAAAGAAAGCCATTACATTTCAAAAATTTAAATTGTATGCTGATGAAATTTCTATAATGAATATTATATTTTATGCAATGCTATGTATTAACTTCTAGTAATATGATAAATAGCATCATTTAATATTCTGTAATAACTCCAATTTATGTAATATTTGTGGATTATGAAGGTGTTATAGTTTGGATATTAGGTATCCTCCAAAAGCTCATGTGTGAGACTATGCAAGAAAGTTGACAGGTGAAATGGTTATGAGAGTCTTAATCTAATCAGTGCTTTAATACCCTGATAGGGATTAACTGGGTGGTAACTATAGGTAGGTATGCTGTGGCTGGAAGAGGAGGGTCCCTGGGGGCATGCCTTTGGGGTATATATTTTGTTCTTGGTGAGTGAAGTTCTGTACTTCCTCAGGTTGCTTTGTCCTGAGCTGCTATCCTCTACCACACTCTTCTGCCATGATGTTCTGCCTCACCTGAGCCCTGAGATCTATGAGCCCTAAAATAAACTTTTTTCCCCTAATTGTTCTAGTCTGGTCTTTTAGAAAAAACCGACTAAAACAGATGACAAGTGAATGTTGATTATTACATAGAAAGTATGGGTGGATTTAAATAAAAGGCTCAGTCATACCGGGTAGAATAAAAACAGGAAAAAACAGATGATGATAGTTCTTGCAAAATTAGACAGTGCACTTATTTCAACAGAGACTTATTTAAGTTTAAGATACTTCCCAATTAGTTCATCATAAAAGGGACTTGTTAGTAAGCTGGACAGTTTATTTTAGTTGTTAGGTCAACAGGTCTCTTGGTGATCAAACTCATTTCTCTTTTGGAAATGAAATCATGTTATTTTCAGTTAGAACAAGACCCAATTAATTTGTCAGAAAATTATTGTAATTAGTATATGAAACATCCATCAAAGTTATAATAAATTCAGAAAAATGTTTTAAATAATGAAAATGCCTACCACAAGAATGGCACACTTCAGAAAACACCCCTTGTTAAGGGCCTCACATGAACCACAGAATTTGGTAACCCTGTTATTTGAAAAGAGAATCTGGAATTGGTACAGAGAATTAACATGTTTCTAAAAAATGGGAATGAGTGGTGGGTCCAGCTCTTTGGGGACCATTTTATAGCATTTGTGAAAAGTGGAGAAAGTCTCATCTGATTACTCATTCCCACTTAAAGCTCTTGCCACAGGTCACAACTTATACTTGAAAGTCCCTCTATTCTGAATTCAGTGGGTAACAGTGACTTAATAACTGATAACAGTGACTTAATAACTTGGCCTCTTTGAACATCAGTTTACCTATCCATAGCACAGGAGACCAGTTATTGTGAGAATGAGTACAATCCATATGAAGGCTCCTACTCCAGTGGGTACAGACAGTAGTTAAGGAAGGCCCACAGACTAGATTGAGATTCCATACCATTGTTGAAATTTTTTTCCCTGTGGTTTTTTCTTATTTAAAGAGATTCAACTATTCTAGCTCAAATATCAGAAAAAAAAGGATGTCTTTTAAAGAGATAACAGGAGAACAGGAGAATGTGTTATCTAATTTGTGATTTGTCTCAGTGATGATGTTCATTAGACGGCTTTACTAAGGTGGTACCTGCTAAAATTCTCTGGTAAAGTTACTTTTGTTTCCCTTTGTAATTAGTAAGTATTTTGTAGGGAAATACTTTACACTATGTAAATATTCCCCTTATCACCAACTTTTAGTTCGTTCATCTATTTATATTTTTTGTATGTATTAGCGTTTCCTGTTATTCAGTAGGTTCTGTTGGATTGTCTTCTGCTACTAACATTATTTATATTGATCAAATTTTCCTAATTTGGCCAAGGACTGTTTTTGTGTAGCAGACTTCTATGTGCTTTTGGCATGTTTCCTTCATTGCTGAAGTATTTTTTTAAAAAAATTTTCTTGACACAACCAGATATCCCAGGCTCAGTTATATTCTCCTTGCCCTGTCCCTGTGGTCAGCCATTTCTCCTCAGTTTAAGAGGAGAATGGATATGGTGCTGAGGGTGCATTTGCTGTTGCCGTGTAACTGCTCACAGGCCATCTTAGTCACTAGAGCTAGGAAAGGCCTGTATTTGTACAGAAGTGCACACATGCATTCATACATTTGCACACAAACACATTTACTCTCTGGATCTCTATATAACAGGAATCATAAGTTCATGACACCTCCAATTCCAGTCCAACACCACAGTACTCTTTCTAGGTTTTTCTTTCCCAATTTATAATTTCCTTTACCAACAATGAGAATCACAACATCCATTAATTGTTATGGAGTCACTTCTCTGAGCAAAGTCCTACTTCCTATGTGTTGTGCCCTCTCCTCCTGCTGCTCTACCTGGACTCAGCTCTCCATTGAGCTTCTCTTCTACTTTGACTTCTTGGCTGGGCACTCACTCTCCTGTTTGTGAAGATCGTCCCATCCTCCTTGGGTGCTGATGTCATCATGCCCCAGCCAGTTCCATGCAGGGTCACTTGCTCACCCTATTAGGATCTAACTACTGACCCCAGTGCTCCTCCCCACAGGGGGATCTTCTTTTGCTATTTGGGATTTGACACCAAACTTTGCTTGTGGCAAGATCCTGAAATGATTCTTTCATTTTTGTTTCTGGAAGCTTTGTTGTTTTACTTTTCCTATTTAGATTTGCTATTCATCTGAAATTGATTTTTATGAGTAACAGGGTCAATAGCTATTTTAAAAATGTAACTCTGTCTGATGCTATATTAATTGCAAAGAATATAATTTATTGTGTTATCTATATTTTTGAATGTATTTTTAAAATGTCTGTTTTTTTCCCCCTGGAGACTGAAAATCTATCATCTTGACCCTAAAGTTACTCATTGCTATGTTGTGAAACTTGGATAAAGTGATTATTTGCTTATCTAGAAGACAAATTAGAACTAATGAAAGAGAATAGTAGTAGAGAACTAGGTAAGAGAGAATAGTACAATCAGATTTCCTTTGGACTTTCAAAATGGGGAAAATTCCATTATCCTGGGTGAATCAGTAAAAACTGGTTCTTGAGATTCTTCCAAGTTATTTGACAGCTCTTGAGTACTCAGTCTTCTACAGCACTCAGATTCTCCATGTACAGGCAAGAAAGGGTTAGTGATATCCAGAGAAACCTGTCATATTATGCAGTCTGCTTGCTCAGATCTCCCGGTCACTGTTCCTGCTCAGATGACACTGAAGGATTTGTGTCTCATTTGAAAATAGGTCAACAATGTTTCCTGTTTCAAAATACTCTGGGAGACCTTAGGCTTCCTCCCTCTATATGTAATTATTCCCTCAATAATTGCTTTTGTTGGAATATTCTTGTTGACACTTCATGATGTTGATGGATTGTGGAATTTTATGAACAAAAGTTGTTTTAATATAGGACGGTTATAAGGATCTTCTCGAAAACTTTTTAAAAACTGGCCAGTACTAGACTTTCTGATGCTGAAACTTTGATTTTTTCCCAAATCAGCATGTCTTAAAATTTTTTTCCCATGTGTTAGAATTCTCTGAAGTAGGTTAGTACTTCATCTAAATTTTGCAAATATATAGAGAAAGTATAAACATGTTTAAACTAGTATAAACTAGAGCTAAAGACTTCTGTTTTCTGATATAGTTTCGTATTTCACCTATACTATCTTCTCCACATGGTGATACTGTTTCTATTTCATTTGATCTCATGTCACTTAGAAAGTAGAGCAATAACTAGGAGATAAACTTTCTCTGGACTCTTATGTTGATCAGACTTCCAACTGCCCTTAAAAAAAGTCCGTGACCTTTTTTGATTGTGAAGTGCATTGCTTAAAGAATGGAATCAAAATCTATACTACAACTTAAAAAAATTGTGAATCACAGTATTTCACAATCTTTGAATTCTCCTCTTAGAGCCCTCACCTGTTAACCGACAGCTGCAGATTTAAGAATCTGGAACAAATTCAAGAGCATTGCAGAAAACAAGCTACTCAAATCTATTCTTAGAAACTTATTACCAGGCTAAAATACTTTTCTGGAGTTTCTAGCTTCATAACATCTTTTTTTTTTTTTAACCTGAGATCACAAGGCTATCATTAATCATAGATGACATCTTTAGTAGTATAAAAAGTGACTAAGCCACCCTTAAGATATAACAAATTTGGGCAGTTGTTTTCTGAGCCCAGAGAGGACCAAATATGCTAGTCTTGGGTGACTTATGGGCTTTCCTTCCACAGCTCAAAGGCTTGATTCAAATGAAAACACTTCTATACTCAGTCTTCATTAACTTGCCTTTAGTGTGAATTTTAACTTGATTTTATCTATAGAAGAGAATAAACTCCATAATTAAGGATAGTCACCAGCTTCAGCTCTTAGGAAGCTGCTTGCTGCTTTTAAGAGAAATTACTTAATATACTTAAAAATTTATTATATTTATTTTTGCAGTACCAGCGATTGAATCCAGGGATGTTTTACCACTAAGCTATGCCCTCAGCCCTTTTTATTTTAAATTTTGAGATAAGATCTTGATAACTTGCTGAGGCTGACCTTGAACTTGTGAACCTAAGAGGACTTATTTAGAAGTACATTGGGGTTATTGAGAGAGTGAAGTTAGTCTGACTCTAGGAAGTTTCATATACTAAAGTTAGTCTGACTCTAGGAAGTTTCATATACTAGAGACAGAGAAATATTAAGGTATCTTAAGAATAAATAGGTGTTAGGAAAAGAGAGTTTTTTTGTTTTAATTTGTTCTTTATTGTTATACATAACAGTTGAATGTATTTTGACATATTGTACAAACATGGAGTATAACTTCCCATTCTTGTGGTTGTACATGATGTGGTGTTACTCTGGTCATATACTCATCTATGAGAATAGGAAAGTTATGTCCACTTCATTCTATTGTTTTTCCTATTCCCATCCACCCTCCCTTCCCTATATTCTCCTTTGTCTAATCCAAAGAACTTCTATTCTTCCTTTGCCTCCACTCTGCTTATTTTGAGTTAGCATCTGCATATCAGAAAGAACATTTGGCCTTTGGCTTTTTGGGGATTGGCTTATTTCACTTAGCATGATAGTTTCCAGTTCCATCCATTTACTGACAAATGTCATAAAGTCATTCATCTTTATGGCTGAGTAATACTCCATTATATACATCACATTTTCTTTATCCATTTATCTGTTGAAGGGCACCTGTGTTGCTTCCATAGCTTAGCTATTGTGAATTGAGCTGCTGTAGAGATTGATGTGGCTGTATGCTGATTTTAAGTCCTTTGTGTATATGCCAAGGAGTGGGATAACTGGGTCAAATGGTGGTTCCATTCCAAGTTATCTGAGAAATCTTCATAGTTCTTCCCAGAGTGGTTGCACCAATTTGCAGTCCCACCAGCAATGTATGAGTGTACCCTTTCCCCACATCCTCGCCAACACTTGTTGTTACTTGTTTTCTTAATAGTTGCCATTCTGACTGGAGTGAATGAAATCTCAGTGTAGTAGACTATTTGATTTGTAGGGTTAGAATAAGATTCACTGATAGAGAGATTGAGTAGAAAAAATGAATAGGACAGAACTTGAGGAATAGAGTAATAGGTATGGTTTGGACTAAGAAGAGGAGAATTAACAACAGTCTTTTTAAATGTGTGATGTTTTGGCCATTTTCTAGAGATGATAGAGGCAGAAGCAATAGTGAGCTCATTTCTCTGTAACCAGACACTCAGGTCATCCGTGTTTGCTCTGTGAAGTTTCCAGAGTGGGTGTAAGGGTTTATCAGTCTCAGCACATTTAGAAGCAGTAGTCTTCTAAATTGAGAAGTCTTTAATTCAGCTCACAGTATTGAGTCCTCTTTTCCTTGGAGCTAAACTCCTTTCTGGTTTTTAGACAATGGCCAGCTGCCTGGCCTCAGGTCACTTTGCCACATATCAATAGTAATAGCACATTTCCCTAGCCCTGTAAGGATACCACTAGTGTGTACTTCCAAAGGAGCTAATGCATTTTAAATAACACATCTGTTTTTTGCTTCACTTCTATCGTGAGCCATGGCATGAGTCAGAGGTGTCATTTGTGACCATGGAACAGAAGCAAACTTCTAAATTGAACCAAGAATCTGGCCCCATTGACAGCACACCCTTGCTAAATGGAATGCCCCACCCAGATGACACTGAAGAAGACATTTCAAGTACAGATTGCTGAATGTATGAGCTGGCAGAGGTCTCACAGGTCATCCATTCCATCTTTCTGAATGATGGCAGGGCCGCAGCAGGAATCCAAATCCTTACCCAGAGCTATTTCCATGACAAACATGACATCTTTACACAGTAACATCACTGTTTGTCATTTTTATTATTCCACACTAGTTCTCTGGGAAGGATTTATTTTTATTATAAAAGAACGAATATAGACTTTAAAGTAACAGCCATATAAATGACCCAATATAGAGGGGGAATTTTAATGATGTTTGGAATTCACAGGTTTAAGGATTCCCAAACTGTATTTATTACTTGTTACTAGGACATGTTAGTGAATTTAAATGCTGTTTTTTACTCTACTTGTTTGGTCTTGCATAAAAATTAAATTCTCTGAAACTTTTCCTCATCTGTAAAATATTTATTTGCAAAGTTGTTGTAAGGCTTAGAAATAAGGTATGAATGTGAGAAATAAATTATGTCAAGTTTTATAAAGCATTCAATTAAAAATATACATATGTACTCAATTAATTAATTATATATAGTCAGCAGAGGGAGATTAGTTCTCTTTCTAGGTACAGGGTCATAAACTATGGGAGTTGATGCTGCCATATTTTGCCTTTGTATTTGGATTTATAATATTTAGTGATAATTTAGACACCATGAGTATTACAATCTTTAAAAGTAAAGGTACTGAAATAAAATAACTTTCATATGCATACCAATGTTTATAGCAGCATTTTTCACAATAACTAAAAGGTGGAAACAACCTATACATCCATTGATAGATGATTGGATAAGCAAATGTGGTATATTGATACAATGGAATATTCAGTTTCAAAAAGGAATATAATTTTTTACATGCTGCAACATGGATGAATCTTGAAAGCAAAGGACAAATATTATATGATACTATCTAGAATAGGCATATTCAGAGTAAGAAAATGCAATGAGACGTTACCAAGGATTGAGATGGAAGGAGGAGTTATTATTTAATGGGTACAGAGTTTCTGTTTGGGGATGATGAAGAAGTTCTGAAATGGATATTTATAATTGTTGTACAACATCACAAATGCTCTTAATATCACTGAATTATATACCTAAAAATGGTGAATGTTATGTTTTATATATATGTGTGTGTGTGTGTGTGTATTACCATAATAAAAGGATACCAAAATAAGAAAATAACTGTTACCTAGAATTCTTCATGGATTGAAGGAGCCTTTACAAATGAGACTGAAATAAAAAAGTTTCAGAAAAACTAATATGGAGCAAATTTGCCTCTTGCATATCTTCCCTAAAGAATAAATAAAGGAACTGTGGAACCAACTTAGATGCCCTTCAGTAGATGAATGGATAAAGAAAATTTGGTATACATACACAATGGAATAGTATTCAGCATTAAAAGAGAATAAAATCATAGCATTTGTAGGTAATGGATAGAGTTGTAGAATATAATGCTACGTGAAGTTAGCCTATCCCCAAAAAACAAATGCTGGATGTTTTCTCTGATTCATAATGTGGTTGGGGGGGTGGGCATGGGAAGATTAGATAAACTCTAGGTAGGGCAAAGGGGAGGGAGGAGAAGGGAGAACGTATAGGGGTAGGAAAGGTGGAATGAGATGGACATCATTACCCTAAGTACATTTATGAAGACACTTACGGTGTGACTCTAATTTGTGTACAACCAGAGATATGAAAAATTGTGCTCTATATGTGTAATATGAATTGTAATGCATTCTGCTGTCATATATAACAAATTTAATAAAAGAATAAATAAAGGGAGTTCTTAAAGATTCAAACATGGAAATGCAGAAAGAAATGAAGAGTAATGAAAAGGTCAACACATGGAACAAGTTACAAAAGAGTATTTGCTATATGATTTTATTTATATGAAGGTCAAACTTTGGTGTTCTAAAAATCAATATATGGTATTAGGAGCTAGCATAGCAGAAAACTTTAGAGACTAGGGTATGTTAGTAAATGACAGAGGGCTGGAATAGGCTTAGAAAGCTAGCCATATCTCATTTCTTCACCCATGGATAATCACAGGTCACCTATTTCTTCACTCATTGTGAATAAACTCATTGTGCTGTGTGTACACTGGTGGTGTGGATACCTTTCAGTATGTGTTTTATCCTTTAATAAAACATGTTAAAAATTGAATTGACCTGAAGAGTATCTCAATTCTGAAAGGTAAAGTCAAAAGGATGAATTGAGTATTGAACCAGTGATCATATTTTTTTTCCTGTTCCTAATAAAAGAAGTCATTTGAGAGACATTTAAGTGTTTGCCACCATAGTATTTTTCTCTAGACAATATGCTAAGGTTTCTGCCACTTGAGACCATCCTTTAGATTAAAGAATAGTTGAGAACAAAGTATGAATATCTGACATAAATAAGATTAGCAGAAAATTATGAGTACTTGTTAGCGTGAATTAGTCTGTTAGAGTAGCTGGCAGATTAAGCCCTAATCAGAGAAACTGGGGTCAAGGACAAATGTATCCTTGAGGAGGAGTGAAAGGTTTGCAGAATGAAGTTATCATCTAGAAGGATGGTGCTTGGGAACTTTGGAAACTCAGATGCAGCAACTGGAACCCTAGATGCAAGAAAGGGTAGGCCAAGCAGCACTGCAGGAAATGGCAGCAATGGTAGTATGCAGGTGCCCATGTGTGACATTGGGACCGTAGCCTAAGTGCTTTAATGAGCCAGCTATGTGCATACCAAATTATTTATTTATTATTTTTATTTATTTATTATTTTTTAATCTGTTCTTTTTAGTTATACATGACAGTGGAATGTATTTTGACATATCACACATAGATGGAGTATAATTTTCCATTTTTGTGGTTGTACATGATGAGGAGTTAACACTGGCCATGTATTCACATAAGAACATAGGAAAGTTTCGTCTGACTCATTCTACTGTTTTTCCTATACTTATGATGGGTAATGCATAAACACTTGGGCTTTTTGACTTGTGTCCTTTGTGAAAGGAGGTGGAATGGGAATTTGGCTTTGTGAGAAGTAGGTCTCAAACTTATAACAAATTTTTGCTCTTGGTGCTGAAATAGATAATATGCATACTATTTTTTTTTGATACCAGGGATTGAACTCAGGGCCACTTGACCCCTGATCCACATCCCCAGCCCTATTTTGTATTTTATTTAGAGAGAGGGTCTGAATTGCTTAGCGCCTCACTTTTGCGGAGGATGGCTTTGAACTTGCAATCTTCCTGCCTCAGCTTCCCAAGCCGCTGGGATTATAGACATGTGCCACTGCGCCCAGCCCATGTATACTTTTAAACCAGATGAATAATGAAAGAAATGAATGGAATAGAGTAATTTTCATCCCTAACAAAACATTTTGTATTTTATATAGACTTAAAGTCAGTTTTTACAGGATACTTATGAAGGGGATGGTAGTTAGGTCTTAGACATTTATTCTTTGAATTACGGACATGTGATTATGCTGATAATTCATAAATCAAGATGTGCTAAATCCCTTATTTCTAGAGAGAAGAAAACTTTTATTTTTAATTCTCCACCAACTTAGACAAAGTTCTCAGGTATTTGAAAAGCTAATGTTAATATCTGATTTTAGGTTTGATCATCAAACAATCAAATAGAGAGTTGATAATGTTTCTTCAAAATATGGAAGTCATTATGATAAAGCAACCACATATTGTAGGTACTTAGTTCTAAAATTAATCACATGCAACATTCTAATCAGCTTTAAAAAGTTAATTTGTAAATATGGGCAAAAGTATTAAAAGACTATTTTGTTATGTCATCTTAACCTTTCTTTCTCAGTGGGTACTCAATAAATATTTATTGAGTGCTCCCCACGATGGCCCGAGACCTGAGAGCATAATCATTAAAATGTCATATACTTCTAGCAAATGGCTTATTGACTTGCTATGCCTCATTCTTTCTTCAATCTTCTTTTTTATGCTTAAATACAGACATCACAGTGTAAAAAAAGAAAAGAACATTAGGCCATGGTGACATGATAATAAAGAGTAATCAGTTTTTCTTGGGACTGAAATCAGATCTGTTCCAAGGACAATTTGACAAATGTTTGTGAATAAAGTAGTTAAGAAACCCAAAGCTCCATTCTGCTAATCTTGGAGTGTACACATATTGGGCAATTAAGAAACTTTATCTTAGTAGTGATGAGCAAACAGTTAGTGGGTCACATTAACCATTAAGCTTTATTCTATCCTGCCTACCAGGTTGCAAAAATATGGTAACTAGAATTGTTTTCATTCAATCAATCACCTTTTCAGTAGAATGTGGCAACTCTCTCCTAAGTTCACTCTAAAAAACAGCAATTTAGTTAATCATGAGTCCAAAGTTCATAGAAGCCCTATTCTAAATTATGGATAGCTTTATTGACTATAGTTAGCTTTCAAAAGCTTATAAATCTGTGAATAGTGACTAAATCTGTTTTCTAAGAGAATATGCGATTATGTGAGCTAAGTATAAACTGGTTGTCATTATTTTCTCATGGCATGAATTTCTATGTATAATTCCTATTATGAATTCATTATTAAAGGACAAAATGGTGTATGGAACAAATCTTGCTTTTATGTTTGTTTGATTTTTTTTAAAAAAAGTTTGAGTATCTCTCTCCCCCCCCCCTTTGGTAATGGGGATTGAACTCAAGGGCACTCAACTACTTAGCTACATCCCCAGCCCTATTTTGTGTTTTTTTTTTTTTAGAGACAGGGTCTTACTGAATTGCTTAACATCTCACTTTTGTTGAGGCTGGCTTTGAACTCATGGTCCTCCTGCCTCAGCCTCCCTAGCCACTGGGATTACAGGTGTGTATCACCGTGCTTGGCCAAAAGTTTGAATCTCTTTTCATTTCAATGTTGTTATTTTCATTCTTGTTCTGTATCTTGTATATTTTAGAACAATTTTTATATAACATGTATTTCTATTTCTTTACTCTGTAGTTAATTTTTTCCATGTTTAAATTTCTAGCTTGAATTCTTAAAAGAACATTTTTTATTCAAAATAATGAATGTGAAATGTAAGGGCATGCTTAATTGGCCTCAGTCACATAGTTTAAATTATCCCATTTAAAACATATCTCTTCTGTGGGGTGTGGTGGTGTATGCCTGTAATGTCAGAGATTTGGGAGGCTAAGGCAGGAGGATTCTGAGTCCAATACCAGCTTCATTGGTAAAATAACAGTCTTGGATGCCTGGGAGGTCATGAAGGAGCTGGAGGATAAGGAGTTAGTGGAAGCACTTGGTGTCTCCAGCTTCAACCACTTCTAAATGAAAAGGATCTTGAAGAAGCCCGGACTCAAATGGAAACCAGTGACTAAATAGGTGGAGTTTCACCCATACCTCACCCAGGAGAAAATGACTCAGTACTGCCACCCCAAGGGCATCACTGTCATAGCCTACAGCCCCTTGGGCTCTCCAGGTAGACCTTGGGCCAAACCAGAAGACCCTTCACTACCGGAGGACCCCAAGATTCAGGAGATTACTGCAAAACACACACACAAAAATCCTCTGCTCAGGTTTTAATCTGGTTCCAGATTCCGAGAAATGAGGTGATGATCCCCAGGTCTGTGACATCAGAACACATTGTGGAGAACTTTCAGGTCTTTGACTTCAAATGGAGCGATAAGGAGTTGGCAACCATACTCAGCTTCAGCAAAAACTGGAGGGCCTGTTTTCTGGCTGACCAGGCCCGTTTGGCAGAACACCCCTTCCTTCAATGCTGAGTACTGAAGCTGAATCTCCTGATGAAACACCTGGTGGATTCTTTCTCTTCACTGAAGTGGAACTCCCTCTCCCTGAGGCCTATTTTAGCCAAGTTTATATGAAGTCTTACTGTGCCTGACCTTGTCAGAATCTAGGCATGGTTTAAAAAAAAATTTTTTTATTGGTACATTATAATTGTACATAATGGGATTCATTATGCCCTAATTGTACATGCACGCAACATTAGTTGCTCAGTCTTCTTTCCAGAACCTTCCTTTCCTTCCCCTCCTCCCTCTCCCTAAGGCAAGGTTTTATTTAGATCCATATATTGACCCAGGAGAAGACTTATCACAGGCAAGTGTATGACTCAGATGAGCAAGTGACTGTTTCTTCCACCTATTTGAACAAATGTTTGTTAAACAACAGGATCTCTGCTAACATTGAGGATGTAAAAATAAAAAAAAATTAAAAATAATAAAAAGCTACTTATTAAACCATAACTTAAGCAGTTCATCGTGTAATCTACTACATATAAAATATATAAAATATAATTTTAAGGAAAATACCAACCAATGTCTAGTATACAGTGTACATTCATATACGACATAATGCCTAATGTACGCTTTTTTCCTGAATCATTTATTCTTACTTAATTTGTTCTTTTTTCAGTATGCAACACCTACCATTGGCTGTGCATCCATATTCCAGTTCAAAGATGTTCTGCCTCACTTTTTCTGGACAATACAGACTTACTGGGAAATGCTGGGGAATATGTTTGAGTATTAGGGGGACAAAGGAACTTCCTTCTGGGATTAAGAGATTTTTAAACTGCTTCCACTCAGTCCTTCTTATGATAGTTACACCTTTATTGTCTAGTCCCAAAGTGCCTCGTCCTGTTAATTCTGAAGATTCTAGAGAGTAAATGGGGTTGGTTTTTAGTTTTCTCATTGCTACATTAGGTTTGCACTTTCTCAAGTTTTCTAAGCCAATGATAATTCATTCATTCTCTAGTTTCCAAATATTTAAGTTTCCCAGGACAAAATATTTCAAAATGACCTTTGCATAAAAATGCATTTTGGCTCTCTGCTTCCTTGTGTGAAGTTCTGAGCTGCTTTCCTCAGCCATTCCTTTCTGCCATGATGTTCTTCTTTACCTCTGACCCACAGCAATGGAGCTGGCTGTTTGTGGACTGAGACCTCTGAAACCACACACTCCAAGATAAACTTTTACTCCTTTAAAAATGTATTTTGGATACATTCATATTTTTATCTCAATTGTTTCTTATTTTTAAAATAGTTCTGTAAATAAATATTTGGGCATAGGAGTTGCATCTCAAATGCGTACAGGGGCCAGGCAGTATTCTGGCTCTTCTCAGTGAGTCAGATCTCTGGACTAATCAGAGTCAGAAGTAATTAGTTAATAAGTTTGGGAGAATCCCATAGCAATAAAACTATGGGACACCCCAGGAGGAGAATACTTGCTCTAGGTCAACAGGTAGCTGCAGTAGGGTAGAGAAGCCTGTGTGCTGAGGTGGGGAGAGAGGGCCCGAGAGAATTCCCATCTCTCCACCCTGCTGCTTCCCCATGGTTTGAACTTTGAGGAGACAGTTTCAGAAGTTCCCATGTGTCCCTGATGAGGAACATGAAAAGAAGGTGACAGATACAAGTCAAGGGCATTGAGGGCCACGAGGCTGAGAGACAACGTAACTCCAAGCAGAGCCTACATGGCAGACTGCCTGGGCCAGGGGCCAGATGGAGTTCATGTTTGACATGCAAAGGATGCTTGACTCCTTGGGAGGCTGAGCTAAGAGTTCTGGAGGTGGTGGTGGAGACAGGGTTATTGCTTGGCCCCATGTTGAGAAATAGACCCCAATTAAAACCATGGATTTCAGCAATGGATATAAGCGGGACACAGGAGATTAGTTGCCTCTGCCTTCCTTTAGATGTCTCCTAAATTGTCTCCTCCTAGAGATGCTATCTTAGGAAGGAGGAGGAGGCAGTGGTAAATCACTGAGTACAGAGAAACAGCCTTGATGGACTTTGAAAATTCCATTTGCCTGAGTGTTTATCTGGAAGGGACATTTCAATTGAAAGAGATTTGTATCAAAGCCAAGTAAACTTAATCAGAATTAAACTTTAACTAGAAAATTTAAATGGTCCTCCCATCAGCAGAAAAGTTGGGCTCTTAAGAAAGAGTGAGTTCTACAAACCAACAAATATTAAAATATTTGGGTGTTATTGTACATGTCAAGATATGATGGAGCCCTTTCATTGAAATATTTTAACTAAATTCATTGAGTGCCACATCACTAGGTATTTTAAAAACATTTTACATATTTATTATGTTTGTTGCATTCAGTGATATAGATGTTTGAATATGAAACTAGAGAAATCATGGGAATCTGGACATGCATGCTAATAATTAAAACAGATACAGACAGCTTCAGATTATGTTAGAATACAAGACTATTGTTTGGTATTTACCACAATTTCCAAAATCAACTTGACTAGGAAAGACAACTCGACTCCCCCAAATATCTCGATGTTTATGCTTTGAATGATCATGTTATAAATGCAAATTCTGAAGCAAGACATACAAAAAAAAATTGTTGCTCTAAATGTTATTATTGCCATCCCCCAAAGATAAAAAGAGTTGCAAAACATAGCTAAACGTATGTTTTTGTCATAGAGCAGGCATCTGTCTTCCCTTTTTTCCCCCTCCAATAAACATCTAAAAGCTTTGGCTTTAGGTTCGGAGTTGACAGTTGCCATGGTCCTGCCCAAAGCCATTCCTGTCCTTGCATGTGAATGTGCGTGGGTGCGTGCATGCGAGCCTGCTCCAGCTGCAGGGGACTTAAGCTTTGGGATACAGAGTAACCATGTCGTATCCCTCCGGGGGCCTCGTGCGGGCTCTTGCGTGAGTTTCACAGTAGAGCTCTCCCTCCACGAAGAAGTAGCCCTTCTGTTTGAGGTTGAGGTTACAGTCTGCGCACACAAAGCACTCAGGATGCCGGTACTTATCCCGTGCCTTCACAACCGCACCACTGTTGGGAGGAACAAGCTCAAGTGAAAAACAGAGTATGTGACACAAAGGGAGAGAACACAACACAGAAGGCAGGTGTTATCTGCTTCACATTCTGGAAATGACAGTTGTCTCCAGTTGTAGATCCGCCCAGGGTGGTGACAGTTATGTGACAGGAAGGTGGGAGACAACCAGACTAAATCATCCCATGCTTCTCTCTGGGGTTGATGTACGAATATTTTTCATATCATCAAACAAGTAGTTTGCAGACAAAAAACCAACCAACCCAACAACCCATAGGATCCTATACCGAGTTCTTTCCTCTTTGAAAAGAGACCTGATATAGATAAGATAAGACAAACTCTGCAAAGATTCTCAGGGAGTTGGTGGATTTGCCTTTACTGTGGTGGAAACAGTTTACTCCAACCTAGTGCAATAATTGCTTTTGGTGACATCATGACTTTTTTTTTTCTTTAAGGTTCTCTCTGCTCCCAAGCGTCCTGCTCTACTCTTTCCTGTTTCACATTCCTCCCCTGGTTCCAATCAGGCTCATTCCCCACTGCCCTCTTCCTATGTAGCCTAAATCACTTGACAGATGTTACTGCTTGGGTGCCTGAGCTTATGATAGGGGAACAGCAAAAAGAGGTGAGAGAAGTGGCTACATGAGACACATGTAGCACAGAGATTCTAATAATCTGGTTCACTTGAAAATGCCAGTTAGCAAGCCAGGCTATTTAAACATGAAGTCTGTTGAAATGGAGCCTGACTATTTAGAAAAATCATATGTTAACATTTGTGTAACTTAAGCAAATGGGTAAAGATAATGTGTTTTAATTAACAACCTGATGATCCCTATATTTGTTTCTCCCTGTTTACACAGAAAGGAAAGTATTAAAAGGTTATATATTAAAGAAGGGAGGGCTTTTAAATTGCCATTCTTGGAAATTATATTTAAAAACACATTTGGGCATTTTTTTTCCACAAGAGTTATTTCTGAAAGTAAAATTGCTATTGCTGATTCACATTATATGCCAGTTTGGGGGTATAGCTAAGGAATGCTGGTCAAAATGTGCTAAAGTTTGTGGGCATTATGTTTCAAGTTGATGGGTAGAGATTTAAGTTTTTCATAGTTGCCTCTTCTACATAAAGTCTTAAAGTAGAAGAAATGGAAAACGGCCACCAAGATTTATAGTGAAATTTTGGGTTAAAAATAAGACGTACACAATGCCACTCCCACATTTGTCACAGAGTGGCATCTTCTGAGCACTGCCAGCACCACCGTGGACTTTGGTAACAGGAGCTCTCACACTTCGGGTTCCAGCAGGACGATCATCTGAAAAACAAAGTGTTTCCATTTATGGCAAGGAACAGCTGGCTCCAGTTTGCACTTTGCTTCTATTTTAAAGTGTGCACTTTAACCCAAGGAATTCTTAAGTTCTATCTGTGCTATCATTTCCAAAGAGCAGGACCAGTTGACAAAGAAGAGACTTGGTTCTGAAACAGGAACTTCAAAAAAGAGAACCAGTTAAATTTGTTTGTTGGTTTGTTTTGTTTTTGTTTTTGTTTTTGGAGGGAGCTCTTACAAAATGCTCAAATGAGCAGAGGGCAGCTTTCATTTATTTATTTATTTTTATTGTGGAACACATACATAACATGAACTTTAGCATTTTAACCACTGTTAAGTGTGCAATTCAGTGGCACTAAGTACATTCACAATGTTGTGCGACCATCCTAAATATACATTTCTAAAACTTTTTTTTAATCATCTACTCTGTATTCATTAAACAATAACTCTCCATTCCTTGTCCCTGGTAGCCTCTATACTACCTTATGTCACTATGAATTTGTCTATTCTGGCTGTCTCGTATGAGTAGAATCATACAATATTTATCCTTTCATGTCTGGTTTCTTTCACTTAGCATAATGTTTTAAAGGTTTTTCCATGTTCCAGCATGTATCAGAATTTCATTTCTTTTAAAAGCTGAATAATATATTATGTATATGCCACATTTTGTTTATCCAAGTAGCAGGCTCTTGCAAATAATGTGAACACTGGTGTGCATGTATCTGCTTGAGTTTCTGCTTTGGGGTATATATCTCCAGCTGTTTCATTGGTTAATTCCATGTTTTTTCTTTTCCTTTCTCCCTCCCTCCCTCCCTCCCTCCCTCCTTCCTTCCTTCCTTCCTTCCTTCCTCTCTCCTCCTCCTCCCTCTCTTTCTCTTTCTCTCCCCCTCCCTCCCTCCCTTTCTCTTTCTCTCTCTTTCTTTCTTTCATACCAGGGATTAAACCCAGAGAACTTAACCACGGAGCCACATCCCCAGTCCTTTTTTATTTTTTATTTTGAGATAGGGTCTCACTGAATCCCTTAGGTCCTTACTAAGTTGCTGAGGCTGGCTTTGAACTTGGGATCATCCTGCCTCAGTCCAAGTCACTGGGATTCCAGGCATGCACAACTGTTAATTCTACTGTTAAGGTTTTGAAGAGCTACCATTCTGTTTTCCACAGTGGCTGCACCGTTTTACATTTGTCTCTACAATGCACAAGTACAAAGGTTCTCATAATCTCCTTATCCTTGCCAACTTTTGTGTGTGTGTGTATGTGTGTGTGTGTGTGTGTGTGTGTGTGTGTGTGCGCGTGTGCTCGCGTGCTGGGGATTGAACCCAGGCCCAGGGGCATTTAACTACTCAGCCATATCCCCAGGCATTTTTATTTTGAGACAGGGTCTCTCTAAATTGCTGAAGCTGACCTCAAACTTAAAATCCTCCTACCTCAGCTTCCTAAATTGCTGAGATTACAGGTATGTGCCAGCTTCTTTACTAACCCTTGTTTCCATTTTTTTTTTTTTTTTGTGGTACTGTGGATTGAACCCAGGGCCTTGTGCATGTGAAACAAGTACTTTACCAACTGAGCTTTATCCCCAGCCCTCCATTTAATTAATTAATTAATTTAACAGTAACCATCTTAATAGGACTCTTACATTTTTGTGTAACTTTTTAAAGGATAAGTATATATCTTTGGGGGTGGAAAAGCATGGGTAAGACTGTAAGATCAGTAGGCAGCAGCAATGGGCTAAAGGCCCAGCCCTGATATTTACTGGCAGTGTCACCTTGCATAAGCCTGCATTCCTTACGTCTCAGCTTCTTATTGATTAAATAGGGCAAATAATAGCTCCTACCTCAATCAGTTATAGTGAAGATTACATGATAATGTGTGTAAAGTACACTGCACAGAATTCAGAACATTTTAAAGGTTCATTACAATGTTTTATTTATTTATTTTTTTACTTTGATGTTGATGATGCCCTAAATTTGGGAGACTGAGGAATTTTAAGATGTCTACTTAAAAGGATTTTATGATTCATGATCTGGGTTACCCTTGACTACTATGGATAGAATTTGTCTTTGGTGACTTTATATGACTGGTTTCATTTTGTGGCTACTTGGATATGTCCTGAAGACTCTTTTCCTAAACAAGGGACCACCCAAATCCTTCTGAGCAATGATTCATTTGATTACTGACTAAAACCACCTTTTAGGCCTGGCGAGGTGGCACCTGCCTGAAATCCCAGCGTCTTGGGAAGCTGAGGCAGGAGGATTGAGAGTTCAAAGCCAACCTCAGCAAAAGCGAGATGCTAAGCAACTCAGTGAGACCTTGTCTCTAAATAAAATACAAAATAGGGCTGGGGATGTGGCTCAGTGGTCGAGTGCCCCTGAGTTCAATCCCTGGTACTAAAAACAACAACAACAACAAAACCCGCAAACATCTTTTAGACTTGTATCCAGTTATGTTTGCTGTACTCTTCCTGCCCCACCCTTCCAATGGCCTCTATCAATAATGTTTTAGCAGACATTAGTGACTGCTCACCATCATTCACTAATTCCTGGAGCACCTTGAAGGAGCCCGACTGGCGAGGCTGTGTAGGTTCCTCCCGATTGTCATGGAGCATCCGGTATACATCTGACTGGGGGGGTACCGAGGCTGTGGGTTCACTGAAACACAAGTATGGCTGGTGAAGCATCATCAGGAGCAGCAACAGACTTCAATATGCAGTCAACACTATGTGTACAACAACTACTGAACCAAGATTGACTTTCAAGTGAATATTCTAATTTAAAAATATAATATAAATACATTAAAAATGTTGTCTTAAAAACGTCATTGAGCAACAGACCTGGGAATCACATCAGTACTTCCCCATTTGGCAAAACACTTTGGAGGGAAACCAAAAGGTGATTGTTAGGAAATGATATTTTAAGAAACAAGACTCGTGTCTGATAGATATATTCAATTATAGAAGTGAATAAAATTATTTTATTTTCAGAAAAAAGACAACATACACACGATAGTGCAGGAGTGAACCCAGTTTGATTATTCTCAGTCATAAAATTTGGAATGACGCTCAGATTCACTTTTATATTTAACTAAGGGTAAATTGCTTAATTTTGTTTTTAAGGTTAATTTGTTTTGTTAACTTGTGGAAATGACAAAAGTGTCATTTAACTTGTAAGTCAATGAAATTCAATTTGTCATTGTTTAAAACACATAATGCAGAAATCTTCATCTATACGTCTGTTAAACTGATTATCCTACCTTTTTAAAATAGCCACATTAAAATTCATTCAGAATTATAGCAGCTTTATTTTAATTTGTTTTCTACAATATATATATATATATATATATATATATATATATATATAAATATAAAATGAACAATTAAAAATACCACCATACTACTATTTATCAGGTGCTAAAAACTTTATCTCTTTATGTCATTTAACTGCATTATCTAGAAAAGAGTTATATACACATATTTTAGTTGTCTATATTATATTTTAAAATAATCATACATATTACTTTTTTGCAAAATGACTGAGATACATTATTAACTCAATGAATTTATCATGAAATATCTTTAAGATATTGTTACATAGCATTCTTAAGCATCACAATGATTTATAAAAAGTGATTCTGCAATATTGAAGGATGTAATAAGATTTTATCCCATAATAAATTATTTTAATTGAAAAAGTGTGATGTCAAAAGTACTTGAAACGTATTTATAATATATAAGAAAAAAAAGTCAAAGTAAAGCTCTATGGGAAAATTAAATATTTACTTTCATAACCTGAGGTATTCACTTATAAAATTCTATGTGAGTCAAATGTTTTAAATGAAAAATAGTTACCTCTTCACACACTGCCATTAAAAGAGGTATCATCTCATGAAAGTTCTATGACCCTCCCTTCCCTTCCTAATTTTTGACCCCTCAAAAGACAGACATAGTGTAAATTATAAATCAGTTTGAGAATTACTAAATCAGACATTTGTGAAGAACATTAGAGCTTTCAAAAGACATATACATTTGGTTCTTAAACGATTTCATTTTATTGCTGTCACATTATTGCCTTAGATAATTCCTCCAATCTTCTTGACCACCAGGACAAGATATTTGCAATAAATCCTCAGTATTTTTTCTTTAAAGCTTTCCACATAGTTTTCATTCCATTAAGATACTATTAAAAGATACGACTAAAGTTGACATTGCCCGTGTGTTTAGTTAATATGCTCATGGTTCAAAAAGACTGGCATTACCTCATCGAGGGTGTTTCCCCTAGAGCTGTTGAAACCTGACCCTGAAGTGTTTCCATAATATTGTCATCTGAGTACAACTGCATAGGTGTATTAAACTGAGCATGTACAATCTTCACCCCAGGAAGTTCCATTTCCAAAGGAATGTTAGGGGCCATCTTAGCAGCAACTTTCAAGTCACCTGGGCAAATGGTACTAAGAGTACTGACAGAAGACGGGGTACTACGTCCACTGCCACCGTCAATACCGGAGGGAGTGCTGCATCCACTGTGTTAAGGACCACACAACACAGAGACAACACAAGGCACCAGACACAGAGAACAGGACAGATAGGTTGTGAGGAATGGAAGGCAAAAAGTGAGAGGTGAATTACATCCAACTAAAACGCTAGCTAGAATTTGTTTTAAAAAAGGACGATTCATGATTGGAAAAGTTTAATGAAATTCAAAGATGCAGGTGATACCGCATTTGTTGGCTCTATTCTTCCAGGCAATCTGTGAGTTAGGCTATGTGCAGAAAGAGTTGTATATAAAGTAAATAGAATAGATGCAGTTCTCCTCCCTTTTAAAAAAATAAGCCAAATAACTTTACATCTCACAACATTATAGACTAGACATTGGCTAGACATTGTTTTGCATTTCTGAAGTACACTAATTAAAATTAAAACATTAATGAATGATCCTCCACATATGGTAGCTGAATATGTAGCAGGAAGATCCAAAGATGTAGAATAAATATTCAAAATAAGAAATATCTTCCAGTAATACAGAGGTGCTTCAGTTGAATAGTAATTGGCACCTTGTAGGTTATAAGATAAAGTTGTGTTAAAAATATTTTGTAAATATTTTATTACTCTTTTGATATTTTCTGTTTTATTCCTTTATTTTAAAACACTGTCCCATAGCTTAATACAGGATCTAGAAATAGCCAATAAATGCTTTTCACCTTGCCATTAATTATTAGAGGACAAATAAGGTAGTCACAGATTATTTAGGTGCTCCCCTTGGACTAAGATATATTTCTATGATACACAGCTATTTCATGTAAAATTTTGGAAGCACGATTATATTTCCAGGCATATTTCTCATTAACTTTAGAGGACAAGTTATAGGGGCTTATTACTAATATATCAGAAAGGCCAGTCATGCAAATTTAAGAACTAGGGATATTTCATATTCCTTACAAAACTGAATAGGAGTTTGGTCACAACATTTTTCTACATGCAATTTTAAGTGCAGCATTAGATGCATTTTAGGAGAAAGTAAAATATATTAAGAGATTTAGAAAAGCCCAATCATTTAAGATAAAGCAAAAAAGAAATGTTAGTATTCATGTAAACTTCTCTCATGCCTGTCAGTTAGTGTAGCTATAAACTTAAGATGGATAATGGATTTATATGATTCATTTACTGCAAAAATATTCTCTCAGGTTTCAAGTATAATCCCGTTTCTGAATATACTCTCTAGGGCTTCAATCTCACCTAGATAGCAAAACCCAGAAAGATACTGGATAGTGATTTTGTTGCAGCCTGAATAGTTTTAACAACTTATATCACCAAATAGATTAAATTTCTTTTCAGATTGTGTTATCCAATTTTAATTGAACTACATAGCCCAAACCAGGCAGGTAAATGGGTCTTTCTCTTTCAGTTTCTGGCTGTTGAGAACCTGTTTAAAACTCAATTTGCACCTTGGTGAGATCATATCCAGTGGCATTGTTTACCCATTTTGTAGGCTCAACACTACCCTGGATCCTAAAATTAACTTCAGCTGGTAAAAAAGAGAAGTAAAATTTCAGTTGTAGTGAGTTTAGTTAGGGTTACATTTATTTGACCTAAGCTTATGAAATGGCACTTTAGGATTTGAAATACTGAGTGAAATCTTGAGAGATTTTGGCTTCAAAATACTGAAAGTGTTCAACAAGCATTTAGAACTATTATGGCCTGGCTATATGTCAGACACTGTGCTGGATGATAGATAAAATATTATCAGACATTGTGCTGGATGATGGATAAAATATTATCAGATGGAAATTATAGATATGCCTTACTTTGTAATTAGCACTCTTTTATTTATTTGGGTTTTGAGATATTGGCATGGTTGTTTATATAATTTTAATTAAGCAAGGATTGTGTCTTCTATTTCCTATATCAGTGGTTCATGTCTATTAAAGGGATGGAAAAAAATAGACCCTAAGCCAACCAAAATAACCTTTGTAAATTTCTGGGACAATTTTTAAAGATCTCTTAAAATGATGCTTAAAATAAAATAGTTTTCATGGACTCCAGTCACTGTGGCTATTATCATGGTCATCATGACCTTGCTAAAGGAGTAGGTTTGTATCAGTGAGTTTTCCTGAGGTGGAAAGACCACCTTCAAGGTTGATGACACATTCAATAGCTTCACACTCAGGTCATTGTGACAGAGCGTGAATTTCTCTGGGGTGTGTACAGACTTTGGGGGGCATGCTTCTGGTTGTAATTTGTCCAAAAAACACTTGCAGGGAGTGTATTTTAACATTTGGATCTATAAAATACATTGCATATATTTTAAATTATATCTTTGGCTTTAAATTTTACATATTTGCACATAAAACACGGGTATTTTAAAATACTTCAATTATGATGGAATAATTAAAAGAATCAGAGCTATTACAAATTTAGCATGTCCAATTTACTTCAGATTAAATAAATTGTTCATTAATAGTGCTGTAATGGCTTGGTTTGTAGCCTCCTAAAATTTCCTCTCTAAAGATTCTTCTTTCAAAGGAAGCAGCAAGTTCAGAAGCTAGAGAAAATGGTAATATGGCACAAGAAGAAAAGAAAGATGAGGAGGCCTCTTATTTTTTGGAAGGGGGTTACCGAGGATTGAACACAGGGGTCCTTAACCACTGAGCCACATCTCCAGCCCTATTTTGTATTTATTTAGAGACAGGGTCTCACTGAATTGCTTAGTGCCTCACTTTTGCTGAGGCTGGCTTTGAACTCACTATCCTCCTGCCTCAGCCTCCAGAGCTGCTGGGATTACAGGCATGCCGGATCGAGGAAGCATTTTTATAATTTGTTCACTGGCATCTATTTTTAAGCAAATCCTTATTCCTGTACCTCTTCTCCCATCTTCTAAATTTAGCTATATTAAAGGAAACCTTCGAATGATAAATTCACACTGGCTTGTCCTTATTTCCATGTGGTGAAACAGGGCATTATTAGTTCTTTCCCCTTAGATTGAAATTCAATTTCCAGAGAAGGTATTTGAAAAGGATCATCTAGAGATGATAGCTTTTTCTGATTGTTTGGATAAGAATTTCGACCTGGCTTATTATTGTTCTAATTTGTACAGTGCTCTCCATGAGGGTATCTAATGCATCTCCCTCCCTCTCAACTTTTACTTTATACTTTTTTTCAAGCAAGTGGAGAAGTTTCTTGTTGGAGGGCTTCTCTTCCTTTGCAAGAATGAGAAGATTCTTTGCAAGGATCCATAAGAATGCCAGTTTATCTTTATGGAGGGGCTAGGCTTAGTGGGATTTGAAGGTGGAGTGAGAAGCAGATACTCAGGTGGGATGACCAGCACCTGTCAAGCCTGTGGAGGGACCTTAGCTTTCCCCTGTGTTCCCTGTCGGCTTCCTTACTCCTGACCCAGGGCACGATTCCATTTTTGTCCCTGCTGGCTGGGCTTTCCTGACCTGGGATAGACTATGTCTGAGTGACTCAAAGGTCACCGTGTCCTGGATGGGATCCCCAGAGCAGCAGGGGACTAGTTATAAATACACATGGGGATCGAATGAAATTTCACAGCTCTATAATCTTGTCAATATTTACTCACAGAAATGGAGGTTATTTGGCCTCTGCTCTCTGCTAAAGTGAGTTCGTTTCTTTTTGCTTTTGAAATGAGCTACGCGATGAGAAGAGCCACTGCAAACATCTTACAAGTTACTTTCTTGGTCATTAGTAAGAATGAATTAAAGGAGCATGCAGTTCAAACTTCACAATCTCAGAATTTATGACCTGCTTCGGCCTGGGATTATGAAAGGTTTGGGCCGAATATTGTGCTTGTGTTCAAAGTAGTTCACATCCTGTAAAAACAAAGGGTTACAAAAGTCCCTCAGTGGAAGATGACTTTTTAAAGATAAAATCAATTGAACAACAACTGTACAGACAGGATTATTTACCACCAAATATTGATATGACTAAGAAGGGTGGTGATATAGCCGGATGATTTCTTCTTTTAACCATCTATTCACTAAATGTTCAGGAACTGCCTGGCTGGGTTCCAGAACAATTAGAACCAGGTTCTAGATGCTTGTCTTTAAAATAAAAATCCGATAGTGCCTTCAGGAAAGTAAAAGAAAAACAGCAAGAGCTGGACTTTTGAAAAGAAAAGAAACCATATTATCAAGGTCAAGAACATTGTGGCCAGAACTGAGAGACCAGTACTTACTGTTGAGGTGAACAAGGAATGAGACCCCGCAGCTGTCCATGAAGCGCATCTTGGATATTGCTAGTTGAATAGAGCCCAATTGGTGAGTTATAGGAAGCGCTCACTACCTGTCTTTTGTCATCAATGTTTGCTGCTGCAACAAAAGGCTGGGCCCTTCTGTTGTGTGCGGTACCAATGGGTTTGAATTCCTGTACAATGGCAGACAAAATACACAAGGCCACAGAGTGCACAACAAGCCGTTAGTAAGCAAAACTAACAGCATCGCTATTGTTAATAAAGGCATCCTTACCTGCCATGAGATTGACAGAAAGGTTAAAGGAGGAGTTAGGGGTGCATCTTTCTGTCATTTTCCCTGAAATTTGCTTGTGCTATATTCACCTACCAAATGTTACCCTGCAAAGGAATTGACCTTGTTTAAAATATCACGAGATAATTGAAATATTGTATCTCTTGTCTGCTCCCTACTGACTTCATCTATGCTTTTAAGAAATTGTAATGACTCATTTGAATATTGAAAATTTGTGTCAGAAATGAGAATTTTGGCTCGGAAAAAATTATTATGCTTAACATTTTCTCAAGAAGAACTTACATATGCTTTCTCTTCTGATAGTGTCTTGGGAAATCTTCCCCAATGTCTTAAGACATAGTCTATAGAATGATGGTTTATGAGTAAATACACTGAATTGTTTTTAACTAATCTAGGTAAAAATGCTGTTTTTAAAAGGTATCTACAACCACAAAAAAACTCTTAATTTGGATTATGCTATAATCTTGAATTTTGAAGAAATGATAATGATTAAAATAATTGTTTATGAAAGTAGGAACAACATTTATAGATTTCCCCCCTTTTATTGTAGTGATTTCATGTTGTATATTTAAAGAAGTCTTCCTATTTATTCTAGTTCTGGAAAGTCAGTAAATTAGAGATGAGCAGTGTATATGAGTCATAAAAAGAGTTTTACTTCTTTACTTAGAGAAAAGGACCACACATCAGAATCCTAAACTCTGAGTTTGAAGCACGCCTCAGAGATCTGAAATCCTGTATTAGTATTTGTTAATGTAGGAATAATGTTTTCTAGTTCTGAATGGTTGTGTAATTTTGTAAAGCCAGTAAAAACCTTTTATTTTATCTTCTGAAACTGAAAAGAAGAGCTGAATTGAATGCAATTTAGCCAATTCTTCAATAGTGACATTGAATTTACTGATAAATTTCATTTAAATTTCTCCTCCACAACAGTGGCTCACTGCAGAGGAGTTGGCCAAGGCAACATTATTGTTGCTGTTGTAGCAGAAGGACTGAAACAACCAAGTTAAACTTTAGAAATGTTCCAGCTTTGAATTGCAGAATGTGTGAAAATGTGCTAAAAACTTACACAGTGGTACAATCTGATTGTTTTAGCTAAATTAATAATGAAGTCAGATTGGCTGTGTTTTATGATTAACCATTATTATGGCATGAAAATAGTGAACTAGAAATAATTGTAAGTAACGGTAATAGTCATGATCCAGGTCTTTGTAACTCTTTCTGATGTGAAAAAAGAGGAAAATTTAGTTTTGGTGAATTATAAATCTTACCTAATTTAGTTTTGGTGAATTATAAATCTTTTAGGCTAATTACAGTGTAAATTAGGCAGGACTAAATGGCTCAAGCTTTGAAGAACTTAGCTTTTTTTTTTTTAAACAAAGCATGAGCTGCCTTAATAATCTTGGTGAATAGAATTAAATTTATAACTAATTAACATAATATAATGGCTTTAAGGGAAAAATCTTTGCCCTTAATTTTTCTTAGCTTTAAAATGAATAAACATGGATGGTAATTATGCTGTAAATAATGTAATCTTCCTGAAATTATTTGCATCTTAATAATCTGTAGTCTTATCAATAGCAACATATAAGTTAATACCTTTTCTTCACCATTTTCTATTTTGGTTATATACATTGCAAAGGTCACAAATGCAAGTTTTGTTAAAAAAATTACTCTACTTTCCATTCAGATCATAAGGGGAAATATTTCTAACACAGACTTCAAACACTTTTATTTAGGCTTTGCAAAGCATTAGTTTATTGGCTTTCGGAGTCATTCCCAAAAGCCCAATGAAGTGTATATACCAAAGGTAAACAGAAATTTAGTATGGCACTAAAAGGAAACTTTCTATCCAAGTCTTACATCATTGTTGACCATCAAACAGAATCAAAAGACAAATCCAATTAGAAATTTGCTGTCCCATTTTAATCCTTTTTTGCTTTTCTTGGAAAATAATGAGTAACAGACAATAGCTGTACAAAATTTATATAGCAGTTAATATAGTCCAGCTCTTGAGTTTATTCTATCCAGACAAAACAATCAAATAATTCTTATCTCCTCCTAGGAATTCAAAAAGTAATCATCCAAAATTAATTGACAATTTAAAAAACTCTTATTTTTAAACCATAGCAGCTTATATTAAGGAACGATATTTTCAATTAGCGAAATGCTAGAGCCACCAGAGATAAAGCTAAGAAATGTGACAGAGCTTTGCTGACACTGGGAGACTGCAGCTCTTGATAAGGGTCTTGAAATGACCTTGAAATGACCTCAGCAATGTCAGCACTCAAGGGCAACTCACCTTCAGTTTCTGTCTTGGAGAAATGACCCATCATTAAAGACTCAGGATATACTGACCTCCATCAGAGCAATACATTTCCCTATAACTTACAATTTGTTTTTCATTTAAAAATGGAGGGAGATGAGAGAAACAAATTATAGGAAGCTAGTGTATATTTGACCAAGCCACAATGAGGGAGGAAATAATTGCATTTCATCATATTTGAAATCTATGCCCAATTACCCCTTCCTCATGCTCACTTCTCAAATGAAAAATAAAGTCACCCTTATTTTCTCCAGTGACTTTTTCAAATGTTTCCTGTTCTCATTGCAGTTATCTAAACATTGTAGATTAAAGTGAACTTTATGAAGATATACAGTGACTGTGCATGTAATTTGCATCTTTTTAAAAATTCTAATTTGTTATATATGACAGCAGATTTCATTACGATTCATACTACATATACAGAGCCCAATTTTTCACATCTCTGGTTGCATACAAAGTGTAGCTACACCACTTGTTAATTCATACAGGTACTTAGGATAATGATGTCCATCTCATTCCACCTTCTTTTCTACATCCATGCCCCTCCATTTTCCTCCCACCTGTTTGCCCTATCTAGAGTTTGTCTAATCCTCCCATTCCCCCTACCGCCAACCCCATTATGAGTCAGCCTCCTCATATCAGATTCAACATTTGGCATTTGTTTTTTTTGGGATTAGCTAACTTCAATTAGCATTATATTCTCCAACTCCATCCATTTATGTGCAAATGTCATGATTTTATTCTCTTTTAATGATGAATAATATTCCTTTGTGTACATGTAAGTGCATCTTGATTATCGGATCTTCAATGGCATGGATGAAATCCTTTGTATAAAAATGGAGAGAGCTTTCTTCTCATTTAGAGAAGAACCATCTTTTTTTTTTTTCCTGAAAAACATCTTTCTACTATGATAGGCACATGATGTTTTTGAGTTGATCAACCAATATTAAAAAATAAGGGTAATGATTTATTTGAGAATGTCACCTTTGAAGGACTATTGACATACTCTTAGTCTACAGTAATGCTTTGTATAGAAAAACATGTATATCTGCTCCTAGACTGTTCAGGACCTTATGAAAAGAATTAATCCAATTATTGGGATTTGATCTAAACAATTTCTAAGGTCCTTTATAAGCCTAAAATTCAAGTTTAAGTTTATGAAAACAAAATTTGATTATTTAGTGGTAGTATGGAAAATGAAAAAGGAAAGATTAAAAATTCTTATGTCAATTATTACTCTGTAAGAAAAAGTCTCCTAAGCCTAAACCTGTATAGAAAAGACCAACAGAAAAAAATATAAACACTTAATTATTTGTGACTGGGTTTGGATTGATAGATATAATGTTTCTGCAAAGAATAGATATTACTTTTAAAATGAAAAAGAATATTTTATTGTAAAGCACAGGTCACAATACCTATAATAAAAGTTTGACTTGGGTTGAGAAACAAGAGTTTGAATATTGTATCGTTATTTGGAATTTCACTGTCTATCTACAATGACATTTTAAAGCATGAAGAATTTTTTTTCTTAAACTGGCACACCTCTGTTGTCCAGAAGGCTGCTCTGTTTGCAGAGTTCTCATTAAGATTTTAAAAAAGGATCTTTTTACATAGCTTCATATTATTTTAAAAAATAATCATAGCTTAGTGTTTCTCTGATCTCAGTATGCAAGTTAAATTCACTGTTTGATCTTCATAACCACATTTTTCCCCCCTAGTTTATGCCATAGGATTTTCAGATAGTAGGCGATACACTGAAATTTACCTATTTTGTGTAGAGAATGTTTGTCCTGAAGCACAAGTTACGTGAACTGGTCATATGGAAATCTGGCATTAGAGTCTCATGAGGAGTAGAAACCATTTGGTCCATTAGGAGCCCTGAAATTGCTCTTATCTCTGAGCCCTTCAAACACTGGCCTCATGGAGAGGATGCCAGTAAGAGTTAGTCATGACTCAAACTAATGGCATTTTTAAAGGCTCCATCGGACTGGCTGTTATAGCTCTTATCTTTACCTTTTCTTTTTTTAATCTCACTTCCTTTTTTCCAGTTGTAGTTTCATAAATGTTCGTATTTTCTAACTCCAAAATGGGCCACATGGGCTAATACACGACTGACTAGAGGACAGATTATTTAAAAATTAGTATTAAGCCATAAAATCTAATTCTTAGAATAATCATAGTCATAAATTAATGCTCACAGATTTGCAGAAGAGGTGCTTTCCAGAGCTACAACTCAGGTATTACCTTTAACCTTCAAATCTGGATAGCTACTAGTAAAGCACAGGCTCTGATGGTCTAAGTGCATTTTGTGCTTAATCGAATACTACTTGGTAAATTATCTTTGTGTCAGGGTGGGAGGTGACTTAAGGGATTTGGAACGAGGATCAAATCTGTCTAGCCAGTTCCATTCCTTACATCTCATATGGATGAAAAAGGGTTTTAAAAAATTAGAAGAAAATTTGACTGGAAAGATAATTTGCAAAATGGTGAAGTGCAGTTTTGGATGATGCTGTATATGGACAAAGGAATGAAGAATTCCATCTAATTTGTCCTGGAGATAGCAAGAATTTGGATTGGTCTTCTTTAAATAAAGCACCAAAGAGTCACTTTTTTTCTCTTGTGTTGCTTCTAAGTGAAGAATAGATGAAGGTGGGAAGAACAGGTGGGTTTGGACAGTAATCCAAAGGGCTATATATAGGTAATAGCTTTGCTTGGAGAATTTTGTTTTTCTTCTTCCAATCTCTTTTTTCTACCTCTTTGACTTTTTCTCCCCCTGGAAGTGTTTCTACTCACCAACCTACTTATCCAGGGTAAATCACCATCAGTTTTCAGATCCTTTATCACTATATTTACAGGTTGAGCATCCCTAATCCAAAAATCTTGACTTGGAAATGCTCCAAATAGGTAACTTTTTGAGAAAGTGGAAAATTCCACAGCTGTCCTTATGAGATGGGTTGTCATCAAAACACAGGCACACTAAAAATATTGCATAAAATGATCTTTAGGTTATGTGTATAAATGTATGTAAAACAAAAATGAATTTCATTTTTAGACTTGGGCCACAACCACAAAATATCTCATAATGTATAAGCAAATATTCCAAAATAAAAAAATATTGAAATGTAAAATTCTTCTGGTCTCAAGGATTTCACATAAGGGTTATTCAACCTGTATTACCTATCTGGTCGATTTTATCATTTGCTCACCTACCCTGAAGAGTGAGTCTTACCTGACCTCAATATCCTACTGAACTTTCAAGATCTCTTATACAGTGCCACAGCTAGAGGTGGTGGCAGATCAGTTCTGGGAATTTGTTCCCAGGACTGGCCCTGGCCAGTGTTAGAAAAGGCACAGTTTATCATTAGGTCCTCTGTTCTTTTCTTTCCTTTGTCAGCCACTTATTGAGTGGCTGTTGTGGTCTACGGCCTGGAAGAGCCAAAGAGAAGAGAATAGATACAGGGTTCCTGTCTTCAAGAATATTCAGTGTCCTGCTCTTTCCCTTTGGGGTCTCCTTACTCTTCCTTTTGCTCCTTTGGTTTTAGGCTCAAACTCTACCTTCCTTCCCGTCAAAAATTAGAACAAGAATCTTATAAACCCTAAAGACTACATAGGGTATTTCTTTTGTTGGGGGTGGGAATTTGTATTTTAACAGCAGCCCTTTTTTTCTTTTTGGAGCCTTTTTTTTTTTTTTTTTTTTTTTTTAGTATATCACAATTAAGGTTTGATTTAATTTCAGTTTTTGGTTTTTTTTTTTTTGACTTTAGGAAACTAGACACAGTCAGACAAGCATCAGATTATTTGATTAATTTAGCTCATAAGATAAGAGTTGCCTCAAGGGAAAGTTCTCTATCTTTTGCAATTCAGCTGCATAAGCAGAAGATCTCCATGATAACATAATACAAAACTTTTTTTTTTCTTTTGTAAGATAAATCTGATTACAGAATATCCGAATTGGGAATTAAAGAAGGGTGTCAAATAAGATCTGGGCAAAGACCTTGAAGAACTCAAGTTCCCAACAATGATTAGATTAGAGACACCTGTTTCAAGCGGTAGAGCCTATTTTTATTTTGCTTTGTTTTAACAACTTAAACTTCTTAGATTACCTCATAGCCTTTTGGCAGGAGTCCATGATAAGAAATGAAAAAAACAAGTGGACTCTAGGTAAATTTAGCCAAATGCTTCCTGATGAGAACATACTTGCCTTTTAGCAAGATGTTTGCTAGGCATATTTCTCTTTTTTCTTGATGTAAGAAAACATGTATCACATAAATTAATCTCAGAAGGTAAAGACAGACAATCATTTCATCAGGTCTTGTTCCAATTTTTACATTTCCCATTTCTTCCTCTTGGAAGCAGCCCATCATTGAAAGGAAATATAATGCAAATGCCATTTACTCTAACATTCATACCTGTGGTTCTGACTCTAAGTTGATTTTGAAAGGATGAGCTTTCCCATCTTCAGATACCTGTGGAGACCATAAGCGAGTTTCTGCCCTGGAAATAGAAGAAAGTTTTAGTATACTTTAATTTCCTATTTTTTTTTTTTGAGAGTACTATCGACTAATTTAAGCCAAAGGATTTTTTTTTTAACTCATTATTCTGTATTTTTCCATGCCAATGAGTCTTATGTTTCTGTGTCCTTTGGGGGAATCTAGAATAGACCAAGAGTGCCTGGAGTGCATTGTACACTGGAAAGAGTTGGCCTCCCAGTGCCTGTGGGAAATGGCACTGCCCTTGATGCAGACCCCAGGACGTAAAGGCCAGGTCACCCCTTCTTCCCTCTTATCCTACTCAGGCCACCACAGGAAGCAGTGAAGGATGGACTGGGTAGATTTTCTACTGTCATCAGGAACAGAGCTTTGTCCAGCCCTTCTCAGGCATCTCTGGGACCTTATGACTCCTAGGGGAATATGTGCTTGGCAGCAGCACAGATTATGCATAAATGGGAAAAGAATCTATTTCACGCATGAAATTGGTGGATTGGCCAATTCATTGAGCCTCTGTACCAAGAAAAATAATTGTGAATCAGTAATGATATGATAAATGTATATCAAAAAAATTCACTATAATTGGCCATTATTTTTATGGTTCTGTTTCAGATCAGGGGTCTGATGACAAGAGTTTGGGTTCCTTTTCTTTTTCTTTCTTTTTTTCTTTTTTGGTCAGAAGGATCTCACATCTAACACACTTACATGCACATGAATTCTCATACCTTGTAATATTCTTCTGGCCTGAATTTTGTCCAAAAAAAAATGACAATGACTTATAGGATATTAACTGCTGATTTTTAACCCATTTTGGCAAGTGAAGAGATTCTCTTAGGGGCCTCTGTACTTTCCATTCCATTGTCTACCCTAGAATGACTATTAGTCATTCTGTTCAGAGTTTACACGGTCTATGGATTGACTGGGTTAGTAAAGGAAGAAAAAAATTCATTTGGCCTCTTCATTATTTGGACACTCTAGAGGATTCTAATTTTTAAAAATGACTTGTCAACAACTGCTGGATTGATGGACTTCAATGAAGAATAGACTAATGTGGCTGATACACACACACACACACAAAAAAAAAACAGTCAAAATTCTAGGTCCTATGACAGTCCTTCTCTCTAGGACGATGAAACCATTTGTAGCTGTGGTTCACTTTCTCCTGCAAAAAAGATCAAATTTTAACACCATTAATTAAAGGGCACCTGTCAATTTTGAGACACAGCTGGTGTGCGGCTGCTTTGATCCTGTCCTGCGCATCAGCATGAGTCATGGACTCCGTACCAAAGCCATCGATAGCCAGGATGACGTCTCCAGGACAGAGGTTGGCAGCTGCTGCCTTGCTTCCTGGAGTAATCTGGAAGAAATCATGGTACAATTTAAAAACCAACATCTTGATTTTCGTGCCTGACATTTGTATTTTAACCTGGTTTTTAGTGTTTAACTAGGCAGGAAATCTTAAACCTAATTTAAAACAACTTCTGATTTCCTTGTAGTTCCTCAAGCAGGCCAACTCTGTACCTCCTTGGGGTTTATTTATTTATTTTTTGATTTGTTCTTTTTAGATATACAAGACAGTAGAGCATGTTTTGACATATTATTCATACATGGAGTATAACTTATTCTAATTAGGATCCCATTCCTGTGGTAGAACATGATGTGGAGTTACACTGGTTGTTGTACTCATAGATGAACATAAGAACGTTATGTTCAATTCATTTGTATTGTTCTTTCCCATTCCTATTCCCATTCCCTCTCCTTTCCCTTCTCTATGGGGTTTTATATGCACTGTTATTTCTTCCTGAAATGTTTCTCCCACTGTTCATCTGGATGTTCCTTATCCTTCAGGGCTAGGCTCAACCTCCTGCTCCATTTGGAGTAGCTTCTCTAGTCCTTCTCCCCATTATCCTTTACCTTTACTCTCTGTTCATTTCCTTCCTGAAAATTATTGGTCATTTTATGTTCATTTGTTTACTTGTCTATCATTTGTCTTCTAAACTGGACTGTAAGCTCTTGGTTACATGTATATCATGTGTACAGATGGTCCCTGACTTATGACGGTTCAACTTGCGGTTCTTCAAATCTACCATGGTACAAAGTTGATAAACATTCAGTAGGAACCACACTTCAGATTTTGAATTCTGATCTTTCCATGATACCATTAGGCTGAGTGGTAGCAGGGAGGCCATAGTTCCCAGTCACTGAGAGGTAAACAACCAATGCTCTGCAATGCACTGTGTTGGCAAACTGTGACGTTCAGTAGGTTGAGTGTACTAAATGCAGTTTTAACTTATGATGGGTTTATTGTGCTGTAATCCCATCCTAAGTCAAGGAGAACCTTGATTTATAATGTTTCACAGTGTTTAGAATTCATAAATGATAAATGGAAGAATGAACGAAAAGGCTATTTAAGTGAGAGCTCACATAACAAAAAGAGCTAATATTCCGTACTCAAATATTATGGTTACTAATGTCAACCTGTCATTTTCATGCTTGGAAGTTCCTAGTATTTAGAGCAGAATAATACATAAGGCTTGACTCAATTTCAAACTGCTCCAGGAATAAACTAGATTGTCCCTAATGCTCTCTTTGAGGATCAGTCATTAATTCATTTCCCCTCAATTTGCTTATTCTACTTATCTATTCTATTTAACTTTGGGGCTCTAGGGGAGATTTAAGTTCATCTAAATAAAATTGAAAAAATAATAAGTTCTCACGTGTCCTAGATCTTCAGTCTTATCACTGAAATATTTATTGTACTTGCTTTACCTCTGTGATAGTCTCACTGTGGTGATCATGATACTTTTTCAATAGCAACAGTTGGTAAATGGTAGAAGCTGGGTGAAGACAATTGGGATTATTACACTTAGCCCTGGAAGATATTTTATCACTATTTTCCACTTAGAAATTCTCCCAGTCCTAGAACTATTAGACGAGCAAAAGTTTCCATTCCTGATGTGATTCGTAGGGATAAAAATAAACTTCATTTTCTCTAGATAGGGTAAGTCAAAATCGGTATTTTCTATTTTTAAACTTCTAAAACCAGGATGTATTTATTTGAATTAAAACATGAGATAGCATAGTTTATTGTGCTTGCTTTTAAAGCCTCTCTTAGTTTTACTAAGACATGTGAATGGATTTGGTTTATATAACATTCAATACAGTTCGATTAGGATAAGTAGGAGGTAGAGTTTTGTGTATACAAGTCTACTCACATTTTATACAGACTTATTGGAATGTAGATATTGAAAATCTAAGTAATACATATTGAACTTACCTATTGAATAGGTATTGAACATCTGAGTAACTTAGAGATTGAAGATTACTGACATTTACTAATAGTGTTAGTACTAACATTAAGACTACCATCTCATATTTATGCAAGATATTACATTTGCAAAGCTTTTTTCCCCTTTATATCTTTGACTATCCCAATAGCTCTCTAAGAAAGACTGGATGAAGAAGACTGTCTGTTTTCTGAGGAGAGGTGTCTAAGTAACCTGTGCCTTCCTGGTTGGTGAGAGCAGCTTCACAGTCATCTCACCATGTGTTCTAGAAGCTAAAGGAAAGGTGGTTGATAGCCAGAACCCACTTCTGACTTTGTATTCAACCTGGTAATTGCTGTCCTTGGGACTTAATGGAGGGAGAAATAGGAAGAAGAATGGATTTAGAGAGAGGGATGGGGAAGAAGAAGAAATATGATGCCTCTACGTCTTGTTAGTTTTCAAGTTAATCAGAGCTGGTGATGAGAAAATGACTGCAAAATTATCCTGGTTTTAGTAAGTTTATTTATTTATTTATTTTTATTTTTAAATTTGTTTTATTTTTTAATTTTTTGGGGGGTACAGGGGATTGAACTCAGGGGCACTTGACCACTGAGCCATATCCCCAACCCTATTTTGAATTTTATTTAGAGACAGGTTCTCAATGAATTGCTTAGTGCCTCACTTTTGCTGAGGCTGGCTTTGAACTTGTGATCCTCCTGCCTCAGCCTTCCAAGCCGATGGGATTACAGGCATGTGCCACCATGCCCGGCCTGGTTTTAGTAAGTTAAACCATTTGCTTAAACTTAAGAATCTATTACTTCTCAGAATTACTTTATATTATTACTTTACTTTAATATTTTTGTCATATTATTATTTTATATTATTGCTCACAGTTGATGATTACTATGTTTTCCTAAGTTGGGGGAAGAGAGCTGAAATGAGGCAGAATTTTTTAAAGGATTATTATTCAGATTCATTATGGTCTTAAATATTGAAAATATTAGAGAGATAACTGGACATAGCACTGAAATCAATCACACGGCACTATTTTCAAACTTGTTTGATTGCACAAATCACCTAGGGTCCTTGTTGAACATAAAGACGCCCTCCTACTCCAGATGTCTGGAATCAAGAATCAGAATCTCTAGGAAAGGAGCCAGGGAATTTGCGTTAGCAAATGCCTCAGATGATTTCTACTATTCCTATTAACCTATGACTTGGGTCCATCTGGGAAAAAGATAATTTAAAACACAAAGCATGTATAATGTCTTATTTACTGTGGGAGACACAAGGGAAGTTCAAGACATGCCTCTGATTTGATTCTGATGTTAAGAATAAAAATGCAATCAGGTGCAGTGGTGCTTGCTTGTAGTCCCAACTCTTCAGAAGGGTGAGGTGGGAGATGGGAGGATTGTTTGAGCCCAGGAATTCAGGGCCAGGCTGGACAGCACAGCTGAACATCATTTTTCATACACATAAATAAATAAAAATTACTAAAATTATTGAGGAAGACAAGTATATACAGAAAGGCTGCACTAGGGGCATGGGTCAAAATCATGAGATTTGGCTTATCAAATAAACTTCCCATGCCTCTCTTGGCCTAAAGCCCTCTGGTAGCCATATGCAATTCATGTCTCTAGAGCTGTACCTTGTGTCAGTTATAGCAGAATCTCTGCGTGCACCTTGGCATGGATATTTTCAAATGTTATATGGGTGATTCCAATGCAGCTAGGGTTGGGAACTGTTATTTTATTGTTATAATAACATTATTGATCTCATGTAATGTTATGTCATGTAATTCTACGATCTCATGTAATTCTTAAGACAATCTTACAAAGTAGCCATCTCTATTTTAAGAGGAGAGAACTGATGCTTAGAAAGCACAAGAAACTGGCATAGGATCATCTAGTGAAAATTTGAATTTGCCCCTTGGTCTGTCTCATTTTATAGCTCAAACTCTTACACTACCCCACTGTGCCTCTGCTGCAGGAATCACTTCCTTTGCCTCCTCCTATCTCTTTCGCCACAATTCCCCGTAGAATCCTGGGCAGGTCATATATTGGTAGTATCTTCTCTTCTTAATGCATCTATTTCTGGGGGTGGGAACAGAAATCTATCTGAATTATAACTGCATCCCACAATATCATTCACACACAAGCCATTCTACACACAATAGATATTTGTGGATGTGTGAATGTTTTAAGCATATGAAAACACTTTCATGTAGATGCAGTCTTTGCTAGCACAAAATTACATAGGTTTTTTTTTTATTCACATCAATCTTTCTACTACATTTGCTTTAGCCTGAAAAAGAATTGCATTCAGCCAACACGTACCTTTTTAAAAATTCATATTTGGATTAAAGATATATGTTAAAGCCTACACAAATGAATGCACTGACACTTTTGTTGTTACTCAAGTCCACACAATGTTCTTAGTTACAATGATCTCAGTCTTGATTTGGAACTTTCATGTGCTATGAATAGGAAGGAGGGAAGAGTGAAGGGGTAGGAAAGAGGAATCTAAAGAGAAAAGACAGACTGGCATCAGACGTATGTAATCATTTGATGTCACAAACCCAACACTGATTTGTACTGCAATCCGTATTGGAATTTGGTGAGAGCAAACAACCTGTAACTTGTCTATCAGAGCAGATCCACTTTCTGGATGGTTCAAAAATGTCCAAGACAGCCTCCTTAGAACCTTCTTTCAAGAACATCAAAAGAAGTTCACTTAGAGATGTGAACCTTAAACATTTTGTACCACTTTTATATCATTCTATGAAATACTTAGGATAATTATATATGGAATTTGAAATAATCTCTCCCCCGCTTAAACTGAATATTCAAAACATAAATTTTATCTTGCACAAAGTATAGCACACTTATTGCCTAGAAACTATTTGTCTGTGTATGCGCACATGTGTGTGTTCAATGATAGGAAGATTCACCCCATGGAATAATTTGGAAACAGTTTTGAAGAAGAGACCCTTTTTCTTAATTTTGTGAACTTCAATTTTAAATGAGGGAGAGAATTATATTTGTCCCTCTCTCACAAACTGGTTGCAGTTCCATTGTCTAGGAGCATGGCTACACAGTTGCTCCTCTACTTTATAAAATTGAAAAAAATCCTGAGTCAAAATGCATTCAATACATCTAACCTACCGAACATCATAGTTTATAATAACATGGTCTACTGTAGAGTGTTGGTTGTTGGCTCTCATGGTCCTGTGGCTGACAGCTCACTGTTGCAGCCCACCATGGAAAGAGGGTAGCATACTTCATATCACCAGCCCAGGAAAACGTCGAAATTCAAACTTCCAAGTATGGTTTGTACTGAATGTGTACCACTTTTATATCATTGTAAAGTAGCTCCAACATTAGCCCGGGAACACCTGCAGTCTGCATTTGTATAGAGTAAGGCAGGAAGGGAGGGGCAGGGCTTGTAGGAGGACAAAAAGCATTTAACTGACTTGATGAAATACATCTCATTTATGGAACTTTTTGTGACATTATAGATATTGCTGTTTCCAATCTTTGTATACTTAAGAAGTTACATAAATAATAATTTAGATAATTCTCATTTATCTTTATTGGGGAATATTTTTGAGAACACAATCTGCACCTATTTCATGCCAATAAAGTTATGTAAAAAGTAAGCATTTTAGTCAATTGTTCATATTGTGTCTATATTTAATTCTGTAACTTACATGACGTATAAACCATTGTGCTAGGCACTGGATGGCCCGAAGTAGTAATTTCCTGCCCCCAGGAAGCACCTTATCTGGTGGGACCCATATATGCAAATACCCATGATACAAAGCTCAATAGCAAGGAGATGTAATAGGCCCAAAGCCATCTAATCAAACAGATGGCCACACTACTCCTAGAAGAAGGAAGTGGGGGGAGTAGTGTTTGAATGGGTTTCCACAGGCACAAATGACAGCGGGGGGGGGGGGGAGAATTTTAGCGAAGAGTGGGGTACATTTGAAGCAAAGACATGTTAAGAAAATTTAAGCAGCCCCAGTGTAGTGGTACCACTGCTTAGGTATGGAGTGAGAGGAGGAAAGCGGGGGAGAGAGGGAAGAAATGAAATTCCAAAGCTGAGTTGGAATAAATAGTGAAAAGCTATGAATGCTATGCTAAAGATTACAAACTTCATTCTCCACAAGTTGGTGATGCCATTGAAGGATTTTTAAGAATGGGAGAGAGAGGAGCAACCCTGCATTTTTCAAAGATGGTAACATTCCAAGTTTTCTAAGGAATCTCCATACTGCTTTCCAAAGTGGTTACATCAGTTTGTAGTCCCACCAGCAATGTATTCCACTTCCCCCATATCCTCGTTAACACTAATTGTTGCTTGTATTCTGATAAAATTGCCATTCTGGTTGGAGTGAGATGAAATCTTAGAGTAGTTTTGATTTGCATTTCTCTAATTACTGGAGTGCAGGCAGAGGAAGAATGGAGGAACTTTGGATTTCGCAGAGGGGAGTGAGGGGAGGGAAGGGAGCATGGGGTAGGAAAGATGGTGGAAGGAGATGGACATCATTACCCTATGTACATGTATGATTGCATTAACGGTGTGACACTAAATTGTATACAACAAGAGAAATGAAAAATTATGCTCCATTTGTCTACAATGAATTAAAATGCATTCTGCTATCATGCATAACTAATTGGAACAAATTTTTTAAAAAGATGGGTGGTAAGAAAATGCAGGATGGATTGGAGAGATCAATGTCTTGGTGTGAAGTTATGAAATCTTGAGTAACAACGGTGGTTGGAAAAATGGAAATTGTTAGACCTTGAAGACATAGTATTGATAGAATCTGTGACATATCGGACAGCTCAGAACAGAACTATCTGAAAAATAAATGGAATTTTTTGCAAGTATGGGCTTCAGGAGGCAGGCTTTGGAGGCAAGTTGATCTGGCATCAAATCCCATCCTGCTATTTGTGATTGTTGGCAGCCTAATAAGCCTTGTGAATCCTCCTTCTTTTTTCTGAAAAAGTTGGTTTTGCTACTACTACTACTCTCAGAGGATTATGGTGAGATTTAAGTAAGTTAGTGAATATAAAAGGCTTAGAATAATGCACGGCAAGCAAGAGTACAATAACACACACACTTGCTACTTCTAAAAATTAAATGAAAATTGTAAAATAGAAAATTCCGCCTAAAAACAACACATTTTTTTTAAAAGAAATTATTGGTGTTTTTAATGTGTTTGCTTGTTGTGGAGCTAAGGATTGAACTCAGGGCCTTACTCATGCTAGGCAAGTGCTCTACCATTGAGCTACATCCCCAGCTACATCCCCAACACAAATTATTTCTGAGTAACACCTTTTAGTTTTGTTCCAAATGATTTTCAGTATTATTATAATTTTGGTGGAAATATTAACTAGGTCTGTTCACTAAGGCATTAAAGTCCAAGTGAATATGCATTCATTCATTCAACAACAATCTATGCTGTACATGGCTTCAGGGACACTTGGGTTAAAAAACAGTTCAGTTTAACCGGCTCTCCTGGAATTAAAATCATTGAAAAGGCAAACTCAAATGAAATACTCATATCTGGGAATTCACTATTATTGAATCAAGTGTCAAAATGAGTGACACAAATTAAATGAGTTAGAAATTCAAGATAGAACTGGCATTTCAAAGAACCCCTAATTAGCATTGTATCAGATAATTTACCAATAGCTTTTTTTAGTCTAACTGCAGGTGTAATACTTTAAAATAAACTTTGCTTATAATGTCAACAATTCAAGTTTCAAACATGATTAATTATACTGACATTTTACATAGTAATAACAAAATATTTCTTTTATTAGTTCCCTGAAGAGTTATTTGGTGACAAAATTACTTCTTTAGGATTTAACCTAAATATGATTTATTCTTTGTTCAAACTCAAAAGTTTGTTTAATTTAATATAAACAAATGAAAACTATACTCCATAAACTAAAAATGTTTCTTAATAGAGATAATGGAAACTGTTTTCTTTGGTAAGTCTATAAAAGGAATTGCTTGGCTCAGATCACAGGAGCATTTTCTGCTTAATTTACTTAGGAACATTTTTGGGGCTATGTTAAATTTTCATGTCTCATAAAAACACTTGTCAGATGTGTTTATATGTTTTTGAAAAATGTAAATCCAAGCTTTCAAATGATCTTATATGGCCTTTGTGATACACATTTTGAGATTTTTTTAAAAAGGATATTTGTTCTCAAATCTCATAGAAATATAAATAGGACAGAATTTAAAAGATATTGCCTTATTCAAAATCTGTGAGTGATCAGATTAAACATATACATTTATAAAATGTACTACAAGCAATTAAAAAAGAGAAAAAATTAACACTTGAAAATTGAAAGCATAATGTTCAGAAAGCTTATTCCCTTAAGTTAGGTTTAAAATGCTTTATAGGTAGTAACAGAAATAACTGTTTTCTATTAAGAAAAATACTTGTGTTAGAAAAAGAACAACTAAAGCAAATAATGCTTTAGAATTAATTTTAGAAATTCACTGATGGGGAGAAACTCAGTGGTTTCATTTTTACTTTCTCAGTTTTCCTAATTAGATAGTGCTTTACAAAACGTTAAATAAGGAAAAGTTTTACTTGGATATTAAAGCATTATTTTTAGAGTTATCAGTCTGATTACTTTCCACCAGGTCAATTAAAAAGTGACACACTTTCTTTGTAGTTTGTTAAAGACGATGACTCCAAAGCCACGCTCTCTGCTTTGGAAAAACATTTATTCAAAATGCCTGGGAACCCAGGAATACACATTAGTAATATTTTCCCTGTCTGGGCTGATATGAGCGGTTCCAGCTTGGCCAGCCGAGGTTGTGCCCTGCGAACAGCGCCCTGCTGAAGTTGTCATTCAAATCAGAAAAAAACGCTCAGATGCGCATCTATTTCCTAGAAAAAACCGCGGATGTTTTTTAATGCTTCTTCTCGCATTCCCTGCACCCCATCTATTTGTTACAGAAGGGAGGTGGGTGCGCAGAGGAGAAGGTACCCCAGTCCCCGCAGCCTCGCCTTCTCTGATACCTGTCGCGCGGTCTGTTGCTGGGGACCCAGAGGATGCGGAGAACTTTTAAGCTGACTTTGTTAAGTCTCAAAACAGTTCTGCATCCTTCAAACCTCAACTTGCCAGTTGTTGTTGCCTTTGGAACTTGGAGCCAGAAGCCCAAGACTCACCAGTGCACCGTCCCGCCCGCCCCACCCCAGGTTCCCAGGCCACTCTTCACTTGGAGGCACCCGCTGCGCAACCAGGGTCGCGAGTCCCCGAATTGTAACAAAAGCAACACTGGAAAACACCTACCCTGGTGATGATCAAAGGCTGATTGAAGTCTATGCCCCCCGAAAGTCTGAAGCCCCAGGGCGCAGGGCCTGGAAGGACCACGTTCTGGGGCATGGTGCCTCTGGGCGCGACCTTCCGCAGAAGAAGCGCTTTGGCTGCCTGGGAATGGGGGGCAAAGAGGGGCGGCTCGGCACACCGCAAGAGTTCCGCAGCGGCACAAGCCACTCTGCTCCCTGGGGCCGTTTACTAGCCTGGAGTGCAACCGGGGAGCTTTATCCCCGCTCCCGAGTGACGTCATCGGTCTCCCCTCCTCCCCGCCCCCTCCCATCCAGGAGAGCTCCAACTTTGGAAGCAAGACGCGCCTGACCCGCAGGAGTGTACAGATGCGCGCTGGCTGGGTGCAGCCTCCCAGACTCCTCTGGCTGAGAGCGAGCAAGCACTGGAGAAGGCTTCGGGTTACAGCTTCCATCACCCTCTTAAAGTAACACCTGTCCTCCTGTTTATGTCTACTGGGAGCTCAGCAGGGCACTTTACTGGAAGTGAAAAGCCGCCCAACTATAGCCTCTATACTTTGAATCAAAACACAAGCACCTCCTGAACTCCTTCTCTCTCATTTCTTCTGCTGTACTGGTCATGGATTCTCATCAAGAACCTAGGAATTAGAACAGAGACCCCGCCCCTAATAGATGAAAAAGTAGGCTCAAATCTTCATCAGGTCGGGTTAGGCCCCGACTTCCTTAACAAGACTCCTATAGTGCAAGAAATAAAATCAAGAATCAATAAATGGGGTGGGTTCAAACTGAAAAGCTTCTTCTCAGCAAAAGAAACAATCAGTGAGGTGAAGTGAGAGCCTACAGAATGGGAGCAAATTTTTACCACACATCATATAGAGCATTAATCCCTAAGGTATATAAAGAACTCAAAAATCCTAACACCAAAAAAACCAAATAACCCAATCAATAAATGGGCCAAGGAACTGAACAGACACTTCTCAGAAGGTGATATACAACCAATCAATAAATATATGAAAAATGTTCGACATCTCTAGCAATTTGAGAAATGCAAATCAAAACTAAGATTTTCCCTCACTCCAGTCAGAATGACAGCTATTAAGAATACAAACAATAAGTGTTGGCGAGGATGTGGGGGGAAAAGGCACACTCATACATTGCTGGTGGGAATGCAAATTGATGCAACCAATATGGAAATCAGTATGGAAATTCCTTGGAAAAATTGGAATGGAACCACCATTTGATTCAGCTATCCCACTCCTCCGTTTATATCCAAAGGACTTAAAAATAGCATATTACAGTGACACAGCCACATCCATGTTTATAGCAGCACAATTCACAATAGCTAAACTATGGAAGCAACCTAGATGCCCTTCCATAAATGAATGAATAAAGAAACTGTGATATATGGAATATTACTCAGTGGAATATTACACAATGGAATATGTGTAATATTCCATATAATACTGGTATATAGAATATTAAACAGCATTAAAAGAGAATAAAATCATGGCATTTGCAGATAAATGGATGGAGTTGGAGAATATAATTCTAAGTGAAGTAAGCCAATCTCAAAAGAAACAAAGGCTGAATGTTTTCTCTGATATATGGATGCTGATCCATAATGGGGGGTGGGGATGGGAGGAATGGAGGAACTTTAGATAGGGCAAAGGGGAGGGAAGGGAAGGGAGGGGGCAGGGGGTAGGAAAGACAGCAGAATGAGATGGACATCATTATCCTAAGTTCATGTATGAAGATATGAACGGTGTGACTCTGTGTAGGAGAGACACGAAAAATTGTGCTCTATATGTGTACTATGAATTAAAATACATTCTGCTGTCATGTGTAACAAATTAGAATAAATAAATAAATAAGTTTAAAATTTAAAAAAACCCAGAAGCACCTCAACACAATCTGTTATTTAGTAGTTTTGAGTGCGTTAATATTTACTTCCTAGTTATTTGACTTTGCCTAAGTTACTTACAATTCTCATCTGTAAAACTGGTGTCATAATTGTACAAGATATTAGGATTACTGTGAGAATTAAATGAGCTACCTCTGCACAGTACTTGACACAATAAAAATGCTCAATAAATACAAAGAACATCTACAATTAAACATATATGTATGCACTCATATATATTTATGAGTGTCTGTAATATACATTAGCACATTTATAGATATATTCAAGATTTATTTTTTTTAAATGAAAGGATCTAAATGTGAAAATGCTGGTCAAACATACACCCAATCTAATGAACCATCTAGAAGTATATATGTATGGATGATTAATCAATATTCTTAAAATATGAATATAAATAATTTTGAGCAGAGCACTTGTCACCTAACTCAAATTCAGTCTCCAGACATGTACTTTTGACACAAGGAGGTGAATGGAACAATAACCAAGAGTTGGGGCTGCCCTGTGTGGACACTGCAGCCAAAGTGAGGGTTCCTAGGGAGCGTGAATAAGAAACTGGGAAGATCCCCAAACTGGATGAAATTAGAGGAAAAAGAAGGGATTGACTGTTCACTGAGCACCTCTGTGGTCCAGGTGTTATAGTGATTGATTTATACACCATGTGATCTTAGTTCATCTGCACCAGTCTACCAGACTGCTATTTTTAGGTTCATTTTTTTCCAGGTGAAATAATTCTTAGAAGCTGAGTAACTTGCAAAAGCTGAAAAATGGGAAAACCAAATTGAAAACCCAGGACTTCCTGAGGTCTGAGTTGGGTCTCAGTGTGGAATCAGGTATTTCTGTTACATGTCAATATGTTCTGATTTTCAAGGAGTGGGGAAGGATGAGGGAAGAGAAGTATGAAAGGCTTTGGAAACCCAAAAATGAGGGTTTTGGACTTAATGCCTGAAAAGATAGAACCATGTCAGTTCAGGAGAGTGGAGCTGAGGGTTACTTTCAATAGAGCAATCTGTTTGGATGCAGTTTTAAGACAGATGGAGAAAAGAGAAAGGAGATTCAGGAAGCTTATAAACAAAGTGGGCCAGCATGGGAAAGGGTAAATCACAAAACCAGGATGGGTACTACTTTGCCCACTGTAGTAGGTAATATAAAATCCACAGGGCATAGGTGTGTTTTTCTAGTTCTAAACATTTTCCAGTAACCCACCTATGTTGTACCTTTGGGGGAAATAATCATAATATAATCTGTTGATTCTGCCTATTTGGGTTGGCTACATAATTGCAGAACACATTTCCTTTGTCTGTTACGGGCTGTGCGCGCGTACACACACACACACACACACACACACACACACACACAGTCAGTTCAGGAAACAAAAACCAAAAAAAAAAAAAAACAAAAAAAAAAAAACCCCCAAACAACCAGACAAGTTATTTGATGTGTAATTGTCACAATTAGTTGTTTATACCTATCGAAGTGGGGATGATGGCCAGCGTCCCATTAAGGGGTCCTTCTTCCTGCCCAGGATAACCCAAGCCACCCTAAAACTTACAATCTCAAATAATTAGTAGATAACAAAGCAAAATACTCGAAATATATTTACAGAAGATGAAGCCCCTAATAGATCTAGTCCATATGGGTGCTGGAACCAAAGGAAAAATGGCTCCAGTGGTTTGTTTAAGGGGGTACAATCAAAGGCAGGGATAAGTTTTCAAGGGCGGAGTCTTGTTTCTTGTTGTCTTGCAGTCAGCAGGTTGATTGACATCTTGGCAGGTCACGCCCATTTCAGGTGCTGTGCGGGGGTCTTTGGCAGAGCTTGATGGGGAAGTTCACCTACATCAGGTGGTCAATCCCTGTGGGAGGTGCCATAGGGAGTTCCCAATGCCAGACCTATTCCCTCAGGAGGCTGGGATGCTCGACAGTCCACACACAGCCTACCCACAGCTCGTGACATATACATTATCTCATAAATGGGTTTGTAGGGGCTGGGGATGTGGCTCAAGCGGTAGCGCGCTCGCCTATGGCATGTGTGCGGCCCAGGTTCGATCCTCAGCACCACATACAAACAAAGATGTTGTGTCCGCCAATAACTAAAATAAGTAAATAAATATTTAAATAAATGGGTTTGCAGAACCAGTTGTTTTTTTAGTATTATTTTTGCTTTTTTTAACTAGCCGTTTTGGCATTGTTTAGACGTAGGTAACACCTGTACAACATCACTTCATAATGAGTTTTAAGGAAACAAGGATCTGAAATGGGCAGTTTTTCTATATCCAACATTTGCTGAGGTCAGGAGGAATATGTTCAGAGGTGACCGTCAAGGAAGAAGTAAGAGTAGTTGTGCAAGAGTGTTCTAAGGAAGAAGCACTGGCCAATTCCCTGTTATTCCTAGAAATTCCTGCTTTTGGTTTGGGTGTTGTTATAAGAAGAAGTTCTTTTTCCATGACTCCTTCATTTATTTTCTTTTTCTTTTCCCTTTTTTCTTTTCCTTTTTATTTTCCAATACTCTGGATTGGACTCAGGGGCACTGGACCTCGGAGCCACATCCCCAGCCCTATTTTGTATTTTATTTAGAGACAGGGTGTCATTGAGTTGCTTAGTGCCTTGCTTTTGCTCAGGCTGAATTCCTGATCCTCCTGCTTCAGCCTCCTGAGCCACTGGGGTTACAGATGTACACCACCATGCCTGGTCTCAGCCCTTTTAAAAAATCCTTTTTATTTTGATTCTGGCTCTCACTAAGTTGCTTAGGGCCTCACTAAGTTACCGAGACTGGCCTTGAACTTGGGATCCTCCTGCCTCAGCCTCTCTAGTCACTGGGATAATAGGCATGCACAACCATACCCACTGGTTGGTTCTTTCTTTCTTTCTCTCTCTCTCACTCCCTCTCTCCCTCCCCCTCCCCTCTCCCCCTCCCCCTTTCTTCCTCTCTTCCTCTCTCCCTCTCCCTCTCCCTCTCTCCCTCCCTCCCTTCCTCTCTCCCTCTCTCTCCCTGCCTCCTTCCTTTCTTTATTTCTGTACAGGGGATTTAACGAAAGGGCGCTGAACTAATGGGTCACATCTCTAGACCTTTATAATTTTTATTTTAATTTTTTAAAAATATGTATTTTTTAGTTGTAGTTGAACACAATATCTTTATTTACTCATTTTTATGTGGTGCTGAGCATGAACCCAGGGCCTCACACGTGCTAGACACTAGGCAAGCACTCTACTGCTGAGCCACAACCCCAGCCCCCTTTTTATTTTGATTAGGGTTTCACTAAGTTACTTAGGATCTCACTAAATTACTGAAACTGGCCTTGAACTTGCTATCCTCCTGCCTTAGCCTCCAAAATCACTAGGATTATAGGCATGTGCCATACCTCCCCCCTCCTTATTTTCCCCTTTAAAAGGGAACAATGGGACAGTGTTTTGTACAGTGTTGAGTAAGAATGCTGTAACCCTCCTTGGGAAAGGTGTCAAGGGAAATTTTTGGGAAGAAGGAATGTTATAGCTGGATCTCTGAGGGTAAGCAGGAGTTTTCCTGGCTGAATTGGAACGGGACTAGGAAAAAGAATATTCAAGGTAGAAAGTAGTATGTAGAGTGTGTATGGGGAGGCAAGAAACAGACGGCAAATTAGGAAGCAGCAAGTCATTTGGTATGGATAGAACTTAACGTTGGGTAGAGAGAGGAGACCAGAGTCAGGTAGTGAGGGGCTATATCTGAGGGGATTTTGTATGGCTACAATAACATTTTGAGTTTATTTTTTTCAGGAGCCTTGAAGAGTTTTAAGGGAGAGGTGTAAAAATCAAATTTGCATTTGCAAGCATCATCCTGGGAAGTGGGGAGATGGATCTCAATTGAAGGAGATAAGAAGCAGAAAATCCAGTTAACTCAACAATCCAGGGAAGATGTTGATTGGGGCAATAGGAAGAGGGAAGAATGGATAGGTACAGAAATCCTTAAAAGGTTCATTGATGCAATCTGGGGACAAAACTCACAGAGGGGATTAGGGAGAAATTAGGAGAACTGAATAACTCTCCACCTTCTGTGTTAGGCTTTATTTGAGTGGTAGAATTATTAACAAAGGAGAGAATATATAAGAAGGAAGTACTGCAAGATATTTTCATTTTAATCAGGGGATGGTGGATTAGAACACTGTTTTGGTTGTCCTAGTTTTGAAATGCCTGTAGAATATCTGTGCAACATACTGCCCTGGTTCAAAAACCAAGATTTGGAGCCAGACAGTCTGGGCTATATACAGAGCTCCATTGTACTTTCTGGATGAACTTAATGTAACTTGTCCAACATCTCTTTTAAAATGGTGACGACAGGCGAAGAAAGAAAAATACTGCAAGTTCTCACTCATGTGTGGAAACTAAATAGGTTGATCTCATGGAAGTAAAGACTAGAACAGTGGATAACAGAGGTTTGGGAGGCATTGGGGGCTAGAGAGATGTTGATGAGTGTGTACAAAAATACAGTTTGGGGTTGTGGCTTAGCAGTATCACACTTTGCCTGGCATATGTAGGGCACTGGGTTCGATCCTCAGCACCACATACAAATGAATGAAGATATTGTGTGTCCATCTCCAACTAGGAAAAATACTTTAAAAAATACAGTTTGATGGGGAATAAGTCCTAGAGTTCTATATCATAGTAAGATGACTACAATTAATAATTTATTGTACATTTGAAAATAGCTAGATGAAAGGATTTTGAATGTTCCCCCCAAAATGATCACTGTTTGTGATGACAGACATATTAATTATCCTAAATTGATCATTACACATTGCATACATATATTGAAATATAATACTCTACCCCCACAAAATATGTACAATTATTATGTATCAATTGAAATAAGTTAAAATATTAAAAAATGGTGATAATGGGGCTGTGGTTGTGGCTCAGTGGTAGTGCTCACCTAGCACTTGCGAAGTGCTGCGTTTGATCCTCAGCAACACATAAACATGAATAAATAAAATAAAGGTATTATGTCCAACTACAATATATATATATATATATATATATATATATATATATATATATATATAATGGTGATAAGAATAATATTGACCTTCTGGGGTTATTATCAAGTTTTCACAAGTTGATAAACATCAGATACTTAGAACTGTGGCATGCCTCGTGCCTAGAATCATAATAATAATCGTGTATTATTATTAGTGGTAGTCGAATAGTAAGCAACTGGATATGTATAGCTAGAAATTTGGGTTTGAGATAAATATTTTGATGTTATATATATTTGTGGTTATGGATGTTAGGCATTTAAAAAATGTTTACAAATTCATTGATATTTTCCATTTCAAGAGGTAGAGTGTATGTCCTTGAACTCGCATAGACCTGTGACTCTTAGGTAACCAATGAAGTGAGGTGAAAGTGACACTGATTTCTGAGGTGAGGTCAGAAAAGAGGGTGGAGATAGTACATTGTTGATTGTTAACTTTTGTTCCTGAAGACCCAGGTTTCCATGAAAAAGCTCTTGGATGCCATGATGTAGGGAAGCCCAGGGTGCTTGGAGAGGCTATGGTTGGAACTACAATTAATAACTCCAGAATAGACCCTGGAGATGAGTAAAGAGACTCTTTCCAGTCTGTCTTAGTCCATTTGGGCTGAAATGACAAAATACCATTAATGAGGTAGTTTTAATAAAAGACAGGTATTACACTATTGAAGCCTGAGGGATTCAAGAACAAGTTGTAGGTAGCTTCAGTGTTTGGTGAGGGTTCTCTTCCTGGTTTGCATATGGCCTCCTTCTTGCTGCATCTTCAGGAGAAAGTTTCAATATCTTCTTCTTCTAAGGACACTAATCTCCTATAGGGGCTTTACCCTCATGACCTCATGTAAACCTAATTACCTCCTAAAAGTCCTACTTTGGAATACCATCACTTTGGGGTTAGTGTTTTAACATATTAATTTCTGATGGCACAAACATTCAATCCATAACACAGTCCCCAGCCTGTAAGTCACCCCCATCCTCTGGGTCCTTTCAGTTCAGACACCTGACATCGTGGGGTACAGAAGAGTCATCTCCATTGTATCTTTCCCAGATTCTTGGCCCATAGCATCGGTGAGCTTAATGAAATCGTTGTTTTAAGCTTGTAAATATGAGGCTAATTATTAGGCTAATTTGTAAGCTCCCAGTCATAGTAATAGATACTGAAATAAATTTCTCAAGGAAATTGGGTGTACAAGGCAAGAAGAACAGATGCTCAGTGATTAAACCCCGAGGAACAGCAGAAACAGTAGCATTGAAGGGGGAGAAAAAGAGGATGATCTTTCTCCTACAAAAAGTTTAAGGAAAAGGGAGGGGGCACAGGGGTAGGAATGAGGGTGCCATGAGATGGACATCATTACCCTAAGGACATGTATGAAGACATGAATGGTGTGAATATACTTTGTATACAACCAGAGATATGAAAAACTGTGCTTTATATGTGTAATATGAATTGTAATGCATTCTGCTGTCATATATGACAAATTAGAATAAAAAATTAAAAAAAAAAGTTTAAAGAAAACCATGAAAGTCGTGACATGGAAGAACAGGAAGGAGAGAGAAAGTGCAGGAGAGAAGGCCAATATTACAGGGAGATGAGGTCAAAGTGATGCCTGTTAGATTTGGTAATTACAAAGTTACTGGAGGTTTTAGAGCCATGTCAACAGAATGGCGAGGATGGAGGTAGACTGCCATGGTTTGAAGAATAGGAGGAGGAGAGGTGAAGATAGAAAGTCCTTTCAAGGCATTGTCCATGACAGGGAAGGGAAGACCTAGGATGGTCAACTGAAGAGGAGATGCCGGTCACGAAAACATATTTTTTTTTTAAGATGGGAGGGACTCATTGATGTTTGCTGAAGTCAGGATGAAGAAGATGCCAAGGAAACAGAAGAGGGAAATGGATGAAGCAAGATTGAGAGCTGGTCCGAAAGACAAGTGAATGTATAGGTTTCAAAGAGGACTGACCCCTTTTCTTTTGAGTACAGTTGGCGTTCCCATAAATGAAGAGGTGTTAGCAGTACAATGATAGATGACCTACTTTTAGGTCATTTTAAATTCTAACCTGCCTATTTTTGGGGGGACTTAGGGACTTCACCTCTTCACAGGGCCAAGTGTCCCTCTGACACAGCTCCCCTGCTAAAAAACTCCACCATACTTTCTACCTCACAGAATACTTTCAAGGTTGAAATCTGGTCATTCTCTGGATCAGGAACCTACACCAGGACTTCGTTGTCCTTAGGACACAGCAAAACTCTGTTGATGAAAGCCTCAGAGGCTCTTTCATCCTATGGCACATGCCACGGGTGCTATTCAGAGTTGGTCTCTGCACTGTGGGACAGTCATGAGAGAAATGGTAGCTGGTCACTGATGCCTTTTCCAAAGCTGTTTTTCATACAGTACTCAAGCAATTTCTTTTTTTTTTCCTTCTCTCCTTTCTGTTCTTTCTCTCCTTACCTCCTTTTCTTTCCTCTTATCTTTTAAAAATGAACAATGATTACAATTTTTATTTTAAAAATATTTATTGGTGCATAGTAATTATACAGAATAGTGGATTTTTGTGGCATATTTGATCAATTTCATTTTCTAGTACCTCCCCTTGTCCTCCCCTGCTTCCTCCCTCTGACTTGCTTCCTGGGCCCTAACTGATCTCCCTTCTGTTTCATGAGATCTTCCCACACCCCCTTTTTACTATATTCCATATAAAAAAGAAATCATATGACCCTTGACTTCCTCGGTCTGGCTTATTTCACTTGTCATGCTGCTCTCCAGTTCTATCCATTCCCCTGCAAATATTATAATTTTGTTTTTTATAGCTAAATAAAACTCCACTGTGTATATATATCACATTTGCTTTATCCAGGCACGTGTCCATTAATCTGTTGATAGATATCTAGGCTGGCTCCCTAGTTTGGCTATTTTGAATTGCACTGCTATCAACTTGGGTATGCATGTATTTCTATAGTTTACTAACTTTAATTCTTTTGGATAAATTTCTTCATATTTTTAAGGGAAGAATATGTATTTGTTTAACTTAGACTTTCCCTTAGCCAGCTCAAATTTTACAAGCATTAAAAGAACTTAGGAAGTTATTAGAAATGCAAACTTGAAGGCTCCATTCACAAAAGGTTTGAATTAAACTGCTGGGGCCAAAATCCATTGTGGGTGGTCTGTGGACCACACATTAAGAAACAATAATTAAAGTCAACACATAGGATGGTAATTTCTTATACCTTGTACTTTCTCCTATCCTGACCTTTCTTTCTGGCTCTTCTTCTTCTTTTTTCTAACACACTGTTATGATTTGGATGTGAGGTGTCCCTTAAAAGCTCACATGTGAAACAATGCAAGAAGGTTCAGAGAATAAATGATCAGGTTATGAGACCATTAATCCAATCAATGAATTAATCATCTGATGGGATTGACTGGTAACTGAAGGCCGGGGTGTGGTTGGAGGAGGTGGGGCATTGGGGGCGTGGCTTTGGGGTACATGTTTGTATCTGGCAAGTGGAGTCTGTCTGATGCTAAGAGCCATGTGAGCTGCTTCCCTCTGCCACACTGTCCTGCCATGATGTTCTATCTCATCTGGATCCCTGAGGAATGGAGCTGGCCTTCTATGGACTGAGACCTCTGAGACTGTGCGACCTCAAATAAACATTTTCTCCTCTGCAGTTGTTCTGCTTGGGCCTTTTAGTCCCAGTAATGAAAAAAGCTCACTAAAACATGTTATTATCTTTCCATATTTTCTGAGAAGATTCTATTTACAGTCGGTGTCTATATCAAACTTTCTTCCCCCTTCTTACTGCCCCCCGCCCCCCGCTTTCTCTCTGCAGTGTTGGATAGTGAACCCAGAAACTCACACATGCTAGGCAAATACTCTACTCCTGAGCTATATCCTCAGCTCTCAACTCTTAAATCTGGGCAATGTAACAAGATTTTAATTTAATTATCCTCTTACCTAACAAAATAGTGGGTAATGTGAGAATTGCTATGGGGTAAAACAAAGGCACAAAACATTGATCCAAATTTTGAGAGACATGCTTACAAAGATGACTTTTTCATGAGGGCTCTTTTTTACATTTCCAATCAGACATTAGGCTGCATTTCAGGAGCGGGACTTTATTACTCTCGAATATACCACATAGCCACTGAGTTGATGGTCAGTTATTAGGTAGAAACAGGTTTTGTTTCTGAGATCTGTTGGACTGGGAAGTTGAGTCTTCCTTCTCCATTCTTCCTTCAACAATAGTCCTACCAAGAAGCACCTTCCGTGATGATTGCCCTGATCCCCACTGTTTACAGTTTCATCTTCCTCACCTTCACCTTGCTTTGCTGTATTTGCCTGTACTTGCTGGTCTGGCCATGCAAACCAACTTATCCAAGGGCCCGGGCAGCCAGCCAGTGCTCCCAAGCCCTTTCCGTGCATTGTGTCTGACTTCCTCTTTGGTAAGCGCCCATGTGATTTTCATGCTTTGGAGGATTTGGGCCCTGGTGAAATCTCTTCTGGGGAATTAGCCACACTGAATTCCATGCTTTGTGTCTGCCCTTAGTGTTGGCAGGAGCTCATATTGTTTCATTCCCACGTCTTCACACTCCTTGGGACGATGCGATGGTTCAGCTCAAGTTCATTTGGTATTCCCTTCTGAAATGTCGCTGAGTTTTCCCACTGTTTGTTCCGAATTAACTAATAACAATCAAGGGACTCATTAGTATCCTGGGAAACATGAACAGAGGCATTGTGGTATGAGCAGCAAATAGGAGCCCCTCTGGGGCACCAGATCCTGTTACTGTAGTGGCTGCCATTTTATAGTGTTTTTGCTAATAGTAGAGTTGTGAAGAAAGAGGGTGCATGCATATCTATGTGTGTTTGGAGGGGCTCAAGATTTTAACATTTTTGTCCATTGAAGCAGCTTAACTGGGCCATTTACATTCTTGCTGGGTTGTCTTCTGGTTGGATTTCAAGCTGAATGAGGACATGTGGCTTTCTGTCACTGGAAGGTCGAGAAAGATGCTTCTTTTTTTAATGGGATAATTATGTTTCTGGTTCTGTGAAAGTGGATTTGATTAGAAGAGTTTCCACAAAGTGCCAGGCAGCGAGCATTCTTGCTTCTAATTTTTCTTGTTTTTTTTTTGTACCAGAGATTGAACTCAGGGGCACTGAACCACTGATCCACATCTCCAGCCCTAATTTGTATTTTATTTAGAGACAGGGTTTCACTATGCTGCTTAGCACCTAGCTTTTGCTGAGGCTGGCTTTGAACTTTCCATCCTCCTGTCTCAGCCTCCCCAGCTGCTGGGATTACAGGTGAGAGCCACCACGCCTGGCTCTTGCTTCTAATTCTTAAAACAATTCTGCAAGATAGAAATTATCCTACGATACCGGGGCTGTGAGAAGATAAAGGATTCTTGGCAAGTTCCAGAGCTGGATTCAAACCTAATACTTCTTCCTCCCATTTCCTGATTCTTTGACTTCTTCCTGTTGCCTTGTGAGAATGCACCTTTGCCCTGGAGCTCTTCCAACAGTTAACCCTATCAACTGGTGAGTGCAGTGAACCTGGGAAAAGCCAACAGCTCTATTCAAAATGAGGTTCCATTCTCTTTGGAGACCATGATAGAGTCACAAAAAACCGTGGAGAATATTCTTCTGAAAGCTGAAGTGGATTCTGCTCAGAACAGCTTGTTAATGCTGTTGTGGGGATCCTGGAAATCCCTGCCTAAATGTGTCTCCCCAAATCAGAAATACCTGATCTCCCACTGAGTGGTATTTTACTTGCTCGGGTTCACTGGCCTCAGCCCACTGGCCTCTCTCTCGAAGCACCTTTGCTTGTTTTTGCCAACACTGGAGAGTAATCAGAAGAGCCAGGGTGCATATTTATAATAGAAACACATCTGAGCCTACTCTTCCGTAACAGAGACCATGTGTTTGGGGACTTTCCTATTTGGAGTCAGTTTATCATCACTATAAAAACATTTCAAATGAGAGCAGAGTGGACAGAAACCCGGGAGAATTGTATAGGGAGCTCTTGGTTTGGATGGCTGAGTGCCTGGCCTTGGTTTAGTTACTCAGAAGGTTTGAAGTGAAGCGCTCATGCTAGCATTTAATCTCTTACAGATGCCTTGGCCTTCTCCTTGAGCATTTCCACCTGTTTCACCACTGGGATCCAAGGCTGGTCTCCTAACAAATAAAATGTGTGTGTTCTGTACTAGACATGTCAGTTAAATTGAGAGAGAACTGGGTTCCATATACAGTCATCTTTGTGGAGTCTAGTTTTCTTTTTTTAGTTCTTTAAAGATGAAACATTGGTAACAATAACTATTGACTACTTTAAATAGTCCACATTTAAATGATATGGAAAAATATTATTCTAGAATAAGTGTCTGAGATCTTAAAAGGGAGGCACATTATGGAGTGGAAAGAAATCAGTACTTCTGCCCTGATTTCTCCAGTTTTCTGGTGACATTGGGCAGGAAATGAGCATTTTAGTTTTAAATCCTGGTTAGGTGGGTGTGGTCGGAGAGAAAGGCTTCTCTCCATAGGAAAGTCATCTACCAGGCAAACACACTCGCTGAAACTCCCCTAAAATAATGAAATCACCACGTTGGAGACATCCATTGGATGTTCCTGACATAAATGAAAGTCAAACTCAGTGAAGGCTCTGGGCCTCGGTAGGCTGTTGAAATGTCCCTCCCTTGGACCCTTTAGATCTAGATTTTCTCTGATATATTTCACTAAATGTAGTTTTTCTCAGTTCCTTGAAAAGGCCCCTTCTATAGTTGCTTCTTAAATAAAAACTTTTCTCAGACTCATATCATGTTTTGGAATCTCACTGGGTGGTTTCATTAAAACCCGTGGCCTTTTAAACTTGAAAATAAAGCCCATCTCTCCCAACCGAAGCTTGCTTTATCTCCTTCTTCACTCCCTTTCTCTTCCTCCCTAACTTCCTCCTTTTTTTCTTTTCCCTCCTCTTCCTTCTCCTCCTTCTCCTTTTTGGTACTGGGGATTGAAACCAGGGGTGCTTAACCACTGAGCCACATCCCCAGCCCTTTTTATTCTGAGATGGAGTCTCACTAAGTTGCTTAGGGTCTCACTAAGTTGCTGAGTCTGGCTTTGGGCTTGAGATCCTCCTGCCTCAGACTTTCTGACTTTCTTTCTTTCTTTTCTTCTCCCGCACTCTCTCTCTCTCTTTCTCTCTCATTTTTTTTTTCTGGACAAAAGATCCATATATTGATTAATTTTTTCTTTCAGAAATATTCAGACTCAGCTGGTCCAAAATCTAAGTGTTCTGCTTCCTCCCCTCCCCTGTCCTCTATGTTCTGGTGAACGGTGCCACCATAATTGTCACTCAAGATTCAGATTCAAGCCCAGTCCTCCATGCCTTCCCTTAACACAGGAATATATGATGGTTTACCAAGACCCAGGTCACCTCCATGCATTGCTAGCTCTTGTTTTCAAACCCTTATCTCCCTGTCTACCTGTTCGGTTCAGGCTTTCCCAGCTTCTTCCTGGGACAAGTAGAAAGTTCTCCCCACCTCTGTCCTTGCCCTTGGCTTCCCTCCCCCCAGTTCACTGCACACTCCCATGACAGTGATCTTCCCCAAATACAAGTGTGACCATGTACTTTGCCTGTTTAAAATTCCTCAGGAGTTCCTTCAGGGTAAATATCAAACTCTTTAGCTTGGCCCACCAGGCCTTGAAACTCTGCCTCACACGATACTCCTCGAGCTTCAGCTTCATGAATGTTCTAGAGTGCTCCTTCTGTCCCAGACAACATCCCAGCGATTGGGCATACAGCAGTGAACGTGAACATGGTGGAGTCTTGCCCTCACAGAACTCATATTCTAGTGGATAAAGATGGTAGACGAGTGGCTATGAAGTTTAGATAGTTCTCACAGTCACGCAAAAGCACAAAACCAGGGTGGCGAGATAGCAAGTACCAAAACACATGTGTGAATCTGCGGAGTTTTCTTTATATTGGGTTCTCTGGGAGATATTCTGAGCAGGGCAACTTTAATAGAGATTTTTGTTGTTGTTGTTGTTTCCTGGCAGGGAGCAACCATGGGGAGTCTTGGGGAACAGCAGGTGTAGCCCATGCATGGAGAATGCCCTCAGTGTTTTCAGAGTCATTTAGAAGAACGGTGGATGGAAGGAGGGAGTGGTGGGAGATGAGGGAGAAGAAGCAGGCCATGAAGTGTTAGAACTTACGGGCCTGGCACAAGATCTAGTTCTTTGTCTAAACAGGGGGAGTGATAGGACCAGATTTTTTTTTTTTAAATATTGCTCTAAAATAATTCCAATTTCTCTACATTCTGTTGTCAGTAGAAATGTAGAGAAATTGGAATACTCACACTGCTGGTGGGAATGTAAAATGGGGCAACCGCTGTGGAAGACAGTTTGGCGAATCCTCAGTAAGTGACCTCCCAGAGCTACCAGGGCATCCGGCAATTCACTTTTAGGTATAGCCCCCAAATAATTAAGAACAGGTGCTCAAACAAAATCTGATATACCACTATTCATCACAGCACTATTTAAAATATCCCAGAGGTGGAAACAATCCAAATGTTCATCAACTAATGAATGAATAAACAAGATGTGATAAATCTATTACAGTGGAATATTATTAGGTCATAAAAAGGAATGAACTTTTTATATATTTGTACATGCTACAGCATGGATGAGCCTTGAAACCTTGATGTGAAGTGAATGCTGACAGACACCGACGGCCAGTTATTGTATGATTCCATTTATATGAATATTAAGAACAGGCAAGTCTGCAGAAATAGAAAGCACATTAGTAATTACCAGGGGCTGTGGGAAACAGTGACCACTGAATGAGTGTAGGGTTTCCTTTTGGGGTGATGAAAATATTCTGGAACTAGATTTTAGTGATTGTTGGACAAATTGTGAATGTACTTAATACCACTGAATTGTACACTGTAAATGTTTAAAAGGGTAATTGTGTGTGTGTGTGTGTGTGTGTGTGTGTGTGTGTGTGTGTGTGTAGGGGGGACGTGGTACCGGGGATTGAATGAACGTCTCGTGCATGCCAGGCGAATGCTCTAAGAAAGTGGTAAATTTTATGTTGTCTTAGTCATCTCAGGGTGTTATAGCAAAATACCATGGTTCAGGAGACTGAAACAACAGAAATTAATTTTCTTACAGTTCTGGAGGGTGGGAAGTCAAAAATCAAGGTGTCAGCAGGATTGATGTTGGGGGAGGGCTGTTCCCTTTGGCTGGAGATGGCCACCTTCTTGCTGTGTGCTCAGAGGGCCTTTCCTCAAAGTGGGTGTGCACAGGGACAGAAAGGGGGCGGGGAGAGAGAGGGAGGGAGAGACAGAAGGAGAGAGGGAGAGGGAGAGAGGAGAGAGGGAGAGGGAGAGGGAAGACAATTCTCTGGAGTCTCCTCTTAAAAGAATATGAACCCTATTGAATCAGGTCCCCATCCTTTTGACCTCTTTAACCTTAGTTACTTCCTTCCTCCAAACATAGTCACCTTGAGGATTAGAGTTTCAACATATAAATTTTAAGAGCAAACAGTTCAGTTCACAGTATTATGTATATTTTAACCACAATAAAAAAAAATGATTGCTTTGACTACTGTGTCGAACATGACCACAGAGAAGGCAGGGAGCCTGGTAAGTGATTGATACTGTCATTCGTGTAAGAGATGATGGTGGTTTAAACTAGGAGAGTATTAGAGGGGAACTCAGTTTTACTCTTTATTTTCATGTGGAGAAACTTCTCAATATAACATTTTTGCTTCTTATCCCACACCTCACTCACCCTTTTTGTGGTGTTATTGGTAGTTGGTCCACATTTTTTTACTGTGTAGAGCTACTGTATTAATAAGCTATAAGAATCAGAGATTCTGTGTCCTTCCTTCCCTGTATTTTCAGGCCCAGGGTGAGATAGTAACCCTGTTCTGCAGACCCAAACTTTCCACCTGGAGCACGGTCAGTACTTAGACTGCGGTGGGCGAGGTTGTGGGCAGAGAGTATTAGCAAGCTCAGTTAGTCAAGTTACTCTTAGTCAAGACTCTGCACTAATCTCTTTCTCTAATCGGATTCATCAAAATGTATGTGCCACTTTGATTTCCATCCTCATGGCTCACTTGGTCTCCTCCACACAACCTTCAAATCTCAGTTCAAGTGTTACTGTTCTCTGGATGCATTCTGAACATCCCCACTTTCCAATGGAATATATTTGCTTCTCCTGTCTTCTTATAGGGCTATGTGTAGTTCCCTAGCTTAAAACATGCCAAATGATACTGCACTTTATCATCTCTCATGAGTTTATCTAGAGATAAACTCATGCACTCTCATCATATTTTGCACTGTTGCAATACATAGTCTTTAAACATATTAAGTTTCTAAAGGGTAAGGCCAGTATTAATGTCTTCATTTCTCATACCTGATACAGTGTTTGACATGAAATAGGTGTTTAATGAATGTTGAAACATAGCTCCAATAAACATTTCATTATTCCTTTCTCATCTTTCTTTCCCTCCCTCCCTCCCTCCCTCCCTCCCTCCCTCCCTTCCTTCCTTCCTTCCTTCCTTCCTTCCTTCCTTCCTTCCTTCCTTCCTTCCTATTTTTTAAGTCAGAGACCTTAAAGAAATATCAAAATTGTCTCAACCTTACTATTAAAAGTTAGTGTGGCTCATGGAAGAGATTAGATCTACAAATCACATACAGAGATTCAACATACAGAGATATCTATCCAGCAAGACAATTAAAGCTCTCTCATGTTTTTGATAAACTTGCAACTGTGATATTCACCTGGAGTTTGTAGTCTTCTTTGAAGGCTTTCTGACTTCCCAAAGTCATGGAGTAATATTTTCTTGGAGTTGATTGAAGTCAATGGGAATTCATCAAGTTGGTGTGTGTTTTTATTTCTTGAGACGGTGCAAGAAAGCAATGTTTTTGAAGTCACCTGTATTCCCAGAAAATTGAAAAAAAATACATATAAATTGTATATTCCTTTAGATGCAAAACTGATCACCTATCAAGACACTTCAGGAGGAATTTTTTTTTAAAAAAATCAGTGGTTATTGGGTTTTGCTGTCTGTGTACACATTTTCTTCTAGTTTTCCTGTGACTAGGAACCTGCATGCATTCCATGGTTATCTGGATTCATGGCTACGCTCTGAGGATGTGAAACAGGCTGGAGTCAGTTTGATAACATGGCATCTGAATTCTCTGATTTGTATTTCTTTAATTTCTGTTCTCCTATTCAGAAACTGACTTGCTTACAAATTACAAAAACCGACAGATTACAAATTTCCTGAAAATCTAATGATTTAAAAGCTATTTTAAGACGTGTCAAACATCTTAAAAAGTATGTGAGTTGATGTGTATTTCTAAAGATAGTGAGTTGCCTAAAAAGATAAGTGAAATAGTTTAAGCATTATGCAAGTCTACAAGTGAAATATAAAGAATGAATTGTGCATTTCCTTGGCAGCATATTTGAAAGAAGCCAAAATTAGAAACAGAAATTTATATCCATGGGCTTCAAGCACGATCAACTGTAATGACTGCCTGCCATTCATTTAGTGGTGATATTCTCCTTTGTTCTAGGAGAATGGTGTCTTGTCTCTGTGTCTCAGGGGTCAAATTTAGCCCTCTAACTCCCATGTGCACAATAATATAGGGTCTCTTTGGAATCAAGATGTCTTGTAGCTAAATATTGTTTGAAGGTGGAAGAGATGGTTATTGACTTGAGAAGTTGGTGGGAAGCTTGGCAGGCAGTTCTAGAATGGCAGGCATACCAATTTCATTTTATAAACTAGTTTAAAATAGAAGACACAAGATTTTATCTACTCGGGGTACTTCATCTTGCCTGGTCAGCTAGCTTTGATGGAGAGGCCAGAGTTATGGCAAGCAGGACATTCATAGTCCTTGGTTTAATGTTGTGTAATGTTTTTTTTTCTGCCCTTCCACTGGGTCTCTCAAATCTGAAAAATATCACTGTTGAAAATTTGCTTAAGGGATCCCTGAGATTTTAAAATTGTTATATCCAGTTATGAAATAAAAATGTAATGTATTACTGCAGTTTCAAATCAATTGTCAGGCAGGAACTTTGAGCTTCTTTTATTGGGCTTTTCAAAAGTGTCTTTATCATCATCCATTAAAGTTTTGCAGGGTACTTTTGGAATTAACACACATTTTAATTTATTTAAAGAAGATATGGTCATACTTTTGGAGACTCAGATAAAACAAGGAAAACCAAAATAACCAACAGGTCAAAATTAACCTGATTGCCTCTGCTTTTTGAAACTTGAGTATTTAAAAATTCTAAGAGTAGCCAATAGATATCATTTCAGATCAGCCAGGTCACTGCGCTTCTGAGTCTTCAGGCAAGAAGTTATAATAAAGGAATGAGAAGGAGTAATTTCATGAAAATATCTATGGGATCTGAGCATGCATACTGCCAGTTACAATGGTGCCAAAAAACTAGTGGCTTCAGAAGGCCACTTTCTTAGCCAGCAGCACCTTCAAGGTGGCATAAACATCTGGTGGGCATTGAAGTCCTTGGATCAAAAGTAGGTAGATGTGAGCAGCAATATGTCTGGGTGAGCACATTGCAGACATCGCTTGTACTGGTTACCCACTCTCCTAGGAGCCGTTAGCAGGATCAATGACTTTAGCAGAAAGTGACAGCAGTGATGGCAGCTCTGGACATCTTTGTTTTGACCTTTGGATGGTTCATTTTTTTTTTTTTTTTTTTTTTTTTTTTTTTTTATTGTTGGTCGTTCAAAACCTTACACAGTTCTTAATACATCATATTTCACAGTTTGATTCAAGCGGGTTATGAACTCCCAACTTTACCCCGTATACAGATTGCTGTATCACATCAGTTACCCTTCCATTGATTGACATATTGCCTTTCTAGTGTCTGATGTATTCTGCTGTCAGTCCTATTCTCTACTATCCCCCCTCCCCTCCCCTCCCCTCCCCTTTTCTCTCTACCCCTTCTACTGTAAATCATTTCTTCCATTTGTATTATCTTGTCTTACCCCTCCATTACATAGTTCTTGATATATCATATTTCACATTTTGATTCAAGTGGGTTATGCACTCCCATATTGCCCCTTATACAGCTTGCAGAATCACATCAGTTTCACTTCCATTGCTTTACATATTGCCATCCTAGTGTCTGTTGTATTCTGCTGCCTTTCCTATCCTCTACTATCCCCCCTCCCCTCCCCTCCCCTCCCCTCTTCTCTCTCTACCCCCACTACTGCAATTCATTCCTCCCCTTTGTATTATTTTTCCCTTTCCCCTCACTTCCTCTTGTATGTAATTTTGTATAAACCCGAGGGTCTCGTTCCATTTCCATGCTATTTCCCTTCTCTCTCCCTTTCCCTCCCACCTCTCAACCCTGTTTAATGATGGTCTTCTTCTTGTGCTCTTCTTCCCTAGTCTGTTCTTAATTACTCTCCTTATATCAAAGAAGACATTTGGCATTTGTTTTTTAGGGCTTGGCTAGCTTCGCTTAGCATAATCTGCTCTAATGCCATCCATTTCCCTCCAAATTCTATGATTTTGTCATTTCTTAATGCAGAGTAATACTCCATTGTGTATAAATGCCACAATTTTTTTATCCATTCGTCTATTGAAGGGCATCTAGGTTGGTTCCACAGTCTTCCTATTGTGAATTGTGCTGCTATGAACATCGATGTAGCAGTGTCCCTGTAGCATGCTCTTTTTAGGTCTTTAGGGAATAGACCCAGAAGGGGGATAGCTGGGTCAAATGGTGGTTCCATTCCCAGCTTTCCAAGAAATCTCCATACTGCTTTCCAAATTGGCTGCACCAATTTGCAGTCCCACCAACAATGTACAAGTGTACCCTTTTCCCCACATCCTCGCCAGCACTTATTGTTGTTTGACTTCGTAATGGCTGCCAATCTTACTGGAGTGAGATGGTATCTTAGGGTGGTTTTGATTTGCGTTTCTCTGACTGCTAGAGATGGTGAGCATTTTTTCATGTACTTGTTGATTGATTGTATGTCCTCCTCTGAGAAGTGTCTGTTCAAGTCCTTGGCCCATTTGTTGATGGGATTATTTGTTATCTTATTGTCTAATTTTCTGAGTTCTTTATATACTCTGGATATTAGGGCTCTATCTGAAGTGTGAGGAGTAAAGATTTGTTCCCATGATGTAGGCTCCCTATTTACCTCTCTTATTGTTTCTTTTGCTGAGAAAAAACTTTTTAGTTTGAGTAAGTCCCATTTGTTGATTCTAGATGTTAACTCTTGTGCTATGGGTGTCCTATTGAGGAATTTGGAGCCCGACCCCACAGCATGTAGGTCGTAGCCAACTTTCTCTTCTATCAGATGCCGTGTCTCTGATTTGATATCAAGCTCCTTGATCCATTTTGAGTTAACTTTTGTGCATGGCGAGAGAAAGGGATTCAATTTCATTTTGTTGCATATGGATTTCCAATTTTCCCAGCACCATTTGTTGAAGATGCTATCCTTCCTCCATTGCATGCTTTTAGCCCCTTTATCAAATATAAGAAAGTTGTAGTTTTGTGGGTTGGTTTCTGTGTCCTCTATTCTGTACCATTGGTCCACCCGCCTGTTTTGGTACCAGTACCATGCTGTTTTTGTTACTATTGCTCTGTAGTATAGTTTGAAATCTGGAATCGTTATACCACCTGATTCACCTTTCCTGCTTAGTATTGTTTTTGCAATTCTGGGTCTTTTATTCTTCCATATGAATTTCATGATTGCTTTCTCCATTTCTATAAGAAATGCCGTTGGGATTTTGATTGGCATTGCATTAAACCTATAGAGAACTTTTGGTAATATCGCCATTTTGATGATGTTAGTTCTGCCTATCCATGAACAGGGTATATTTTTCCATCTTCTAAGGTCTTCTTCAATTTCTCTCTTTAGGGTTCTGTAGTTTTCATTGTATAAGTCTTTCACCTCTTTTGTTAGGTTGATTCCCAAGTATTTTATTCTTTTTGAGGATATTGTGAACGGGGTGGTTGTCCTCGTGTCCATTTCAGAGGATTTGTCGCTGATATACAGGAATGCCTTTGATTTATGCGTGTTGATTTTATAACCTGCCACTTTGCTGAATTCATTTATTAGCTCTAACAGTTTCTTTGTAGACCATATTGGGTCTGCTAGGTATAGAATCATGTCATCTGCAAATAGTGATAACTTAAGTTCTTCTTTTCCTATTTTTATGCCTTTAATTTCTTTCGTCTGTCTAATTGCTCTGGCCAGTGTTTCGAGAACTATGTTGAACAGGAGTGGTGAGAGAGGGCATCCCTGTCTTGTTCCAGATTTTAGAGGGAATGCCTTCAATTTTTCTCCATTCAGAATGATGCTAGCCTGAGGCTTAGCATAAATTGCTTTTACAATGTTGAGGTATGTTCCTGTTATCCCTAGTTTTTCGAGAGTTTTGAACATAAACGGATGCTGTACTTTGTCGAATGCTTTTTCTGCATCTATCGAGATGATCATATGGTTCTTATTTTTAAGTCTATTGATGTGGTGAATAACATTTATTGATTTCCGTATATTGAACCACCCTTGCATACCAGGGATGAATCCTACTTGATCATGGTGCACAATTTTTTTGATATGTTTTTGTATCCGATTTGCCAGAATTTTATTGAGGATTTTTGCATCTAGGTTCATTAGAGATATTGGTCTGTAGTTTTCTTTCTTTGAAGTGTCTTTGTCTGGTTTCGGAATCAGGGTGATGTTGGCCTCGTAGAATGAATTTGGAAGTTCTCCCTCTTTTTCTATTTCCTGAAATAGCTTGAAAAGTATTGGTATTAGTTCCTCTTTAAAGGTTTTGTAAAACTCTGCTGTAAACCCATCAGGTCCTGGGCTTTTCTTAGATGGTAATCTTTTGATGGTTTCTTCTATTTCCTCAATTGATATTGGTCTGTTTAGGTTGTCTATATCCTCCTGACTCAATCTGGGCAGATTATATGACTTAAGAAATTTATCGATGCCTTCACTATCTTCTATTTTATTGGAGTATAAGGATTCAAAATAATTTCTGATTATCTTCTGTATTTCTGAAGTGTCTGTCGTGATCTTGCCTTTTTCATTCCTTATGCTAGTAATTTGAGTTCTCTCTCTTCTTCTCTTCACTAGCATGGCTAAGGGTCTGTCAATTTTATTTATCTTTTCGAAGAACCAACTTTTCGTTTTGTCAATTTTTTCAATTGTTTCTTTTGTTTCGATTTCATTAATTTCAGCTCTGATTTTAATTATTTCTTGCCTTCTACTTCTTTTGCTGTTGTTTTGCTCTTCTTTTTCTAGAATTTTGAGATGAAGTATGAGATCATTTATTTGTTGGTTTTTTCTTTTTTTAAGGAATGAACTCCAAGCAATGAATTTTCCTCTTAGAACTGCTTTCAATGTGTCCCATAGATTCCGATATGTTGTGTCTGTGTTTTCATTATACTCTAAGAATTTTTTAATTTCCTCCTTGATGTCTTCTAAAACCCATTGATCATTCAGTAACCTATTGTTCATTCTCCAAGTGATGCATGATTTTTCCTTGCTTCTTTTATGGTTGATTTTTAGTTTCATTCCATTATGATCAGATAAGATGCATGGTATTATCTCCGCTCCTTTATATTGTCTAAGAGTTGCCCTGTGACATAATATATGATCTATTTTTGAGAAGGATCCATGTGCTGCTGAGAAAAAAGTGTAGCTGCTTGATGTTGGGTGGTATATTCTATATATGTCAATTAAGTCTAGGTTGTTAATTGTGTTATTGAGTTCTATAGTTTCCTTATTCAACTTTTGTTTGGAAGATCTGTCCAGTGGTGAGAGAGGTGTGTTGAAGTCTCCCATGATTATTGTATGGTGGTCTATTAGACTCTTGAACTTGAGAAGAGTTTGCTTGATGAACGCAGCAGCACCGTTGTTTGGGGCATATATATTTATGATTGTTATGTCTTGTTGGTGTATGGTTCCCTTGAGCAGTATGTAGTGTCCTTCTTTATCCCTTTTGATTAACTTTGGTTTGAAATCTATTTTATTTGATATGAGTATGGACACTCCTGCTTGTTTCCGCAGTCCATATGAGTGATATGATTTTTCCCAACCTTTCACCTTCAGTCTATGTATATCCTTTCCTATCAAATGCGTCTCCTGAAGGCAGCATATTGTTGGATCTTGTTTTGTGATCCATTCAACTAGCCTGTGTCTCTTAATTGGTGAGTTTAAGCCATTAACATTTAGGGTTATTATTGAGATATGGTTTGTTCTTCCAGCCATATTTGTTTATTAATGCTGTTAAACCTGATTTGTTTTTCTCTTTGATTTTTCCCCCCCTTTACTGTCCTACCTCCCACTGTTGGTTTTCATTGTTGTTTTCCATTTCCTCTTCCTGTAGTGTTTTGCCAAGGATTTTTTGAAGAGATGGTTTTCTAGCTGCAAATTCTTTTAACTTTTGTTTATCATGGAATGTTTTAATTTCATCTTCCATCCTGAAGCTTAATTTTGCTGGATACACGATTCTTGGTTGGAACCCATTTTCTTTTAGCGTTTGAAATATGTTATTCCAGGATCTTCTAGCTTTTAGAGTCTGTGTTGAGAGATCAGCTGTTATCCTGATTGGTTTACCCCTAAATGTAATCTGCTTCCTTTCTCTTGTAGCTTTTAAAATTCTCTCCTTATTCTGTATGTTGGACATCTTCATTATAATGTGTCTAGGTGTGGATCTCTTATGATTTTGCACATTCGGCGTCCTGTAGGCTTCTAGGATTTGGGGTTCTGTCTCATTCTTCAAGTCTGGGAAGTTTTCTCGTATTATTTCACTGAATAAGTTGTCTATTCCTTTGGTTTGGAGCTCTGTGCCTTCCTGTATCCCAATGACTCTTAAGTTTGGTCTTTTGATATTATCCCATATTTCTTGGATGTTCTGCTCATGGTTTCTTAGCAGACTTGCTGAGCTGTCTATGCTCTTTTCAAGTTGAAATACTCTGTCTTCATTGTCTGATGTTCTATCTTCTAAGTGATCCACTCTGCTGGTAGTTTTCTCGATTGAGTTTTTAAGTTGGTTTATTGCTTCCTGCATTTCTAGGATTTGTATTTGTTTGTTTTTTATTTCCTCTATCTCCCTGTGAAATTGATCTTTTACTTCCTGGATTTGTTTATGAAGTTCCTTGTCAATGTGATCTTTCATTGTCTGATTTTGCTGTCTCATGTCTTCCTTGAGACTCCAGATCATCTGAAGCATGTATATCCTGACCTCTCTGTCTGACATTCCATCTGTTGCAGCTATTACCTCTTCTAGAGTTGAGTTGACCTGCATTGCCTGTGGTCCTTTCTTTCCTTGTCTTTTCATACTGCTGGCGTTTCTTACTGCTTGGTGAAGCTGTTGTGTTTTTGAGATTTTCCCTCTATTTATTTATATTGCTCTTGTATAGTTGAAAAGTCTCCCTTGCAGGACAGATGGTGGCTGTGATCCTCCACCAATTGGTGCGATCTGTCTACCACGCTGGCGGGCCCTAGGTCTGCTCTGCTGGCCGGTCGAAGGTCCGCCTACCCAGCAGGCGCGAGGGGCACCTCTGTCTCTCCGTAGGTTGCTGGGCCTAACCTCCCGATGGGTCCCTGGTATGCCTACCTTGCAGGCACTGGGGGTGGCGCTGGCTCCGGCCGCAACAAGCCGCTGGGCCTGATCTGCCGCTGGTCGCAGTCCCGCCTACCTTGCAGGCACTGGGGGAGGGGACTGTCCTGCCCCTCAGCAGGCCACTAAGCCTGATCTGCTAGAGGTGACAGTCCCGCCTACCTTGCAGGCTCTGGGGGAGGGGACGGGCCTGCCCCACAGAAGGCCGCTGGTGGGTCGCAGGACCCTGTTCCCTGCAGGCGCGTGTGTCAGCTCTGTCTGTCCGCAGATTGCTGGGCCTGGCCTGCCCGTAGGTCGCCGGTTCTCCTACCTTGCAGGCACTGGGGGTGGGGCCGGCTCTGGCCCCAACCAGCCGCTGGGCCTGCTCTGCCGGTGGTCACAGTCCCTCCTACCTTGCAGGCACTGGGGGAGGGGACGGGCCTGCCCCACAGAAGGCCGCTGGTGGGTTGCAGGACCCTGTTCCCTGCAGGCGCTTGTGTCAGCTCTGTCTCTTCGCAGATTGCTGGGCCTGACCTGCCTGTGGGTCGCCGGTTCTCCTACTTTGCAGGCACTGGGGGTGGGGCCGGCTCCGGCCCACAACCAGCCGCTGGGCCTGATCTGCCGCTGGTCGCAGTCCCGCCTACCTTGCAGGCACTGGGGGAGGGGACTGTCCTGCCCCTCAGCAGGCCACTAAGCCTGATCTGCTAGAGGTGACAGTCCCGCCTACCTTGCAGGCTCTGGGGGAGGGGACGGGCCTGCCCCACAGAAGGCCGCTGGTGGGTCGCAGGACCCTGTTCCCTGCAGGCGCGTGTGTCAGCTCTGTCTGTCCGCAGATTGCTGGGCCTGGCCTGCCCGTAGGTCGCCGGTTCTCCTACCTTGCAGGCACTGGGGGTGGGGCCGGCTCCGTCCCCAACCAGCCGCTGGGCCTGCTCTGCCGGTGGTCACAGTCCCTCCTACCTTGCAGGCACTGGGGGAGGGGACGGGCCTGCCCCACAGAAGGCCGCTGGTGGGTCGCAGGACCCTGTTCCCTGCAGGCGCGTGTGTCAGCTCTGTCTCTTCGCAGATTGCTGGGCCTGACCTGCCTGTGGGTCGCTGGTTCTCCTACTTTGCAGGCACTGGGGGTGGGGCCGGCTCCGGCCCGCAACCAGCCGCTGGGCCTGATCTGTCGCTGGTCGCCTGGATGGTTCATTTTATACGTCGTCTTGACTAGGTGGTGGGATGCTCAGAGAAATAGCATGATTTCTGGGCGTTCCTCAAAGAGATCAGTATTGGAATTGGTGGAATAAAGCAGATGGCTTCTCTGATGTAGGTAAACGTTATTCAGTCCATTAAGGGCCCAACAGAACAAAAAGTTAGAGGAAGGTTGAAAATAACCCTGCCTGATTTCTTGAGTTGGGACAACAATCTTCTCTTGCCCTGGCACTCCTTATTCTGAGGGCTTCAAAACTGGTGTGGAAACTATGCCATTGACTTTCAGCTCTCAGGCCTTTGAGCTATGCCACTAACTCTCCTGGGACTCCAGCTTGTGGATGAAAGATCATGGGGTACCTTAGCCTCTAATTATATGAACCAATACCTTATCATAAATTCACTTCCTTCCTTCCTCTCTCTTTTTCCTTTTTATTGTTCTCTCATTCTTTCTTTCTCTTGTTAATTCATTCATTCATTCTTTCTTTCAACATATACTCACATGCATATATTCATAGATGTAGGATGTATGTATTTTGCTGGTTTTGTTTCTTTGAGTGACCCATATTTCATCTAGATTAATCGCTAATAATTGCCCCTTCGAGTGTAAACCTTGTAGGAGCTGGCCGATACAAAAAGTCATTGTAGAGCACATGAAAGGTGCTCCTGGGGAGATACAGAAGAGTTGGAGACAAGTTCAAGGAGACTTGGCTTTCTAACACAATCACATGGGCAGAGCCAGTGGTAGAATCTTCTGCTTTTAATTGTGACCCTCTCTTAATCCCAGGTTAGAACAACCTGAGAATAAGATTTGACCAGTGTGGTGTAGCTATCAGCTTAAATCGTGACATTTTATGGTTTTAGGTATTTAGAGAGAATGAATAAATAATTGGAAAATAATTGTAAATCAATCCTTTCTCCCCATTTTTCTTTCTAAATGCTTCAAGATTCTTAAGTTCAAGATTCCCAACTTTAGTTTGGAAAGAGGCTTTGACGTAAGTAAAACATTCTTTACAAATGTAAAAAGAACATTAAGGGAGATAAGTTTTATTGATGCCCTATAGGACAGAGCCAAAGAGATAGATGCCATAGATAAATATATTATGGACACTCTTCTGGAAATTGAGCATCATGACTTTCCATTTTGTCATTTACTCCTCACTGGCTTAGCTTCATGTTGATCATTAGCATCAAACGTCACCTCTGAGACTGGCAAACAGCTGCTCCATTTGGTTTAGGGCTAAGGCCGATTCTGGCAAAGAAGATAGAGCTGCTCATTCCAGAAGAGAGGTTTTGGACTGAAACAGCGTGGATGTCTGCCAGAGCAGCAGGGATCAGAATGAAAGCCAGCACTACATGTACCCTTCTGAGCTGGCCCACGGGGGACAGGTGAAATCTATAGGCTCAGGAGTCTGTGTGCTAAGGGATCAAGTGTTGAGGTCTCAAGCAAGAAAATCTCAATCATGAAACAACAGCATAGCATTGAATCTTGGAATGGTGCATCATATCCCATGGAAAAGGTCGGGTTTAGCCTGGTTTCTCATAAAACTCCCTGTCAATGCATCAGAATATTGATAATAGTATATGTGATACATTATTATTATTAGAAATAACTTAGAAAATATTGTATCCAACTAGTCCATAAGTAGTCACTGTCAATCCACTGACTTCTTGCTCATTTGATTATCTAATGAAACTTCTTTATGTCGAAATTGTGTAATGGCAGGTAAAAATAATGACATTCCCTGTCTTTGAGAGGCCAAGATATGCTTCATAAAACAAGCGGAGGGTAATATATGGATAAACTGAGTGTTAGAAATTCCAAAAGTTGAAGAGAATTCTGAAAAAAAAAAAGAAATTAGGGATGGAAATAGTTAGGGAAGAGTACTTGAATATTTTTCCACATCATGAAGAAAATATTTGATCTTAGTTGGCAGAGAACAGAGGGTTTAACTTTGCAGAGCAAAACAATGTAGGTGAAAAGACCATCAGATATAGATTGAAGATAAAGGAGGGGGAAGTGGTAACATGGACAAAGATTGGAGTTATTGGGGGAAGATTGAGTGAGAATATAGATCAAAAACTTGTCTTCTTAGGAGACTTCTAAATTTTTGGCAAGGGTCTTTGGGCTATCATGAATTTATTCACATATATTTCCAATATCTATGTTTTACGCATTGGTCTAGACCTGGAAAGCAAGACTATTGCTTGCCCTAAAAAATTCCTGATAGGGGAGAAAGGCACATGAATAGTCTATTATAACATCATGTTAGATCTTAAAGAGGTCTGTAGAGAGTAGCCTGGTAACGAAGATTAATTTAAGAAGAAGTATTCATTTTGCCTAGAATGGGGGTGGGGGCTAAAGCATTTCAGATAGGAATAATGAAACAGCCCTGTAGATGTTCTTGTGGAACAATCCAAAAGGAATGAAAGCTGAGTAAATGCTGTAACCCAAACTGTAGGTGCCAGTGAACAAGAAGACAGCAGAAATATTCGAAGCTTCAGCACAGCTTGGGTGTGTAAGTCTTTGTAGCTGCCCTGGATTCACAACCTCCACCATTGCCATCAGCTACTACTTACTGAGTTTCTATATGGTAGCCTCAGGGTGAGTCCTGCTGTATTCCATCTTCAGTTTATAAATCTGGAACTTGTAGAGGTGACCAATTTGCTCATGGTCACACACCAACAAATTTTTTTGGACTATATGACTCAGATTCTACCTGGGGAAACAGGGGCTACAGAATTAAAGAAAATGACAACAGTTCTATAATGGATTGTCCTTGGCTTTTGTCTAGAGAGGAAAGAATAGAAGCTATGTTACCAATATCCTTCTGAGTAGACTTTCCACTTTCTGTGTAGTATCCTTGGAGAAGAAAATATCTAGGAGAAGAAAATTTAGAAACAAAAACAAACAAAAAACTTCTGATGTGAAAAATGAGCATTTCTGGTAAAAAAAAAAGGATGAATAGAAATTTTCTTTTAATTATTTATGATTTATATATTAGTACTGAGTTTTCATTTTGGGCAAAATAATGATTACATTGGCCTGAAATAATAGTGACTTGAAAGTCAGATTTTTTTTTAAAGAAAAGTAGACAAAATTGTAATGCATTCCACTGTCATATAAATAATAAAAAAGAATTTTCAAAATACCTCAAAAAAAAGAAAGAAAAAAGAAATCTTCAAAGCAATCATCTTTTATGTGGATAGAGAAATATTTTTCTATATTAAATTCTGCTTTAAAATTAAGCAATGGTACTACAATAGCTTTTTCTTCTTGCCTAACTCAAAGTAATTTTTCAATTTGTAAGGAAGCCAGAAGATAAATTTCTTTGTAGGAAATGGAATGTTATATAAATATTTTCTTGGAAGGGGCATGCACAGACAACATTAATTACAAGTGATGAAATGGTGTAACCTTATGACATCTAATTTTGGTTGTGTTTTAGTGTATTGATTGATGGAATCCAATTTCCTCTCTACTTTATTTAAATCCATCTTGTGGTTCCTGAGCAAAACGCTTAGAACTGAGCAGACATGATAAGTAAGAGTAACGTACCTAAAATACACATTCCTTTCCAAACTGGAAAAGGCATACGTTCCTTTTCCCCCAACCCCACTACTTGGTCAGCTAAACACAGATTGCACTTGTGAATAAGTCAAGAATAAAATCCCAGGCTTCAAGTATTCAATGTTGAAAATTTATTTTTTTATTTCAATTTTCACTTAGATAAGATTCCCAGGACAGTCAGTATTGGTGGTAAGCACAGAAATGATTGTCTCTCTCTCCCTGGTTATTGACTCTTTGCTTCCCTTCCCTTCTTGCTGGTATTAGTGTGCTGCTTGGTTACTGGAGAGAAAAATTTCCAGGCCTGAGCAATGGGGAGGTCATGAGGCAGGAAAGCTTTAAGCTTTCTAATGTGGTTGTTTTCATGAAAGGTCTGACTCTGTTCTTTCAGCATTAATTCTCAATAGCACTCATCTGTCAACTTTTCTCTTTCTGGGTCTTTTTTTCAACCTGGAGTCATCCCAGATACAAGAGGTATCTCACTGTAGGTACGCTGGTACGTAGGTGATGGTACTAGTCCAAAGGGTACCTGTGGTGTTCTCTGAGAAAATGGAGCCTCTGAGCTAACGCTAACCTCTGGACCTATGAGGTCAGACTGGGCACCTTCATTTCTCCCAAGTCACCAGCATCTCTGTCTCTTTGCAGTGGCCAAGGAGATTGAATGGAGTCTCCACACCTGGTGCTTCCTCATGCTCATGTTCAGCCAAGACTAGCACACAACAAAACTCTTTGAGTTCCAAATCTTGCTGATGCATGTCTCTGTGCCACAGCTCTTGGTGACACATCCCTTCCATTCCCATGTGGATTCATTATCCTTTTAGCACATATACTGTGATAGAGAGAGCAAAGTGGGCTGTGGGGTATCGGCATCAGCTTGAACTCTTGCCCCAGGATTGGCAATGCCTGCACTACCATGCTCTGTGGAAGGCCTTCAAAAAGCCTTCCTCATCACTATGGTGAATGTGCCTATTGTCCTTTTGTGTTCTTGGGTCTCACATAGGATTATGCTAGTTCAAAGCATATTTTCATACCTTTGGCTCATTAACGGGAAGAGTCAGGATTCTAATCTTTATTCTTCTAAGTTATCTGCCTTCTTTAAATTCATGGTTGTAAAATGATACATGGGGGAGAGGCAGCTTTTAGTAGCTTCAATGGCTGAAATGCAGACAAATACATTGATGGAGGATGATGTCCATAATGTCCGGGGCATAAAACCTTGCCATGCCAATGTTATGAGAGGATAATGAAGGAATTTGAGTTAGATCCATGTGGTGATGATTGAATGCCACAGTGGGTGCGATTTACGTGTAGGTAACTATTTCTAATCTCAAGGGTTCTCTGACTAGATTCCATTTCTTTTTCTTTCTGCACTGAAAACTTCTTCTATTGCTACAAGACTTTGTTCATCGAGTAGTGTAATGCAAGAGGGATTCTCTCCAAAGTACTACCATGATAGTTAGGTGCTCTCTCTCTCTCCTAATCCCAGGGTAAAGTTACATTTATTTCTGGAGCATTCATTTACTGTCTTCTAAGGCATGGAACTGCTTCTCCAATAGTAAAATTGGAGTTTTCGAATCTTAAAAACATCTTGTTCAATAGTGCTGTTCTGTGTTTCTGAAGCAGAACCCCTTCTGGTTTCTAGTCTTTCTAAGAACTGCACCCCTAGTCCTGCATTGGGAGGGAGTATTTGCCCAGTGCCTGCTCCTCAAGATGGAGAGCTGCTGAAAAAATAATCATCCTGGGGCCAGAGAGGAGCTGACTTACAAAGATGTTAGACCATGTTAGGAAGGAAAAGAGTACTCAGCAAGGATCAAATGACGCTATCCTATCAGCACCTTTGATAGTAAAGCACAAGCTTGCTAAAGCTGGAAGTACATCGTGGTGGGGCTGATGTTAGGTGCATTTAAGCCAGAGTGGAGGCTAGTGAGTGATGGGTACTGAGACAAAGGCACTGATGTTAGATATATAACATCTAGTGCCACGTGGAGGTTACAGAGGGCTGACTTTGGGTTTCTGTAATAGGCAAAGACCCAATGTATGAAGAATTGCTGAGACCCCTTGTTCTTATTTTGCAAATAAAATCATACTTAAAGTGTTCTACTGATTCCACGAGATTCTGTGGGGATCCTTTTTATAATGAAAAGAATGGTGAGCCAACATAAATACTCCTAATTTATTAGCTGACTCTTTATGGTCCATTTTATTGAGGTATAATATACACAGCCAAAGGGATGCACTTTCAAGTTAACAATTTGATTTATTTAAAGTATGCAATGAGCTGCATTTTGAGATTATTATCTACCCATGAAATCACTGCCATCCTTAAGATACAAAATATTTCCATTATCCCTGAATTCTTCCTTTTTCCCATTGAAGTTCTCCTTCTCCTCTGTCCCTGGCCTCAGGCAACCATTGCTTTTGGTCACTGTGAACTTGATTTGCATTTTCTAGAATTTCATATAAATAGTACTATGTGGCATGGACTCCTTGTGTCTGGTTTCTTTTACTCATGTAATGATTTAAGATTCACCCATGTGGTTATACATATCAGTTGTCTGTTACCCCCACCATTCTCTTCCTTTTTTTTTTTTTTTTTTTTGCTAAGAAGTATTTTATCATATGGATATTCCACCATTTGTTGGTCAATACCTGCTGATCAATACTGAATTGATTTTAGTTATAAATAATGCTGCTGGGAACATTTATGTGCAAGTCTTTATGTGGAATTTTATTTTTATTTCTTTTGGGGGAGTACCTGGGAATGGACTGACTGGATCCATTGGGAAGCATGGTTTTTTTTATTAAGAAACTGCCACATAGTTTTTATAAGTGGTGGTATCATTTAGCACTCCTGGGAACAGTGTGTGAGAATTCTCTTTGCTCCACCTTCTCACCAACATTTGGCATTTTCAGGATATAGCACATCTTCTTAAAGTGTAAATTCATATAAATGAATGGTTGCAAATATATAGAATTATACATATTACAAATGATCTTGGAGAATTTTTGGTTTCTTATGACTTTGAAGAAGTCTTTGCCTCTCCCCTTTCCTTTTCTTATGTTTTATTAAATTAGACACTTAGGAAGGAAAATTCATTTTCAAGTCACTAGGGGATTCTTTAATTCATTATAGCTCTGGTTAATAAAAGACACCACTTAATAACCTGACGGGATACATTTAATTCTTGAATATCTAATTCACAACTGGGAAAGAATAAAGAAGAAAGAAAAACGATTCAAAAATTATACATGGAAGAGGAAGAACGAGGTTGGAATGTGGCAATTTCCACATCAGTTGTAATAATGTGTGGTTGCATTGCTGCCCTCAAACCATGGCTCCTCTTATAGGTTTCAAAGGCTGGCAGCTAAGCTGGGCCACCGCAGGGCCACATCACCATTGCTAAACTCTAGGATGCTTTCCTTTTTTTTTTTTTCAAGTTCTGCCTTTACTCTAGCCACATTAATTGGGGTTTTCTAGGAGACAAAAGGTCATGAGAAGAAACAGCAACTGGGAGTAGTTCTATTTCCTGTTGCTGCTCATTATTGACTTTATTATGACATCATCAACATACAAAGCTGCTGAAGTGGAGTAGGGGAGGTGCAGGGTGAGTAGGAAGATATTGGTGGGATTGTCAGTGACATGCCATCTGGAAACCATCTGTACCCACGAGTACACTGGGTAGTGCTGAGTTCAGTGCAAGGTGGTGCTTAAAGAATGTCTGGGGCCCCAATAAAAGGTGAATGTATAAAAGTGGAAAGAGAAAAGAGCAAGATAGGAAAACAAAACAGAAGGAAAAGATTTATGTTCAAGGAAAAAAGCTTTCTAAAATTAAAAAAAAAAAACAACAACGATGATATAATTCAAAGTTTCTCATTGTTACAGTAAAAATAGAAGACACTCGCTGCTGGAGTTTGGATGTGGAATGTCCCCCAAAGGCCCATGTGGTAAAGTCTTGGTCCCCAGCTTGGCAGTATTGGGAGGTTGTGTTAGTCAGCTTTTCATCACTGGGACCAAAATACATCACCGGGACAATTTAGAGGAGGAAAAGTTTATTTTGGTTCAGTTTCAGAGGCTGAGTCTATGGTCAGCTGACTCCATTGCTTTGGGCTCAAGGTGAGTCAGAACTTCATGGTGGAAGGACATGGTTGAGGATCTCTTCGCCTCTCTGGGTGTCCAGGAAACAGAGAGAGGGGGAGAGGGAGGGGGAGAGGGAGAGGGAGAGAAGGTTAAGGAGAATAAAAGAAGGAGAATAAGGAAAAGAAGAAGAAGAAGAAGAAGAGGAGGAGGAGGAGGAGGAGGAGGAGGAGGAGGAGGAGGAGGAGGAGGAGGAAGAGCAGCAGCAGGGGGAGGGGAGGAGAAGAAGGAGAAGAGGAGAAGAGGAGAGACGGGACTGCATGGAAGATGAACTCCTCTAGGGTGTGCCTTCCAGAGACTCACCTCCTCTAGCTGTGCCCCACCTGCTCACAGACACCACCCAGTTAGTCCATGCAAAATAAGATGGACTAATTAGGCTAAAGCTCTCATAACCCAATAATTTCACCTGTGAATATTCTTGCATTAACAAAGGAACTTTGGGGGAATATCTCACATCCAAACTAAATAAAGATGGTGGAAACTTCAAGAGGTGGGACACAGTGGGAGGTCATTTGATCACTGGGGATGTTCCCTTGAGGACTACAGGACCTCAGTCCTGTTCTTACTTTTGCATCCTGGCCATGAGGTGACTGATTTTGCTCTACCAAGTGCTTCAGCCATGATGTGTTGCCGTGCCATATGACCAAAAGCAATTGGGCCCATTGATCATAGACTGGAACCTCTGAAACCATGAGCCCCAGTTAACTTTTTCTAAGTTGCTTCTCTCAGGTATTGGTTACATTCATGGAATACTAACCTACTAGCTAAAACCCCTGCATACTTTTGCAATGGCATTTTTGGTATGTTAAGGGGGTACCAGCATCAGAGAAATGACCAGTGGCACCTGCATTGTTAAGCCCATCCAGGCATCTTTACCTAAATCCCAGCATGTGTGGGGTGAAGGCTGGTGAAGGGGAGAAGCAGCCCTGGTGTGGGATCAGAAACCTGGCTGGCCCTGATGCTTTCTTACCTCAACTTTCAGGGCCTCCATTCCTTATCTATAATGCAGCAGTGATAACTGCTCTGTGAAGGTCTGAATAAGATGAATGAGAGTTGGCATTGATATCTACTTTTTGCTCATGGATATTTTCACATTTTCCACTTTGGGAAAAATACTCATGAGAGTTCAGTTCTGTTAATCTCTTAATTGTTCTATGTCTCCAAGGCACAATGGAAAAATAGGGTGAAAAAAAATTGTGTGGCTTCTACTTCATTGAGTATTAGCAACCTTAACGGTTGTAGACGGGCAGTCCTTGAAGGAGAAAAGATCAGGGCTTGCAAAGTTTAATTCCTTCCATTCAACCACTAAAGCTCAGCCTGTGTTAGTTATCCTCCTTTAGATTTAATACTATCTGGCCTCACAGAATTGCACCAAAGCTGTTTTTCCCTCTTGAAGATTCTCCCCGTTCTTTCTCCAGTAAACCCTGTAGTGAGTTTTGTTACCAAGATGCCTGCTGTTGCCATGCCGACAAGTCCTGTTTTCCCAACTGGCTGTTCTCAGGCTGGCAAGAGGGAACTGACTTAACTCCAGAAACATTTAAACTTCCTGAAAGATTAAATGGCCCTGCGCACTCCCACAGATGCTCTTCAGTGTTCTTTGTTGAGGTCAGGTTCATGCTTCCTTTGCAAATATGATGGCTTTTCTGGAATTCTTTATCTAAAATGTGACATCCCTTAGAAGTTGTTCTGCAGCTGCCAACCAAGGGCTTATCTTCTTAACATCCCTCCTCTCCTCTCATGCTTTGATCTCCAGCTGCTTTTTGGTGGATTCACTTTTTTTTACCTGTTCAGATGGACATACAACCTTGGAACTACCTTGATGACACTTTCCATGGTGTTTGATGTCAAGAACTAAAAATAGATGAAGGCTTGCCCCTTCTCCAAGGAAATAAAATTGAATAACATAACTGGATCACTCTTGGTTATCTTGCAGATACCCATGTGACCAGACTCCTACAAATGGCGGTGAGATCATTTCTAGTCACCTTCTTATGTGTTGGCCGCTGGCTTCTGCAAGCTTTGTAGAGTCCCCCTCACCCCCATTCCCACCCCCAAGCCAAAAGGCAGCCAGTAGTATTGAAAATTTGCATACCAGATTGTCACTTTTGACTTTTACAAGTAACTTCATATGGTTCATTTCCCTTTCCTCTCTCATCTCAGGCTTTTTTGTTCGGGAGGGAGTAGATCTGCTTTTTCACAGCCGTTGCTAAGAAAGAATCCTCTCTGTTTATAGGCTTCTAACAAATAGTGGCAGCCGAAAGACAAATATGGTGTTGTGTTTGCAGGAAGAAGATGGAAGGAGGCCAGCAATTTGCAGCCTCCAAGCACCAAACTCACAATGAGGCCTTTGAGAGTGTTGGCTGGCATTGTGTGTCCACAGATTGCTGGAAATAATTTAAAAAGGTGTTGGCCTCATGCTTTCAATGACAAATTTATTTTCAGAAATTAGCTAGGATTTTATAACTTGATAGAACTGCAAAGTAGCATAGTCATTTTTTTTTTTATCTCAAAGAAGCTTTTGCTTAATGGGAGCCCAAAATTCAGTGTGATTTGTGTCCCTTTTCAAAACAAGTTTGTTCAACCTTTGGGCCAGAGGCTGGCTGGGATGTCACAATCAATGGAAGCCGGGAGCAGGTTTATCTGTGTTCATCTTTCTTACCCCTTTATTTGGGAGGACTTATTCCATTTTTTTAGTTGCCTTAGGATGGCAGTGACTGGGCTTGAATTTAGAAAAAGAATGAGGCAGAGAAAAGAGAAGACAATGGTGTCTTTTGGCTTAACATCAATATATAAGTGGATGCTATGGTTTGAATGTGTCCTCTAAAATTCATGTGTTAGAACTTGATGCCCTAATGCAACAGCGTTGGTTTGTTTCTTTGTTTTGCTTTTGTGGTCCTGGGAATTGAACCCAGGAGTTCTCCACCACTGAGCTACATACCTAGCCTTATTTATTTTATTTGGAGACAGTCTTGGTAAGTTGCTGTTATGATTTGGATATGAGGTATCTCCCCAAAACGTATGGGTGAGAAAACACAAGAATTTTCAGAGGTGAAATGATTAGATTATAAGAAGTGTAACTGAATTGGTGGATTAATACACGGATAGATTAACTGGGCAGTAACTGCAGGCAGGTTATTACTCCAGGTGGACTGGAGGAAGTAGGTTACAGGGAGTGTGACTTTAGGGTTTATATTTTGTCACTGGTGAGCCAGGCTCACTCTTGGCTTCTTTGCCTTATCTTGATCTCTTCCATTTGTCACACAATTCTGCCATGATGTTCTCCCTTACCTTGAACCTGAGCTGTGGAGTCAGCCCACCATGGAGTGAGCCTCAGAAACCATGAGTCAAAATAAACTTTCCCTCCTCTAAGTTGTTCTCTTCAGGTCTTTTGGTCACAGTGACTCCAAAGATGACTAAAACCATTACTGAAGCTGGCCTCAAACTTGGGATTCTCCTGCCTCAGGCTTTCCAGTTGGTAGGATTATAGATAATGGGCCACCACACCTGACTGCAGCAGTATTGAGAAGTGGGATCTTGAAGAGGTAATTAGGTCTGGAGGGAGGGCTCTGGCCTCATGGAGAAATTAATGCTATTATTGCAGAAGTGCATTGGCTTCTCCTCTCTATCTTTCTTCTTTCTTGCCCTTCCACCATGAGGTGACACAGCCCTAGCCATATGCAACCCTCAATCTTGGACCTCCCATCCTTCAGAACTGTAGTAAAGAACACTCTGTTCTTTATAAATCATTCTGTTTCAGGTATCATGTTAGAGTAGCACAAAGTGAACTAAGACGATGAGTAATTAGGTTCTTTATTTCATTATTTCAGAATAAAAGAAATAGTTACCTGGGATAAAACAGAGTGCTATGAAATGATGCTTATTACGAAGGAGCTTAGTGGAAGTGGACTGAGCATATCATCTTCAGTCGGTGACAACAGCCCAAAGCCAGAATAGTAATGGGTAATGGCCAGGGATGAGGACGGTGGGTGATGAGCACACAGCCAGCTGCGACCCAAGCACTCTTCTAAGAGCTCTTTACATGAATATCAATGTATTCAATATGCCGTGCAGCACTAGCAAGCAGGTACTGTTATCCTGACTTACAAGGAAATAGAGGGCATAAATAACTTGTCTGGTATACACAGTAAACCATGGAGTTGTGGCCTGAATCCAGGTGGTTTGCTTCAGAACCATAGCTCATAAGCACCACACTAGGCTGCTTCTATTCATATCCCAGTAGTTCTCAAGCCTGACATTTTGTTCTCCTTTTTTTTTTTAAATCAACAGTACTTCCAGTTCCAGGGAGATTGCTGGCCTTGAAAAGATATTCACCAATTTAGAAAGGGAGAATTCCATACTTGCTTCTCTTTCTTTCCTCTAAGCCTTCTTAAGAAATGTCTTTATGGGTAGAATCCTGGAAAGACATTAGAGGAGACAAGAAAACTCTGATGTGAAAAGAGCACTAAAGATATAATGGTTTTCTTTTTTTTCCCCAACAGAGCATACAGTACAAAAATTGAACTTACCAATTCAGAATTACTGCTCCAAATTTCCTTTTGTAATCCAGATTGCCTGGATTGGTTACTTATCCTGGGTTCCAAAGTATGTCAGAAACTGTCCATAGGCCATCATGGTAGGCTTGGGATAAGCCAGCAATTAGCATAGATATATTCAAGTTCTCTTTGGACAGATTTCAGTCCTGTTGAGAGCTGAGATAGATATATATCAATAGAAGGCTGATTAAGCAGGGTTTGCCATTGTGTTCAAGATGGAATTCATACTCTTGGTCAGTAAGGAATTCATACTTGCTTTTTCAAATCTGACAGTTGAATTTGCAAATATGAAATCCCTTCATGCGCTTCTTCCCTTAGAAATGTCTAGTGTAAATATTCTCTTTTACCCACACAGGTGATGAAATGATGCCCCACATACTTATTCAGAAACACACAGAGAGAGCAGAATATTGGGGATGATATCAAGTTCCATGAACATGAAGACTCCTTAAAACTGGGGCTGAGTGCAGATTTACTTTTTATTTTATACTTACTCATGCCATTTGACTGATTTATAAAATATGCACAGTATTATTTTAAAATAGAAATCTAATTAAAATAGGAGTACCAAGTCTTCATTATTTCTAATATTTATTGAGCGTATAATTTGTGGGGCCAGGATCTGGAGGCAGCCTTAAGCTCTGCCCTTGTGTGAAGAGAGCTGGGATTCCTAATATAGGAGCCATGAGCTGAGCTGTAATGCCAGCCAACAGATGTTCTATTTAGCACTGTTTTAGTTAGATTTTTGTATCACTGTGGGAAAAAAAAAACACCCATGAGAACAACTTAGGAGAGGAAAAGTTTATTTGTGGGTCATAATTTTAGACGTCCCAGTCCATAGACAACTGACTCCATTGCTCTGGGCCCAAGTTGGGGCAACACATCATGGAGGAAGGGCCAGTGGAGGAAGGCAGCTCAGCTCATGGCAAGGCAGGAAGCAGACAGAGAGCAGAGGGGAAAAGGAAGATGCACCCTTCCAGGGTAGTCCCCTAGTAACTCATCGCCTCCAGCCACACCCCACCTGCCTTCAGTTGTCACCCAGTCTGTCCATTCAAACTAGGATGGACTGATTAGGTAATGGCTCTCATAATCCTAACATTTCCCTTCTAAATATTCCTGAATTCATACAGGAATTGGCGGTGTGTGTGTGTGTGTGTGTGTGTGTGTGTGTGTGTGTGGTGTGTATGTGTGTGAGTGACACCTCATATCCAAACCATAACAAGCAACAAGATTATTTTCAGATGGGCTCACAGAGGAAGCTGGGATGCGGGGTGCATTGGCAAAGGATACACAGAGGACGTATTTTAGTTCAAATTTGAGGATTCACTTACTCATTCTCAAGATATCATTGAGCACATCCTATGTGCCACATGTTAGAGAAGCAGGGCATTCCACAAGGAAACAAAAGGCCCAGACCTACCCTCAGAGTAGACTCAGAGGTACTGAGAGGATCATGAGCTGGCAAAACCTGGAACTGGCAAGAGGAGATAGCCCTGGGCAGCGATCTTGATGGCTGGAAGCAGTGTTAGGCTCAAGTGTCAGGAGAAGGGGAAGACATCATCCTGCCAAGAGTCCAGTTGTACCTGAGATGCACTGATCCTAAGACCAGAGCTGTCAGCTCTCTACCCTGTATTGACCAACAGAGAAGATATCCATCTTCCCACCATTGCCAGGAGAACTTCTTAGGGTCTTCTCCCCCCAGATCAACTTGGAAAGGAAGAAAGGAGGGAAGAAGCAATCTGTTAGTTAATACTTTAAAGAGTGTTTACCAAAATTAAATCATCTTAAGCTGGAAAAGTAATAATGATCACTAAATTTGAGCTAGTAAACTTCTAGTGCCACTTAACTGAGTGAGAGTTCAGAGGGGCAATTTTGTGGGTTTCATAGAGTATGATTCTATTTGTATGAAATCTCTAAAGTAGGCAAATCCATAGACACAGAAAGAAGATTGGTACTTGGCAGGGGCCGGTTGAATGGTATGTAAGGGGTAGCTGCTATTGAACTTGGGGGTGTTTTGGGGGACTGATAAAAAATGTCTGGGATTAGATAAGGGTGATGGTGATGGTTGTGCAACTTTGTGAACCCACAAAAAAAGCACTCAATTGTGCACTTTAAAGGGATCTTTTCTGAATTTTATCTCAACAACAACAACAACAAAAAAAAAATACAAAGCATACTGGGTGGGTTACAGAAAATAAGGAAGCTATGATTTCCTTGCCACATCTGAATAATAGTATAAACCAAGTCCATTATATCTGATAATTGTCAATCAAATGTCGATTTTCCAAATATTCTAAACTTGTACCACTTTGGATAAAAGTCCATCTGTGGCTTTATATTACTTCTATTAAGACCATAGACTTCATAAAGAGCTCAACTGGTATCAGAATTCAACTCAGCTACCACTTGTAGCAAAAAATAAATGTTCTTAGATAACTATCCAAAAATTAATCAATGTACAAAGTGCTGAAAGTCAATTGAGATAACATGTGCAAATCCAAATATTTTAAGTTAGAATTTTACTTTTTGATTTTTCTCTGTTTTTGAAGATGAGAAATGATAACTTTCATTTTCTCAACCACAGCGTTTCCTAAAAACACACATTGTAATTCTTACTGCTGTTAAATGTACCAAGTCATAAATTTTATTTTATTTTTTTTGTAGAAGGGTTTGAACTCAGGGCACTCATCCACAGAGCTACATCCCCACCCCTCTTTTGTATTTTATTTGGAGACAGAGTCTCACTGAATTTCTTAGCACCTCGCTGTTGTTGAGGCTGGCTTTGAACTTGAGATCCTCCTACCTCAGGCTCCTGAGCTATTGGGATTACAGGAATGCAATACCTTATCTGGCCATCACAAATTTTTGAATTGAAAAATTTCCTTCATTATCTTTAGATTTGTTTATATTGTTATCATATAAAACGTGGAAATAAATTACTCTTGTTCTGCGTTATAAGCATGAATGACAGTGGGCATTTTTTGTTATTGTTCTTATTATTTCTGCTCTTGGCCTTGAAGCTCCATAGTCACCATTAACACCAAGACTTCTTTCAATCCCTGAAGCAAACCAGGGACTAAGTCTTACACATTTTACTTTTGTAACACCTCTCACATGTGTTCCCCTGACCGTCAGCTCCCAACGCTGCCCAAGCCAGCGTCACTGCTGGCTTCTTGGCTGCAACCATAATCATCTTCTAAAAGCCTCCCATTGCCTTACATCCCTACACCTCTCACCACGGTTAAATCGGATTAAATTGTTGCTTTCTTCTACACTTAGGTTTATTTTCTTTACAAAGCTGTATCATGTCCAACATTTCTCCCCCACGCCCCCCAAAGTTTTGGATCATTTACTATTCAGTGAGAATTAGCTCTGTCAGTTACTTGAAATTCTTTCTGGAATAAAATGGTGTAGAAATGAACTATAGACACTTGGTATCTTGGTTATTTATCTTGGTCTCCTGTAAGGTTTATGTCTCTGGCAGGAAACTTGTTTTCATCATAATTGCCTCTCTCTAAAGCAACTTGATACTTAGAGAAATGTCAAATATTACAAATAAAAACACAGAAGGCATTTTTAATTCTTATCTTTTGAATTTTTTCTAAATTTTTCATTACTTTCTGTTCATTCCCTTTGTAAAGTTTAGCATCCTACAAGCTTCAGTTCAAAACCTTTTTTTTTTTTTCCTCTCTTGATCTCTCCCTGTTTTAGCTAGGTATGTATTTAGGTTGGTTATTTTTCTTAAATAACTTTATAATGGAAATAAGGTTTCAAAGTAGGTTTTTCTTGGCATGGGGGATTGTTGTTTGGCTTTATTGAATAAAAAACCTTTGTCTCTTCTACCCTCATCATTCATCCAAATATAATTGTTATAGGAGAAATTCCAAGGTATAGAACAAGGTAATGTTTATTATTAATATTTGGTGATTTGAAAAAGAATGATGTAAATGATTGTCTTAAATAAGGATTCCTATATCCCTTTGTCAAATTAATCACAGAGCACAAAGGCTCTTTTCAGAGATTTTTTTTCTCTAATGCCAAGAAGAATCACTTCTTGAGCTTTTAGCTAAGGTCAAGCATCTTGATGCCAATTGGATACCCTTCATACCTGGCTGGAGTGGGAAGGAGGAGGTTAGGGCATAGCAGAAGTAAAAGAGAAGTCTGGTTACTTTCTGGTCCTGGAGAATGGTAGAAATATAAAAAAGGAGAGAAAGAATGAAGAACAAAGTATCCCTGGAGGTGTGTGCTTTAAGACAAATTAACTTCAAGAGCAATCTGGATCCTGGTCATGAGTGGGGTGGGATGGTGATGCCCTGAGGGGAAGGGGCTCAGGGGCTTGGCTTTCCAGGATGCCCTGGATCTTTACATGATGGGGATTCAGAGTTGAGAAGGGAGAGATCCACAGGAGTGTACCTGATGGGAAGGTGAGGTGTCAGCACAGCAGATCCCATGTACTTCTGGGTCAGGGATGGAGAAAGGCCATGGCAGACATTCAGGAGTCTGCAGCCTGTGGAAGCTAACGTGAGGCTGAGTCAGCAGGAAGTGATAATCCTGACCAAACCAAGAGAGATTACCAGTTACACCATTCTCAGGTTTCAGCCTTGAAGGCCAGGAGACACTCAGGAGACAAGGGACATAGCCTTGGAGACCAGAAGAGGTAAAGGACATTGTGCCCAAGAGCTTTATTTTTTCCTCCACCATTGTGAGGGTGCTAATTTTCCTTCAAAAAATATCTTGGGGAGAAAACATGGGAAGATAGGCTATTCTGGAAAACCAAGCATTTTACATATTTATCTTGATGATTGATTATTTCCTAATATGAGTGCTGAAATCTCTTGAACAGATTACATTAAAACATTTGGTTAATTATATATATATGCATATATATTTTCCTAAGTATACATAATTTCTTTTAACCACAGGGTAGGGATTTAAAAGTCAGAATAATGAAGAAATTACATATTTTAGGTTTATTTGACTTGTATGTAAATTAAACATGTTACCACTACAAGTTTTTTTCTGATATTAAAAGAAATACATCTTTATTGTAAAATGTTTTAAAAATAGAAGTATCACAAAAATCACTAAGATATGGCCATAGTCAATATTTTTGTGAATTTTTTCAAATACTATTTCAACATATATGTATTCATTTACTAATTTGAATCATGAATATTCATTTATTAATTTGAATACTAGGAAATTAATAGTATTTTATTATTTTTTTACTTATACAATTGAAGATTTTATAGTGTTAACCTGATATAATTTGTCTAGGCACACACATGCATATACAAACACACAGACACATGTAAGAACAATCCTATGATCCAGGGGCACATGCACATAGGTAAACATATAGTCTTCCTTGCAAAAATGGGATCATGTTGTTTTGTAACATTTTTTCCCTTAACTATATGTTGTAAACATCTTTATACATCATTAATTTTCTGTTAGGCCATTTTTAAGTAGTCACAGTAAAAAGTGCCACAATTTATTTATTAGATAAATAATATCAAAATATCTACTAGTAAATAATGTATAAATATTTATTGTTGAATATTTAGTTTTTAAATAATTATTTGATACCAGAAACATCATAATTCATAAACTCATAGCTAAATATTTGAATATAATTATTTTATTAGAATAAATACTTATAAATAATATTGCTGGGCTAACAAATATGTAATATTTTAGACTTTTGGCTATCAATTGTCAAATTTATCATCCTTCAAATTTTATCAATTTACATTTCCATGAACATGATATGAAGACAAATTTTTGCAAGGTTGCTAATTTGCTGGGTGAAAATTTGTAACTTATTTTGTTCTGGGTTCTTATGGTCTACTGGGTTCTACTGAGTTGTTCTATTTTACCTTAGTCTTCATCTCTTTTAAGACATTGTTTCTTTATACCCTTTATTGTGCACCATATATTGTCTGTGGGAAGCAGAGCTTGTGGTCTGGCTTCTGATCACTAATTCTAACACAGGTTTCTAGTCTCAGACCTAGTTAGGAATTTCTATTTTTTTTTTTTGAGTCTGCTGGTATTTTTCTGGAAATATATTTTCCATAAAGATTACACAGATAGTTTAGAATTGGAAAGATCTTGATGATTTAATTGATTTTCTTCATTTAACCAAGGAGAATATTGATATCCTGGTCATATTACTTTTTCAATGTCACAATTATATGAGGGCAGGATGCCAGGCTCCATAGGCCAGATTTTTAGTCTGGGTATATCTCCATCACCCCTCGCTCTAGCAGCCTTTCACAGACTAGGTCTCTCAGGAGGAACTATCAAAATAGATACTGACTGGTAGTCAGTAGTTGGATGTTTCTTCACTGTTCCTTTTCTACTTCTGGCTTCTGTCTGTAAGTCACTCACATTTTTTAGGTGCTAGGGATTTAACTCAGGGGCACTCAACTCCTAAGCCACACCCCTAGCCCTATGTTATATTTTAATTGGAGACAGGGTCTCACTGAGAGTTGCTTGGCATCTTGGTTTTGCTGCGGCTGGCTTTGAACTCACCATCTTCTTGCCTCAGACTCCAGAGCTACTGGGATTACAGGTGTGAGCCACCATGCCCGGTTAAGTCACTCACTTTTAAATAACTGATTAGGTTACTGTGAAAAATTATAATGACTATTCTATGTAATATCTGCTTTAAAAAATCTCTCATTTATTTTAAACACATTTTTAAATGCCACATTCTGATGATCTTTTCAAATTTCTGATAAAACTTAGCAGTGCAGCCAAGAGAGTCAGTCTAATAAGTATATTCAAATGTTTGATGTTAATTAGCATCCACTTAAATGGTAACTTCAAAAGGAGAAGAATGTTAGGGAGCTTGCTTTTTAGTAGTGCCAACTATGCATTAGACATTTGGCTGTTTTATCTCATTTACTCCTCAGATAAACATGTGATGTTCTTTATTATGCCCATTTATACAAAGTAATTGAAGTAAGCACCAATTCAGGGCCACTTCCTTAGAAACCTGAGAGAGTCTGAGTTTGAAAAACATGCTTTGTGTACTATTTAGAGAAGTTGTATGGATACAGCAATACATTCTCTCTATTATACCCTTTCTTTTTGTAAGCTCAGAATTCTAGCACAATCCTCAAATAATATGTCATTTTTCAGTACCCACACGTGGTCAGAAAGGAAGCTTAGATACTTTAGGATTTGAAATCTACATAGTGATCCATGTCATGGCTTTAAATCTTTTCTTGCAAGGGAAAAGATGGTTTCCTGAAGTAGGAAGATTATTCATGCCTCCGTTTAGAAAACAGGTCATCTCATCTATGCATCATCAGTGTTGAGAAGTGTGCTGTGGTTTTCAAAACAGCTGTTTAGCAATTTATCTTTGATAGTGAAAGAAATACCATACCCATTAATCCATGAGCAGATGTCTGCTAAGCTTTTTGTCATATCATCTGACAGCTGACCAAAGGCATAATTTGTGTGTGTGTGTGTGTGTGTGTGTTTGTGTGTGTGTGTGTGTGTGTGTGTGTGTGTGTGAGAGAGAGAGAGAGAGAGAGAGAGAGAGAGAGAGAGAAAGAGAGAGATATCTTGGGTGGGTGGGATGTCTAGATAGCACTAAGCTCAGAGATCATAAGTATTTTGAGATTGATCTATTAGTATGAAGAGGAGCTGGGGAGAGGACGGGAGAATATTTTAAGAACTTAATTATAAATATTTTGAACAAATACCATTGGTGTTTTTCCTAGGGAACAAGCTGAAGATAAACTTACCAGTTCTAATTCATTATCTTCCAGCAACTATTTATTTATTTACTTTTTGCTGATGGGTTAAGGGGAAATGCCAGCAATTCTAGGGGAAGCCTATGCTGTCAGTAACTCTGAATGGCTGTGTAACAACTGGTTAATTTGTACGGGAACAGCTGTTGAAGGGCCTTCTTATTAAAAATAGAGTAAGCACATCTCTTGCTTTCAGTCAGGCCTGTGGTGACAGATCAGGTTCTAAATAGCTTGATGTCTCTGTGTGTGGTTTCCTTTGTTTTGAATTAGACATACTCCATGGGTACTGAGTCACCCAGATGAGAATTATCAGTGGAATTATCAAAAGGAATCATGCTTTCTGTCAACACTCCTGAGTTCCAGCCCCCAGAAGCACTTGGTTGAGATGTTGGTGGCATTCAGTCAGGAAATGTCAAGCCAGAGTGCTTTGAAAGACAAAATTGAGTTGAATCTTGTTGTCCTGTTTCTTGTATCAAAGCTTATCTATAGGAAAAAAAACCAGTGGCACTGGTAACATCTTTAAGTAATGACAGTAAAGAAGTGCTACGGGTTGGCAGTGCATTATAGACCCCAAACACAAATATTTGTTCCAATCTAATTTAGGGACTGATTTTACTTGATATCAAAGAATTGTGAGCAAGTCATCAAAAAGGGACACCAATCCCTTGCCATTTTGTTCAGGGTGATTTTTCTGGGGTGAGTATTATCTATAAATTCTTTATGCTCTATTCTTTAAGCATAAGAAAGCTTATGATTTCTTGCAATCTTATCTATACTTATACCCTAGTAAAGAACATTGATACTTCATGATTCTCCTGTGAACAACATCTAATATTAACTCTTGTTTTCTTATATATTTTAATACCTTGCATATAATATACACCATATGAGTATTTATGTACTCAGACAAACCCTCACAAGTGGAATCATTCATAGTCAATTGAATGTTTCAGTGCCATCCTGTCCCAAGAAGAAGGGAAACAAACAAAATCCCCTTGAAGGCCCTCCTATGGATGCATTTGAGAGTACTTTTATAGCAAATGATTGCAACATATGTTGAAGCAAAGGGAATGAAATAGTCTGGTCTGGTGGACTTAGGTTGCAGAGATCTCAAAAGGGTCTGACTGCCTGAGCTCCAGGTATCCACTTCCTCCTCCTCCTCCTCCTCCTCCTCCTCCTCTTCCTTCTTTTTTCGTCCACAGTACATCCTTACCCACTTGTGCAATTATAGCCTAGAAATGTGTTGTGCCTCATATCAAGGGTATTTATCAGCATGGAAGAAACAAGCCCTTGTAAAACTTGGTGCTATAGACTGAATGTGTGTGTCCCCTCTCAAATTTACATGCTAAACCCTCAACCCCAATGTGATGGCATCTGGAGGTGGAGGCTTTTGGGAGCTGATTAGGTCCAGAGCACAGAACCTTCACGAATGGACTTAGTGCCTTTCTAAAAGAGATCCCAGAGAGTCCCCTTCTGCCTCAATCATATGAAGACACAGCAAGAGGAACATATTTCTGAGGAAGGAGGCCCTTTCTGACATTGAATATGCGGGAGTCTTGATCTTGGACTTCTTGGCTTCCAGAACATTGGAATATAAATCTCTATTGTTTATAAGGCACCCAGTATGTGGCATCTTGTTTTACCAGCCTGAATGGACTAAGACACTTGGGGACACAGCATTCTGAAGGTTAACAAATGAGTAATCTAGAAATAGGGTCTGGATGGCTTTGGGATAGAACCGTACAGACAGCTTCAGCTACCAAGATGAGTTCAGTGAGGTCACTAAAATAGTCAGCAAAATATTGTTTAGTAACCTAAGACTCAATATTAAGTATTTTGTTATAGAACCTTCAACACTCCCTGGAGGTACTCATATGGTTCTGATAAATGTGCAGTCATGTATAGACATTGGAGAAAGTTAAGATTATAGACAGAAATTTTTCTTCTTTTGGGGGTATACTACTATTTACTTGGAGCTCTGCTGCATGGTGGACTGAAAGGAGATTCCTAATCTATGCAGGTCTGTGCTGTATTTAACAATGAGCGATGTTAAGATGCTAAAATCTTTGCTAAGAGGTTATTTCCTTGGAAATCTAGAAAATTTTCCCTGCATAACTGAATGTACCACTTGTGTTTTGTAGGAATGTTCTGTGTGTGTGTGTGTGTGTGTGTGTGTGTGCATGCACATATAGGAGAGAAGCGGTGTGGTTTCTCTGTGGAGGTACAAACTGAAATGCTCAACAGATCCCCTGTTATATCTTATTTTTATGTGTAAGTTTTAAATTAAGGATGGGTTGGGAGGAGGGGCAATTTTAGCCATTGTCACCCTTTGAAACAAAATAGATTTTCTGTATATGTCATCCACTGAGAACAGGGGAGAGAAGAAGAGGAGTGGGTGAAAATGGATGATCTTAAAATAAAGATTGACTGTATTATCAACTTGGGCTGCTATAACAAAGGACCACAGACTGGGTGGCTTAAATGATGAAAATTTATGTGCTCATAATTCTGGATGCTAAAAGTCAGAGGCCTGGTCAGAGGGATTGATTTCTTCTTGGCATGTAGGTGGCTGTATTCTCTCAGTGTCTTCATATGGTCTTCTTTTTGTACATGTCTGTGTTTTGATTTATTTTTATCAGGACACTAGTCATATTGGATTAGGACCCATCCATAAACTCTTGTTTTGCTTTAATTACATTTTTAATGGTTCTATCTCCAAATACAGTCACATTCTGAGGTATTCCATTAAGCCTTCAACATATGAATTTTATGGAAGGGAAAATTCAGCCAAAACAAGGACTGAGCTTCTGCATTTGTACTTACATGCACAGCTACTATTACTCTATAGCTTTATCTAGAGATGAGAAGATTCCTACCCTAATTCACTAGGAACATAAGTGTGGCCTTCCTGTTATAGATGGTATGAGTGATTGGAGGGTAACAGTTGGATATCCCAAGTTAAGTCTGGCTAGGTGGCATGGTCAAAGTTCTCAGTCAGAGGCCGGCTGGTCTTGTCATCAGTTCCTTATAAGAAGAGATTGGAGTCTTCTGGGAGGAAATGGAGTCTTTCTTCCCATCCTGCAGAGCTTCCTAATAACTGAACTCATCTTCCTCCACACTCCTATCTCTTGAATCACGGTATCATCCCAGGGGTCACCCTAGGAAAGAACAGCCCCTCTGCTCTGGGCTGGCATGGGCATGAATCATAGATGCTTCCACAGTTTCCATTTTTGCCCAGAGTCGTTCTCCAGAGATGAACATTTAACTGTAAGTTTCGTGTAGTTTTACCTCATCATGTATCTTCTCCTTACTAGATGTATTCAGACCTTATTTCCAGAATTTGGTAAGAGGGACTATTTTCATCTGCTAATCACAGGACAGAAGATGGAAATTAGGGTTATGGTTCTTGGCTCTTTTATTTGGAATTAAAAATGTTCCTAATATGATTTTCAATATAATTATCCTAAATTGAGTTATTCCAGAGCAGAGACTCTTACCCTGAACACTATGGACTTTTGGGCTGGATAATTCTTAGTTGTGAAAGTTGTTCTGCATATTGTGAAGTCAGCAGCATCCCTGACCTTTACCAACTAGTTGCCAAGAGCACCCCCAGTTGTGATAACCACAGATGTGTCCGTAACTTTTCAAATGTTCTGTAGGGAAGAGACAAAATCTTATTAACATTTTATATTTGACTTTTCTAGGATATATCTTTCAAAATAAATCATTATCTGTCCTGTTAATATCGATTCAAAACGTGTGCACTTTGCTGACTCCAGGATGTCTGGATGTCAGGTCCAATTGGAGTTCACACATTTCTCAATTTACTTCTCCCTCTTCTTTTAGCTACACCTTTGCTCAAAAGATGCCTAAAGCATTCTGTGAGATGATGACTAATATTTTCTTTTCTCCCTTCATCTCTCTTTCTCTTTTTCTACAAATACCTCGGATTACATTGTATTTACTAGCTTGTGGTAATTCCAAAATTCTTACCTTGTGGTTTTTAATTAATTCCAATTTCATGAATCCTGGGGTTTAACTTTGACTTTTTCTCATTTTTTTTTATATAGACTTTGTGATGTCAAGTTGTCTTATTCACTTTGTTTCAAAGTTCTGCTCAAGAGTAGGTGCAGGTTATAAAATGGTAAAGTCAGTTTGATCCCAGTTTTGTCTACACACTCCATATACACATGCATGTGCACGCACGCGTGCGCGTGCACACACACACATACATACACACACAAGTGCAGAAAAATATTTTGGAGGGATATATTATAAAGTGTAATCCTTACCTAAATGGGACTCTTAGTGTTTTTTCCCTCTTTTTGCCATTTATATTTGCTAATTTTTCTAACAATAAGCATCTTGCTTGTGCCATTAAAAAAAAGGAAAAAAAGATTTAAAAGTCATTGTCAAGCTTCTTGAAATATCAGTGCAAGCTATGGCACCCATTCACTGATGCTGTTAATAGTAACAAGAGTTTTATTTGAAATGGCACTTATTTTTGGAAGACACAGGACAACTGAGTCACTCATCATATTTTAGGGGAAAGGATGAAACAAGAAACCCCAAAGGAACAGGTGGAGATTTGCTAGGCAGATTTCTTGTCTTGTACTGAAAGCTTTTTGGGTCAAGATAAATGTATGTGTATGAGCTCAGATGGAACTTTCCTGAGCTCCTGATGGGCTGAATTTAGCAGTGAGCTAAGGCTCCGGGTCACTTAGCGAGTCACCTGGCAGAGAATGGCTAGTGTATCTTGGGGCTTTGTATATTTAAAAGCTGTCCAGCAAGCACATTGTGTTCCTAGAGCACCCTCAGCTTGCCTGTCTCCAAGTGGCTCAACAATACCAAATACTTCCCCAAAGCACTATCCGTGGCCCAGCCGGTTCCATGAAGTTCACAGAGTCTAGTTCCTTAAGGAATCACAGCTCACAGGCAGTCATGCTCTGTTAAAACACGCCAGGAACTGAATTGTATCGTCTGGTTCCTGTGTACTTTTAGAAATCAAAGTTCCCCTGAGGGAAGCCCTTTGTGCTTGATTGAGCACATATTTATTTCTTGTCATCTTGTACATCGTAAGATGCTGTTATGAGGAGAGGACTATTTGTGACAGCAGAATTTGGTAGAGGAGAATAATGGTTGAATGTAGCTGTTTAACTCTGTGTGCACAGTTTGATCAACAGTGTGTTTAGCACCAAGCATGGGTTGTTTAAGAAGAAAGAGCAGAGGCTTGGGAGACAGATACATCAGATTCTGAATCCAATTTCCATCATGTATTGTAATATCTTACATATATGATGAATTATTTAACCTTCTGCAGCCTCAGTTTATACCTCTCTAAAATAGGCACAAAGTGTATTTCCTCTTAGATTTATTGTGACGATAAAGACACAGAATGCATGTAAGTAACAGCTTGGTAGATAGCAACTGTTCAATATTCCTTTACCTCTGGTCAGTTTCTAGGTTTGTTGCCTACAATTAGCATAGGCCAAGAAGTCATAAACTTAGTTTGTAAAAGGACAGAGAGTAAACATTTTAGATTTTTGTGTACTAGAAGGTAAAATTGAGGTTATTATGTACATTATTATATAACAAGGAGAAAATACATCTCTGCCAATTATTATTGATGAAATTAAGAGTCTTATCATAAAAACAAAGTAAAATATTTTCTTTTTCTGTGGCTTCTTTTAAAACTATTTTCTAATATAGACCTACTAATAAAAATAAAGAAATTATTTCTTAGGAGATAATATTTTACTTAATTAGGGTTCAAAGTTAGTGTTCCCTAACATCAAGTTAATGGCCAGTAGTCATCTGTACAAACCACTCCTAACTTTCAGGGAATATAAAAAAACAGACAGAGGTCTGAATTTTCTCCTCAAGCTATAGTATGCCAATTCCTCCTACAGATAATTTATTAATAATTCCAATCTCTGCTTGTGTTCTGACCCTAATTATCAGTGATGAGTAAATAATTTGAAATCACAACTGACATATAAACAACTGTTAGAAGGGTACAATCTGGAGAGGAGGCTGAAATAATTATAAATTTAAATAAACACGTTCTTGGAAGCCGACAGAAGGCTTAGTCTGATTTAATCAAATAAATTTTTAAAGAATATCTCCCTTTGTGGCTGAAATCTGGGAAGCAGTGGGAAGAAATTATCAGGCCACACAAACTGACCACCTACAAAGAGAGCAAGCAGTGAATGGTTATGAAAACAGACGGTTACTCTGCTTTTGATCAAGTAAGAAAAGGACATGCCTATTTTCAATGATGGGGTCGTTAAGGCAGGGATTAACATTTGGCACATAAATATCAGAGGGTCTCTTCCTGTTGCCCGTTTGCTGACCTGGGTGCGTAGATGCAGTTTTATCTAGTTAAATTCCCACAAATGCACAGGTGAAAACAGGATCATAAGAATATTATGTGACATATTCTTCACATAAAGAGAGCATACATTAGTAGAAAGTTGATATTATCGGTGAAAATTATCCAATGGAATAGAGAAGATCAGTGTGGGAACTAAGATAAAGCAAGGCAGCACCGTGTTTTGATAATTGAGTTGTAAAGAGAGCAATGTCCAAGTTTCTGACAAAGACCAAGAAGGGACTGAGGTATACAGAAAGGATCCAGGTAGAAAAACTCTTATTATTTGTATGGCAGAAAAGGTTGATTCCACTGTAGCACATAGTTTGAAATTTGAGGAAAGCCTTTGGGTATTAACGGTGGCTGCCATGCTGTGGCTACAGATGTTTAGGGCAAGAATTCAAAAATTTGAAGATAGTTGACTTGGGAAAGTCACACTTCCTGTGATTAACTTGTCCTTGGACAAACAGTGAGTTTTGAGGCAGAAATATTTTAAAATGTATAATTTAAACTAAAGAGTAATTTTAGCCAAAGGGTATTTAGCAAATGAGCTTTAATGGTAGGTTTAAAAATACTTCTTCTCTGAGCTGTTGCTAACACATATTTTCTCCATTTGTGTGTCAAGAGAACACAGAGTAAATGAATTTTCTTATATTTTAACTAGCAACAGGAAATTAAATACGCAATTTAGGTAGGTATAAATGTCAAAAAGAAAAACTGAAGTATACTTCCAAGCAAAATTTATTAGATGTCTACTCAAGAAAAACACAATGACCTCTGCTTGTAAGAATTCAAAGTCAATTACCTGAAATCCAGGTATGAATATTTTTCTTTTTAAAATCAGATACAGAGTAGAAACAGTACTTTTTTTTAAATATGACAGGCAACAGATATTGAAGTCTTCTCTCATAAATGGCATCAAAGAGAATTATTCATTTATCAGCAAATCTGCATGCAGTTGACTTAATTTCAAACCCCAAACCTTTAAAGTATAAAGCTGATTGTGAACTTGATGGTAATCAAGGTGGTCTACTCAAAAATGCTTCTTTATTTTCTTCCTAAAGAAATTCCTCTGTAATCATTATTTATATACATTTCAATTTGGCTGCTAAGATATTTTAAACTCATAAAGTTTTGCATAAGTGCTACCTTACAGAATCACACTATCAAAGGGTGTGATCTGTGAGATAGGTAAAGGGTATTCTGCTGAAAGTGTTTTAGCAAAGTTTAAGTGCAGGATAAAGATCAGATTAGGAAATCCCCCTGCTTTCTCAATGACTAAATAGTCTGTACAAAAAAGAACAAACATATGTACAAAATTCAAGAGTCTATGTATTGTGAAAAGATCAATCATTGTCCACGGAAGAAATGCCATAAAAAGTTTTGTTTATAAGGTGCTCAAGATCCAAAGATGAATAGTTCTTATGCAAAGTCATAAGAAATACAAAGCTAGTTCTCAGGGTATGTGTAATTCAGGCACTGTTAACCTTATTAAATCTTTCAGGTCCAATGTAATTTTGCAAATTTAGGGCAAAAATATTACCTGAATGATTTAACATTGTCTCTAAAAAGTGCCTAATTTATTCCTAGGAAGTATTTTACACATACCAGGAAAATCAGGCTCAACATATTCCTGTTCTCAAATATAGCCAGGATTCTGGGTTCCACTGAAGAAAAATAATTACTATAGTAAAAATAATTGTATTGATCATAATCCTTGCTAAAACCAGCCTTAATACTTGTGATGCTTCTGAAGTACTCTATTTCTATAAAATAATATGTGGGATTCTTTTACATTTCCATAAAATGTACAACATATCATATGGATTATATGTTCTCATACAATCTCAAATGCGCCTGTGTACACACAGTGAAATCTTACCTACTAATATTGCTTACAGATACTTTCAAGTGTCTATATTAGAATAGTTCTTTGTACCTCTAACACTGCTTTCATTTAAATTTTATCAGATAAATAAAACACTAAGAGCTCATTGTTCATGATGCTGATGATTACATTTTAATATAAAATAGCAATGCAACTTTACAACACAATGTTTTTTTTTTCTTTTAGCCTAGCTAATCCTCTTGTATTCTCATGATAATTACCAAAGGCTCTTATTCACTCACTGTTTGCACTTCTAAAAAGTACAAAAAAAAAAAAAACTGCAGGAAAAGACTCCTATTTGAAAACTTACATTCAATCAACAAAATCACACCCATCCAAATTAACTTTCCTACTCTTGCTTTAGATTTTATAGTCACTGTGCATATAACAACATATAAGTGCAGGCAAACGATAGCTGAAGTACAGTTGTCATATAGTGTAAACCAGGACACTAGGCAAACTTGTGAAAGGAAAATAGAATGCCAAGCTAAGAATGTGAAAATACAAACCACAGCATTTAGGAATAAGCAATCTTCTGGTTGCCCCAGGGGAGACCATCTTTCAGAAATTTCCAAGTACAACCATGAGACCAGAGAGCATCCTGGATACACTTTCTTTTTGGCTTCAATATTTTACCTTTTCTAAGAAAAACGATTTTCTTTCTGATCCCACACATTGACATTTCAAAGTTTAGGGCAGAAAGCAGGAATATACACTTTCACATGAATGTAAGTCTGCCACGTTCCCCCCAAGGCTCACAGTGGCAGTTACTCTGCTGGTGGTTTGATGGTGGCAGGTGGGGATGGTGATGGCGTATTGGAAACTATAAGGCATGACAACGAGAGGCCTTCAGGGATGTCTCAGGCAAGTTTTATGCAGACGTGTTGCTGAAATGCGGCATAAATAAGGAGGGAGAGTGATTCACAGCCTCTTGACATAGTTTCCGGGGAAAGTACCAAAGAATTTGGTTCTTCTTGAGGTTCCTGAAAATAGAAGCAATAAATGAAAAAGGTGTGACAACAAGGAAATATCAGTTCATATCTGTAGACTTGAGCGCTTTCAACCTGCAAGGCTTCACTAAGAGATAAAGCCCTGAAGGGTTTTGGAAAGGATGACAGAAAACTCACTTTAAGACAACAAGAAGAAAAAACAAGCAATTTTAGTTGTGCTGCCTGATGTTTTCACTGCCTCATAAGCCTCAGTGATTGCTTCTGGCACACCAGGCTTGCTTGAAAGAAAAGCTCAGCCTCTTCAGCTAAGGGGAAAGACCACCCTGTGGGGGACTTGGGTGGTGGAACTCGTCACCATGCTGCTAAACAAGAGCAAGGAATGAGAAATAAATGTGACAGGATAACTGGAAAAGTGCAAGAGCAAGTGTTGGTTCAGGGCAAGAGGCTTCCTCAACACAGGTGCCAAATTAAGGCATTATCTGGACTCCGACAATACCAGTAGAGCTTTATTATCTCATTCTCAAAGCACTGCCAGAGTCCTTAATAAAATATGGAAAATGTGAACAATTTACAGAGTCACTAAAGAAAGAAAAGATTAGCCACTACTTGTGTGTTTATGTGGGGGTGGGGAAACAGTTTCAGTCATTGGGCATCATTATAATTACCTTTGGTTTCAAATACCATGATTCCTTGGAGATTTTTTTTGTGAAAGTTGATGCACCAAAAGCTCACTTAGGATTTCTAGCACAATTAGTGTCAATATGGTCTATCAAATTCCATTTCTCATTAAATTTTAGAATTTATCATCTTCATTTGGTTACCATTATTCCACACTCCTAAACCCCTGCCCCATGAAGGCCAGCCATTTTTTTTTTCTGGATGGGAATTATTATAAATAGAATCAGAATCTTGGGGCTGTAAATGTGGCCTTAGTCCTTTCATTTTCTTGGAGATAAAAACTGGCAGAAAATCACACATACTGGAAGCAGTAAAGACTAAAGAGTAAAAAGGCAATGGTTTGTACATATGTATATGCATATGGGGATTATAGAATGCATATGAATGCAGGAAAGATTCAAAGACATTATGAATTCAACGAAGGTTTGACTATCACAGTGAACCATGCAGGAGAGCAAATGCAAGCAAATTGCAGCCAGATGTGTCTGAAAAGAAATGGACACGTACCTACAAACCATCCATCGTCACATTTTTCCATCACATCAATGACATCACTTTCTCTGAGTTCCAGCTCATCTTCATTCCTAGGAGTATAGTTATACAGAGCCTGAAACCTTAAACAGGACAAGCGTGTTTTAATTTTTTTTTTTTTACATCTTTGTGCAATCGAACATAGTGCAATATTCATTTTATTTTTAACATTTCTATTCTTGTTAGCATTTTAAGTAGTGTAAATCTTTGGCAAGCATGTAAAGTAAATAGAAAAATTTAGGTCTTTTTATGGGAATGATACTACCCAAATAACATTTCGAAACTCACAATGAAGAACATTCATGGAAGATTATAATATTCATGAACTGGATGAAAATATGTTAACATTTATAGGTCAGACCTACATTTTAATGTTCAAGTTATCTAAAGTTGATTATTTAAATACTACATAACAAGCAGAATGCAAAAATAAATGATATTTGTATTATTCAGCTATAATAAAAACAAGAAGGAATCATAGTTTTTTTTTGTTTTGTTTTTTGATATCAGAGATTGACCCCAGGGGCACTTAACTACTCAGCTACATCTCCAGCCCTTTTTTGTATTTTATTGAGAGACAGGGTCTCACTGAGTTGTCTAGAGCCTTAAATTACTGAGATTGACTTTGAACTAGTGATCCTCCCGCCTCAGCCTCCTGAACCGCTGGGATTACAGGTGTGTGCCACTGAGCCTGGCTGGAATCATTGTTTTAATAGTCATAATCATTAATAACTGATGGTTGCAAATTGAATTTTTAAGTGATTCTAATTGAGATTCACAAAATGTTTCAGATGCACATCTTCTAAATCACTGTGTGGGAATTACTTTAAAAGGGAAGGTTTTTTTTGTTGTTGTTTTTTTTTCATCAGGAGATCTCCTTAAAGCAGATTAATTTAAAATCAGTGCATTTTCTGAGGATTTAGAATTTGCAAATCACCTATGAAGTTGAGTGGATGTAGTCTATGCTCAGTTATCACTGAGTCAATCTTAAATATTAGATTATGGACCTAAATGGCTCTGGGGCTGGGGATATAGCTCAGTTGGTAGAGTGCTTGCTTGCCTTGCATGCACAAGGCCTTGGGTTCAATCCCCAGCACAATCACAAAAAAAAAAAAAATGGTTCTGGAGAAATTGTGTTGAATTTAAAATTTCTTTGGAAAAAATTACTAATAGAATTCTATCATTTTTTTCTCCGCCTGAATTCTTTGAAGAGATACATTATGGTGACATTGATTAGTAACAAATTCAGACACTGAATTTGTGGTAACAAAATAGAATATATTTTAATGACTATTAGAATGGACTGGCATTTTGAAAAGTAAAGACAAAAATTATAATAGTTGAGAAGGTCAGGAATAATTTGTTTGGCAGTAAACATAAAAACTTATTCTTAATATTACTAAGTATTACCAGCACTATGAGGGGAATTTTTTAAAAAATTGGTGAATTTGATTCTGTTGCTCTTTGTAACCATTATATAATTCTACTATTTTTTGTAAGAAAATAAAAACAACATTCTAGGGTATTTTGGAGTTCTTTAAAGCACTTTGAAAAAATTGGTAAGAATGAGTTCTGATCAGGAACATTAATGATTTATTTCTAATTGCTTTATTCGGTCAGAAAATCATATTTTGGTAGAATAAACAATTCTATTGCTTGAACTCAAATATGGAGTCATAAGTAAGGAACACTGATCCACTAGTTTCTCTCTCTGTTCATGAGCTTTTTCAGCTGGATGGATATGGATAAAGTTGGCTTCAGGGAACTCTAGGAAAGAGCCACTAAGATACAGTGTCTAACAGCCTCTCTTAAAAAGCCCTGTCCTATACCAAAGCCTGAAATTCCAATAACAGAGATTTCTTTCCTTATTGATACCTTATCCTTCTAGCAAACTTATTTCACCCACTTATGTTCTTTTGAGAATAGTCTTCTGGGTCTTTTGTTGTGGGAGGATTCTGATGGTGGGCCAAGTAAAGAAAGGTAGGCAGGTTCCCAGAGCAGGGGTGATAAAAACTGCCAGGTGTTAACGGAAACAAATCATTTGGATGTTTGGGTAAGGCTAGCCTTGAAAGGAGTAGTCAAATTATTTTGTTGTATGTATTGACTTGGTTTTGAGGCTGGCAAGGTGAAGGAATGCTATCTTTTGTATATTCATGGGGGATACTGCTTTCAACATGGTGTCTTTTCCAGTTTCACATCGGAGGGAAACAGTCATTTCCAGGCTGCTATTTTAATAGGTATATACTGCATCCCTCAGTTTGGTAAAACTGATTCTGTGACTGAGCTTCTCAGGCCTCTTTAGCCTTTACCCAGGCACATCTCCAACCACTTACGGAGACAGGCCTATTTAAGGCCACAAACCCCAGCTGCTTGAAGAATCTCAAGGTCCCCAAAGCTAACAGACCAAAATTGGCAAGAAGTCCTACTTCATTTTTTGTATGATAAAAGCCAGCATGCTTGTCAAAATTTACTTACCATTCTGGTTTAATTAGACCACAAAAAAAAAAAAAAAGAAATTTTATGGAAACATAAACAAACCTTCCGGAAATCCTCCTACCTCTGCTGGCTTTCAAAAATCAGTATTGCACGACAGGAAATGCAGTAATTATGATTAAAAATGCTGTTTTGAAAGATGTGTTGGTGAAATGAATGATGGTGGTGGGGTCAGGATGCCTCAGAAATAAATTTGTCTTTATATAGGAAATGCTGAGCCAAACTAGAAACTCTCTGCACAATTTTCTATAACATATTGCACCAAAACTGAATTGTAGTGATATAACATTATATTCCCACTTTTGCTCCAAAACCTAATTTTTAAATGAAGGACATGAAGCAATACCCCCAATGAATCTGTAATCAAAATAGAAATTTAATAAAGAATGTTTTATACATGGTCCAAAGCAGGACTTGGAAAATGTGTCTTCTCCCACATGTGGGGTCTCTGGTTTCTTAATAGCCAAACAACCACAGTTGTCTATGACATAAAACAGTGTAACAGAAGACACTTAGTCATTCATCAACTCCTTAAAAGCTGTTTAAAAGAACATGTTGGTAATGCTATAAACCTAGACATCCCTGGAGTCTATATTTTTAAATTTTATTTATTTATTTATTTTTGTGATGGGATCTTATCATTGTTTGCATCAATAAGAGAAGGAACAGAAACTTCAGAATCACAAATTATATTTGAAGTTTCCCAGTTAAATTCAAATGATTATTTGTGGTGTGGAATTTCCTTCAACTAAAACACCTTTCTGTCTGTACTCTGTGAGAGCCAGTCTCTGTGGGAGCTGGGCTCTAAAGAGGATGCTTTTAGTAAGTTTCAGGTCTAGGATCTACAAGGAGCAAGGGCTTGGTGATGCTCAAGACTCAGGCCGCACAGCAGTTAGAGTGGACGACCTGTCTCATGGGTGAAATGGGGAAGAAAAAGCTACCCAAGAGAGATTCTTAAAGGCAATGTGTAATACCTTCAGGATGAACTAGCTTCTGTATCAAAGAGAGGGAATTTGAAAGGCATATTCCTGGTGCTGGGGAAGTAATACCTTCTAGCTGAATGACAGTGAGTGTTTTGTTTTAATACTGCCGTTTTCAAAAGACGCTTCTAAGCATGTAACTTTGGAATGATGGTATTAAGGTAGACTTTAAGTCTACTTTCAATCAAGCAGGTGGAAAAACAATATTAGGACATTTTGCATGTGTCTTTAAAACTGTAGTGACTAGTTACATAACCAGCAGGCAGAGGAAGAGACAAGTTTATAAATCTTGGGAATCACCACAACATTGGAAGGTTTTCTTAGTGCATAAATGAAAACCTTCTCTGTTTTCTTTTAAGCATTGCTTTTGATCTCTGTCATAAAAGATGGAGACCACTGCAATTACCCCTAAGTTAAAAGATCTCATGGAAGTTACTTTGATCTCTTTCACTTGCAAAGTTGTGCTATTCTCTGTTTTGGTACATCAATAATCTATATTGTGGGTCAAGGTTAGTCTTGAATTTAGAAGATAAGAAGAATACTTACGGTTCCCCCCCACCTTGAATGTTTTCATGAGTAAACACAGGACGCTGTGGCTGAAATGAAATGATTTTCAATGTAATCAATGTTTAAACTGGTAATAATTAAAAGATAATTTGGGTAATGGCATGGTACTTTTCTTGACATTTAATATTTCCTGTTGTAAAAAACCAAGAGGAAGAAAAACAACCACCAAATAAAGGGTTTCTGCAGGATTTATAATTAAAATATTTTGAAGGGTGCTTTAAATTAAATGAAAATAACCATGGTTCAAATGTTTTGAACACATCCACAATCTTGTCTTCTCAAGCTTTAAGAATTCAGGGTTTAGTCCCATTGATTTTTCAAAGGTCAGGAATATGGCAAGAACGTGGACACCAAACCACTAGAATAGGCAGTATGGACACCTTCACTCAACCTTATTCTCCAGCGTTTTCTCAAACAAGCAGAAAGTAAGCCACAGTTAGCTTAACAGCAGAATATCCACATTCATTCTGTAAACTTTTCCTTCACAGACAACATTTTCACATACAGTACAGGTGACATCCCATGCTACATTTGAAGTAACATTCTCTGCTCTCAATGTGGAGAAGACACATGCATTTTTAAAATGAGAAACAGAGAACTTTTAATAGAATGCAACAAACAATATCCAGGTAACATGTAACATTTTTACCTTGGAAGAGAAATATTGGTAGAAATTCCCAGTGCACTGAACTCTCAAAAGAGTTTCCTTGCTTTTTAAACTAAGCATCAAGACCAGTATCTGTAATAGATACTTATAATATTGGAAATGACAAGCCTTAGCATCCTATATAGCCACATAAATACTTCAATGAACGAAAATTAATACATTTGTTGAATATGTCAAATTTGTGTAATTGACTACCTAACTGTTACCTTTTAGGGAGAGAAATGCATGCAACTCATTCATAATATGTTTCAAAAGTATTTTCTTTTAAAGGACAGTTACATGGTGAAATAACAAAATCAGAGTTTCCATGGCAGTGACTCTTTATTGATTACGAAATTAATTGTTAGATCCATGTCCTTAGACATCAGGACCAGTTCTCAGGTTCCCATAATTATGAATAGATTATTGAGAGGCTTAAAAGTTTTTCCTGCAGATTGTCTATGGAAATACCACTGGCCCAGGCTTGGATGGGGAAATCTGGGATTCTCTGAACTCAATGATCAGTCCCCTTCCTAAATTCTTTATCCAACTGCTTCCCATCCATGCTATCTGGGATACACTACTAAAATGTCAATTTCTGAATCCATTCACTTGAAGCTATTACCAATAGTATTTCACTCAATAGTCCATGCACATAATAACTTAAAATTAAAGTTTGGGTAAGATTACATACACGTGGATGGCTTAAGGCCTTAAAAGAGTTTATTCACATCAACCAATAGAAAATTGTTAACAGTGTATCTATTATTAAAATGATAAAACATTATTTTAAGAATGATTAAGATTAAACCATTTCCAGCCATTTTTGATGATTTAAAATATTAAATCACTTTAAATGTATAAAGAGGCAACTGTAAGTCATCCGTAAACCTATGTTACATTTCTTCAAGTTCTTTTTTAATTCAACAAAACTTTATATATGTAAAATATCTTGCATGCTGAAGTAAAAGCTGTATATATTGTCACTAATACTATGTAATAACTTCCAAGTCTTCTTTTCTGTTTTCTTTTTCTTTTAAATGACTGCAGAATAATGTTCCCTCACATATGTATCCATATACTATATTTTTAACCATTTATTTTTGAAGTTTATTGGCCTAATCTTTTTTTATTTTTGCTATTATAAATAACAATGTTATTAACATTATATTCAAAAGCTATTTTCTTCTTTTAAACTAATTCACAGGAGTAAAATTTCCAGTCAAATTACTATTTATTACTATGTATTAATGCTACATGATTTTGAAAATGTCACATTTATCACTCAAAAGTATTGTGTATATAAAAGAGTCTTTAACGGAGTCTAATTTGCTGTCTTTCAAATAACAACCATGATAGCTACTATTCTTTCAAAAAATTTTCATAGCACCATACGTAGTGTAAGACAAAGAAAAGTTATAGATAAAAATATTATTTGTTCTTAAGAGAAAACGTTTTGTAAAATGTTTCATTATGCTCTAATGATGGCCTGCCTATTTCCACATAGTTATATCATCCTAATATGTTTAAATTGAGTAAATGTTATAATTTATAAAAGGCATTCAGTGTTTGGTGAAAGTGGTTGACTTAATATCATTAAAATGGGAATAACACTTTAAAAATGAAGTTATATATTAAAATAAAAACTCTACTTTCAAAGTTGGTATATCTCCATCACTATAATTCTACCAGTTCACTTTCTTTAATTCAACCTGCTTCTTCAATCATTTACGTGAACTATTCTTTTGACGATTGGATTGGAAGAATTGGGCTGTTGCTGTGTGTGGGTCCCTTAGTTCTGCAGGCCTCAGCATGTCAAGAGCTTGTGTTTCTGGCTGTGTCTGTCAGTAATGTCCTTGCTCTTGACCCTGTTTCCCAATAGGTCTTTTCCTTTCCTTCACATCCTTCAAAACTTGTCTCTGCCTGCCGCCCTTTCTATACTGTTTATACACACAGGCTAGAATTTCTCACAGCCTTAATTAACAGAGAAATTGTGAATCTCTCATAAAACTTTGCAAAACTTCCTTTAATAAGACTCACTCCATGTTAATGGATAACTAGGACCCAATTTGGAGGAAAGGTAACTAATTATCGTTTTTTGAATTAGTTAATTTGTGGGTGTGTATTGCTGGGGATCAAATTCAGGGCCTTGGGCATGCCAGCCAAGTGGTCTGTCATTGAACTGCATCCCCAGCCTGTGAATTAATTTATTTCAAAGGTATTTGACCAATAAGTAGTGGCATAAAAAGTGTTAGTGGTTGTTTATGAGCAGTTATTTATGAGGGCACATTTGTGTCTGTTTGGGGCATTGACTACTTATTCATTTCAGCTTTCTTATCTCTAAAGTCAAGGAGTTGGATGAGATGAAGATTAATCTTTCTCCGCTTGGGGAACTCATAAAGACAACCACATTTCCTCGGCTGTGTAAAGGGGCCTCTCATCAATCTTAGGCATTTAATTGTCAGAGAGCCCTGACAAGTGACATTTACTGGTTAATTCTCACTTGTCTTGGTCACATAAAAACAATAATGGTAATAATTCAGCTTTGTTTTCAGACAAATAAACCAAAACCCAAAGCTATTGGATAATTTCCTAATGTGACAAATAGATTAGAAAACAAAGTGGGATGATAAATTTTACTAACCCTCTTTATTGTATGAAATATTACTAAGATAGGCTAGGTGGCTCAACTTGGTTAATCAACATCTTAATTTTGTCTCTAAGATAGGTGTTTATGCTTTGTAAAGATATTCAAGCAAATTATCTCAGGAGACCATCTTCTGCTCAGTGTGCATGTACCCTAGAATTGGTGCCATATCTGCCCTTGATTGCCACCTAATGGTGAGTAGGGACAGCAACACACTACAAGTTGTTTTTGCCTTCGGCCAGCTCTCACCAAATTCCTTCAGCCTGGATTAATTTTGAAAGGATATTTTAAAGACCACAGAATGATGTGGAATGAGCAATCACCTGTTTTCCTAACCATGTTTTTCCCTTCCCACATTTTACATTCTTGAGCAGGAATCACTTGTCAGCCACCGATGTTTTTGGTCTGTGTTCATTTCTATTTTAACTATCTGCCCAGGCATTTCTATTACTCATAACTTCTTAACAGGGCTGAGATAAATATAGAAGAATATATATTTGTGACATTCTGAGAGGCTTACACGAACTGTGAGCTCCAGAAGACGGTTTTCAAGTTAACACATTACAATCACTGCTCTGGAAAATGTGAGCAAGAATTGAATTGTATCATGCCTATATTTCCTTGATGAATCTTAAAAGTAGAATAAAATTTATAAAATTCAGTGCAGCACCGTGCTATTTTTATGGTACCATAAGTATTTAATTTCCCCCTTAGCAATGTAACAATCTCTTTTTTCTTTTAGTGTAGTTATTTATTTATTTTGGTTGATGAGTAGTTATTTATTTATTTTTTAATGCTGTCAAAGATGAAAGACAGGTTTTTAACACATGCTAACTTTCAAAGCCAGGATCAACCACAAACCACTGCTCATAAAGAAACTGGTTTGACCTATCCTAGATACTCTGGCATCAGAAGAAGATATACTTTCCCTTCTCATGTGAGGTATAGTCTGTCTGAAAACCAATCTATTTATGCTTCTGCAAAGGTATTCCTGGAAGATTCATATATATTTGTGACATTCTGAGAGGCCTACATGAACTGTGAGCTCATCTATCTTTTATGACATCATTGTGAAAATAGTATGAATTGTTACTTTAAATATTGACATTGAAAAATCTTTGAAAGCATGATAAATTGTTCTAAAGTTAAGTCAAGTTTTTCCCAGAAAATGTTAATAGCAGTATTTATCAACATAAATGGCTGACAATCTCCTAATAACAGTACCAAGTTTATGTTTATAGGCTTATTTTTCTTCTTTCTTAAATTATGAAAGTAAACACAACTTTGCACAAGTGGAAAGAAAATAGAATATTTATGGTCCACACAAATGTGTAACCTAACTTGCCGTGACCCAAAGCATTCCAGTTCATTGACCCATGGGGATTTATGGATGAGCTCTATCAATTTTGGAAAAAGATTATGTGTGTGTGCGCGCGTGCGCGTGTTGGCTTGGAAGGCCATTTAAAGGCGTTTAAGAATCTCTACAAACTGACATTCCTCTCTCTCTATGGCAACAGAAGATTGCTTCAGCAACAAAACAAGGTCTTACTATGCAAAGCAAAAAAAAAAAAAAAGCACAAAATGCCATAAACACAGAACAGTATCTATATTTTAAAAATGGAAAAGGAAAACTTGAAATGAAGCCTTTGGGAACTTGAAATGCAGAGCCACAACTTTGTAATTGGCTAGTGAAACTCAACCAGGGCCTGTTGAACTAACAATGGTAAAAGGAATCCTGACGTATGCACAGATGAGAATTCCCAAACTTCTTGGCTGCGTTCCCCGGAAGTGACAGTTCCATTTAGAATCCATTCACTCTAAAGTGCTGCAGATGGTATAGAACTAAGCAGCTAAAGGAACAGTAATTGGACCTTTAAGTTTGATCAAAGCTGTCAAAAAATTGGGAGTACATGGACTCCAAAGAGCAATATTGGAGATAAAAGGAGCATTGAGTGAATGTAGCACTTGTCACGGGAGCAACAAAACATTTGGGAAGGCAGCTATGTTCACCCCTACACCACCAACACAAACAACACATTCTGACACAAGGATCATGAATTAAAATAAATCTGAACAAATTGACATGGAAGCCGACATCACTGAAAGCATGTGAGTTCAATATATGATTGGCAGCAGTTTTGGGTTTTGCACCATACACAGTGACTAAAAAGCAGCAATTTAGTCCAGAAACATGAGACAGATGTAGAAAACCGCACACACTCCTGCCCTTATTTGTATTGTGGGAAACTGATCCTGTCTTTTTTGGATTTGGGAAACCTGACACACACACCAGGGAAGGCCATGACCCCAAGTCTTAGATCAGGATTTTCCTGTTGATCTGATTTCACTGGTCATCATCAGCTGGTAACTTCCTCTCAAGGGTCTCTCTTCAGCCCTACTTCACTGTCAGATCATAGCAAGGACAACTGTGGAAGAGCCAGCCCACTGAAAGGGACAGTGGCCCGGATGACTGTCACAAGGTGGGTGCCATCTGACCCTACCCTGTGGGAACTGCCGCCAGGTGAGCTGCAGGATCTCTTAGACATCACTGGGCTACGAGGAGGTTTACCCAGGACAAATATCTCGCTTTTTAAATCAGCCTGGAAAAGCCATAAGAAGTTAGTTAGTTCTCATCTTCATGATGCAGTCTCAGGAGGAGTTTTTCTATCTGGGTCTTCCCATGCACACCCAGCATGCCAAACTCCCGAATAACAGCAGAGCAGGAAGGGTTAAGAGTCTGCAGACAGCTGTTCTGAGGGCTCCACACAGTGTCTACACTCAGGATCAGAGGCTGCATTGATATGGGGCTCATAGGCACAGCAGAAAAAGAATTAGAGAGAGAAGCTGGCATGGGGAAGGAATTTGAAAGCAAAGTACATGGCTATGAATACAAAGTAAAAATTATCTTTTTTTTTTTTTTTTTTGTCCTGGGGATTGAACTCAGGGGCACTCAACCACTGAGGCACATCCCCGCCCTTTTTGTATTTAATTAGAGACGGGGTCTCACTGAGTCGCTCAGAGCCTCACTATTGCTGAGGATGACTTTGAACTCATGAGCTTCCTGCCTTGGCCTAACTTTTTTAACAGAGTACTTAACTACTGGGTTAAAAATACCCTCAAATCTGACCTGTTTTCTTTGTGCTTATTGAACAGATACAAAGTGAGACGGAAACTCATCAAATTTCTTGGAAACTGTCAGGAGGAAAAATTTTCTAATAGCATGTATAAGAAGAGATGTTTTTTAATGGTGAAATATAATTAAATACTAAATATTGCCCTAACTAAAGCTTGATTGTTTCAGCATTTTTTTTTTTCAAAGTAAGATCTTCACTGTGACAGTAAATAAGCCAACCATGTGTGGGAGTAGATTTTACGAGGGGGCAGGATCTAGTAATATAGGGTCTGGCATTTGATTTAGCTTAAAAGACCTTTAGTAGAACTAAAAGACGTTTAAATAAAACGTGTGGTTTTCTCATTTAGGGGAAACTTAACAATAACTATTTATAATTGTCCTCAAATCAATAGTTTCTTGGGATGAAATGAGCTTGGCAGGTTTGCTTAAGGGTGGTAGCGGGAGTGTCTGATGTTCTCTGATATCCGTTTTCTTCTTCGCCTTCAGTAATGGGACCCAGGATGTTGGACAAGTTCATGGCCATTCTGAGTAAAGATTACATTTCCTAACCTTCTTTGTACTCAGATGTATTTGTATGGTAAGTTCTGAAAGATGCAATACAGGTAATTTCTGGGTATTTCCTGGATTTACTGGTGACTATGAAGCCACCATTCCAATCTGGAACATTCTACGTTTATGTCAGAAATGTATTTTTGCCAGGTTGAAGCTAAAACTATTTTGAGTTTTCTGGGACTGCAGGAATTTTGATTTTGATGAATACAGTGGTTCTATAATATCAATGCTGACAGAGGGGGGAAAAACGATGTGGACAGTAACAGCTAAAAAGATCAGTTGAACATAGAATTGGAGCCAAATTCTGTGTTGGAAACTGCTCAAGGGGCTCAGATTGGATGGGGTTGCTTTAGGATGATGACGTCCCTGTGGGACCATAAGAAATGAGTTTCTTGGAAGAAATCCAAGAAAAAACTGTTCTCTATCTTCATTAAGTGCTTTCATTGCAATTTGAATTCACATTCTATAAGTCTCTTCTACAAAATATTCTCTAGGATGTAATGAAAAGTACATCTCAGAGAGGATTGATTTTACAGTAATTTTTATTATAAAAACTAATTAATTTGAAAACATACTGAAAAAACTAGGGAAAAAATCTTGGATTTGGATTATTTATACATCAAATTTACAATTTGTTTATCTTTCAACATTCTATAATCCATAAAGTGGTAGTCAATTTTACTTTTATGGATTGCACATGACAGATTTTTCATGGTCTGAGAATATAATTTTAAAGAATAAAATGACATTGAATTAACCTAGGCTGAATAATGGCTGATAAGGGTTGATAAAATTGTTATTGCAATTATTTCATGCATTCTCTGCTGTACTTATTAAGATTATTAAAGTGGTATTTTCTCTTTGATTTCAGTGCTAGGTTTCTTTCTTTGCAATAAGTGTAAAAATTCAGAGTTGATTCAATTTGTATTTATATTTACTCAGCATGAATAACTCCAGCCAACTTATATTCTTTCTATGAGTAGGAAAATAGATTTATAAGGTTTTAAAAAAAACTCAATGGGAGATTAAATATCAAGATTTGCTCCCCAATGTAAGATAAAATCTTATAGAAAAACATTTACATTTTCTCTGGAGTTAGTTATTTTATGTAGTTATTAAAGTATTCTTTTGATATCTCTGTTCTCTCATATCATTCTATAAGCATCTGAGACCTGAAGAATTTATGAGATGAACTAGGTTCTTGCAGGAGAATAAAACTTTCTAAATTTTAGTTTTGTCCTTGATGCTACAAGGTCAAGTCCTCTGTCTGGTCTCTAAGTTGGAGAACTCAGATTCTAAGGTTCCTTTTTCACTCACTGATAAAGCTTAAAGGCCTGATGAATTAGTACTAAAAGGCAAGTAATAAATACATTAGCTTTAAAAATAAAACCACAGAAAGCAAGGGAGACAATTCTTAGCCTTAGACATTTTATAAAGTGGCATTATAGTGCTTAAATTTTTTTCTAATTATTTTCTGCCAGTAACGGTAAAATCTCTAAGAACAAACAGCAAATAGTCTTTTAAGTATTTCAGTTTTCAAAAGTTCCTTCCACACCTAAATGAATTCACAGAGATGGACTGTTCTGGTGGAGGGATGTGATAACACAGATGTTGAAGACTGTATAAATGGCACTGTTCAGGTGTTGGAGTTCCCTAACATAAAAACTTGGCTCTACCAAAGTTTTAACTTTCATCTGCAGAGACCCCCATTTCATGTTCAAAAGACTAAATATGAGGATGAGTTCTCATTTGAAATCTGTCATCTTTGCCAAAAGGGAAATATTTCAGGATCTTTCTGAGCCTAGAAGCAAATCTTTTCTGTGACGGACTGATTTCGTGTTGTGATGATCATTATCTCTTTCCAAGGCCAGTCATTAATTTTGTTAAAAAATTTTAAAAATATGATCTTAAGGAAGAGTTCAATACCAACAGAGTTGCCAGCCTGCAAGTGTCAGAGATGGATGCTTTGTCAATTGCAACAGTAGAATCATCCTACCTACATCCCCATTTACTCCACCTTTGTGAAAGGTCTTGGCTCAAGACAGTCGATGACAAAGACCATTCTGCTCTTAGGCTCTGCTGTTCCTGCTGATGGGTGGGAGGGAAATGATGGGAGGTAATGAATTTACTAGGAAGTGGGAGAGAATAACAGGCACAAAGCTTACACCTTTGAATGGGATGGTTCTCAAGCTGACTCCCAATACAAAAATCTAATGATTGTTTTTTATGATAATATAAATTTTAGTTTGTTCTTCTCTTCAACCTGGGTCTAGTTACTATGAAGATATAACTTCTAAATTTTTGAACAGAGGCCATGCTATCATGTTAAAAGTTAGCAATCGGTACTCATATAACTTTTTAGAGCTTGTAAGATGCCACAGATTCTAAATGCATACATCTACTTGAGTTGATTTAAAAACATGCAGTAAGCCACACTCAAGACTCAAGATGCAGTTACCTTTAATTTTGGTGAACTTATTTCCTGTTGATAAGAATATTTAGGGAGGAGAGGAGAGTAGGGCTGGGTAGGCTGAGAAAGTGTAGAGACCAGGTCAGAAACAGAGGCCAAGGGAGAATGGAATGAAGGGGAGGAAGGCAGATGGCTGGGAAAAGGTGTAGACGCTCCATCTCCCGAAGAAAATGAAGGTGGCTTAAAGATTGAGGAAAAACAAGACGTGATTATTCACATATCCAGAATGAGGCTGCAAAGTCTTTAGAGAATATTCTCCAAACTGAAATTAATTTTGAAGTTATCCTGGGAAGTGATATTTATGATACATTCTTGCTTTGTGCTTTTTCTTTTGAATTTGATTCAGAAGTCCCAATGGGTATAATTGGTTTAAATTGGGGGTGAGGAGATAACGTATGTATTCTACCATTTCATGTTTATTTGAAAGCTTCTACTACATGTGAAGACAAAAACTATCTACAACCCTGTAATGACCCTTTGTAACTTGCTTGGAGAGTAGGTCACAAACTCTAAGTATCACTTTAGAAACAAGAGAAGTGATGATCTCTCTGTGTGATGTGAACTGGCTACTGGGCTCCCCCCATAAGGCATATGCCAAGCCTGGTGTACTGTTTGCAACAGGCAGATAGCCTGTGAATTGAGCCACTTCCTGTGAATTGAGCCACTTACCTAAAAACATCTTAATACTGATTATATTGAAGGGAAAATTAGTTATTAAAGAACTCCTTTAGAAACATGTTTAACTTAGTGAATTCTCTCTGTGATTGATGAAGTAGTGTGTCTGTTTTATGCAAAGGAAGCATGGCAGGGTTTTTATTTTGGAAATAGAGGAATCATGGGAAAAAAAGTAACTGGCATAGAAGCATATTATGAACCTTTCTTTTTATTTTATAGTTTCAGTACTTGCAAGTAATTATATTTTATTTTTTACTTGCAGAATGCACATTTGAGAAATCAATTTATTTTTTTAAAAAAAGAGAGAAAAGTGTACGCATGAACGTTTTAGGGAATTTTCTCTCTTTGTGATTAACGCTGTTGTTTGATGTCCTTTGTTTGTATGAAGAAGTTGTGGAACATAATTCTTAAGTAGTTACCAACTTGAAGACAATGACCTCTCCAGAAAAATCAAAAAATGATGGAAGGACTATTTGTCTTTTTATTTATTTTATATTATTATAAAATATAAAGTTATATTTTATGTTATTTTACTTTTTTGCAAAGTGCCATCACATGAGAGGTGTAGTCTACTGTTCTTTTGTCTTGGAATTGGACTGATCTGTCTTTGCATCAGCTTCCTCATCTATATAGTGCAGATAATAATATTTCCCATCTCATTGGGTTTCAAAAATTAAAGATGTAGAGTGTTTAGAAAACTGCCCGACAGTAAGAGCTTCAACATTAGCTATTGTTATTAAAACTGGAAAACTATAAAAGGCTACATATTACAAAGACTTTTAAAATGTGAATTTGTACTCATAAAGAAATAATCTGGTGCTGGAATTATATATTTGCACCATTTTATTAAAATATGGAGTGTTTTCATTCATTCTTCCACCCTGACTCACACAGTGCTTGTTCTTTTTGTAATGAAACCTGTTAAGGCAGTATCAGTAGATATTTACTAATGTGATTAACTATCCTAGCTTAGTGCAGTAAGCCTGGTTAGTTGTTGGGTTGTTAGGCAAAGTTAAATACCTCATGACTGGATTTTGCTGCTTTGCTGTCTTCCTTAGAGATCCTAGGATCTGTTGGGATGCCTACTGGATATTTTAGGCAGCCATGTTTCTCCTTTTCTTCCTCCTCTTCAATGTGCAGCTCTGGTGTCACCTCTGTGCCATCATGGCCACACCACAAGACACCGTGTTCTTGAGATTCTGCTGGCCACCTCTGGATGCCTGACACAACCCCCTCACAGATTTCCTCATCTTCCTCTCCAATGACAGGGAGGGTTTCAGGCAAGGAACCCACATTGGTACAGGCAGAGGACACAAATTTATCACCCAGTACTTCAAGAACCCTTTCAGGGTCTGAAAAGCCTCTCTTCATTTTCTTCCCATCTGCAAACTTGTTTCGGGTGGTCTTTATGGGATCCTGAAGTGGCTTTGTATTGTAAGGCTGGGCTGCAACTGGGGTCACGCTCACGTGGGGGGAAGGTGACAGAGAGTGACGTGAGTCAGCAGCTAGGGATGCTGAAGGCAATGGAAGGAGAACAGGAGGCTCCTCCTTAATTTCAAGGATGATCTCCTCCAGGCCATTTGGTTTGGCTTGGTCGCCTGGTAAGGTTAGAGCGCTAAACTTTTCTAATTCATCCAAGAAGTTGTCCAGAAAAGAAGATGGTGTTGGGGACAAAGAGTTTGCTGGTGGATACCCCTCTGTCGGGGACAACCACTTCTGGCCATTTCTCTGGAAGGCTCCTTTGTCTAAGCCAGGTGAAGCTTTGTGCATGGGAGGAAGGGCTGGTTCGCTGGAAGCCAACTTAGAAATGAGCAGGGATTATGAAGTTAAAAAAATAGGCAAATAAAATAATAATAATAATGAGTAAGAACATAGAGACAGAGAAAGGCAGGAAAGGTATGGTAATGAATATAAAAATTAGTCTATGTTTAACATGGACATGGATTTTAAGATATTTGGAATATACCTAGATTGGAAGAAATTGTGTTGAAATTTAAATACATACAATCCATTTATGCTAATTTAAGAAAGCAACTTGAACAATAAAACACTACTCGTTTTGGAAAAGATTGTGTTACATGAGAAGATAAAGTGGTCATAGAGTATGAGGACTGACATCAAAACCTTTAAGAGATTTAATTTAATAGTGTACTTCATTTAGATGATATGCAGTCTTTTAAACTGTGATTCAAAGTTATTGTGGAAAATGTTAATGTAAAATGAGAACCAACAGCTAAGGGTTTTTTTATGTGTGTTTTATTCCTTAAGTTTATCTACTGTTCTTGCTTCCTTAGGCATTGCCCAATCTTTTGAACTCTCAAGACTTCCTTACTCATGTTTTCAAGGTCATTATGATACATCACATGAAGTATTATGGACCATTATACATGAACATATTTCTAAATGAATAAGTTCCAAAAATACGTTTCAAGAACAGAAACCCATAACCAGAATAAATTGAATTCATATAACTACTGCTTCAAATTAAAAAAAAAATATCCAAAGTAACTGTTTATACAGAAAAGAAGAAGATGCTAATGGAATAAACTTCTGCTTGTCTCCTATTCTGCCTCCGAGGCTTGACATTTTATATAAGCCCAAGGGAGTATAATTTATGAAGCTTAATCTTAATGTATATATATCTTAATATTACTGATGTAGTTTGGATATTTAAACAAAATGGTAAATTTGAATTTTTGTGCAAGTTCATGAAAAGTAGTTTAGAAGTTCTTGCTTAGCAATGTCTCATACATTGATCTATCTGTGATGGACAAGAAAACGTGCTGTACGTATATTCTGATGTTTTAGTACTTTCCAAGTAGATGACTTGTTTGGAAACAAAAAATTGTCAAGAAAGATTCTGGAGATGCACTTTCTAGTCGATTGTTTAGGACAATACTTCACACATACAGCGAGGACTCTAGGACCTTAGGCCTTAGTATGTGTAAGTACACATCAAATTCCCACCTAACTTTTGATTTCTGTGGCTTATAATAGGAATGGGACATTAGATGAATTTATTTAGTTTTTCTTTTTTTTAAAAAAAAGAAATATGATGTTGTTTCAGCAAGGAGTACCAAAAATGGCACAAAGTCTCATAAAACTCATCTGAGCATGTTACTACAGGGTACTCTAAGCTGCTTAGCACTTGATACAAAGTGAGCCTGTACATGTGAACTGTGTGGAAATCCATTCCTGTTAAGTCCTGTAGGTGTTGAATTTTAAGTGCTCTACTACTGAGCTATACCCCCAACCCACAGATGCTGAATTTTCAACAACATATAAATTAAGTCTTATTTGAGGGTCTATAGAAGTTCATTTATTGTTTAGAGTTCTATTTTATGGTCTTTAGTATATATAACAAAAGTTTTTAATAATTAGATTTTGAAAGTCTTTGAAACTCACAATAATTCAAGATAACTACTTCTGACTCTCTTTTATGGATAGGATTATTATTTGGGTGAGAAAGAAGGATCTTTAAATTCCTTATCATCATTATTATCATTATACTACATTACACCACTATTACTATTGCTATCTGCTACTACTATTATAAGTGCCATTTGTACCATAGACTTGGTTATATCAAAAGTTGTTAGGTATTTCAGAATACCTATATCACAAAAATGTACCCATAATACAAAAGTCATACTAGTATTCTACTTTCTTTCTAATGGGATTCTATTGTACTAAAAGCAAAAATATCAGAAATAATATCAACTTACATTTGAGTCTCCCCTAAGATGGAAATACTATGTCAAGAAACATCATTTAAAATTGTCAAAGGGTGATTTGAAAATCATTAATGAGCTCCTATTTGCAAATATCAGTTAGAAAATAAAAGATGTGACATTACTTTGAGTCTCATCATTTGAAAATATCTAACATTTCTCTTCCTGAAAATAACTCAGTGCAATGCTATTGGGAATTTCCCTCCATTAAGCCAGTAATATCATAGCATGGATCCCCAGTTGAAATGAAACCAGTAAGTATTTCTTTCAAATTATGGACATAAACTTTCAATGTATTTGTTCCCAGCAATGAGAATAAACTAATTAGTTATTAATGAAATTTGTGTACTCCTCTATTTAAAACCTGGTATTATAGAAAAAATGGAAAATACCAATTTAAATTATATTCACAAAGATTAAAACATTATAATCTAAAATATTATATTGTTTTCATTAATTAGGGGACATGGAAGTTCTTTAATTTTAAATAGACCTATATAGGGACATGATTTTCTTCCTTATACAATTTTATTTAAAAGTACAATTGCTTGAGATTTATCTGGCAGTTTTGTTAAATTCACTGATGGTGGATAAGGCAAATATTTGAATAGAGATTCTTATCTTTTCTCTTTATCAGTAAGAACTACTGAAGTAAGAATGTTGATCTTTAAATGCTAAGTCCTAAGTGGTAAAATAAATATACTCAGGAAGATTCTGGAAAACCTCACAATCAAACAAAACTGGAATTGAGAGTAATTTCCCACAACTGAAACCCAATATTTTAAAGGGGATTACAATGAGTAAAATGCCTACCTTTAGACCTTTAAAAGAAGGTGTTTCTTAAGAACACATTCTATCACTTACTTATTTAAAATTCTCCTAAGTCTCTTTTTTCAGGAGTAGTTTAAGTTTCTGGGGACATGACTTTAAAATGATCTTGCATTGCATATACTTCACGATTTCATAATGGCTGATATGCTGTTTTATTTTGCTAACTCTAGATGGTTTACTTTTCTACATCCTAGCCTTGATCTCAAGCAAAACAATAAATTATGTAACAATAATTTTTGAAAATGTTGGCAAGTATTTAACAGTATTTTGGAAACAATTCTTTGGCAATTGAAAAGTTTATACTTTGAAGTCAATTAAAAGGAGAAAGAAACCCCAAATTACCATCCATAAAGAAGAATACATTGTAATTCAACAGAAAAATAAGAAAAAAATTCACATTGTGAGTAAAGACAGTAGGAGGACAGCTTTTACTTGTTAACAAATTCAGGAAGTAGAGTCTCTTTTAAATTGCATACTGATATTCCACACTCATATAATTGTTTCAAAATGAACCCTAAAAGTATGTACAACTAAAAGAGAAACTAATAAAAAATAAATTGCATATGGAGATAGATAATAATCTTCAGCTACTAGCTCAAAGGAAATAGTAGAATTGGCATATACTTGCCCCCAAACTAATGAATAAATTTGAAGACTTCTAACAATCTACAACATTTTTATTCAAACTAATAAGCCAAATTAGTCTCTAATTTTTAAAAGAATTACTTCGTTCTTTTTCTATAAAGATTTGAATGAGATTTTTGTCAATCTAATAACCATATGTTCTTGAGATACACCATCTTGGGATATACATGGAATTTTATGAATTTTATATATATAAATATTTATATATATAAATTGTAATTGTATCTGCCTATAAAATAATGTATCATGATACAAAATTTATATTTATATAAAATCAAACTTCAGAAAAAATAAAGTTTAAGAATATATATAAGAAATATAGATAAATACCATATAAAGTTTTATGATACTAATGTTTTCTCTTCCAACATTTTAACTTGAAAACAAAATTAGCAAAAGCAAGCATTAACCCTTTATGCCAGAACCTATTTGAGAAAGATTAAATGGCACTCACATGGGTGGAACCAGAGTATGTAAATCCCATCTTTGCAATTCATTTGATAGTCTGATCCAATGTCTAAAATCACATACTAGTTATCTTACTACCAGCTCCCAAATTTAAAATGACAGAATATTCATATGACAGAATATTTTCTTACCTTATTGGAACTTAAGCTGTGGATTCTATCACTAGAATAGCTGTGGGGTATTGGAGGGTCAGGGTATTCCTCAGCACCTTTTGTATTCTTCTTGATGACTTCTACATAGGAAACAGGGAAGATGCCTTGTCTGTTGGTTCCTGGAATTTTACCTTCATACCAGTTTTGATCGACTCTTTTAAGAAGAATAATTCTATCTCCCTGTAATGAACATTAAGAAAATGCATTATAAATAGGCACGCAAAAATATTAAATGCATAACTGCTATTGTTTCTTAATTAACAAGTTTTACACTTGGGAAAGTTTTACACTTCTGGGTTTTGCTTAATTAGGGGAATGCAAGAAAGGTCTTACTAGAAAAAAAAAACAGATTATTGACATTCATGCAACTAAACCATCCATTTATAACATTAGAATCTTCCCTAAGGATGATTGGTGGTTGTGGATACGCTTATATATGTTTCATACTGGTACTGTGTGCAATGAGTTATTTCAAAAAGCAGACTAATTTAAAGGTAATGTTTTAATGACAGTAGCAGCATGCTATCTTTGTCAAATTCAAAGGAATGAGCTTCTTCAGGAAAAGTTTCAGAAAGTATGTCTAAAATGGTTGCAGAAATTGTCCTCAGGAAGGGATAAAGTAGAATAGCACACCATTTTTCTTCTTTAATCTATGTGAACTAAGTAGGGACAAAGAGTGAATTCAAAAGACAGGGGCAAAGAGAGAACCCTAGAATATCCACAGCAGTGGCCAGGACTGAAATCGCCCGGCTGTGTCAGGACTGTGTCAGGACTGTGTCATGCCAGCATCCTTTCTGACTGGTGGCCATGCCATACTGGGCATTAAATATTTGAATAGAGTCTTAGGCTACTGTCTACATTCATGATTGCTCTTCCTGAAGTGACCAAGCCAATGCCATAGATCCTAATTTAAATTTTGTCTCAAACCCACACATGGCCCAGAACTAAGTAGGCAGGCTACTGTTAAGCCACAAACCTGCAACTGCACATACAGAAGTTTAGACAACTGCATCTGAAAGAGTGGTGGAAGTGACATTGGTTAAATAGTTTCAGGATAGTAGGAAGCCATACTTCAAGTGCTACGCAATTGAAGGTTCTCTTTTTTGTCAAAGTGCTGGATGGTTTATTTAACATGTCCTACCATCACTGAGTAGAACTTAATGATGAAAAATGAATCTCCCCAAGTCTTAATATTGCCCTGATTTTCTAACACACCAAGAACACGCAGTCACCAGTGAGCTATGAGATGTACTTAGAAAGCCTTTCTCTAAAATAAGAAACTGAAGATAATACAGTACATGTAATGCTGGGAGGCTAGCAGAGAATCAGCTGATGATGCAGAATTAGGACTGAAATGAGAGAATGAAATGAGGTTCTGCCAGGTCCAGAACTTTATTGCATATGGAGCAAGATTCCACCCAGCAGGCCTGAAAGGTTCCAGACCATTCTAATTAATATTACTACTTCTCTGTATTGTATACAGAAGTGGTCATCTCAAACACATGTATGTCATTGTCCAGCAAACAATAAAAATAGTTCATTTAACATTCTCAACTATGTGGAGTGGCAAGTGAAAAGAGATAGTTAAGAAGAGACTTCAGTATTGGTAGGTTGCTAGAGAAATTTGGATCAGGCCCAGAGAAGATGTCAAGGAAGCATGTCAAAGAAGCATACATGGCTCTTCATTTTTTTTTAATGTGGTGCTGAGGATTGAACCAGTGCCTCACATGTGCTAGGCAAGCATTCTACCCCTGAGCCACAACCCCAACCCCAGAGATGACTCTAAAAGAGTTTCTCCCAGAAAGGAAGGATCTTGAGGGATATCCTTGATTCGAAGATGGAGAAAAATAAGTATTGGACACATATAAAAAATTGAATAATAAGGTAACAGAATATTTTGAAGTGTATTAGAGTGCTTTCTCCTTTTGAAGTCCTGCATGTATAACTTCTTGATATTCAGAGATGCATCCCTTGAAGAAGATTTGGGTTCCTGCTTCCCAGACCTAAGTCACAGAGGGAATCTGAGAGTTCTGTATCCTACAGGGTGGCCTCTGGAAGGACACTAACTCTAGGCAGCCTCAAGAATTTCTTCACAGAAAATGGAGACAACACAAAAATATCTAAGGAAGAAAATAACCTATTTTAGTTTTAAGAATATACAATCTTTTCCAAGGCTCCTATAAAGGAAAATATCTGGGTTACCTTTCTCAGCGAGAGCTCCACGTTGGTGTCTGCATTGAAATTGTATTTGGCTATAGCTTCTCCAATCTCTCCTGGCTGGGCAGGGGGTGGTGGTCTTGCAGGCTGTGCTTTTTCAGGAGGTATGAGTTTCTATAAAGAAAAAGAGTAATTTATTCCTGAATTTATGGTGACCAGTGAAACCTCTACCCTCAAGGAGGGAAGGGAGAAGGACCCACCTCCACATATGAGATTGGAAAAATGCCCACTCTTCCATGGTGCTCTCCCTCATACCAATTTTGATCAATTTTCCTGAGGATGTAGACAGTATCTCCTTTCTTAAATGACAACTCCCTGGAAGAGAGATGTTTAAATGGTCTTTTTCTTGGGATGCACAGCAATTGTTCTTAAGACCCATACCCTCATTAGATCTGTATTTTGTAAATAAAATTCCCATGTGTAAAAAATCTGTCAAGCTCTGTTAGGTGAGGATTTTCTTTGCAAATTCATGGACTTCACTTGTAACTTAAGAAATGCTTTTGAAATGATATAAATCATAGGAAAATTACAATGCAATTAATAATTCTGAAGAACCAGTTAATTCGTGGATTTTGGAATTGGGAATCAGGTCTTGCTTGTTTCACATCCCATTTCAACATGTATCTCTTACTAGCATAATTAAAGACAACTTAAATCATATGAAGAACACTTATCTGACTTACTTAGATGTCTGAGCCTTAAAATCATAAACAGCTTTAGCAGGCAATTTCTGAAAAGAATGGTAAACAGTTAGCACCAACTTAAAATTCGGATTTCCTGTAAGAGAATAGTTTTACATGCAATATAAAGCCTCAAGGAATGATTAAACATATATGATGTACATCCTATATGCAATTTACAAATAAATCCATTAGTTCTGCATTTAGATTTAAGTTATAAGAGCAATATAATAGCTGGCCTCTTCACTGTCATATTTTAAATTAGGTACCATAGTAAATTAATGTCATAATAGGATAATAAAATGCTCACAGAAGATCCTGACCTAGATGTAACTTTAGCTATTGCAAAGGTTTTTCCTGTGGATCACTGTGGCAGGTCACTATGGACTGAAGAAACTCTGAATCATAATAAAAGGACCAAAAGACATGAAGGAAATCATCACCCCTTTTACTGCTAATTAACATGTTAGCCAAGAAATATTAGCCCAATTATCACGGAGAGGTTAGTTAATGGTTGAAAGTAGAGTCACAATCATCCTGTGTCTCCAGAAGGGTTCAGGAATCCTTCAGCACACTCAACCAGCTGTTCATCTTTTAGTCATGATGTGCTCTGACCTGTGCCCAGCCTGAAACTTTGGGCCCCTGGAATCTACCTGAGTCACCCTGTACCATATAGTTAGCAACACTGGCTTCTTCCCCAGGAACCAATAATCCTTTCCTTCTATTCTCTTTCCCTGTGATTCTAACAAACTTCAGGAAACTTGGACAATTCCTGACTTCACAAGGGTTCACAGGTGCTGGACTATATCAGATAGATACTTGTAACATCTGCAGTGGCTGCCAGACCAAGTCTAGCTTTCAGTTTCCATCAAGTCCACCTGTCTCCAGGGCAGTTTAGGAGCAAGAGCTCTAGCCCTGGCTGAGCCATGGACAAAGAATCAGTTGGTACATTGTTCCCAAGATCAGTGTCATTAGAACTAGTTGGTTACGTTTTTTTTTTTTTTTTTCATTTGTCTCCCGTCCCCAACAGGAATCCTCTCTAACAAAGTAAGCCAGCAAAAAATGATTTATATGGTCAGTATTGATTTGCAACACAGCTGACCTAGGGTTGCCTCCTAGATCTAGTGGGCCAGGAAATGGTGCATAGGAAACCCCCTCATTCCACAAGGCAGCTCAGCTCAGGGCTCTTTCAGACATCAACTGTTACTTCATGAGTGTCAGGTCAAGACCCAGGGAGGCCTCTCTGCCAAAGCTGGTCACAACCAGGGAAGAACTGCAGCTAGGGTCAGAGTGCAAACTGCTCGTCGTCTTATTTCAAGCTCCCAGGAAAACTTTCTAGTTTGTTATTTTCATGATTCAGTCTGAGTTCTTTATTGGTTTTGGATGTAAGTGTGACTGGCAAGTGCTTTATCAAGTAGGTCATGGCAGAAAAGACTACAGCACGAATCCACCAACTACCTCTTTTTCTGGAGTTGCTCTTCTTTCTCTTGGCATACTTCTCCCCAAGTCAGTCAAAGTGGATGAGTAACTTCTGGGAGACTCGCGGTCTATTGGAAAGGACAGGGCCCGTCAGAATGAGTATCCACTTCATTATAAGTTGACTTTTCACCCATTTTCCCACATGCCAACTATAATTGCCCCCAAATTTTGTAAATAGAAAGTTGTAATGTAAGACGCCCCAAAACAAGAACGTTTCAAAAGGAATAATATTTGAGGTAGCAGGGTTATTATAATCACAAATATGTAAACGAAATCGTGACATTGCTGATTAATTATACTGTAGCACCTGGTGTAGGTGATTCATAATTATAGAAAATTTTCCGTATCAAAAAATTTTTAATACTTACTATTTCTATTCTCTTTGCTGCCGATCTATAATTAACATCATAAGGTCTATAGTGGCTGGAGTATTTGAAAGTAACAACAATTTGTGGAAACAGAAACATTTTGGGGAACAACATTTTAAGAAGGCAGAAATGAAAAAGAGATAAAATCAAAGAAAGTATGTTGATGACAAGATAAAGTAATGTCCCTTCTCTTCTCTCTTCCTCTGTTTTTAAATACTTGAGTCTTAAGTCATTTTCTTTATTTACACCTTTCTTTGGGCTCAGCTGATAAATTACAAAAGAGATAAGTGAACTCACAATAGTTGTCAAATTGCTTATGAAATATTGAGGGGTTTTGTTCACTTTAGCAAAGTGTAAATAATTGCATTACAAAATTATGACTGCAAATGTTCCTTAATATTTTCTTATTCCTTACACATTTATGTGACTTACATATGGAAATGTAACTAAAGGTTGAAAGTGTTCCAGTAGTCTGTTCATAGAATTTTACCAGTGTTAACTGGGTCAAAAGTTGTCAATTCTTTTTCTTGTTCCTTTACTAAATTTAGTTAAATTAATTCACAAGAAGCATTAAAAATAAAATTTATTTTATCCTTTTGTGAAATAATTTAAAATGCAGACCCATAAGAAGAAAACACTGTTTGGAGGATTCAGCTACTTAGACAATATAGAAGAATTAAATTCCTACAAATGGTGTCAGTTGCATGATGGATGAGGATAAATTCTGAGTTGTAAGTTCCAAAGTTTTTAGGTTTAGAAAGGTGATGCGGCCACAAATATTTCAGGTATAACTTAACTAGTTATTTTCATTTATACTACAGGATCATGTGGAGTATATTTTACATTGTAAGCTAACATACTTTTATTAACATGACACTTTCATGATTATAAATTCAAAATTTAACTTTACAACCCTTGGAATATAAACTATTTCTTGCTTGGCCTAAACGTAATTGTAAAGTGACTATTTCATTAAAGAACAAATAAGTAATAATATGTAGCTCAAAGCTCTGTCAAATTGTGTTTCAATAATGTATCTGCACAAAAATATTGAAAGATAATTACATCAGAATATTAGAAAACTAAAGATTAACTAATTTATAAAAAATAGATTAGAATAATTCTCAGGGAAAATTTCAAATTGTAGAAACTGATTTTAAAAATTCTTATCTATTGTTTTAGAAGCATGCTGTATAATATGAATGAGAAAAAGATAAATAGTAAAGTAAGTAAATAAACAAGCTACATCAGTTACATCAATGTGAAACTTAAATTATATGCTTTTTGACTATGGAAATTATATTTTCTATTATGAACTCTGAAATATTAGGAGTTTGAGTCCCCTTTCTGTTACGTCCACATCTGTATAACCTTGGGCAAGCTGCTTGCATTCTCTGGGCTTCAATTTCCTCAACTGTAAAATAATGGTTTTGACAACACCTATCCCATTGGTTTGTGCCAGTTTTTACTAGGTTATAGATGTGCAGCACCTAGTACTGGTAGTACCTAGTGTATACAAAGTTCTCTATTGACATCCAAAGTTTCAGCCTGAAATGTTCACTCTAGTCTCTTAAAATTTACATAATAAGCAGATGTACTTTAAAATTAAAGAAAAGAATTTGTTACAAATATTAAAAACACCCTATGCTTTTAAGTTATGTAAACTTCAAAAAGTCTGCATTTGAATTGCTATTTGTCCTTGTGTTGCCACTTTAAAGTTATCTATGTAAAGGGATTTGGAGTCACTTTTAACCTAGTCTAATTCAAATTTTGTCATAGCAAAAGTAAATAAATTAATGGAAAATAAATAAAGTAATGGAAAAGAAAATGAATACACTGATCGATGGAAATGGGACATTTATATATACAGCTTAAAGATACATTCACAAAAATTTCATCCTAATTGTGCCCTTTCAAGGGAGAAAATTATTAAATAATCCTAATCTCTTTAGATGTCTACCAATTACTATTCATACCTTCAGTTTTGCTTTCTGAATGCTTTCACATAATACCTTCCATACAGAAAGTGAGCAAATTATTTGAGTGAATGCTCTAAAAATTTTAAAAATAATATAAAAAATGATAAAAGGCTATTTATTAAACTGTTGGTTTTGATTCATTTTACAGAGAAAAGAGATCTCTGAAGGATACTGATATTCAAAGATAGTTTCTTCCCTAAAGTATTCCTTTTAATTAAGTAAATCGCTTAATTTGTCATCCCAATGTAACAGTTGTTGGAAGCCTGGTGCTAAGCTACAACGTGGATTTGCTTTGGCTCCTGAGTAAATTTTTGTGAACTGATGATCACTTTAAGCCACACATGAAGTTCAACGTAACTATGGGCACATGAGAGAGATTCAGTGAGACAGGTCTGCACAACACACATTTGCTTCACAACACACAACGATGCAAGCAGTCCCTCTCACAGCTCAGGAACGATGGGATGGACGAATGGATGGAAGAGCTGGAGGTGAGTATCTGAACCACAGGGAAAACCCAAGAAAAGTTCCTCCACCTTGGAGATTCAGTGCACTCTCGGGGTCCTGGTGGTAGCTGTTGGTGATGTCCACGTCTGGGAAAGAGGCACTGTGAGGCATTCTCCTACAATCGTTCTGGTACAGGGGACAATGAATAGCACCATCTTGAGGCAGTGGGTGGAAAGGCTGGTGCGTGGGGCTCCTTTTCAGAGCTCGGAGGGATGAATTCCTTTCAGGAATATCTGGCAGCAGCTCACTGATAAGACGGTGCAATATACTGTTGTCTGGCAAACTTCCTCTCCTCTTCTCAGCTTTGATTTGGTCACAGATGTCTTGAAGGGCGGAGTCCAGAGCCTCGAATACAGAAGCCTTACATTTTGCTTTTTCAGTCTGTTTTTTGGGAGTCACATTCTTTTTCCTCCGGAAAGGCACAGGGCTGACGAGAAATGCAAGTTTAGACAGGCCAGGGTCCATTTCTTGTCTCCTGGGCTGCTCGATGTTTTCATGTTTGGCTCTTTCGTGTTTTAACATCGTGGTAAATCGCGTGTAGGACGCGGGGCAGCGGCCTTTGCAGGAACTGATGAGGTGCCTGTGATGGTGGTGGTGGTGATGGTGGTGGCGATGGTGGCTGGAGCCGTAGAAACTTTCAGAGGACGTGAACGAGAAGTGATCAAAATCACTTTCGCTGCAAAAGGATGACCCTTCTACGTGAATGTAGTCACTGTGGTCAGACACCACTCCATCTTGGTCACTGTCGGAAAATTCCACGTGGGCTCTCGGTTGCTCCTCGCTGGTGACTTCGATGTGGATTGGCACCAGGGTGTTAGACTGGTAGCTCCGTTGCCCCTGAGAAGGGTGTCTGCTTTGATTTTCTTCCTCCAGCAAAGACTCGATGGAAAATCGCCTCTTGGGACACAAACCATTTTGCTGTGGCTCTAGGGTGACGGGAGAGAGCATTTCGTCTCCTAAATTTGGCATGGATTTTGATTTTTGAATCAACTTTTCAAATTCCGAAATGCGGGTGGGTACCATGTCCCTGGGCACCTCCTCGGTGGAGGACTGGCTCCATCCGTGGAGTAAGCCCTTGTGTTGCTGTTCCTTTTCGTACTGCATTATTCTCGACTTCACAGAGCAGATGACCTCTGAATTCATCAGATCCTTGCGGTTAATGCGGTGCATCTTCTTGTACATTTTTAGGAACCCTGGGGCGTTGTGGGCTGCCCTGTGTCTGATTCTTGATCTGCCATTACCTCGAACCTCCTGGATGTAAGGGGAAGCCCAGGTCATGGGGCAGCTCTCTTTGGAGTCCTCTTCACACAACAGGGAGCCCATACTTTCCGACTTGGTTTGGGGGTCTGGGAAGCTATCGCAGTCATCATTGAGGAGGTCGTCACAGCTACGGGATTTGATTTTGGGGGAAACTGTTTCTTCTGTGCTGCTCCAGATCTCTGCATTTTGCCGGGCCATCTGCCAGCCATTCTTGAAAGTGATGGCCCTTTGTGAGTCCCTCGGGACGTCCAAATGCTGTCTGTAAGTGCTACAGTACTCTAACTCAGGGGAAGGGGTGCCGTTGATCCCTGAGTAACTGCAAAGGGACGGACACATTTTGCTATCATCCCCACCTTTTAATCCAGAGCAGCGTGGCAGGAGAGAGACATTTGGAGAAGTTAAAAAGTTCACAAAGAGAGGAGGTCAGTATCAGAGAGCACAGCAAAGAGAAAGCAGTTAGTGTGGTTTATCTTAGACAGTGATTGTTAACACATGTAGCTTCAACTTCAGAGAAAAAAAAGCCTAAGGCAAAATAATACCTTTTCAATGAATTCAGCTTTGCAACTTTTAGAGTCATTTAAACCATGTGTAACAAGTAACTGATGTAATAAATACACCTATTTCTATTTCCTAATGAATACATCTTTCTGCCAAAGGGTATGCCAAAAATACAATTCTATCTCTTAAGCTAATAGCATGACCTGATAGTAGTAACTTTGAGGATTAACAATTGATGACCAAGTTGTTGTGAACTTAATCAATTTAAGAGGGACAGGATTTGAGGTTTATAATTTAAAATAGGGTAAGAAGTGATTTATAACTTACATTAATTGATATTCTCTTAACTCTGATAAACAAATTTTTTTCATGAGCATTTTGGATAGAAAACATTATTTTCCAAAGTAAAAAAAAAATAAAAATGCTGTGAACTATTGTTAGCAATTTTTTTCCAAGAAAAAAAAATAGTGAGAGGCTCTTTAGATAAAGTAATTTATCTCTTTAATTACTAACCTCAGTCTCCTATTAGACACATTGTTCTCATAAAGATAACTGGATATAATGTAAAACTTTCATTAATTATATCATGCTTCTTTTATGGGGGAGGTTTTTTTTTATTGTTTGACATTTGATAAGAGAAAGCTAAACCTGATCTCAGTTTGGAACAACTACAGAAATATTCTTTTCTTTTTCTTTGCCAAATTAGCTAATAAACAAGAGGCAAAATTACATCTAAGGATGTTTTGTTTTTAGAAATAAAACCGAGTACAGGAAAATATTAACAAATCATGACTTATGATCTTCCCCAAGTTCTTTAAAAGTAGATAAGCACATTAAGTAGATATGTAGTATTTGGGAAAGGAAGTTAATTTAATACTCCCTACTATTAAACAAATATTTAAATTCATCAGAAACCTTTTAACATTCTGGGTAGTATCCAAGAATAATAAATCAGTGGCATTTCATAACCAACTTGCTACCTTAAGATATTTGTTTGCACAAATGAGTAGAATCTGGTAAAGGCACATCTACTTATCTGAGTAAAGGTACAAGGAATGGGGCTCATTCCCCTGAACAGCTGGGTCCTACTCACAACTTCACTAGGCCTTGGAAGGCTTGGGTCCCCGATGTGCACAGGGCAGCCATCTCCACAGCTACTGATCAGCTCTAGATGTGGCCCTGGCTGTAGTGCCTACAATTGGTGACGTGGCTGAATCTATTTTATAGAACTTTCTGTTAGAGCTCATTTTCTTCACACATCTTAAAGTCCTTCTCTCTTGTCAGCTCCAAGATATTGGAGGAGAGTCCAATGGCTCCAGATTTGGTTATAGCTGAAGGTCCAGAGGGACACAGGGGGGCTCATTCAATCCTCACTCTCCATCTTAGAAATATTCCTGTCCCAGAGGCAATGATGCACTAAATGACCTTCCAGGGACCTGAAGCCTGACTTCTTCCCTTCTAATACTTAGCTCACTACCTTTCCAAAGAGGATAGAGGCCATCTGGAAAAATGGCTTATTGATTTCTCAGGTTTAAGATAATGGCTCAAAACCAGTCAGTTCTCATTGCATGGTGAATTGAACACCATGTTGCACAGTAGAATGTGGATGCTCTACTATATATATGAAGATTGGCCAAAATAAAGAGATAATGGTTAAAAAAAACAACTTTAATAGAGTAAGCATTTTTTTATCTAAAGATTTTTTTAAAATGTATGTTTTTAGGGAATAATTTTCTCTGTTGCTGTAACTATTAGTTTATAAATGTGATTGATTTGCTAGGTAGAGTAACATTAGAAATTTTTACTATACATTAATGCTTATAAATATCATCTTTCATCTTTATAAGCCCCCAAACAAATTATTTGATACTTTGTATGTGTTTCATAAAAATATATCTATATTGGGGGAAAAGCAGGAAAAGAAGCTAGTCTGAGTCCTTTAAGTGAACCCAAGTGGCTGGCCAGCTTGAGTCAGTCTGGGAAGGAAGAAAGCCATTGTTCTGAAACTGTACTTCACTTATGACACTGTAGGTAAAAGGTAGCATATCACTCTCACTGCCTGGCTCTCACTTTCAGTCTAGGCTAAAACTTTAACTAGTTCATTTTTGTGCGCTCCTTTATCCTTGCTCACCTTTTGCTCTTGAGGGGGAGGACGGAGAAGAGCTAATGAAAGACTTCGTAAGGGTGGCATTGGATCCTGGGAGGTCTGCCCGACCAGGGCTGGTCCTGCTTGCACTTTGCTCCCCCAAGCCCCTGGGTGGACCCACTGCAGGCTCACTCTTCCTCCGTTTCCTGAAGTCGCTGGCCATGCTTGCAGAGCTGAAAGAAGTAATCATATCAGTTTGACTGGTCCCGATGGAGGTTAGCACATGTACCACAAAGGCCCATGTGATGTGCTAGAGAAGATGGTATATGCAACCCCTAAATCTGCACCCCCAAAACAGCATGGTGAGGATCTCATTCCTTGACATTTAAAATGATTTCTTTAGAATCATCTTTTTAAGACATTTATTCCAACAGTGATATTCTGGAAAGGGTAAAATGTGGGGACAATAAAAAGATCAGTGGTGTTAGGAAGTGGGCGGAGGAAGGGATGGAAGAAAGGGTGGTGCCCTGGGAATTTTTGTGGCAATAAAAATTATTCTAAACTATTCTCTATGACATAGTAGTGATATATACTGTTACACATTTTAAAACCCCAAGAATATATAACACACAGCATATGTTAAAAAATACATGTTTTAGAACATTTAAAGACTTTTTTTTTAGAGCAGTTTCAGGCTTACAGGGAAAAAAAAATCACTTCCATATCTGTGGGTTCTTCGTCCACAGATTCAACCAACCATAGATGGGAGAGAATTAGAGAATTTAAAAAATTGCATTTGTATTTGACATGTACACATTTTTTATCCCAAGCAATACAATATATCAAATATTTGTATGGCATCTACACTGTAAATGATTGAGATAATATAAAGTATCTGGGAAGATGTGCATAGATTATATGCAAATACTATGCCCATGTACATCAAATACTTGGGCATCTGCAGATTATGGTATCCTTGGCAGAGGATGGGGGAGTGTTCTCAAGCCAATCCTTTGCAGACACTGAAACACAGTGTATGGAGAATTCTTTATTCTCACTCCAGTTTCTGTTTTTATTTACCTCTTCTATGGTATGTGTTACAACTGATGAACCTATCCTGACATTTCATCACTGAAAGTCTCCAGTTTACATTAGGGTTCCTGCTGCATATGATTATATGTTCTGTGGGTTTTTTTAAAAAAAAATGCATAAAGATATCTGTCCCTCACAATGTATCACATAGAATAGTTTAGAATAGTTTTATTGCCATAAAAATCCCCTGTGCATCCATCCCTTCCTCTTCCTGCCCCCTGACAATGTCAGATCTTTATATGATCTCCATATTTTGCCCTTTCCAGGATGTCACAGTAGGAATCATACAGTATGTGGTCTTTTAGATTAGCTTCTTTCACTTAGTAGCATACTTCTAAGTTTCTTCCATGTCTTTGTGTCACTTGATAGCTTATTTATTTTATGGCTGAATAATATTCTATTATATGGATGTACCACCATTTCCCATTCACCAAACTTTGATAATTATGAGTAAGACTTCTATAGGCATTCATACACAGGTTTCTTTGTGTGAGCATATATTTATAATCACTTTTTAAAATAAAAATTCTCCTATGGTGAACATTTTGTTGATACTGGCAATTCAGTGTTATGATATGTATAATGTATAATTTCTCTATGGAGTTCCAACAGCATGAACAGATCCAAATGGGGGACAGGGTGGGGCAGGCAAAAACAAAGGAAAGGACTGAAATAAAAGAAGATATCTAGCAAAATTAGTTTCTATTACCTCAAGGATTGCCTGCAGGCTTTCCTAATAATCTTAGCTTTGGAAGACCTAATACAGGAATTCCAACATTCTGTATTCAAATAATGAAAGACCAATAATTTTTCCAGAAAATTAACTATTAAGAATTCCTTCCACCCAGTTGTATAGAATGCTCTATTACAGCAAGGAGTTTTTATTGTGGTTGTGAATCTGAGAAGAATATTAGTGATTGACAGGCTCCATCATACAGCATGCTGTCTGTCAAATCACTGGAGAGAGTTACGTAAACAGTGACGGCATTGGATATAGCTCCAATGGAACTCAGTAAGATGCTATGTGCTTTATTTACATTTTTATCTTATTTAGCCCACCAAGTAACCTATGACGGATTGATATGTACACCCCATATATACAAATGAGCAAACCAAACACACACCTGGGAAGTACAGAAATAGACTTCAGAATTTGCATTCTTTCTAATGAGGAGGCTCCATCTCCTACACATATTTTTGCTGTGACTCTCCTGCCATGTGAGGGTCTATATCTTTAGAGCAATCCTTAGGAGAGATTAAAACTTAAAAATTCAAACATTTATAACATTTTGGGTGAATATATAGATACAAAAGATAAAAGGAGAAGTTGGATGCTCCTTTCTTTGGGCTATTAATGTAGCTGGATGAGCTTTCTACTTAAGTTGATAAAAATTACAGAAGGGCAAAAGAAAGTTATTTGTTGATGATACAATATAGCTGGGAGTTGGTAATATTCAATGTTGCTATTGAACTATGACTGAATTTCATTAAGAATTAAAGTAAGTGTGATATTTGAAGCCTACTTAATAGAACTTCTTTTGGGCTGACTCTGAAGGATTTTTATTTTGTTTCTCTCCTTTCCAGCTGTGTAAACTTGGCAAGTTACTAAGCCGAAGTATTAGTTTCTTCAGAGATATATCGGGGACAACAGTATTTAACTCCCAGTGTTGTCTTTTGATTGAATATGTTTAGGTACTTAGAATGCCAAGTATATAGTAAGCCTTCATGTATTGTTAGTAAAAGAATTTCTGATTTGTGTGGTCAGTATAATTAACAAATATGTGTATAGGAGTTTCTAATTTATAAATTTTTAAATAATTATCCTAAATATTGCTTAACAACATTGAAAATGAGTTATTCATAATACTTATTAAAAGGAAAGAAAAGCGGCTGAGATAGGGAAGGGAAGAATATATCAATCTGTGAAGGAATCCAGAATTATTTTATAAATTCTTGAATATGATCATATAAACTAATGCCAAAATTAAATTCATGAGGTGCTATTTAAAATAAGAACAAATAATACATAATTACCATTGAAAAAGAAACCACTGGCATAGAACATTCTGGTTGTCAATGTCATGGGATTCTTACCTAGCAGGCCTTTCCAGGCTTCTGTCTATAGACTGGTATATGGAGGCCTGTTAAAATAGAATAATAGCTTCATGACAATAATTATCATGGCAAATTTCATTTGTCTGTCAACATTAAATTAGGTAACTTACAAAGAGTATTACAAATATTGAGATTAAAAGTACCATTTATAAGGAGAATAAAAATGTCTTCCCAAATAGACTGGTAATAGAAGTCATGCAACCTGAGCTTCACTTTTCCTATGTACTTTCTCTACTGAGAAACTGTATTGCATTTCTTGTTGTAATTCAAGTTATCTATAGCCCAAGCATTCATTACATGGGGAAAAAGAAGAATCAATAATATTTCCTCAGGAATGCTGAACTGAATAAAGAGCTAAGTTATTCTGTAATATTAAGTTCAGAATCCTGCCTACTGATTGACTGTAAGTACAAATTGTCTACTATGTTTAAAAATATATTTGCAGTCATTATTCGATTTTTACACAGTATAAGCGTTCCCTATAATTTTGTTGTTGTCATCACGAAGAACTTGAGGTATCTTTCCTCTGTCAACAAAGATCTGACATTTCAATGACATCCACAGTATTTGATTTGAAATTAAACTAAACTACCTGGAATTTCAGTCAGGTACAGATATAAGTAAGTTCAGGGTTAGTTTAAAATAAATGATCTAATGAATCAAAATATAACTTTTTAAAAAATTTATTCTGTAGAGTACAGTAAAATTGATACTAAGCAAAAATGATAGATTATTAAGTTCCCATTTTCCATGGCCACCCAGTGTGATTATTGTTGAACTATCTGAAAGGCAAGAGAGGATTAGTATTGAGCTCCCAAATCTTGGAAGTGACAGTACAAGATTGGATGGAGGGCGACAATGTCTAGCATGCATAGGGAAATGTATACCACATTTATATGACTTTGGTCATAGTAAATGCTATTTATGATCAGACAAATTTTAGTTTAGTTTGATGAAAAAACTGAAATTCTAATTTGAAATGTTTGTCTATATGGAAATTTTAAAATGTTAGCCAGAAAGGTAAGATTTGAAAATTTTAATTTTAAATTCCTATTACATGAAAATATTTTTTACCAGAATATTGAAGATCTACACATGTTAACCCCACTTAACAAATAATTTCTATAACTCTGTTTTCTGTTAATTGGGAAATTAACATCAATTAGTCAATTGAAATATTAATATCTAACTGTACAATTGTTTATGTAGGTCAATCTGACAAGTCCCCTTATAAGTAACTATAAAGTTGCTTTTGTAACTAATATATTTATTTAATTCTATTTCATTGAAAGAGAATGGAATTTTATCTAGAGACAAATAAAAATGTTTCTTGACCAGAGAATATTTCTTTCTCTTTTTGGGCCAAAAAATTATATTCTAATATGTTTAGTTCCTAGAAAATGCTTTGATTCCTAGTTTTTAAATAAATATGAAATCAGGAAAAAATATGGTACAATAGCCTGATAAGTTTTCATGATTGTTTTAATTTACTGAACTCTGAATCAGATCCTGGGAAGGTAGAAAAACAGAGAGTAAATAAGAATGCAAGCAAACAAGTGAAAAAAAAATAAAACCACATAGTTATATTATAGTTTAGAACTATTAATTCTACATGTATGCAGAAGAGTAACACCAGAGCTGCTGGATACTGTCATCTGTGAGGATCAAGGTTTTCTTGGGACACAATAATACACTGTTGATCATCAAGTGGGGTCAAATTCAAAACACTTTTGAACATCCCTGAAGAGATCATTAATTTTAGAATGCCAATTTATGATGAGTCTAAACACTATTGTAATGTGAAATAAAACAGAGTGTAAGAACTGATAAATTGATTGTACCTAGTATTATTGCAGAAAACTGCAATTATTTTTCCTGTGATGATTTTCACTTTCAAATAAGCTAAAACCAGTTTTTGATTCTGTGTATAGTCAGAGAAGGTTCAGTATCACATTATAAGGTAAAGCATCTGTGACTAAGAGAAAAACTTGTACTCATAATTGTAAGCATGATATCTGTCCTAAAATAAAAATTCTATATAGAAAAAAGCAATCCATTCGACTTATTATGATCTATTGTTTACATATAGTCATTATTTTATCACACCTTGGAAGGTCGTTTTAATGAAGAGTAGATACTGAAACTTTCCTTCTGTTAAGAATGATGTGATTAAACTTTGTTTAAAATCTGGTAACAATTCTTCATCAATGTTAGTTTCTCAGTTATATTTAAGGATTAAAAAGTATGTTGCTAGCTGGGTACAATGGTACATGCCTGTAATCCCAGCTACTTGGGAAGCTAAGGCAGAGGGATGGCAAGTTTGAGGCCAGTCTGAGCAATTTAGCAGACCCTATCTCAAAACAAAACAAAACAAAAAATGCTGGGGATGTAGCTTGGTTGTTGACTTGCCTAGCATACTTCAGCCACGGGTTCAATCCCCAGTACTGGGAGAATAAAAAACGATTTATTCATGACATATACCAGACTCTTGATAAATGGTAGCTAAGATAATGAATATCAAATCAATTTATATATACTAGAAATGTTATATAAAATGGCATTAAAAACAAACTCTAGATACATTATTGGAGTGTTTTATTACATTCTGACAAATCATGATCTTATATTGATAACATAGTTACTATGTTACTAAAATCAACCAACATTCCTCTCAACCCCTAAGAGAGAATGACAAATAGTTTAAGAACAGAAACTGATTTTTAAGTGATTTTTTTGCAATTACAATAACATTTTAGAATGCATAATATGAAATTTTTAAATATTTTTATGTCCAGGAACTACTGTGAAATGTTAATTATTTGAACTCATTTCACAAAAATTCAACAGTTAATGAAAATTGTACTAAGTAAATTTATTTCTAAAAGGATTGAGCTCTTATATATATCTTTTGGAAATGTAAAAAGTGTGGAATAAGGGGAAGAGCACTAACATGAAGTCTGAGTGATCAGTGGTAGATTTTTTTTTTCCCACCATATTATCAGGTGGATTTTTGGACATATTTCTCAAAATTGTTGCACTCTACTCTAATTTACTAAAAAATGGGTGAGTTGGACATGATACTTAGCCTAGAAATATCTGACCAAATAGAATTTCAAAATCAATTCTTGAGCTGTTTAAAAGTTGAAATGATACCCTTTATTCATACATAAAGGTAACATAGCATATAGAATAGAATTACTTGTTTTATTAGATGTTTTTAGAGTATATGTCTGCTACGAAACATAAATCTTGAAAAATAACTGAATTCAGTAATCCAGAAGGTTCCTGATTATTGCATTTTACTTTTGGTTTGATATATAAATATCGTGGTCACTCCCCTGCTTTGACACACACTCTGACGCCTTCTACAGGGAAAATAATTTTGGATTGCAAATTAAAGCTTTAGAAAATTGGGAATTTCCTCCTGAGACTCTATGCCTGCAATTCTGGTGAACACTACTATGTATCAGTAGTCCCTCCTACAACATTAGTTTTGTTTTTATTTGCACATATTTAATTTTAAAATTTCAATAGAAATAAGATATTTATTAAATATTGTATTCACTTAAAACCATAAAGCAAATACTGTGTGAAAATCAGTTTATTCTGTTTGCTTTCATCTAGCTACTCTTAAGAGTTCTCACAGAGGTTTTTATATGGCAATTGGCTACCAGGCAGTGCCATTTTTGCTTCTGTCTTCTAGTAAGGCCTTTATTGATTTCCAAAATAATTTTCTGTTTTCTTTGCAGAGAGTAGGAAAAAATGCTTTGGTCTAGAGATATTTTCTATTTTTTTTCAATAATTGGTTAGGCATCAATCCTCTAGGATTGACTCCAATTGACTCACACAATTTTGACATTGTTTTATTATTTGTCTAGCTTGTTCCTTAGTTATTTTAAAACGCTTTTGTAAAGTATTAGCATTGACATGGAATCTTTCATGAAAATTTATAGCTTCTTCTAGTACAGAGAAAATATGTATGTCACGTGTAGTTTTATCTGCTAAATCATTGCCTAAACTAAGGGCTCCAGGCAATCCTGTATGTGCCCTGATATGTCCTATAAAGAATGGATCTTTTCTGTCCCAGATTAAACTTTGTATAGTGGAAAACAAAGAGAAAACAGTAGAAGAAGGGGAAATTCTACCAGCATCTTCAAGGGATACTATAGCATTAACTATATACTGGCTATCAGAAAATAAATTAAATACAGAATCTTTAAACATCACAAAAGTTTGTAATACTGCATTAAGCTCTACCTTTTGAGCTGATTGTTTGGGTACTAAAAATGTAAAAGTTTGATCAGGTGTAACTATTGCTGCTGTACCATTATTTGACCCATCAGTGAATATATTTGGAGCATTCATGATAGGTGTTTTTCTTGTCATTTTTGGAAAAATTACAGGATGCAATGACCAAAAAGACAATAAAGGATTAGATGGTAAGTGGTTATCAAATGAAACATTAGATTTGCACATTATTATTGCCCAAGTATTTAACTCATTAGCTAATTCATCAATTTGATTCATAGTATATGGAGTAATAATTTTATGGGGAGAAATTCCAAACACTGCCTTTGCTGTTTTTATTCCTTTGAGTATTAATTGTCCTACAGCCTCAGGATACCTAGTAAGAATAGTGTTAGGAGAATAAGATAAATGTATCCATAATAATGGACCTTCTTGCCAAAATACTCCTGTAGGAATATTTTTTGTTGGTAGTACAATAAATAATAAAGGCAAACTTATATCAATTCTATCCAAATGCATATTTTCCATATATGTTTCAATGATTTTTAATGCCTTTCTTGCTTCAGGCGTTAACATTCGGGGTGAATTTGGATCTGATGGACCTTTTAGGATATCAAATAAAGGTCCCAATTCTCCTGTTGGAATACCTAGATAAGGCCTTATCCAATTTATGTCTCCTAATAACTTTTGAAAGTCATTAAGTGATTTGAGTTGATCTACTCGTATTTGAATTTTTGGTGGACGGACCATGGTTGAGGATAATAGAACTCCTAAATAATTAATTGGAAAATTTAATTGCACTTTATCTATTGCTATCTCTAGATTATAATTTTTTAATAAGTTTGTAAGTGTGGCATAACATTCTAGCAATGTGTTTTTAGCTTTGTGTGCCAATAACACATCATCCATATAGTGAAATATTTGTAGTTCAGGATTTTGATTTCTAAGTGGCTGGATTACTTTGTTAACATAAATTTGACACATAGTTGGGCTGTTAGCCATCCCTTGAGGGAGTACTTTCCATTCATATCTCTGATCAGGACCTTCATGATTTAGTGCAGGGATAGTAAATGCAAAACGTGGACTATCCTCAGGATGAATTGGAATTGAAAAAAAACAATCTTTAATATCTATAACTAAAACATACCAAGTTTTTGGCAAAGCAGACAATTGAGGAATCCCCGATTGAGCAGGTCCCATAATGACCATTTCATTGTTAATGGCTCTTAAATCTTGCAGTAATCTCCATTTACCAGATTTCTTTTTGATGACAAAAATGGGAGTATTATGGGGAGATACAGAAGGTTGTATATGTCCTTCCGCTAATTGTTGTTTGACCAGATCATGGGCTACTTGTGTCTTTTCTTTAGTCAAGGGCCACTGAGGAACCCATACTGGTCTTTCTGATTTCCATGTAATTTTTATTGTCTCAGTGGCCCTTTGTGAAAATCCAACCCATGTCTGTCTGTTCCTTGATCTATTTGTATTGGTGCTGCTATACATTGTTCTTGTCTTTCTAATCTTTTTCCTTTCCTAAAACCTTGTCTAGCCATAATAGTGGGTGCATTTTGATTGATATTATTTGTTAATGTCAAACCTAATTGATCTAAGACATCTCGTCCCCATAAATTTACGGGAAGATGATCCAATACATATGGCTGTATAGTTCCTTCACATCCTTCAGGATCCTTCCAATCTAATAGCATTGCACTTCTATCGGGATTAGTCGCCACTCCTAGGCCTCGAAGCGATTGAGTGGCTTGTTGTAATGGCCAATGTTTTGGCCATTCTTGACGAGAGATGATGCTAAGATCTGCACCTGTATCCAGTAGCCCATTAAATTCATGTCCTTGAATATTTAGTTTTAGCATGGGGCGAGAATCTAAATTTAAAGAAAGCATAGCCCAATCTACACCTGTGGAGCCTAATCCCTTGGAACCTCTTTCTACAACATGACTGGAAAATTTATCATGTAGGCTTGGTATTATTAGTAACTGTGCTATTCTATCTCCTGGTGAAATTACTGATATACCCTTTGGAGAACTGGCTATAATTTTTATTTCACCTTCATAATTGGAATCAATTACCCCAGGACTTATCAAAAGTCCTTTTAGAGTAGAAGAGCTGCGTCCCAATAATAAGCCTACTGTTCCTTTGGGAAGAGGTCCTTTTACCCCTGTGGGAATGATTTGAACTCCCATCTCTGGAGTTAGTACTGATTTGGTGGAGGCGCAGATGTCCAACCCTGCGCTCCCTCTGGTTTGTCTGATGAGGGATCTGATGTGCTGGGCACTACCCTGATGGGGTTGCTGGGGTTGCTGGGTTCCTCCAGTGCTCCGTATATTTGTGGTTTGGGGCCCCGGAGCATTGGGGCCCCCTGTCCATTTTTTGGCAACGGAGCCCGATGCCTTTGTCCACGATATTGTGGATAAACACCTTGTCCTTGTTCGTTTTTTGATAATGGAGTACCCTCTATGGTGGTTTGAGGACGGTATTCATTAGCCCAATATAATGGAGTACCCTCTATGGTGGTTTGAGAACGGCATTCATTAGCCCAATGTCTCCCTCTACGGCATCGTGGGCAAATACCCGGTATTCTACTTGTTTGATACCTAGTTTTGTTAAACCCTCCTCCTATGGGGCAATTCCTTTTAAAATGTCCTGTTTGTTGACAATTGTAGCATGTTCTTGGCCTGGCATCTAAAGCCTGTTTTACTGCAGCTGCCACAATTTGCCCTTGTTCATTAATGTCTCTGGCATCTAAAACCTGTTTTACTGCAGCTGCCACAATTTGCCCTTGTTCATTAATGTCTCTGGCATCTAAAGCCTGTTTTACTGCAGCTGCCACAATTTGCCCTTGTTCATTAATGTCTCTGGCATCTAAAGCTTGTTTTACTGCAGCTGCCACAATTTGCCCTTGTTCATTAATGTCTCTACATAATTTAATATATGTGTTTAAATCTTCATGTTTCCATGGTCTAATGATATCTCTACACCAACGATTCGCTTGGTCATAAGCCAGTTGTTTTATAAATGGCATTGCTTGTTCTGTATTCCCAAAAACTCTGGTAGCTGTTTGAATAAGCCTATCTACAAATTCAGCGTAAGGTTCATTAGCTCCTTGTATTATCTTAGATAATTGACCTTGTAAACCTCCAGGTTCTTGTAAAGACTTCCATGCCCTAACTGCATCTACAGCAATTTGTAAATATACACCAGGATCATATGCAAGTTGTTGCTGCCGATCCTCATAAGGTCCCTTTCCTAACAACATATCTAGATTTCTCTGAGGATAACCAGCTGCTGCATTTCGACTAGCCGTCTCCTTGCAAAATTCCTCATTGGCAACCTTCCATAACAGGTATTGTCCTCCATTTAGCACAGCTTTACACAAACTAGCCCAATCTGCTGGCGTCATGCTTAAGTTGGTAATGGATTCGACCAAGCTTACAGTGAAGGGTGCTTGAGGACCATAGGTTGCTACAGCCTCTTTTAGCTCCTTCACTGATTTGAAATTTAAACCCTGGTAAGTTCGCTGCCCTCCTACCTCAAATACAGGGCATACTTGAGATCCTGTCTCAGGATCCAAACTATCAACTGCGGGGGTTGGGAGTCTCTTAGCATATGGAGGTGGTGCTGTTGATTGGACACTTATGCCCTCTGGTGATAGAGTGCTGTTAGTAGCAGTCTCCTGTAGAGGCGGTGCTGTTGGTTGGACACTTACGCTCTCTAACAAAAGGGTCTTATTAGCAGTCACCTGTTTTAACTTTTCCCCTGATAGATTTTTCTGCTCTAAACTTTCTTCCTCTGTCTCACTATCTCGAAAGACCTTCTCTTTTACTTGAATCTTTTCCTCTTTCTGACTAGCTCGAGCTTTTACTTGAATCTTTTCCTCTGTCTGACTAACTTGAGAGACTTCCTCTTCTACTTGAATCAATATGTCTTCTTCTTCCTCTACCTCTGTCTGAACTGAAGGCTTTGGACTAAGCAAATCAGATATGTACGTCCACAATGTCAATGTGCCAACTGGCAGAGTCCCTGGGCTGTTCTTTTCTATTCTTTTTAAATCTTCACCATGATGGTTCCATTGTGATATATCTAACAACTCCTCCTTAAAAAGCCATGGGCTATATTCTTGTATTATATCAACGTATGCCCTGACTGCTCTTGATTTTACTGGGAAGCTTCCTTCCTTTAACAATTTACTTAACACTCTTTCGGTTTGTTTTTTACTAATTGCTGATCCCGTATTTCTACTATAATACAACCCAGCAAGATAACAGCAAATAAAACCGAGACAGAATCCAATAAAAAGGGAACCACACAAAATCATTATAACAGCCTTTCTATCCTCCTGACATATGTATCCGTCCTTTCTCCCTATCTGTTCCTCAAACGCAAATAGTTTTTCCTCAGATGTGAGTGGTTTTTCTTCCCTCTTACTCATCTCCAGGGACAGGAAAGTTAAAACAAAAACGAAGCAAAACAAAAGAGGAGACTTAGAATGGCTCCCCATCCTCTCGCCCTGCCCTCAGGGGCGAGCAGTTTACTTACCCTCAGTTGCTCCCCGTGCGAGCCACCAAATGCCAAAGTCTGGCTTGGCACAAATCAGGAGCCACTTGTCAAAAAGAAACTAACTTTATTTTTAGAACTACAAACGCCAAACAAAACAGCTCCAGGGAAAAACCCTCAGAGCCCAACTGCCACCACCGGCTTCCACAAGCCTCTCTCCCCCACACCAGCCTCTCAACCTCCCACAATCCTCCTCTCTTGAGGCCGATTGGCTGGGTTGCGTGGGCAGAGCCAAAGAAGTCACCCAATGAGCAGCTCCGTGGAGGAGCCAATCAGCTAGATGTTGCTGGGGCCGCTGTGAGCCAATCATCAGCTGGCAGTCTGAAGGGCAGGGAAACAGCCCAATGAACATCACCGCAGAGGAGCCAATCAGCTAGATGTTGCTGGGGCAGTCTGAAGCTTGCTGGCAGCTGGAAGTTTGCTGGGGCCCCTTTGGCTGTGGCTCTCAACAAATAATCTCTTTGCCTATTTCAAATAAAAATTTACATTACATGGCCTAAATTTTTCATCTAGTTGACTGTCGTTAGTGTTCTTAATAGATATTTAAGTCAATTTCATCTATGTGCCTGGGATGATCTGTTATAGTGTCTGCCTGGATTATAGTGTTCAGAGAATTAGTGGTGTCTGTCAAGGGTATAAAACTGTTAAGTTATAACACACATAACACATGTTTGCCATCCGTATTCTTGACTGATACTAAAATCCATAAGTTTTGAGTATTTAGGAAAATGAAGGAATCAAAAAATAAATATTAGGCAAATGTGGTACATAGGCTTCTGATAACTTAAGAATCTAAATTCTGTAAGCATGATGATTGAAGTGGCTCTGAGAAGTTTGCTAATTCTATTTTCCACAGGCTAAGAAAAACAGTGGTTAATATATGCACTAATATGACAATGATTTTGATTTTTTATTTTCATGCTGCTGAATACCAAGGCTGCGCTGAATAGCTTAACTGATAGTTATGACTGGAATGATTCTTCATGTAGAAATTAGAAATAGCCAATGTCTGTAGTATAATTAATGTCTAGGCAATGATCCTAGATACAGCACAATGATACAAAGATAGGTTTTTCAAAACTGGCTTAGGCACTACAGTGAATTGTAAAACATGGGTGTTCAGAATCACAGTAACAGCCTCTAAGGGAGAAATCTGAAAAAGAGAGAATAATTTCCTTTTACCTCATTGGAAACACCAGAAGAATGATCTTGAACATAATCCAGAGCCTTTTTAGGAGGCTGGGGTGTAGATGAACCACATAAGCAGAAGTGTAGAGATGGAATGGAGGAGAATCAATGGCAGCAAGGAATGAACATGTGGAAAAGGTGACAACAGTTAGAAATTGAGTGCTGATAGCATCAGATACAAACAAAGAGTGACATGAATGGAGCAAAATGGGGGTAGCCTAGCAGGAAGAGTGCAATGTTTACAGATATTCTCAAGCATTGGGCACAATTGCTAGTGTTCAATTAGTAAATTTATAAACTCATTTTATCAAATCAAAATTAGCATTCCTAGTTTGGCCACAGAGGAATGCAAGGTTCATTAAAGAAACATTAAAGGAGCGAGTGGCTAGCATGCTGGTAAGTTTCAATTGTGTGGCAGAAAATGACTGTAGAAAATGTTGATAATTTAGGCTCAGTACAGAGGTTGGTATAATCCTTCTAAACTCTCTAAGCAATAATAACAAGACATATAAAACAAAGATCGAGAACTTTTTTCTTCTTAAATAGAATACATTAATATTAATGTTAGGATACAAATAAAAAAATGGAGAAAACATTTCTCCTATTAGGTAATAAAAATTTCAGGATAAGTTCTTTGGTTTATACTCATTTACAGTCACATTTGATTCAGTTCAATACAATATAATAAATCTAATCAGATTTCCTTTGCATTTTAATGGTCAAAGGGTCTACCATAACCCATTTATGATGCATATACAAGCATATAAGTCAGCATATGATATGGTAAAAGATCATAGACTCTGATTTTTCTTTTCTCTCTCTCTCTCCTTTCTCCCTCCTTCCTTCCTTTCTCTCTCTCTCTCCTTTCTCTCTCTTCCTCTCTTCCTTCCTTCTTTCCTTCCGTCCTTCCTTCCTTCCTTCCTTCCTTCCTTTCTTTCTTTCTTTCTTTCTTTCTTTCTTTCTTTCTTTCTTTCTTTCTTTCTTTCTTTCTTTCTTTCTTTCTTCCTCTCTTCCTCTCTTCCTCTCTTCCTCTCTCTCTTTCTCTCTTTCTCTCTTTCTTTCTTTCTTTCTTTCCCAGGGATTAAACCCAGGGACACTTGAACACTGAGTTACATCCCCAACAATATATATATATATATATAGTCTTGCTAAGTTGCTTTAGGACGTCACTAAGTTGCTGAGGCTACCTTTGAACTTGCAATCCTCCTTCTTCAGCCTCCCAAGCTGCTGGGATTATAGGCATGCACCACCATGCCCAGCATACCTCTGATTTTTAATAAGAGTTGTTGGGCAGTGTAATTGGCATGTTCTTTAAGAATTTAAAATTCATGAAACGTGACTGACACATCAAATGCATTGCTGGTGGAAAATACTTTTCCCAAATAAAACTTGATTTACTACAGGGAGTTATTTAAAGCTTAAACTAATTCTATTCCTATAAAGCCCAAGGGGGGGGCATCCTTGGGTGGGAGTTTAGGGAATAGCAACATAGCAGCAGGTTTCACTAGCAACACTGGACATCAAGGTTAACAGGGTTTCTTAATTTTTTTCTTTTCTCACATTTCTTCCAGTAGGTATTTTATAGTGGGCATATTCTGGTCATATATTAGGGTGGGCACTACCCAGAGACTTTTAGTTGCTGTTGTTTGACAGGCCTGGTTTTAACTTCTGGTTCTGCAATTTAGTATTTTGTGCAAAATTTTAACCTTTCTGTTCCTGTTTTCTTCTTATTATGGGGCATCAGAAAGATTCATGGATTAATGAGTACAGCCAGCTCTCCAGGAACTTGGTGATTCCTCAGCAAATGGGATCTACACAATAGTTGTTGTTATTATTATTATAATTACCAACATGGTCTTGTTTGAACTAGGTCAAAGTGAACTGTAAATGAGTACAAATCCATACAGCTGTAATCATTGCCTAAATATTCCAGAACAGAAAAATCTTCAGCATATTAAATTTACAATTAATTAGGTACAAGATAATCCTGATGCATGATTTGGAAAAACCATACAGCAAGTGTCTGAGGGCCTTAGCCATTTTGGTACAGAAGTAATGTGGACTAAGTTCCACCGCATTTGTATATATATTGTGCATTCAGTTTTTTTTTTTTTTTTTTTTTTTGTTCTCTAAACGAAACCTCTCTCTTCCAATAATGGTACGATTTAAAATAAAGCAAACAAAAACATTCTCCTATTTATCTTATAGTAAAGGCTAACCTCACTTACCGGGCGTCCAAACTCCAGTTCTGAAAAGAATTTATACCAGGGCTCATTTTCTAAATCTATGTCATCTGGATTTATGCGATCAGTCTAGAGCAGACGTGAAGGAAAAGGGAAGGAAAAGGCACACTGAGCGAAGTGAGGGAAATGCTGTGTGGTATGAAAAACACGCGCGCATTCACACGCCAACATGCACCAACTCTCATCCAACAAACCTCAGCAGGAGAGAACGGAGGAAGTAAAGTAAAATGAGTAAAACCAGGATATGAAGATGAGCGTCAAGGTCCCTGGCTATTGCCCCTGGCCAAGGTTTCTAATTCTCTCCTTAGCTCCTTGCACAAACCATGTTAAACTCGCTATGGAAGCGTGGAGAGCACGCCCCAGTCTTAAAATAGGCTCAAGAGAGGCACCAAATGGCTCTTCTGAGGCTGGTCACATCATTGTCCCTGGCCTCTTGGTGACTAGCAGCCCCAGGATCTGAAGTCTGCCGACAATTCCCCCAGGTGCTGGGATCTGGAGAGGCTGGGACAGGGGGAGGGAAAGGGAGAAGAGATACAGGTGCGGGGAGGAGTAAGAGGTGCTGGGAAGCGGTTGGTTAGGGGGTTTTTTGGCAGGAAGAATCCAGGGCTAGGTGACAGGGAAGAGGGGCAGCCGGGGGAGGTGTGAGTAGCCAGCTTCTGACTTGGCCTTCTTAGCCTCTGGAGAACAGGGCTCCTCCTGAGCTTCCCCACGAGCGTTAGAAAACTTAAAAGAAGGAAGGAGCTCACCCGGATGGGAGAGAGAGCTGGGGCGCATGAGTTTGGCGCGGGGATGGCGCTCCTGGGCGGAGGGGAGGGGCTACGCGTGACTTCTCCATAGGGTGAGGTGGAAAGAGGCTTCCGGCCAGGTTCCCTTGGAACAGGTGTTGGAGATGTTGGGAGAGGGGGCTGTAAGAAAGAGGGGTGAAGGAGACACTGATTCATTACATAGGGTCAGTGCGTGTTGTGTGCTGTGTTAGGCCGGGGAGGAAACCTTTCAGAAGGTGCAAAGGCTCCAGTGGGGGTCGAGGACCAGAGACCCTCGGAATAGTCTGGCTTACTGCAAAAATGTAAAGATCGGGAGTGGGCAGTGAAGACAGATGGTGTGTTTTCAGCCACCCCAAGATTCCCTTTCCTCCTGCATACTTTGAGCTACTGGAAAGGCTCTGCGTGGAGCCAGATTTCCCCAAGTAGGTGCTCTGGATGGCTGGCCACAGGGGAGGGAGTGTGGGATGAAATCTCACCTTGGTTTCCTTGCCATTCTAATTTAGAGAAAAGCCAATTTTTATAATTGACTTGCTTCCCTCTGTTGGTTTCAGAACGTTGTATTTAAGATGGAAAAACTAAGGAGTGTTAACATAAACAGTGGGAGAAAATCCATACAATTACTTAAGTAATAGAAAGCAGACACCCAGCAGTTACTTAGCCCTCTCATACTCAGTGTGTTCAAATAATACTTGCCTGACCAGATTGATTCAGGCTGTTCCTTTTTTAAAATTAAAATTGGGTATTAAAGTACTACAGGGGCCTTACTACTTCTTTGATAATTATCACACCACACCAGTTAAATATGGTATAGTTGAACAGTGCAGTATATTAAGTGAGAAAAAATTCCTAAGAAAAATTATTTGGTAACCCTGGCCAGGAGAAGAGCTGAGACTCCCAAGACATATTCCAGAAGGCCCTTAAGCACTCACTGGTCCAAAGCCAATTCCATATAATTTTCTTACAATTCTTAAAGGAGCTCAAGGATTTCCACTGAATAGTTACAACTCAGTCTTGAAAGAAATATTCTGTAACTTTTATAATTTTGAGGGTTTTGAAATAGTCCATATTCCAACAAAAACCTCTATTTTATATGAACTCATTTTAGTGTTTGATTGACTTGTTGTATTTGTAACAGTTTTTTAAATCCTATGTAATGAATAGCCCTATGTAATGAATTAGTCTATATTGAATAATATACACTCAAAGTGTTTTTGTGTTGTGGTTTTGTTTCAATATTTATAGTAAAAGGTTGTAATAATAACTACACATGATGATGAAAAAGTTTGAGACATCATAACAAAAATAGTGCAAGGACCCAAGTTATCCAATACATGCAGAGATCATAATTACAAAGACTGTTTAATAACCCTAGGAAATGTAAGTGATAAGTGATGAAAAAAATGTAACATGTACTTGTGCAGTAGTTATTATGACACCCCAAAGCTGGCATTGGATGATTACAGTAAAAAAAAAAATGCACATATACAGAAGACCACACTGGTGTTCTGGTATTGAAGCTGTTTGTTTTTTCTTTCTTTCAAATGTCATTTTGCTTTGTTGTTATGACATTATTTTTGCAATATATAAAAGTATGAGAGAATATCCTACGGTGTATGGGAAAATGCTGCAGAACTCTTAAGACATTTTCCCTAATTTATGCCACTATTATATTGGGTTTACACTTCAGAAGTAACAGTGAAACTGGAAGAAAGAAAACATTCTTGTAACTACTTTGCCCTTTTCTGTTTAATAAAGAAATTTGATTCAATAGTTCTAAAAATATTAAGATTTTGCTATTACTAAAATATTATTTCTCCAAGTTATTATCTAGAACATTATAGATGCAAAATATAAATAATCATAGAAAGGTTTTTCTGGAATTGAGTTTCTGATAAATTAACATTAAAGAGAATTTTTCAGTAATTTTTCTTCTGTTTAGAGAGGCATACTAGTTCTCCCATAGGAAACTAATCTCTGATTATTTCAAACTTTATAGTTACTATAATTAGATAGTAGTTATTAATTCTTGATTTTATTACCTTTTCTTTCAAGTACAGTATTTTGTTTGTTAAGAGGAGATAGAAATAACTTCCATTAGAGGAAATAAATTTGCCTAAAAAGCATGAACAGCAGAGGGCAGCAAATTTACTAGCTACATGAGTATAATTTCACTTTGACTTCAACTTCAAGAAAATATGTAATGAATAGATAAACTAAGTTCTCATTTTATGCTGGGAACAATGGCACATGCCTAAAACCCCAGCTACTGGAGAGGCTGGGGTAGGAGGAGCACAAATTCCAGGCTACTCTAGACACTTAGTGAGACCCTGACTCAAAAAATAAATAGATAAGTAAATAAATAAAACAAAGAAAAAAGGAAATATGTTTTTATGGTAGAATATAGAAAAGGAACAGAATATCTATCGTTTGGTACCATATCTTATAATGGCAATGTCCCATTAATTATGATTTTTTCCCTATTAAAAATATAATTTATAATTTCAATGGGCAATGATCTAGACTTTATGCCAGTAGACATCAGCAGAAAAAAACACACAAAACAATAACACTGGTAGTCTTCAGTAACTTTGGCATATAAAGAAAGGCACACACCTGAGTAGAGCCTTTGTGTGAGATAAAATGTAAGTGGCAGAACTAGAATTTTCTCTTTGCTGTGGTTGACCTATTGAATCGCCTTAGTTACGCAACAATTAAACGCATTGTGTAGCGATTGCTAAGATTGCTAAGGTACACACAAACCTCACAATAATCAGCGACGTGTATACAGATGGTCAGCCAACAGAAATATATGAAAGCTAATCATCTCCCTCATTCAACTTTCCTCCTATAACAGAGTTATTTTAGGAAGTATGGTCATGCTTCATTCTAATTGCTCATAAAAGGCAGAAGAGCAGAGATAACTGATGTGATCTTTCTAACCCTCTTTTTAAGATCCCAGCAAAACCCTGCTTAATACAAGCTTTATGTCACCAGTGTAAGAGGAAATACTTAAGAAAAGCTATAACTATAAATCACACATCATCCTTATTTAAAAGCTAACAAGGGTGAACAATTTTTACAGTTTAAAAGCATTTAGCTGCTTTTGTGGCTACAGAAATTTCACAGTTCTCAGTCTTCTGAGACTTGCTTTATGTTGCTCCAAACAGAAAGAAGTATATTTTTTTCTTGAGAATTTATGCTCATTAACTTGTAAGCTTCAAAGCACTGGCTGTTAAGTATTATATTTATTGTAGATCCATAATAAAAAATGAATGCTGTACACATTGCTAGTTGGAATAATTCTTTATGGTTCAAACCATTAGATAAAACTTTCAAAATTTTTATACATTTATCTCTGAGTGGCAACTTTTGTTGATAAAGAAGCTCATGTTCATTCATGGTTTAAATCAAATTTCCACTCTGTATAGTGATTTCAATGCTTATTTCCTTTGGTTTTTCTTATTATGTGTAGGTTTAGTGATTGTAGGGAAAAGAGCATCTTCATATTGTTTTTTATTTTATTAAGTGTACAGAGGTCCTGATCAAATGCCTTTTAAAATTAAAAAAAATTAACATGGCTCATCTACAAGCATATTCAATTTAGATGAGACATAAAGTTTCATTAATATAATCCTGATAGCGAGTTCCTATGATTGCCTCTTGGAATAAATAATTGTGGAAATATGGTTCTGACTTACAGATCAAGTCAATTAAAGATGACTTCAACTGGTGATTGCAGTCATTTTCTAGATATCAAACATTAGGCCCATTTAGTCAACATTTCTAAATTTATAGACAAATGAATATTTATGAGCTTCAGAAAAGTGCATTTACTTTTGCTTTCCGGTTGAACAGCATAAATGCATATGCCACTGATTCCTAAGGAAGAAGAAGGTCTTTTTGCCAGGGTTTGGGAAGGACTTTTGTTCAAACAGTATTGCCCCCTCTGCCTCCTTTGTATCCCTGAGAATCATGGAATTAGTGAGTCATAGTTACTAATAGATGGATAGAATCCCTCCTGCATGTCTTGATGGTGACTCACTGGGCCTTTTGTCACTAGAAATGTGTGGCATTCAAAGATAAGCAACAGAACAAAGATTCAGTCTCTTCCTAATTTTACACTAACTGCAAGGGCAAAATCTTCATTCAATTTACTTAGGAATTTGGTGAGTTATTCACCCATACCCACCATATGCCAAGGCTTGTTAGGTGTGGGAGATAGGATGCTGCACCAGACATGGTTCCTGCCTTCAAGGTGCTTGAAGTTGAGAGAGGGACACAGACAAGTAAACAGGCCATGACAGTTCTGTGTGATAAGGGCCATGGGGGGTGGGGGTCTGCAGGTACCAGCAGAGAGAATTTTAAACCTAGAATTGAGAAGGGACAATTACCTGGAGGAAGTGTGACTATGCTAAGACACAGGATGAAAATTTCCATGTGAAGGAAGAGGTAGTGAGGAGAGGTTTCTGGGCAGAGGAAATAGCCTGTGCAAATGAGGAGGTTGAAAGCTCCCGGAGTAGCTGGAACCCAGTAGCAGGGAGGGTGGGAAGAGATGAGGCTGCAGAGGATGCTGGGACTACGTCATACAACGCGAGAGAGTGTGTGTGTGTGTGTGTGTGTGTGTGTGTGTGTGTGTGTGTGGTGTGTTGTGTAAATTATGTTAAAGGATTTGGATTTTGAACGAAGGACAATGGAGAGCCAGGAAAAAAATTTTGAGCAGGATATTTTATAAAGATTTTCTAAATATTGCTCTAGTTGTGGTGTAGAGATTAGGTTGGAGAATTCGGGAAATGGATCTTTAGGTGGCTGTTACCTGATCCAAGCAATGACAGGATCAAGTGTAATTCAGGCAATGAACAAGTATGGACCAGAAGAGAAAAGTGACAGTGGTATCTCTCCTTGTAAGCAGGATCTTGAGTTCACTGGGAGAGAGGGGATTTGAGTTGACAACTGAGAAAACTGAGCAGATGGAGAGGTCCTCTAAGAATTTAAAAGAGCAACAGAGAAATGCCTGACTATTGTGTATGGTTTTTAAAAATTAAAAACAAGAAGAGCAAAGAAATGCTTTCAAACCCTCTTGGGGTAAAAAGACAGGAAGGTGCATCCCTAATAGCTTCAAACCCCTTTGTGCTGTCCATTTGTCTTACATCACTCTTATTTAGCAAGCTTGCACTGTGTCCTCTACATCTGTGTGTTCAAGACACTTAGAATGTTCTGCAAACAAGATTGATACGTAGTACCACTACCCTTAGGCCTTTGTTTCCCCACCTCCCCAGGTTATAGAGGACTGGAATGGATTCAGGATTGATGTTGTGGTGGTTGGGAGGGAGAATAGACTAGTCCTATAACACAGTGCCTGACTAAAATGATACATATGACTTGCTCAAGTCATTTGGCATAACGCTAGCTCCCAATAAATTTGTTTAGGAAGGATTAAAATTTTGGTTCTTTCCATTGCTCCATAGATCCATTCTCATTTCCTTCAATGTTTCTAGGTTCCTTTCACTTATCTTTTCCTGTGACTTACAGAACCTATACATACCCAAATCTCTGACAAGGCTCATGGCTCTAGAACTTTCTATCTTTTTAGGACAATTAAGTATTGGGTCATAATTACTCATGGCCCAGGTTTCTGGCAAAGTAAATAAAATACACTAACTTATTATAAATCAGTCAATAAACTTAATTTATACTGCAAAATAATCAAATAGACTTAGGTGGCAGTTGAGTCCCAGCTAAACGTTTCCCACTCAGCTAATCTAACACAGTAGTGATCAAGTGCACCGGGCATGAGTGCACCCACCAGCTAAGTTAGTTAGGTACTGCCAGTCTCTTTGTCCATAAAATGTGAATACCACACATCTGCTTTCTTAGGGTTGTTGGGGACATTACATGAGATAAGGCATAAATAACTAATTATACAAGCGTGGCACATAGTAAGTGCTCAGTAAAGATTTGCAATGACTGTTTTGGTTGTTGCTATTATTACTGCTACTTTAAAACAAGGAGTCTTTAAAGCTTTAATCTAAAGACTTCAGTAATGTAGGAATTTGAGTCACAACAATAGGGCTCATAAATGAACTTTAGGTGGGCACAGGGAGGATTCTTTAGGTGTGCCATTGAAGAGGTTGCTTATTGGCACAAATACAGATCTAGAAGTGTATGTACACTCAATGAGAGACTTGAAGCTCCTTAAGGCAGAGACACTGTCTTGTTCCCCATTATGTCCCTATCACCCAATATAAAGTCTGGCACATAATTGGTGCTGAGCCAGTTTTCTTGAATGAGTAAACCATAGCAATATCCTGATGGGAAAACTTTTGAAGTTGACTCTGTTTTCTGACACTCTAGCTACGAAAGCATTTCAGTACAATCACAACATCCACCATCCTAGGAGTCTTATAATTATTAGAATGATTATTAAAGTTTTGCTATTTATTTCTAAATATGATATTTTCAATTTCATGGAGTGGTAACATTCTGTTTCCCTTAATTCTCATTCTGGGAAATTTTAAAGTACCTCGATATTCAATCGTATAACGTAGAAAATGGGTTATAAGTTTGTAAAATGGAGTCTGCGAATCAGTGATGTTCCTTTTTTCTTTTAGTTTTTTGTTACTCAAAAACATATGAGTTGTTTGAAGAGAGCCACAGGAGACTTAGATAAATGTCTGTTTGAATTATATGATTATAAGGTTTCGAGCATGCTTCTTAAAAACACCACCACAAATTAAGGGTTTCCAAAACTAAATCAAGGACACTTAGATTGGGTGTGGTGAGGCAAAGGTTTCCAATTAAATTTCAGGGCTGGCTTTGCATTCTAGTCTGTTTGATAGTGTGTTTTCTTAGTTACTCTTGGGGGAGCTAACAAAACTTTCTTTTTCCTGTTCACTGATCCCAAAATTCTTTTAAGGCAAGGACGAAAGTAAATTGATATTGACATAAAAGGTTTTTCTAGAAGCAGGCTTGGAGATGCAGAGGAATTGCAGAGTTTTAAAGAGGGTCTGATCTCTGAGTGGAAGCAAAGGACAAAAAAAAAAAAAAAAAAAAAAAAAGGAGATTGGGGAGAGCAAAAATCCAGGGGACCAGGGAAGAACCTATTTGTTAACTTTAACTCTTAGAAGAAGCAAAGCATTTTTCTCAGGTTTACATATCTTTTTGTTTGCATATCCTTAAAATAAATAATTAGAAAAAATACTGCAAAATGAAATAGTCTTGATCCTAGAATGACAATCAATCGGGATGCTTGAGGCTTGGTAACCTGAGAGGGATTTAACAAAAATCAATTAAGTAACTTGTTATAAAAAGGGCATTTAGAAAATTTCCCCTTAAATTAAAGAAATATTAAGAAACCATTATGGAAGGCAAAGGATGAACCTTCCTGTGTCTGCATATATTAGGGAGATTAATTAATAATCTGTCTCATTGGCAACCTAGAATAGAAATTACATGTTGTGTTTATGAGTGTTTTGTTTTTTAATTAAATCCAAGTTCATGACTAAGCACAGAGTAGCTATGCTAATGAATCTAGCATATGTGCGTACACGAACACATTAATTATATAAATAATTAGATACATATTAAAAATATATATCATAAATAGCTATGATTATTAAAGTGTACCATTTCTAAGACAAGATGCACAGATCATGAAACAAAATAAACATGATTTCTAAATAATGCCAATAAATAAACTACCTTGTGACAAAAATCACTAAACGATGTGCAATTCAGGTTTATTTGGGAACCCTGGCAGCTTACTGAGTGGGCATTCTGATTTATGAGAAGTGCTTACTGGTCTCTCATGCTGCAAAATTGATGACTTCCCAGGTTCATATTCAAAAATACTCCTTGGCTCAGACCGAAATTTTCTGGTGTCCACTTTTCTGTCTGGAGGATCCCAGTCATGCCTAGAAATAAACAACAAATCACACACTAAAATAATCCTGTATGCTTAAAGCAGCTGTACACAAACTATTTGCTCTCTGTTTTCAAAGTTAATTTTAGCAGAGATTAAAAAAAAAATCTCAGGACAAAAAGTTAATTTATGAAAATAGCACATATTGTATATTTTGCTTGACATAAATGATTTAAGGAAAGTCATTCTTTTTATATTCTATTTCCTGTATTTTTTTTTTTTCCATATGGGACTATCCCACTGCTGGTTCAAAAACTCACATGAGGGGCTTATGGACACACAGGCGATGACATGTTAGTAAACTCATGGGTCAGTAATGGCAGCTGTGTATGTTTGAGTTTAAAGAATGTGGCAGGAGGTAAGTGGCAATATAGGCTCTGTGAAGCTATGAGAGTTTAACCCACCACTCGCTGACTAGGTGTCCTCCATCCAAAGTGATAAGGAGTAGCACACACACCATATTTGATCCTATTTCTTACAAGTGGTAGAAGAGTTTGTGAGGAGTTCAACAGAAGCACTTGGGCTGACATACACAGAAACATGCAGAGTGGCGTGGGAGACCCTTTTTGGTGTCAGCCTTGAAAAACCAATATCGGTCTCATGGGAATCTGCTTTTTTTTTTTTCTGAGCTCATATATCATTCAGAGACTGTCACAAAAGGATTTAGCAAGTAAAGCTCCAAGGAAGGACTTTGAAAGTCAAACTTTTTCAGGCTGGGACTAAAGAGGAAGGCATCTTTTAGAGAAGGAAGAAAAATTTGTTGATTATAGATTTCTCAGGAAAAAGGATTTTCTGACTTTAGATTAGGGAAATTCTGACTCCATAGATGGGAATAAAATTCTGACTCCAAAGCATATTGGAAATAGAAGTGCTCCAAGAGGGAAACTTAGGGGCAAGTCCTGACAGTCTAGTAAATTGCTGAGCAATAAAAGACCCCTTAAACGTTTTCAAGTCTTTGTTTCTTCTATAAGACAGAGTAAAAATGTGTCTTTTTCTCTTGCAGAGGGTGTTTGAGCATTATGAGAAAATACATATAGGAGCCATCTGGAATTTTTAAATGATCATCTTATGTCTTTACTGGGAAATAGTATATTTAAATCTGAGTTAGTTTTGGTCATTTCTGATAGCAAAGACACTATTTTGTGTCTAAATGATTATTTTTCAGTTTTAAGACATCACACTTTCTAAACACATAATTCATAAGAGATCGATATTAAAATGAGAATTTCTTCACATGTGATTTGTGTCCATTTTTGTGACATCATGGACCCTATAAGGATCAGTAATTATTGACAAGGAGGTGTTGTATTTAAACTTTCTTAAAGGGTTTCGATAGATGATTCTTAATAACCAGTATTAATAAAGACTAATTCTTATATCCTTACTTGTTCATTGCCAGCATAGGCTTTGGATTTAAGCAGAGCTGAGTTTGAATCCTGGCTTGGACATACTAGCTGCATGAGCTAAGCAAGTTTCTGCAATTTTTCAAATTAATTGTCTTTCTCTCTAAATTAGAATAGGGATGTTCTCAGAATTAAATGACATAATATGGGAAAAGTGCCTATCTAATGAGTTCCAGATAAAGATTACCTATAATAGGAATATAGTGTCATAATCCTACTAAAAATGACCTAATGAAAATGTGTTTGTAGATTTTTGTTTGAGTGTGAATACTCTGAATAAAAATATTTCAGTGGAATGAAAATTTAGGATCAGCTAAAAAAAAACTGGGGAAAATGAATCATAGACATTTATTAGCTAATTCCTTATTTATGGTTAATGAATAATTTCCTCTGGTTTCAAAAAAATATTTTCTTAAGCTAGTATTTCAGATCTGAGGAAACTGAAAATTAACTGTATAGACCCTCACCTGCTGTAGCAAAGGAAGTCTATGTAAATTATTTCTATTTATTTATCTCATATATGCACTTATTGGATCAAAAAGTAGAGGCTGTGTCCACTTTACTTGAAGTTTAACTTTGTGCATTTGAAAGATATTCCAAATACAACAGCATGACCCAACAAAATGCTTGCTACAGACTCCATAGTGGTGGGCCATATGGTTTATGTAAGGACTAATAAAATGGCACATATGTTCTCCCTACAAGACAAGCATGGATTCTTCTACTGAATGCCATGGAGCTTTATTTTGTATTCTAAATTAGGTATAGGCCCCTTTGTGGGATGCGGAATGCCTTACTTTTCTGTTGAAGACCGATCTCTTGGTCGGAGCGGTGGGACCGGAGGTGGAACATGTGGGGGAGGCACGGGAGAGGATGCATCCTTAAAGGCATCGGTGCCGTTGTCAGAGTGGCTTTTGGAAAGAGGTCTGTAGGTCTGGGTCTTTGCAGCAGGATGTGACTGAGTGCTGTAGGATGGGTGGTACAGACCTACCATGAATAAAACAAAAACAAAAATAAAAAGTAACATTTAAAAAAGCATGAAGTTGTTCATGCCTTTCAATATACCCAATGATTTTGAAAACTATTATCCACAAACATTCATAATGCACACATTAGATGGTATATCATGTACCAATTTGTAGTATTGTCAACTTAGTAATCATTATTTATTATTTAATAACATCACATATACAAGCACTGATGACAGTAAATCTTCATCAATTATTTTGGAATTAGTAACAATTCAGACTATTAATAAGAACAAACTTACAGGCACTCAGCAAATTTTCTCATCGATCATAGGCTAATAACATTGGTAAGGTTTCAGAAGAAGATTAAAAATTTTTTAGACCTATTTCCAAATATCTGCTGATACTTTAAAAACTCTGCTTTATATATGACAATTAATATGTTAATTGCAATCAAACAAAACCCTGAACAAGATGTATCCATACGATGCTATGTGAGGCACAAGGGAACATAAACACTCAATAAGCTTCTAGTAAATTTGAGGAAATGAAGTAAATGCTCAGTAAGCTTCTAGTACATCTGAGGAAATGAGGCACAAATAGAATTATTACTGAAAATAATTGGTAACATTTAATAAAGACCAAATGAGGAAAATATACTAAGAATTAAAGGAAATTATAAAATGGTAGATGGGTCAGAGATGCTATCATAAAACCCAAGGGACTAGTCATCCCTGAAGGATTACTTTGGGTGGACAGAAGAGGGTATCAGGGATAAGTACAAGACAAAGAGAAGAGGGATGTGGGGTTAGTAGAAAGGGAGAAGACTAGTTGCAGTTGCTGTTTCTAATGATTAAACGATAAAACTTATAGGAATTCTGGCTTTCCCTGCACTAATTACTCATGGAACATCATCTTCAATATTTAAAAAATCACAAGAATTCTGAATTTCCACAACTGCAATATTTTGGGGTAAGTTTATTTGCATTCCTCTGTTCCTCCCGAAGATCCACGCAAATTTCCGTGACAAATGTGAAGAGACAACATCCACACTTACAGTTGTTGCCTCAGTTCTACAGTCAGACTTCAACTTTTGAGCTAAATAAAGGAGGTAAGTTTGGTAACTGGAAATAAAGATGGAGGGGAATATCTTAATGGACTTCCCATTAGAATCTGAGGGAGCCAGGACCTAAAACCAGAGATTCGTAGCTAGCTAAGCTTGCTTTCCTCATTTTCCCTCTATTTGTCTTTGGAAACTAGTAGCAAAATATCTAATGCTTTTAGGGCCTGAATGCTGGTTCTTCAGGGGTCAAGGAGCAGGGAGCCTCACACAGTTCTGCTGCCAGATTGGCTAAAGGACCCCTAAATGAGAACAAGCTGATGAACAGTCCTGAGCCTGTGGCTGGGCAGGCAGAGAAGGCCCTTGGTGGAATACCTGAAGCAACATTTAGGAAAAAGTGATAAAAGGAACCATGTTTTCAAGGATCTCTCCCTCCAGCTGAAGACCACTTCACAAGGTGCCAGAGTACTCAAATACAAGTGGCAGTGCCCCGACTGAAGTTTTTCTATCAGGTTCAGTGGCAATTCCGAGTTAGAAAAGTGGCCCAGCCAAGTGGGATTTTTCACATCCCTCAATGAATGACTGCATTTTGGAGCAGAAACCTGGACAAGGTCACAAAACACTTGGCTTGATTTGTTTTTTGGGGGAAGTGTATTTGAAAGATCGTTAGCAATTGTAATCACTCTCTCTGCTGATAAAAGAAGATCTTTATCTTATTTTGTACCCTGGTCAAAATAAGATGTTCTTTCACCCTGTCCTTCACACTTTGGTTAAACATTCCTGAAACCCAGATAGAATGAGACAAAACAGTATTAATTCTCATTTCCATGAGAAAAGATCAATCTTTTTGTTATGCATGCTCTAAAAAAAAAAAAAAAAGAAATCAAGCAACCTCCTAATTATAGGAACCACAGTGTGGTCAAACAGAGGGACAAAACAAAGTGATGGTGTAGTTCTTCCAACATTGTTGAGCATCCAATCGTCATGACAAGCAAGGAAACCCATCGGCCCATCCTACCTGCATTATATGTGTAAGGAGTATTGTACATGTCTGAGTCATCATCTAGAAAATGAAACATAAATATTATGGTAGTACAGATTCTGTCACCATGCCATAACAACACAGCAGAATTTCAGAGAAACACCAGAAATTTGCTAAAAGAGCAATGCATTTTTCCTAGTTCATAATATCCATTTATGTTTCCAAGTACTGCTTTTTGCTGAGCCTCTCTGGACTGACCTTTCTTATCTTTAATGTATTTGCCTTATGGCCCTCTTCACAGCATGCAAAGCCCATGCCTTGTTCTCACTTCCCTAGGAGGCTTGTTAACTGCAGGCAGCAGGCTCAGCCAGCCCTGCCTACATCACTCTCCTGATAAGGAGCCAGCGCTCCAGGCAGGAGGGAGAGGGGAGGAAAGAGGAGTCCGTTGAAATAGACAACATGCCCAGTGCAGGATGTGAACAGGGAAGGATGGAGGGACAAGACCAGAACACTTGGCAGTGTCCAAGGTGCTCCTTCTAAGAGGCTTCCTGGCAGCTTGGGGGTGAAGGAGAGGCACACATCTGTGAGTTGAGGAGTGATAAAAGAACAGGAAGAATGTTGAAAAGAAAGGGGGCATGAGATTCACTAGGGTCTTGACATTTTTGTGTGAATGAAATCATGCGAAGGAGGAGTAGATCTCCTTCAAACCACAAGGCCCCCAACAGAAAACAGAACATGCATACCAGGCTTGTGCACCATGTGGATTTGCTTAAACATAGTCTTGTACCAGTCCTTGGGTCGGTCAACTGTCTGTAATAGAGAATAGCCAATAGTTAATAAAACTGACCCGAGGTAAATATTGCTTTTCAATGTCCTCATTGCTTGTAGTTTATCTTTTTAGTAGCAATTTCTATTTAGTTATAAAAATTTTCTGACTCTTCACTATTACTTGGTGGTGATTTTAGCAATTTATCCTGTTATATATGCAAATTATAATTCTATTATCCCACCTCTGAGTTCATACTGAGTTGGAGCGTTAGATGCTATGGTTTTATTTGTTCAAATCACAGCTGTGCACTGACTGCATCTAGCTCTTTATATGTGACATTACCTTATTGTACATCGGTAGAAAAGTAAACATATATCTTTATAATCATAACTAAATGTTTTGCTTGACAAAATCTTTATCCCAACTCTTTCAAAGTTACATGGGCAAGAAATTTGACTATTTTGTTTGACACAGTTAGCTAAATAAACCAGATTTTCTAAGACTGTTCTCTTGATTTGGAAAGTTTGGTTAGTACTGCTACAAAAGTATTCTTGTACTTGTTAGCTTGAGCATTGGTTTATATTTTATATCCTGATTTTTCTTTTGGAAATAGAGGTACCACATTTTTCATCTGGAAATTGAGGGTCCTGTGCCAGATGGCTTTGGCAATGCTGCACAAGTAGATTAACAATAAGGACTACTTGACTTTATTTGCCAATCACCTCTGCATTCTCAACTCTTCCTACAATGGAAAACTGAAGGCAGCTCATTGACTATACAGTCAAATGGCTGCAGCTGGTAGGAAGGACCATAGTGATAAAACAGGAGACTGGCTTTTATTTGCTGGCTCAAATGGAATAGTTAAACATGTATCTTTTTTTTTAAGTTATATTTTTTAAAGATGAACACAATATCTTTACTTTATTTTATTTATTTTTATGGGGTGCTGAGGATTGAACCCAGTGCCTCATGTGTGTAAGGCAAGCGCTCTACCTATCGCTGAGCTATAACCCCAACCCCAAACATGTATCTTTTAAAAACTTTATTGCAGTGCTGAGGATGGAACCCAGGGCCTTGATGTAGGCAGGCAAACGTACCACCTCTGAGCCCAACCCCTGTGCAACATTTAAGGGACTTTTATTTCCATAAAAGATCAACTTCCCTTCCATTAATCTTCATTTCTTTTATAGTATAAGAGCAACAAAAAATAATACATAACTTTGTGCAAAAATATTTTCTAGCCAAACTTGGATGCAACCAATGGGAACAACGAAGCCTAATAAGTCAACTAACGTCACTGAAAATGGCAATGTATTTTGACGGACAGGAATATTTTGCTCAATTGTTGGAGGGCCTATATCAGGCAGGATTTCACAGTTATGCCATCTGCTAGCTTTATATGGTGAGCAAAGAGATGCCAGGCAATGCCCCATCAGTTGGCAAAGGAGAACATGAAACTAGTAAAACGGGATTTTAAAATTCAAGGTCCCTTTCTAGAAGAAGTCCTATAATCCTTTAAAGCTCTTTTTTTTTTTTTTTTTTTTTTTTTTTTACAAATGCCATCATGGAGATTGTCATGCTTCATATTGTCATTATGAAAGTAGATGTCTACTCAAATCTGAGGAAATTTACTTTTAGATGTGTCCTTCAAAAACATTTTGCACAAACAGTAATTACCAAGACTTCATTGTGCTGTCGTCATCTATAACCTTGACTGAATAGATTTCAATTTTTCTACTCCTACAGTTTATGAAACATCAGAGTTTCACAATGAATTAACATGCAGAGATTCCCCAAAAGAAAACAGACATATTTTCTACATACCACTTTACAGTAATTCTGTTCTAATCTTTGCAACTTTCCAGTTCCAAGAAATGGTCAAACAAGTGTTATATTTGAATTAAAAGGAGGAAAACTTTGCATGTCTCTTAACTAGCTGGGCTTAATTACATGATCTCATGGGGTCTGAGCCCTAGTGATTTTTGTTGTTGTTTTTGAGAATGGCAGTAAAAGGCTGACAGAGACATCCCAGGGCGCAGGAGAGTGGTCAATCTAGAAAGCTCCTTCCCTTCATTAAAGTAACTCAAAAGTAGTGGGTATTGATTCTAGGCTTTCTGGAGCGTCTGGCCCATTTAATAAAATCCTGTTGCCTTGGTATATGTTGGTCATCTGAGCCGATACTACGACATGGTGCATTCAGTCAGTACTGCCTTTGGTGTATACACTGGGCAGAAATTTAATATGAAGTAATTTGAGTCTTATAATCATTCCTTTCTACACAGCTGAGAAAGGAAAATACCCTTGGAGATTCTTGGCCTGCTGTGGCTCAGAGATGGCCTGACTCAACATTTATAAACACAGCTATACTTGGGGATGTGCTCTGTAGGCTGCAAAATAGTAAACATGAGTAAGAGAAGTCTTCATAGACCTGGTCCTTCTTGGTAAAGTTTTAAAGGTCTAAGGAGAGAATGATTGTACATAAAATTACGGTTCCTTATAAGGAATTTCTGGGTTTCTTATGTTTTATTCTCTATTTTTAGAAGGCAAATGAGCATCACATGTCTAGTGTATGTACTTGCTTATAACTAAGCATGCTTTTGATTTATTGTTGAAAAATAAAACATAAATTTTAAGATTACTTGGTTTTCACTAACCATCAGTTTTACCTTTAAAATACAAACAAAGCAAGACCTTGCCAGTTAAAAATTATGTCTTATGGATTAAATAATGGATCAAGTTTGCATGCCCATTATTACATATCATGTACTGACTTAAAAAATCTACCCAGAGGTTTCAGATAAAAGTTTTTGAGTCCAACTTTATAATTACATTAGAAAGCAAAGATCTCTTAGTATGTTTATATACTGTTCCTCAAGGATCAATTAGACAAAACTAACGACACCATCCCTGTCTGACTTGGTATCCTTACATTATTAGGTGGAAAAAAACAATCAAATTTAACAATTTTGAGTCAGAAATCCTAAAAAAGGACACAAATGACCAAACACCACCATCGGAAACATGTAATCATTGTAAGACTGAAAATATTAGTCACAATCCCTGAACTTTTTCTGTTACTTCACTATGACAATCATCAGTTTCAACACAGAATTTTAGGACTTCACAATTCACCCCATTCAACATTCTAGCAATCTAATGAGTCAAAAGCCCCAGTTCCTGCTGTACTGATTTTTTTTTAACTTCAATTAAAACACGGATGCTTATATTAATCCATTTTAACTCTTTTCTCTGTATATGGACTCCTCATATAATAAATGCAGGTTCAAAAAGAGAAGAAAAGCCCCACACTTTAGCTTTTTTGGAATGCTTCAGTCTTACCACTGATTCTTCCTGATCTCTTTCCCATTCTTTCCCTCTACCCATGATTGTCTTTGGCTCCCCAGGTTTGCATTCCAGGGAAGCAGCTCTTGGCAACACCCAGCCCTTTATGTGGGCTTGGCCGGCAAACTGTGTGCCTCTGGGGGAGCTCCTTTCTCACACCTCCCCCCAATTTCACCTGCAAAGATGCTGTGGCTCTCATCCTGGTGTCCCCAGTCCTCCTTCTCCCCTTCTCCCCGGCAAGCACAAGCCTCCTCTTCAAGTGGACCTGGTCAGCACGCAGCTGCCTGCCCTGGCTCTCAATAGCTGCCTCTGCTGCTGCTGAGCTTTGCCAGAAGGGGCTGCCCCCGACACACTGAGCAATGCTTTGGCAGAGTTTAAAGACTTAAAAAAAAAAAAAAATTCCCAACACTTTCACTTATCATCCCCAGAGAGCGCCCAGCAGGCTCAGTTGACAGGGGACACTCAGATGTGGATTTTTCTTTAGACACTTTTCCCTTTCCATGACATTAGCTCCCTTCACTCCAATCATCTCACCTCCCAGCTCCCAATTCACAGCTCTGCATCTCCTGGTGTTAACACACATCCATTTCAAGAAACAAAATCACTGGTTTATTTGCAATGCATGTGGGAATTCAAGGCAGCCAAAGAATTTGCTTTTTTTTTTTTTTCTTGTTCCTTCTCTTTTTTCTCTATGGCTCTATCTATTCTTATTTTCTTTAAAAAAGTTTTATCATTTAATTAAAAAAAAATCACAATTTTCATGACTCTTAATTTAAATGGAAAAACAGGTTGCGTAATTTTCTTCAATGGACAGTTCTCTTTCTCTGCCACACAACATAATATTCATGAGAACTCAATGGCACAGAGGGCAATCCTCATTATATAAGACCCTAGGAATGCACAAAGCCACGCACAATCCATCCTTTGTAGAGGCTGTGCATAGACCCAGGCAGACGCACACGCTGGCATTTCCTACCGTTCTAATTGCTGTGGGGATTCCGGATTCATCCACTGGCCCAATCCCCGGGTAATGTGGAGCTTTGATGACTGTCACTCTCTTCTCTTCCTCTGAGGATCTGTACAGTGGGATTGAGCTGCTGGTGGTACCGTCCAGAGACTGTGCATGCTGGGAATAGGTCTCTGCAGAATCTGTGCAGAGAATTTGGTGAAATATAATATATTGGATGCAAAAAGACTCAAAATTAATAGTGCCTCTTGTACTTCTGTGCCAATTGTAACATAGAGGTCATATTTCCATGGCTCTGTCTTTTAATTCATTGACTTTGTTTTTGAGCAGCTTGTGGTATAGAGGATATAGTGTAGATGTGCTGTGAACAGGCTATAACATAGAAGACCTCAACATTTATGACATTTGTTGAATGGCTGTTTGACAGCCACTGTTAAGTGAACACGACATGTTCGACCTCATCTTCCCTTCCAGTAATCATGAGGGACTATCTTGGGAGGGAGACAACAATCAGTTCTGATGAGGGGGCAGAAGCTGAGATGAATTCAGTAATTTCCCTCAAGTCACAATTCATACCAATGTTATTCTTGTGATACCACTGACCACCAATGACAGTGACTTCATAAAAAAACCAAGTGAACAAAAAATCACTTTAAAAATTTTTACATCCAAACAAGCATGAATGTTAAAGGTTATGGGTAAAAACAAAAACAAAAACAAAAAATCTTTAAAATAATTAGTATAAATTGAGTTGGGTTTAAATAGCCAATGGCCATAAAAGGCCCTAACCATAACGTTTTACCATTTGAAGATAGCAATGGTATTGAGGATATAAATTAGAGGAAGCTTGTCAAGATCCTATCTTCCTGTTATCTTTATCAACTTCTGGTATACTTTCAGAAGCAACCAAGGGGACACCCAAGTATTATATTTTCCACTTACGCTGAGTTTGAAAATATGTACTGCCATTCATCTGGCAAAATTAGCAATAAGACATCCTGTCTTTTATCAATTAGTTTCAAAATTTTGGTGACTAAGAATGTTACTTTCTTTATACTGTTTATGCCATAGCTTGGTAGTTCTGTCACTCAGAAAGTTCTTTTATGTGGAAACAGAAGAGTCCTATGTTTCTGGATAGAATTCATTGATATCATTCAGATGTACATGTGTGGGGGTAGATGTACATATATATGTACACACACATATACATACACAAATATTATAAATAAATGTGTTTTTTCATGAAAAATTGCATGAACATCATAAATGAACATTTTAAAAAATTCAACTCATCTTTATAAGGGAAATTGGAGTTAAGGTCTAACATTTATAGCTATTATTATTGTTATGAATATTTTCAATTTAGTTTGCAACAGAAAAGCATTTTTAGTATATGTTTTAAAAGAATGGATAAAGCTAGGAATAAAACTGCTTTATGTACCAACGAATATGAAATAAATATCTTTTCAAATTCCAAAAAGGACTTGAGAGCATAATCCTAGTATTTTAATCATCAATGAATGTTTTTCGAAAAGTTAGTACGTGCAAAGTCCTAACCTAAGCACATGGAATCAACTCTGTCTTTACCTATGTTTCTTCAGGTTATAGAGACTGTAGCTTATGCAATGGAAGTTAGTTCTTTATTTTATTATTCTTTTATATGGTCCACTTAACTCTTATCTTTGCAATCCCTTGTCCCCAACTAACTATAAAGAGTAAACGTATAAATTCTTGTAAAATTCTTCTACTATCACAGCATTGGCCAATTAGAATTTGTTTGATGTTTATAAGAGAAAATTCTTCCCATGTAGTATAGTTAATATGTAAAATCTGCTCATTGATAAGGTCTAAAATCAAAGCCTCTCTCTATTTGAATATTTATAATTTTTTTTTGTTTGATGTAATGGTGCTGGTAGGGGGCATAAAACTGTGTTCATTAGGACAAGCAATTGGATAAAGAGTCACACTTTGATAATAAGTATTTGGGAAAGTGTTGTGGATATCCAGAATAACTTGTAAAGCTTTACTTTATATGTGTGATACTATATAGTTCCATTACAAAAATCTAAATATAATGGATTTCTGATATAATACTAAGTATGGGCTGGTGGTTAAAGGGAAAATTTTTGGCACAGGGAAGTTCTACTTTCTTGTACTCTAAAAGGACATCATTATAAGATGCACAGATGATCCCCAGGGGTAGCATTAAAGAAGGTACAAGTATGAGTCTTTAATGAGTCCCACAGCTGCATTTGAAGTCTTATAAAGAATTTGTTGACCATGGAAGCTGAGTTCCACCATGTACAGCCTGGATATTGCCATAACATATTCTTTAGTAAACTAGGGATTATCATGATCTTTCAATATGGAGTCACTATTGGGAAGGTGGGGTGCTGCCTGTTGTCAACCAGGGAATAGCAAAGTCCTGTATTCTGGTCACTTTTTCTCTGTTGCTGATTTGCAGTGGCCAGAGGATGTGTCCTCTCCTTTTTTCCTTTCCCGAGAGGCATATGTGGGCATGCTCTCCTCAGCTTCTTCTCTGCTTCTTGCTCTCCTGGAAGCTTTCTAATTTCTCAACATCACAGAAGCTTTTTCAGCCTGAATTCATATAGTGTTTCAATTTGGTATGTTTTTTAATGTTTGGGGGTTTTAGAAGTATTTATTACATTCTTTTCTAAACCATGCTAATATATTTTATATAAGATTTTTCTTTTTATGGCATAGCATCTTTTTTTGGGGGGAGGTTTAAAGAATTTATGAGGCCCACCAAATTATATGCTTAAATATTTTTATGTTTATGTTTTCTTTTTTCCTGGAGGAGAGCTATATTTTTCATCTGATCCTTAATCCCCAAAGGGTTAAGAACTGTTTCTCTATAAAATTATGGAATCATCATTTAAGAGACCTCTGAAGTTTCCCTTGTTTAGCTTCCTACTACCCCATCCCAAACTGATGGCCTTCTGGTCTTGGTAGTTTATTACCGTGTGAACCAGTACTTTATTGTTTTATTACTTTGTGAGACAGCCTGTTCCTTTGTCACACTGTTTTGACTGTTAAACCATTCTTCCTTGTATATAAACCAAAAAGAACATTCTGCAGCAAAAGTTCTTCCACAAAGGTAAAATCTGCCTCATGGAAAAGTACTACATTAATGTTCCCTGAGGAGTGTAGACTCTCCTCTCCCTAACTGTATCTTTTTCTTTCTACCTGCCACCTCAAATATCAAATAGCCTTTTTCCAGACTCAGAGGTAGATGGGATCATGGTCTTGGAAGAGCTGGGTATCTGTGTTGTCTGATGTTGAAACCTCTGCCCTGGTTCCTCCTAGGACAGGTCATTGAAGAGTGGAGTGTTGAAATATCCTGCCTCACTTTGATGCCTTATGTTTTTCTCGTGTGCTCTGTACTTATATTGAAATAGCTGCGGGACTCCTGGTGCTCACATCACTTACCAAGGGATCTGCCATGCTGCATGATCATGCTTGAGTTGAGCGAGGCTGGGAGAGAATACGCCGAGGGGGAGAACGGCCGTTGATAGTAACTCATTGGACTCACGGCTCCTCCAGAGTTGCCATTCACTGTTATCTGGCTCTGAGGAAAGGGCAGAGGCATCCTGTTATAGCAAACGGTTCCTGTAAACATCTCTCCTTTACATGACAAGGAAAGGCTTCCAACTGCATGACAGTAATCAACTGCCAAGTTCTGATTTATTTCAAAAACTGATGTCATAGGGGCAGGGCACATTTTTTTCAGTCTCAGTCTCTCTCTCTCCATTTTATTTCTGAAAGTCACTCTCCTCTATATCAGAGGGCACAGAAGGTGGCTAGAAAGGATGGAAGCAGTTAGACACTCGGTTCACAGAAGTGCCTAGTGGTATCAACAGGAGTCACCGCTACATAAACTTGGAGGGTGCATGTGCTCCTAAAAATCATGACTTCAGTAGTTGTGACTTAAATTGCACATGCAGGATTTGAAATGAATGCTCTGACATAAGGGAAGAGATTGGTTCTCAGATTTAGGAATATCCTCTAGTGATTAAAGGTTTCCAAAGCAAAGTTAATAATCTAAGGAACAACCTTTTCTAGAAGAGTCACATACCTAGTAAGGCATCAGAAAGACATGTTAAAATACTCACTTTTCCCTACTTCAAACTTCATCTGTTTGATTTATTAACAATTTATTTCAATTAATTTATATATGAGTGTTTTGTATTCCCAAAGGTATCTCAAGATTCTTGTTGAAGATGATCATAGATAGGCTTCTTTTTGAAGTTTTTATAACATACAACCTGGTGCTAACCATATAGTAGACATTCAATAGATACATATTCTAATTGAACTGAATCAGCTTAGTTTTGACAAGTTAAGCTCAGGAATAACAATTCACAGCACAGCGATGAGTATTATGGAGATTATGTACTGCATGCAAATAAGACAAAACATTAGTAAGAACTTTCAGTTAAAATTGTCTTATAGCTGAATACACACAAACACGCGTATGTACATAAAGACCCATAATTTGCGAGCTTGTCCTACTTATTTTAAAACAAAATAAGCTTCTATTATACAGGCTTGAAACATAGACAAATAATTACACAGTTCCACGATTTCACTTTAAAATAGGTTATGTTTTCAAATGACCTAGAATAAATCTGATTTTATTACTTCATAGCCATAACACATAGATACTAAAATCAATAAACATTTCATTATAAGGATTGCACTTTTAAAATACTTCTTTAAGATGTTAGGAAAATTGCTTTCATATCATAACCAATCATATATTGAGTACCTTCTACCTGGAGAGACCTGGACATTCAATGTGAGGCACAGATCTGATCAAATGTTTCAGAGCCTTTAAGTATCCCTGGGCAGTGATCTGAGGATGTTTTTGATTACTTGCCCAAATCAAGTCTGGTGGATCTTTATAAATATAATCTTAATGTTATTGCTCTAATGTGCTATAATTAATGTTAAAAGTAGGAGATTAATTTTTATTAAAAATCAGTAGGTTGCAGTGGGTTGAGTATCCATTATCCAAATGCTTGGGACCAGATGGATTTTGGAATACTTATATATACATAATGACATACCTCAGGGATAGAACCCAAGGCTCAACATGCAATACATTTTTATTTCATTCAAGCATTATACACATATGCTGAAAGTAATTTTAAATAATAATTTTAGTGCACCTGCATTTTGACTGTCCTTTCTCATGGAGTCAGGTGTAGAATTTTTCCACTTTACTATGCCATGTCAGTGCTCAAATTTTTTTCAGATTTTAAAGCATTTTGGATTTTGGAGTTTTGGGTTAGGAATACTCAACCTGTATGTTACGAAACTTAAGAAACGGAATCCTATTTTGATGGTTTCAATAATATTCAGGGATTATAAATGAACATTGAATGTAGATTTACACTTTTTATTGTGTTAAACCAATCAAGATTTTAGTAATTAAATAATACTATTAGGATTTTTGAAAATACTTTATAACTATAGTGATTATAATTAAAGATGAGGAAAAACATCTCATGAAGAACCTATGAGCAATAAACTGATATTGGTATTCATTTCAGTTGCCGTCCCCCCCTGACTGTGTACACAAGACCATATGCATAACTGAAGATCCCAGAGAGTCTTAATAACAGACAACTGAAGAGATCAGTACACGAATTGATATGCTCTGGTAGGACATAGGCAGCCATACCTGCCAAGCACCTGATAACACAGGCTGGTCTCCTGGTGTGGCAAGGGAGGAACGTTTAGTGGAGTAAGACCTATAATATGTTTTAAACACCTTCATTGGATGATTACCAAAACCCATCCAAAAAAAGATGGATGGGATTCATTTCCTGTAATTGCAGAGTCTTAAAAAATATATGGGTTCCTAAAACATTTCTCTATGCATGAATGTTGCAGATTTAATGTCCTGGATAGAATATAGAAACTATGTAACATGAATAAAATTTGTTTATGACAGTGCTCATTTGGAACTTCATTGTAACATTTATTTTAGGAAAATAAATTCCCATTTATTTATTTATTTATTTATTTATTTTCTGCCTAAAGTTATGTGCCTTTGAAATGGAAACCATTATTTCTACATTATATGCAATTGAAAATTTGTGCCATAACATTTTGAAGCATTTTAGGCATTCGTTAATAATTTATTAGGAACTGCTTGGCATATGGACACTTTTCAATGACATAGCATGTAGAAAAAATATTTATAGATGGAAGGCAAATATAAATAATGTATTCATAAATTTCTGTATTGGAGTGGCTCAGGAAAAATAATTCCAAAACAATCACAGGGCTAAATTTCTGTAATGTTAATTAAGATTATTTACATCATCCTCTCCTGTGGGGCAAAAGGGTTCAAAAGATGTAGTTTTTTAGTAAAAGGCAAGTAAGAAGAATGAGCACCACTCAGTCAGTAAGCACTTCTGTGAGAAACAAGGATATTAAACTATTTACATAGGACCATTAATATGAGTCAGTGAGGAAAAATGTTATCTACCAGGTATTAACATTGGATTAAAATTTTTGAAACATTTTAGACTTTTTTCTACATTCTAATTATAACAGTATACATATTTAACTTTCTGAGATAACTCATATTAAGGAAAATCACTGTACAACTCACCAGCCATAACCATATACTGAGCCATAAGTAAACCATTTTGAAGCAATCATAAATAACTCTTTAAAATTAAGTAAAGAAAATCTAAGTAAATTTTATAGCTTGAAGTAATCTTAATGAGGATGACTGTAGTGCATCTCCCTGGCAGATGGTATAGAATTGGTTTACTCATCAACACCTATGTGAAAAAAAAATGTTCAGCTGCATAACAAGATGGCAGACAAGAAATCAGTCTCTGTAAAAAACGGTGGAGGCGAAGGAAGGAAGAATAATTACATGAGTGGTGGCAGGGGTGGTTAAGGTGGTGCCATCTGTCACAGCAGACCTCTGACCCCAGGTTGGGGAAGGTGTCTCAGAACAGTCAGTGGTGTCAGGGTTACCCATCTGCAGCTCAGCTAGAATGGATGCGGAGGACTCGCTCTCAGAGCGGGAGGAGTGCTCGCCCAGGGAGGAGTCTGTCCTGAGAGAGCCTGGGTCGTGGCTGTGGACAAGGCTTTCGGGAGCTAGGAGAGGGTGTTTATAGGAACAATGTGACAGGCTCTGGGGCTTAGGCAGGCACGAAGGCCCCAGATCATCAGGTGGCCGTGCTGGGCTGGAGCCTCTATCTGGTGCAAAAGTGATTCCTTTTGGGTTAAAAGGAATCGCAGGAAAAGGGCACGAAGAAGCAGCTTCTGATGTGGTTTGTCTGTGTGTCTGTGAAGCATTTACCTCCAACACACTGGCAGCTAAGTGCTGATTTCCACGCTGAGTTTGAGGAAAAATAATAAGAACAGATATGAATTATCCAATGAACAAAAACATCTCTGTTTGGCAATGGAGCAGAGAAGGCAAAGCATTGGTTTTATTTGCAAGCACTTTAAGAAAATACACTCAGATGGATTAGGTGTCAACCACACAGTACAGAGAAAACATGGAAACATGAAGAAAACGAAGCCAGGCAGTGTTTTTTGGAAACAAGACTAGTTTTCACACGGCACTGCAAACTAAGTTTGGGTAGTAGGGGCTGTGAGTGTTGACATAAGAGATTTCTCCCTCAAAAGTTTGAGCTTTTTGTCCTGGTGACAGCAAAATGATATCAGATTGTCCATGGCTGGGCAGTATTAGTTTGACCTTCACAAGAGAAGCCTTGTAGCATAGCTCTTCCTGTGGCCTCTCCATGGCCATAATGTCCCCAAACTATAAATCAGTTTGCCTCATTTTTTTTTTCTGGCTTATGGATTTAAATACTGATCAAACTAAAAAACAACTAAGTGGAAAGGGGATTTGTTTCCTTTCCACTCGTTGAGTCTGTTGATTTCACTGAAACATGAAAAAAACAACTGAACTTTAAAATAGCAGTGCAAATAGAAGTTCTTATGTGTGAAAATGAAGTGAAAAGAAAAACCAGCCAGTGGGAATGGTTAGAAGGCACCGTCCTTGGTTAGAGCTAATGTTAAATCTCAGGAAAAGGAGAAAGAAACGGAAGGAGAAATAAAAGGTTTAAGATCATCAAAGCTATTTATAAAATGCATATATGTTGGAGGGATTGTCTGCAGCAGGAAGGGAGAAGATGGTCCATTAAACATTTTTGCATTCATCTCATAATTTTGATGGTGTCTGACCATACGTATTAAATATAATGATAATCATAAAACTCCGTGAATGAATTAAACTTCAAAGCAATTTTTCCCTTTTAGTCTCCCCTCCTTGAAGAATACAGGATCTTGGGGTATTTGAGACACTGCCAGGTGTAAGATGGCTAAAAGCATTATGGGATATTATCATCAAGGAGGGACGTGGATTAAAAAGAATTGTATAAACTTAGCAATATTGCCTAGTAAAGATTTAAGTGGTACCATTTGGTGTCCTTGGCCAGCCATAATTTTCATAGCAGCTGATGTCATATAGGTTGAGGGCCTCATAAAAGTCATAATTATTTTTTTTGCCTCAGGCTTTTAATTGAATACTTAAAATGCACCATATAAAAATTTCTCTCTGGGTCATAGATCCCATAGAAAGCTCTTGATTCTTCTCTTAGGAAAATTGTAAAAGTTCATGCATACATAAGGTTCTGTATAAACAGAAATACTTGCTTCTTGACGAATCATATTACATTTGTTTCTATAGCTAGAACTGTAAAATTCAATAGTTGGTCACCCAACTATTTCTTTTTGGGGAGGTACTGGGGATTGAACTCAGGGACTCTCAACCATTGAGCCACATCCTCAGCCCTATCCTCAGGGGCTCATGCACTCTTTAAAGCACATCCTTAATCCAACGAAGTTAAGAAATTCCAACCCTGCATAAAAAGACAGATTTCCATATTCTATTTTTATTTAATAAGCTTTGTTATTATTGTTGTTTAAACATAGTCATTTTAAATAATTTTTTCTTACTGTTTATGATTTTTAAAATCTCTAGAACTAACTGATTGATTTTAAGTCTGAGTTACCTAGACTCAAAAGGTTTTAATGGGAGTGTATCCATTGTATTAGAAAACATTTATAATAATTGTAGATTTTATTGGGACAGAGCTACAATTTTATGAAACTATAATAATTATAATTTAATACATCAAATTTTGATTCAAGTCTGAATGAAATTCAATATGAAGCACTCTTTGGATAGAGTCAGTGGAATTTCTTACTGTAAAGTGCTTTCACTAAACTAGTTTCCATATAATCATGAAAATATTCCATGGATCATTAAATTTGTGTATACTAAGTGAAAATTCTGTTAAATATTTTAAACAATGAAAAAGAAGTTGAGTCATCTGCTTAAATGAGTTTTTGGTCCCCTTAAAAATTAGAAAAATTTAATGACTTCAACTCTCATGAGATTGACTCTCCGTGTCCTTTGATGTGAAACATGTCAAAAACTAAGGCATATTCTTCCCATGATTACCTGGGTCATGGCATTGCATCTGGGAATGGTCTTTATCCATTCATTCATTTTTCCAAAGAGAATACACACAGAAAAGAGAACTGTTTCATCTTTTGTATTTTTCTTGCTACCTCCTGACATGGTCACAATTTTGAGTCTCTTAAGATGTGTATGTGGGGCATGTATGTATGTGAAGGGTGTATGTGTGTGTGCATGTGTGTCTGAAGGTAACATGAAATACTTGCTTCTTGACGAATCATATTACATTTGTTTCTATAGCTAGAACTGCAAAATTCAATAGTTGGTCACCCAACTATTTCTTTTTTGGGGGGACTGGGGATTGAACTCAGGGACACTCAACCATTCAGCGACATCCTCAGCCCTATTTTATATATATATTTTTTTATTTAGAGACAGGGTCTCACTGAATTGCTTAGCACCTCATTTTTGCTGAGGCTGGCTTTGAACTTGCCATCCTTTTGCCTTAGCCTCCCAAGCTGCTGGGATTATGGGCCATTGTGCCAGGCTAACTATTCATTTATTTAGTAAAGTTTTGAAATACCTTGGAATCCTTTTACATGACCTTAATCTCCATACTAACGAAATGCTCCTGGACAGAAGAGCAGAGGGAACCATCTCATATACATTTCCCCAGAAAATGTGAGAAAAGAAGAAAATGAATGTGAAAAAAAAAAAAAAGAGGGAGGAAGAAGTATTATCTTGCTCTGGACTACACTACTGTAGCAACTTTATTTGAATGTAGTGGCAGAGATGACTGCAGAAAATCACCCTGTTTTATGTCTTCTTTGCAAGACTATGTAAAGCTAAGCTGTCTGAATATGGGTCAAGGGTCACTAACTTTTTATGAATTTGAGATGCTTTTTGTTTTCGCTAAAATTATTGAGGGAGGAGCTAGAAACGCCAGCTAGCTGCTGCCTGGTCTTTAGAAAGAAAGGGAAACTTCCCAAAGCTTGGCATCCCTATTTCACCTGATTATTAAAAATAGCATTGAGCCTGTTGGTCCAACTGAATTCAATCCAGAATGCTAAGGAGAATCTGTGGATGAGAAAGATGACTAAATCAAGTCTGGAGCTCCCTGAGTAATGAAGAGCAAGGGAACTCAGAGGAAGGTAGATGTCAGAAGTGGAAAAAGCACAGTGAGTTGGAGGTAAGCACAGCAAACTCAAGTGCCTGCCATGGAGCAGGAAGCCATCTGGACTATGCAAATCAATCCAGATACTAGGTAACTCAGAGAATGCTGGGAACCAGGACAGAATGGAGAAAACATATTCCCCAAAGGCAGGATGGATCTGCCCAATGTCCTTTGGCTTGAAAGATGTCACAAGCTAAAGTACTTTCTCTCTAAAATGATCATGTCATGTGTGATATCATTAAAAATAAAAAGTAAATTAAAATTAAAAATTTCATTAAAAATGAAATTAACTCAGTGACAACCACAGCATATCAGTAGTCATAAGCCCTCAAACCACCAGTTTGTTGACTCTGTAGACGTAGAAGATGGAGGTGGAAAGAGGGAAGGTGGATGTGGACTTGGTGTGAAGCTGGGATAGGAAGAAAGTGCATGGCGTGGCAGGATGTGGAGTGAAGTACTTATTTGGAGGCAAATATTTAACTGAGAGATAAGAGCTCAGTAACTGAAATAAACATTATTTGAATGCAATATTAGGGAAAAAAATCAATGCAAACAAAAGTCCATACTGAATAAAATTTCCAAAGTTTAAATAAAGACCAGTGCCATGCCAAGCCATGTTGGAGACTGAGGAAAAAAGAACAGTTTGTGTACATGATTTTTTTGCAGGAGATACTGGGGATTGAACTTATGGGTGCTCAACCACTAAGCCACATCCCCAACCTTATTTTTGTATTTTGTTTAGAGACAGGGTCTCACTGAGTTGCTTAGCACCTCAACACTGCTGAGACTGGCTTTGAACTCACGATCCTCCTGCCTCAGCTTCCCAAGCCACTGGGATTACAGGCATGTGCCACCACGCCCAACTGTGTCCATGATTTTTTATGAAAGCATATGCCAGCAATAATGTTTCCAAACTCTACATCTTTGCTGATCTCATGTTTAATTGAGAGAATAGTCATGTTTGACAATTTCCTCTTGACCAATGAAGAGCTTAAATATTTTTTTGTTTGACTTAAGATGAAATAAATTTATGATAAATTTTTTTTGGTAAATAAAATTTATTTTTATTTACCAAAATTTGAATAATTCATTTTAGTAAAGCTACCTTTCAAATTCTCAGTATTTTCAAAAGATCTAAATACTCTAGAAATAAAACTATTAAAAACATACACAAATGTATATGTAGAGGGACATATTTTCTCTTCAGCTTTATGTTCCATATTTTCTCTTTAGCTTGACAGGGCCTTGGGGACTAAGATATTAACATCTTCCCTTTAACATCTTTAGCCACTGAGCTTCTAGGCCTTTCTCAAGGAACATGTGGGGCATGTATTCAACAGCAAGCAAAGGGATTTAGCAGGTTTTTGTTTGTTGTTTGTCTGTGAGGTTAACAAATTGCAAAAGATGTAAGTCATATTGTTTGACTTTGACAACAGGTGGGAGAGCCTCCTGGTGGCCTTGGATCTGCAGTCAGGTAGACTTGGTCAAGTTGTATCATCATCCTTGGCCTCAGTTTCCTCATATGTAAAATATGAGCATAAGTAAAACCCATCTCATAAAGTTTGTGAAAAATTAAATGAGATAATGTAATAAAGGTGCTTGGCACAGTGCCTAATGTGTTGTAATAACTGTTATTTTTTAAAAAAACAAACATGCTTAGAAGGCATTGGGATGCTTTGCACAAAAAAACAGGATAGAGAGAAGACAGCAATATGAAAACTGTCAATAGTAGGAAGAAAACTTCAACTTTTCTTGCTCCACAGAATGAATATGTATGATTTAAGGAAGGTAAGTTCAAGAACAAGCTGATTGCCCACCATTTGGGAGATGTAGAGGATTTCAAGATTCTTATGATTTTTAAATGGGGATAACAATCCCAAATATTCTCTAACATTCAGTCTTTCTCTTACACACACACACACTCACACACACACACACACACACACACACACATCAGATGATGACATTGTCAAAGATCTTGTAAACTCATAGCAAAGTGGTTACAGAACATTGGTTGACCAGACTAATGGAATACATCAAAGATCAGATCTGGTACTTATGGGGATGGTCCAGAAAGTATACTCTGTAATTCATACTTTTTCTGTCATTTCCACACAGTTGACACTTATTCCTTACTCTGCATATTGATTTCTACATATTGATCCCATGGAGCAAAAGAAATGAGTTTTCTCTCTGCTCTACTTGACAGATAAATTCCCCTTTGTGTCCCCAACATATGTGCAGTAGTTGCTGTGGAAGTCTTTGGCAAATGATTGATTATGTTGTTTCATAACAGAAGGGCCAAGTTTATCCCTTAGACGAAAAGAGCACAGCACGTACAAACGCCATCAAAGACCAGGTGTAGCTTTTTGCTGTCTTTTTAAAGCTTCTGGCTTAGGCTTTCACACATCTGACACTGAGAACAGTGTGACAATTTTAGCAACGGTATATTTGTTCACACAGCAACAGAAGGATAACATGCCTCATTTTTTCGTCTTTCTATACATAAATTTGTGGGAGGTAAATTTTAAAATGTGCAGTTGACAAACCATATGTCAAATTGTCAGAATTCCTCTAACAGTAGCCTATAGTCATCTATTTACACTAACGGTCAGACTTTCATAATAACAATCATATGTAAATGAAACTTCTTCAATACTAAAATTTGTTTTCCAGTCCTTAGTGTAGATTGCTTTTGTTCCTTAGTCTTCTAATTTCTTGGGAAACTAATTTTTTATAATAGCACATATTTGACTGATATATAGAATATGGCTTATAGTGCTTGATGCTTACTAAGATTTCTTGCAAGAATGTGAAATGTAAGTATTTAAAATGGAAAGGTTGGGCTGGGGATGTGGCTCAAGCGGTAGCGCGCTCGCCTGGCATGCGTGGGGCCCAGGTTCGATCCTCAGCACCACATACCAACAAAGATGTTGTGTCCGCCGAGAACTAAAAAATAAATATTAAAAAATTCTCTCTCTCTCTATCACTCTCTCTCCTCTCTCACTCTCTCTTTAAAAAAATAAAATAAAATAAAATGGAAAGGTCACCTGTGTAAAAAACCATTAAATGGAAAATGAGGGTTAAAGATGATGTATATTACAATAGTAATGATGTGAAAACAAATTAAATGTCCATCAAAAGATGAATTGATAAAGAAAATGTAGCATATACATACAATGGAATATCCTTTTGCATTAAAAAAAAGGCAATCTTGCAATATGTTACAACCTGGGTGAATCTGGAGGACATTATGTAAGTGAAGTAAACTAGTCACAGAAGGATGAATACTGCCTCATTCCCCTTATGCGAGGCATCTAACACAGTCAAACCCATGAAAGCAGAAAGGAGAGTGGTATTCGCCAGGGGCTGTGGGGAGGTAGAATTGAATTGCTTTCAATGTGTGCAGAGTTTCATTTATGCATGATGAGTGAACTGTAGAGATCTTCTGTATGACATTATGCCTGTAGTTGACTACACTGTAAAGAAGACTTCAAATTTGTTAAGAAGGTAGATCTCATGGTACCTGTTCTTACCAGAATAAAAAATAAGACAATTAAAACTGCAACAGCTTTATGCTTCCTTTTTTTTTTTTTTTTAGAGAGAGAGAGAGTGAGAGAGGAGAGAGACAGATAGAGAGAATTTTTTTTTAATATTTATTTTTTTGTTCTCGGCGGACACAACATCTTTGTTGGTATGTGGTGCTGAGGATCGAACCCTGGCCGCACGCATGCCAGGAGAGCGCGCTACCGCTTGAGCCACATCCCCAGCCCTTATGCTTCCTTTTTTGACTGTTAGGACACACTCTATCTTGAAACAAACTATAAGTCTGATGAAGAAAAGTCTTATTTACCAGTATAAAAATGAAGTAGTCTTAAAAATAATATATTTCTTTTCCCCAATCAGGTCCATAATTTGTAAAAATGACATCATTTCAAAATAATAACGGTTACTTTATGTTGAAGAATTACTGTGTAGCAGGCACTATGCCAACCTTCCTATATGTATTATTTTACTTAAACCTCATGGCAACTGTAGGAGATGAATGCTATTATTAGCTCCATTTTATAGATGAAAAAACCGAGGCTCAAGAAGGGAGAATAACTAATCAGAAGGTCCTACGTTAATATCACCTTGGAAGACCTGACAGTCCAGTTGCTCTCCTCCTAGGCTTTCTTAATTGCACTCCAAAAGTCAAGATTAGGTTTTCAAATTCCATCTTATACTTGCCCCGTCTGCAGCACTTGAGCAGTGAACCATTCCTTCTCCGTGTGATTTCCCCTCTTGTCTATTCACCTGCCCCAGATCTCTGGATTTCCTCCATCTGAGAATATGGCTTTCAGTCTCCTGGGCTGGTTTTTCCTATTAATGTTGGGATTTGCTTAGGCTCAATTCTTGGGTATCTTCTTTTCTCCATACTCGTTCCCTGTTGACCTCACTCAAGTCTCACTGGCTACGAGAAACGTCTGTAAGCTGATGGCTTTAACTGTGAACTTATTTCCTGAATTCCAGACTCTTGTATCCAACTGGACACTTCACCTCTCCCTGTGGGTGTCTTAGAGACACCTCAAAGTTATCATGTCCCAGTTGGATGTGGTGGTGCACACCTGGAATCCCGTGACACTGGAGGGTGAGGCAGGAGGATTGCAAGTTTGGGGCCAGCCTCAGCAACTTAGTGAGACCCTAAGCAATTTAGTGACACCCTGTCTCAATAGCAACAATAACAATAACAACAACACAAAAGGGTTGGGGATGTGACTCAGGGACCCTGGGTTCAATATCTAGTACCAAAAAAAAAAAAAAAAAAGAAAGAAAGAAAGAAAAAATCATGTCCCAAATAGTATCTGTTTCCCCTGACTGCTCTGCCCATGGTTGTTTGGTCTCTGTTGATGGCAACACCACCGTCTCAGCTGATGTCAACCTTGATTCTTCCTCTCACGCCCCATGAGCAATCTGCCAGGAAGTCCCTTGTACTGTACTTCTGAAATATAGCCACATAGTTGAATTTCTCACCACCCCTACTGCTTCCCCCTGGCTTTCAGTCACCATTGTTTCTCACTGAATTTATATTTTCCTAATCGGTTTGCCTGCTCACTTTCTGGCCCTAGGATAGATAGGTTTGTTCTCAGTTGTTCTAAATGTCCCTGCTAGAATGAGTTGGTTAGGATGTAAGCCAAATAATTATAGTAGCAGCCTCAAAATCCTTCAGCGATTCCCATTTTTACTGAGGATAAGAGTCAAAATCTTTGCAATGGCTTCCAAGGACTTTGGTCAGTTGGTCTTTGTTTTCTGTGACTCCACCTCCTATTACTCTAGGCCTCACTTCCTCTCTGGCTTCCTTGCTGGTCCGACCTTGGACCTTAAATGGCAGCAGCATGCTTCAGCCTTAGAGTCTTTGCACTGGATGTTCTCTCTGCCTAGAATATTTGTCCCCACTTCAATGCTGTTCTGTCCTTTCAATGATATCTATTTGACTAACCTGTGCGCCCCATCTCTCTGCTCAGCATTGCTTAATCACATTTCCCCAGAGTAATGTCTTTCTAATGTAGATAAATTACTTAAGTTTTTATTAACATTTGCCTCCCCCACACACACACGGCTTCAACTCCAGCTCTGTCACTAGAACCTTGATACATAGCAAGTATCAATAAATATTTGTTGAATGAATAAAAGTAGCAGAATCTTGCATCTTAACTTTGGGATCATGCTAATCCTCTGGGGATTGTGTAATTATCAATTATACAATGATGCTATGACAGAATTTTACATATATGGAAATCTTTACTTCCTAAAAATCTGGCTAATAAAAGTTGATTAATTAGATAGATAATTAATTAGATAGTGGAGACCCACTATCCTCAGTCAGCCTGGATAGTGACAAAACCATGGAAATGATCAGACTTAGGTTTTCAAACATAATAAAACCGTTTTGAGGAGCCAAATTGTATTAGATGAGTCCAATTGTTCTAAATGTCCCTGTGACTTCGCCGACCCCTGCTTCCTGTAGGGACACATCCTGAGACCCATGTCAGCTCCCTGATGCTAGCATAGTTCTGGATGTACAGGCTTAGATTGATTTTGCTTCCTCAGACCATCCTGAGCTCTTGGGCCCCATTAAGACACCTGCCTTATTTCTCCTTATGTCATAGCCCCATGTCTCTTTTCACTAGTGAGAAACTATTTCACAATGAGAGGTATCATAGTTCTTCTGAGGACAAGCTCTGCGGCCATTGGGTTTATATTCTGACTGGGGAAGCAACTCACTTTGGTGCCTCAGTTGCCTTATCTATAAAATAATTGTAATAATACATACATAATCAATACATATTGATGATGGAAATAAATCAATAGGGCAATGCCTGCATATGGGAAAACCTTATTATTTATTAGCTGCTTTTATTATTGATATTATCTTATTACCTGTGGGCTCTCCAAAGATATTAATGTTAATCCAAAAAGTTTGCTCTCCTGAATGAGTTTTGTATATTATGATTAGCTAATGAAGGGGATATTTTAATACATCTTATATTTTAATCATCTTTGTTTAAGTTTTCTACATTATGGATGGATAGGAGGATCTTGTTGTCAGATATCTATTGAAGACTCTCTTCAAAGTTGTGTTGTGGATGATATTTAACAACTCAGTGGCAGTAAATAGTATTATACAAGCCATTTACTTAGGTCCTATTGTTTTCAATACTTTCATGACTGCTATTGCTGCTAGTATTATGTTTTTCATTAGTGGTTATTGTTTATTGAGTGTTCGCTCTGTCCTGAGTAGATTACCTCTAATAGCTTCCCAGTCTTCCCACGACCTATGAGTTAATATTCTGACTTCTTTGTTTAGACTCCAGAAAATTTAGTAGTGGATTCTTCATGATAGTCAGTGGTAGAGCCTGGATTAAATTCTGTAGTTTGTTCTTCAAGTTCCTGCTCTGAACACTACATTATTTCATGGAAAATCCAAAAATAATGGAGTGCGTTTCTCTTCTAAACAAACAATAAATGTCAGCACAATGATGCTACAACAGAATTTTACGTATATGAAAATCTTTGCTTCCTAAAAATCTGGGTAGTAAAAGTTGATGTGTTCACTATCCTTTCTGACATGATAAACTAATCTAGTTTCAGTGAAAATGAACATTGAGCTACAAAGGAGTAAACACTGCTTGATATTGTGATGAACATTTCTTGCTAGAGTGAATTATTGACAATTATCTTAAGAAAGTGTGTACACTCAAATAAAATTAGCTAACCAAACATCTGGTCGGATAAAAATCTCTTTGAAATCTGAAAGTACTTTAAGTATTGAAGTGGTTTGCAGTGTCTTAAAGAACTGACCCTTCAGTGATTTCTAAAAAATATCTAGGAAGAAGAAATTTCTAGAACTGATTTCTGGATAAAAGTGTGTGTGTATGTGTGTGTGTGTGTGTGTGTGTGTGTGTGTGTGTGTGTGTGTGTGTTTAATTAAAATATACCTGGAAATTTACTGGTAGATTTAGTCAACCTTTAAATTCTAACTGTAAGATGGTTTCTTTCTCCTTTTCCTTCCTACTTGGAAACAAACAAAGCATTAGTTTATGTAAGAAGCCCAAATCAAAGGAGTTAGAGTCTCCATTATGCACATGAAGAAGAGACTGGAAAGTGTAATGTACCACCCGGCAGTCTGAGGACTGAGAGGCCGCAGCAACTGCAGACATTTGTTGCTCTTGCTGAGGAGGTATCTTTGTAGTCTCTGGAGGAAGCTCAGGATGCTGTTTGTGGCTTTCAGGATCTTTTCCTGAAAGGGGAGCTATTTGAATGGAAAGAGATGCTGTGTGTATCTCGGGCTCTGGGTTAGGGGGTGGTGAAGAAGGCCTTTTGAGAAATAATGGTACTTCAATAGGTTTGGAGAACTGTGGAGAACTCATGGGGCTGCTACTTCCTAGATCCTGGTTCTGAGTTAGTTTCATGGTAGAAATTCTCCGAGTATGAGAATCTTGTGTGTAGTCCTCTTGTAGCAATGGGGTACTGTCAGCGAAGGGAGCAGAACCTATTCTGGGAGCTGTTGGGAGAGGATTAGTGATTTTTTGTGTATATGACATAGTTGTGTTGGATTCTTCAGAATATATGATTGTCTGGCTAGAATTGTCACTAGAATGCATAGTTGTGTGAAGAGGCTCTTTGTTAGTAAAGTATTCTGTACAGGAAGGGGTTTGTGGGTTAGTTATCAATGAGTCTAAAATGTCAGGCTTTCTGTGATTGGTTATCAAGAAGCTACAAGAGCTCTCTTTTCTGGCTGGTGGAAGGGGTGCCTAGATGGCCAAAAGCATCCGGAAAAAGAAATAACATTGAAGGAAAAACAGAGAAAGTCAAAGTTAGTCATGAAAGAAACCTGCCCTTAAAGGTAGAACAATCTCTCTTTTCTCACTATGCTTTATGTTCTCTTGGCTAGATTAAATTATCATTTTCATTCCTATAAAAATTCCTATTTTAGCCAGGAGCAAGGGTGCACATCTATAATCTAGTGGTTTGGGAGGCTGAGGCAGGAGGATCACAAGTTCAAAGGCAACCTCAGCAACTTAGTGAGGCTCTAAGCAACTTAGCAAGATCCTATTTCAAAAGAAAAATATAAAACAGGCTGGAGAATGTATCTCATTGGTTAAGTGCCCCTGGTTTTAATCCCTGATTTAAAAAAATAATATTATATAGTTGCCTCCATCCACATTCTGGGAAATTATGTTAAAAATGAACATATGTTCTCTTGGCATATTTTTAGACCTCAAGGTCTATGGTTAATGAGTCACATAGTTTTACAATATTTTTCATGCTTGTGGCACAATTTTACTCAAATCTTCAACACAGAGTCCCTTTAGTTTTCAGAGTGAATAGTTGCATAACTCGTATTTATTGAACATACAATGTATTGTTAACCTTATGATTTTGAAATCCAAAACATCAGCTGCCAGCTTCTTAAGAATTAGAATGTATCCTAAACATTATGTTAGAAGATGGCTTACTTTTATGAGCTTAATCAGAAAAAAAACCAAAACAAAACAAAAAGCCCATAAAAAATATGAAACACTTGTTTTGAACATAAAATTTGTTCTCCTTGTAAATAGAAGTCTGGCAAGCAAAGCAAATTCAAAAGCAAATGTATATTAAAAAGAAAAGACTAAGAAAGAGGTTGCTAAGAAAGAGATTCTAAAGCTTTAATAACCATGCTTTAAAGTAACACAGTAAAGAAGAGTGTGCAGGATTACCTGAGTTGGTGATTTCTTTTCTTGCAGGTTTGGTCGAACACTTCTAAAACCTTTTGCTGCAAGAGAGGAATATGTAGCATCTCCGTTCAGTGTCTCTTGATTTCGATCATTGTAAGATCTCCATGCTTTTATTAAGGGAAAACAAATTGGATACAAAAATATCTGGGTTCACATAAACATTTTTTTTCAGAAAATTTATTTTTATTTCTAAAATGGAAATATTCTTACTAGAATTTTTATTTAAAATGCGTAGCAATGTATGAAATTTAAGTTTAACATGAGATCAACAATGTGGCTATGGATATGTATAAAAAAATCCTCATAATAAATGTAATAGTTTTCAGAATATCTTTTCTGTACCTGAGTCTGGTGAATGAGAATCACGCCCTGAAAGAAAAAAAATATTGAAATTAATGCAAGGGTACAATAATTGAACAATCCAGTGAAAATAGTTGGTGAAGAACTATGTGCATAATTTTTGCAGACATTATCTCAGTTCTAAAACTCTGGGTACTTTAAATATAATGAGAGGTTTGTGCATTAATTTTAACTTCAATGGAAATGTCATTTACTAAATAACCATAATATATAATTAACACATATATCAAACACTAATTTTTCTCCTCAATAATGCTGCAGCCATATAATTTTAAGATTATTGTTACCCATGAATTTCTTACATGAATTTCTGAATATTGAATTAAAGGATCTAAAAGGATCTGGTTCGTAAATAATGGATGTTTTTCATAGCATTAAATCAAATGAGCAGACCCATAACTGGCAAAAGCCCTGTTGTTACTGACTTTATTTAACTTCTGTGCTAGAGATGAATTTTTTTAATAGTTTGCATTGTTTCTATCAGATCATGAGATACTTTCAAACATTCTGTTACTTTTGAATTTTCTTCCTATTGTTATTTAAAAATCATTTAAATTTAAAATATGAAAGAGCTGTTAAAATGCATTCCATTTTCCTTTAACTCATGAATCTTGGAAAATAAATTTCAGTAGCTTAAATTACTCTTGGTAATGCAGTTGGAAATTGACTCAATCCCATATTTATTATTGATTTTATTGGAATTATGCATTCAAGAATCTTCTGTATGTCTATTTGGGGTAATCAAATGTGCCCAATGTGCACATTTAAAGTTATCAATTTGTCTGTGTGGTTCTATTATACAACATGGTTAATTGCACTTAGATATATAAAACCTTGCACTTGGAAAGAGTCCTACAGGCATTTAACTGTCCAATTCCTTCTACTTGTTACCTGGGACCATTATTAAATTACTATTATTTCAGTGACTTTTTTTTCTTCTCATGTATAGGGTATAATTATTTTGAACTCTGAACACTAAATTTGGGACGGTAGAAGCATAAATAGTTATGAAACCCTATTTAATTTTATATATTCTCGTTCTCTCCTTTAGGCAAGGCCTTTCAGACAGATTTTTTTTCCAAATCAAAGGAATAAAAATAAATATGAATCAGCACAGAGTAACTTAGAATGACTCCAGCCTGGGTGAGTTAGAGAAGACTAACAAATTCCCATTCTTTATAAAACTGAAAAATAGTATGGGATTTTCGCTCTAATAAATGAAAAACTGGAGTCATAAAATGAATACCAAACAGTAAAAATAACTTTAAACATTGATGAATGAAATGTACTAGATTCTATTTCCAGAATTTGATGGAAGGTGAAGATTGAAATTCGTCATTTAATTCAGTTAAATGATGTCGAGGACTCTATAAAGAAAACAAACATAGTCTAGTAATACAGAGCAATCTCTGGAATTTTATTTGGGACATTTAGGAAGAGAGATTTAGTAATGACTAGGGTGTCACACACTGTGGACAAAGAACAAATTTGGGGACTTAAGGAAAAAACAACGAATCAATCATGATCGTTATTTATATTATAATTATTTGCTTGAGAATAGGGAGTTTATTTTTCTCTTGGTTTGATAAGATGAAAAAAGAGGGTATGTAGTATGTGCTGAGGAGTGATGTCATAGGAGCCAGATATGTGGAGGTGCCTGTGGTTAGACGGGAGGGCGTACTAAGCTGGTCTGAAGGGTGTGATGTTTTTATGTGAGGTCAATGTATCCTATCATTGACAGTTTGTAGGGGGTAAACCCTGTTTCTTCACATTGCAGATCACATTGGAGATTACAGGACCCTAAGAAACCATACATGGGAAAATCAGAGGTCAGTCTTTCTAGGCCCAACTATGGACCAGGGTGTGCTAAAGAAACATGAGGTATTAATAATGGTGCTCTCTGCGGAAAGGCCTTGCCTAAGAGGGAACAAAACTGTGTAGAATTAAGAGAAAGGAGAAAAGAGAAAACTAGCCATGGATTAAAATTTCAGGATGAAGCAATATTTTTATCTAAGTTTATGTTGACGATTTAAGTCTACTTTTAAGTGGGTGGTTTTTAAGGATACTGACATGTACAACATTTCAGTTTCTTTAAAGTAAGCCCAATTCTAGATATTAAAAATCCCCAGCTCCGATTTGTGACTTTATTGTAGACTACAGAAGTCCTAAAAGAGAAGTTCCTTCCCACATGGACACCATTCACTATAGCTCAACTTTTATAGTATCACTGCCAGAGAAACTTGGGAAAGGGAGGACCTGTGTATTTTGGAGCAGGTAACAGAAAGTTTCCCAGGTCTGTGTCAAGAGTAAAGAGAATATGGATTCTAAAAACTAAGAAAGTTGAGCAGGTAAATGGCATGGCAGATACACAGGGTGAATAGTTTTGCCCCAGATCTTGAACATCACTGATGATCATTCACTTGTGAAGAATCAGAATTCAGATTCTAACAATCAGAACCCTGAGTTTCTAGCGTGTTTTAGCAGACAGCATTGTTTGCCTGAAATGCTAAGAATGACAAAATGAGATTTTGCATCTGAAAATAAACAGGGTCTTTGAGGGTTGAGACTTGTCAAAGCTCCTCACTGGCACAATGGGCTTGTTCTGTGTCCAGGCCTTAGTGGCCGAATACCTGTCAGAGATATTCTTTAATATATTCCTGGTCTGTTATCAGGGATTGGCCCTCAAAGGACCTTCTCAACTTTATGATTCTAACATCAGAGTTTTCATGTGACTGTGTTGGTTGTGCCTATCTGTCACATCACAATCTTTATGTTCAGGTTTTATTAAAATTCCTTTTAACTGATGTACTATATTGACTCTATCACCTATATTTTTCTGGAAAGTTATGAGGACTTTAATCCTTATGATGCATTTCTTTAGAGGACTCTAGTGCTTTGTACGAATTAAAGTCGACCTTAAATTCATGTCAATTAGTTGTGTGGCTCTAAGTACTATAATAAGTCTTTGCATTTATTTTCTTTAGTTATCCTCATTTAATTCTGACAAGGCCTTGTGGATTTGGGAAATGATGTTCTCAGAGAGGCAGGAAAGTGACAATTATTCTATTCTATTTTTTTTTAAAGAAGAAAACTTGAGGTACAGACAAATTTTTTTTTTAAGGGCATAAAACACACCAGTGATATTGGCAAGACTATCTCTTGGCAGAGTGGTCCTGTCACGAGTGGCATCCTTTACCAATGTCACCTCAGACTGCCAAAGGTTTTTGATTAAGTGAAATGTACTTTGGATGTTTCTCTTTAATCATCATTTTGCATCTAGCCTAGGTTTAAAACATCGGTGTGAGAGATGGTGCATTATCCTCTGGGTCTTCACTTCTGATGAGAGGAGGAGGAGACACACTGATGTAGGGGATGAAGAGTTGATGACACCTGCGGAACTTCTGATCTGAAGGGGCTTGGGGGAGGGGTGGAATCTTGTGTTTGTTTATGGAAAGGTTGTTGAGTTTCAAGAATATTAAATGCAATGAATACTTATTAATTCCCTTTTGATTCACATAAAGACGGTCAAATATATTCTTATGAAAGCTCCCTTAAAATGTGATTGGACACAACAGATGCTGATTTCTTTCTTTAAAATGTATTTAAAACTTCCTTAAACCAGTTAAGATTACCGTATGTGTCTGTTTTAAAAATTGCATCCAAAATTCAGGGGACTTTATTCTCTAGAAATCTTACTTATAGTGAGATAAAATATAAAATAGCTCAGAGTCAGTACATAGTCTTATCATTGAAGATTATTTCATATTCCTGAAGTGTTAAAATTTTTCTCCTAATTGGATTGTGAAGCATTGAATCTTTTTCTAACAAGTTGACTGATAGGAAATTGTTCATGTTTAACTTTTGACACTCCAAAATAGCAATCTCTATTCAATCTAATACTGTCTTTTGATGGTCACTTTTATAAATAACAGTAAATTGGCATTGATGGAACAGTGTATCATGCCTCAGGAGTACATCAGTGGGCCACACCTGAGATTATAAAACTTGATAAATGATAGTCATGGTACAGGCATTCCAATTACATAATGGCTCTGGCTTGTATTTTATTTATTTCCCTACCTCCTTTCATTCTTATTTCCTTGACCTATCTAATGTAAATGCCTATCGGTTTTGTAACACCTTGTCATGTTTATAAACACATGAATAAAATATGTACGAATGTATCTAGAGAGATTTTTGAAACCAAAAATGAGGTCATACAACATACATTGCAATACAACCTGAAGTCTTTTAATCTTAACATATTATGAAACTTCCTGGCCTGATATTCGAATTTGGACATTGAAATCCATTTGTGAATTGGAGGTGGTAAATGGACGTGGAATTCTCCATATGAAAGTTTGTTTTTTCTTCAACAAAACTGGGTAGTTTAGGACCTGGTGGCTTTAAAGCTAAGGGCACCTGTAGTAGTTAATCAACTTCTAAATGTATGTGAGTAAAAGATTGTGATATGCATAGTAAGAATTAAATTTATTTAAGAACTTTTTACCCCTTTCCCAATTTTGCTCCAAAACCAGAAACTGCAACTAACAAACCAACAATGAAACCAACCAACCAGCCATCAGAAGGCTTGGCTATGTTTTGGAGTCTAGGAATAGGGTTTTTTTCTGGGCTCACTGATCTTTTATAACTGCAGCCCCCTCCTGAGGGAGACTGTGCCTGAGGGCTTAGGAAAGTCATTGTTATAAAGAGACTACCTGAGTGAATGCCCTCAATAACTTTCTAGGGTGTATTTTTATCTGTAGATACACATTAATTTTAACTGGTCAAGATTTTCATATATTTAAAAATACGTATTAGATGGGTCTTTGCTGATTAATGAAAGGGTAAGGCCTTTCTCTAAAAACTATTATTCTATCATTCTGCTTATAATCTTTGGTGAAGAAGCAAATTAATGAAGATTGGCTTTCCAGAATTTCTTCCTGACCCCTGTATCACCAAAGAAACATATCATAATGAGATATGATGTTACTTTATTTTATGAGATAACAAAAACTTGAACAGTTATTAACGTTTACACTTATTCAACATGTTTTTGGCAAGTGTCTGTTGTTTTTAATTAAATTTTTAAATGTGTTCTACAAGATATCAGTTTCTTTTGACCTTTTATTTTTAGAACATAAACAGCTAGAAGGGATAAAATCTATTCTTGGGATAAGAAAAATAAGAACTCGGGGCCATTTGAAAGGTATTTACAGCCACTGTACTCATCCAAATAAGATCATTCTGGAAAGAAAGAGAGGTCAGGTACAGCCATTCAAGTGTGACATTCTTTCTGTGAGTTAGTGGTATTATACCTGCGGCCAATAGGTTTGGAGAACTTTGAACTCTCTTCACAGATGTTAACGTAACAGACATGGCAGCACGTTTGCGAGCACACCCACCGCTATCTGGAAGCAAAAAAATGATATAGCAGAAGCCAAGGCAACAGAGGAAGCACATGCAAAATCATGCGTTTTTAAGTGAAATGTGCCAGACACTCGTGAGGGAGATGAACAGTCAGAATTAGTAACCATGGAGCACATCTGCAAATTTCACACTCATCCCCTAAAACGGACAAAACAAACAAACAAACTCCCCCCAGGGGTCTGTCTCAGAAATAGATGCCAATGCTTTAGGAAAAAAACAAAAGGTTTGATATTTAACATTCAATGTTTTTTTTTTTTTCTGTTGTTGTTAATGAAAATATAGGCACAGAGCTCAACTGTGTTTATACCATTTAAATTCAATGCATAACTCTATAAGCAGTATATCTAGCTTTTAGAGTTATGGATTATCTACTGTCCACAGTTAAGCTCTATAGTTATAATATACTTTTGTATTAATAATTTAGGTTTTACTGTCTTGTAGCTTTTATGATTCCTGAAGATAGCTTGAAATAAATCTTATTCGGTGACATAGGCCTGATATACTTGATAATATAGGATTTATAAAGAAACAGCATTATGGGAAACTCCATGTCTTCCCAGAGTTATGGAAATGATTAGCCCAACTAAAATCAGGAAAAACATTGCTCCATACAGTATTAAAATGAGCATATTTTTAAAACTAATTTGTTGCTTTTACACTTTTGAACAATGATCTATATTTATACTTAAGCACATTGTGATGTGAAATAAAATAAGTGCAAATGCATCAGACGTTTTATGTGCTATGAGAAGTTTAGGCTTCTAAATCTGGAAGACAAGTCTCCTAAAATTGAAAGGTTAATGTTCTATTTATGACCAGATATGAATTCCATTCCCACATTCCTTTGTATTATAATGTGTGCAGTAATAGCATCCCTTACTCTCCTCATTTTGATCATTAAGTCAGAACAACGTTTTGTCTTTTTGAAAACTAAGACAAAAAGAACAAATAATGCAACCATCAACAAGATAATACAATCATCATATTTGTGATATGCTATCCCTATATATATTTTTTCTTTATTTCATAGAGAAACATATCCATTTGGTGCATTAGACACGAGAGAACTGAGCTTAGTAATGACACTTGGAAGTAAGATTTGAATTAGTTATTGATAATACTCGCAAAGAATAAGGTCAGCAGAATTCAAAGTTGGTGGAATTATTCTCATATAACTTAACAATATATGTTTAAAGTCACAATTTCTTAATATAGAAAATAAATAAACCAGAAACCTAACTTGAAACAACATTAGGTGAAAATAAGCCCAATGAATCAAAGGCTATAATTAAGAACCCAAAGAGAAAAACACAAATGATGAAAACTGAAGGTAGCTCCAAGAGAAGCACCGACAGGATTTTAATAAACATGACAAACTGAAAATAGCCAGGAGACAAGCTGTCTGCTAACGTGGAACTGATGTCCTAGGACACAGGGTATCTAGCAGCTAGGGCGGGTTGGGTAGTCAAGGGTGTTGGAACTGAAAACTGAGAGCACTCTCAATCATTTTACTTTCTGGTTCTTTGATTCTATATATCTGAAAATAAGCAGAGATAAAAACAGAAAATTCCAGAACGAGAAGATCCAGGACCATTGGTTAAACTTGGTGTTTTCGCTGTGGCCTGACAGACACTGTGCTGTCTCAGTACATTCACAGGGACGCTGGCGGCTGTCTCCATTTTTGAGGAAAATATAGTAACATCTGATGGATGCTATGTGAACTGATAACTTGAAGAAGAGCAAAGTTTCTACCTCCCAGGTTGTAACATCTATGCCTTTGGGTGACATGCGTCTTTGAAAAACTGAATTGAGGGTGGTTGTCATGTTGAAAACCAAGTGCCCTGTAAAAGTGAGACTGGCCCTGTACAATCTAACCTTACAGTCTGAGAAGTTTTTCAATGCACCACAGCCATTAACCTATCATTACTAAGTAATTGTGGTTATAAAGAATGAAATAAAATTAATATTTTCTTTTAGTTTGCATGACTATTTTGTCAAATGGCTTTTAAGTTGTTAGCACATAAAAACTTATTAAGAAGTATTATTAAGTGATTGAATTGTTTGCATCTTCTAATAAATAGAATTGTTAGATATTTCATTTGGCCTCAAAGCTTGATGAAAATAATTACCGAGACATTGTTACTCTGAGCCAAGGAAGTTTGGAAATCTTTGGGCTAAACAATTTATGTGTTTCAGGCAGCTCTAAACTTTGATCAAGTAAATGCAGAATCTGTCTTTGTTACCATTTAATAAAGAGCTTATTTTTAAAAAGTCAAGGTTATGTGAAATTTAGAAAACAGAGAAATCTATTATAGTATACTTATGTATTGAGACTTTCTGGTATTTCTTGAGAATATTTTTAAGGACGCAAAATGAGGAAGTTATCTTTTATACATCAGTTCATCTGAAGGAATCCTAATGCTGGTCTCTTCTGCACAACTATTCATGATCTGCAGCCTCTGAGTCACAATTCTACCAAGATGCAAGACCTCTGGACAAGGTGTTTCCACTGCTAGAGAATACTCACATGGGTAAACCATGTTCAATGAATTATTTGGTGTCTTTTTCTCTCTTTTCTTCAATAACTAATTTCTATGCCTACGAAAATAATGGGTTACAAATTCTGAGTGAAAATATAGCATGCTTTGTATATTTTCCTCCATTGTTTAGATAATGTAGAATGAAAAAAAATGAATCACATCCTCCTTGGCCAGTTCATTATGTATTTAATTGAAAGCAAAGATTAGATTTAAAGTAATTTTTAAATTATAGTGACTAATATGTAGATATTTAAGTTGTGATATATCTCTTCAATGATTGCTACATAGATAACACAGGCCAGTTTTACTTACTAGTTATTTAGAAACTAATTCCTACTTTATTTTGTAAATACAGCAACAACATTTACAATTTTCTAAAATGATATCTATTTAGCCTCTTTATATACATTTTAAAGTGATGTTTCTATAGCCACATTATAACATTTCTTTGGAGTTTAAAACAAAGGGTTTAAGTAACTTCTAATCAATTTTTATGTCTAAGTCTGAAAATCATATTTCACATGCATATATGCTTAAGTAAATTCACCCATGTAAGCAAAATAATCCTATGCAATTTAACATTCATCCAGAATCAGGTTTACTCTATCTAATAAATGAGAGAATGTTTTAGATGGTTGTGGTTATATTTAGGCGGTTCAGTAGTAACTTCGTTCTAGTATGAGACTTAAACAGATTTAAAAATTTCTTTGCACCTACCTTTGTCATTAGGGATTGAATTATATGAATAGAAGATCAATTATGCAGAATATATTGTACATGAATAAAGTATATTTACTTTAATCACATATACATATATATCACAATAGCGCTATAATAATTAGGAAAATCAGCACCCAACAAAATGAAGGATATTGGGAAGTTATGTTCAACTTAAGCCTCCAAAGAGATGCCTCAGATCAATCAGCACATACCACTCCCTCAAATGGAAATGTGCTGATTGAGTTTGGCAACAGAGTTTATCCTAGACCAGCTGAGGGCTCTATGTTCTATTTGATTTCTTTGCTGTCCTTTGCCTAATAATATTTCTTATTTCATTTTCCACGACCAATTTTAATACCTCCAATTCTTGAAATGCCTTTACTTGTTTAGTTTGGAAGAGCATCATTTCTCTTGACATCTAAGCCATGCTTGTCCATTTTGAGCATCTCCAATACCCTCATCTTGCCTGTTGCTCTACACGTGTCTACAAGCCGGTTGCAACCTCAGGACACAGCATAATCTAGGCCAGTTAGAGCAGGTTTATGTTAAGGGGCTTCCAGGGAAAGATGGACATAGTATATGTCCCTACAGTTGATCTGGGGATTAGACATTCGTTCTCACTAGTGGGTTATTAATTCTTCCTCTAGGCACTTTGATATTAAGATACAAGCAAAATGTCAGAGAGCTTGATGTGAAAGAATATTTCAAGCCATTTTTTTTCTCTGCCATAAAGTGACTGACTGACTAAAATAACTTCCTAGCAGCACTTGCTGGACAAAAGGAAATGACATGGTTTAAACACAAGTAACAAAATTTCAATGAGAAAGTCATTTCCTGCATTACTTAATACTGGTATATAAGACTTGGGTTGGGGAGAAGATGAAATTATAAACCAAAATATCTAAAAGACAGAAAAAATTATATTTCATATGTACATCCCATGTATCACAAACACTTTTATGATTAAAATATACACCATAAAGTTTGGAGACAATCTAAAAATATAATGCTTATGTCTATATGTGGGTTGTGATTATGAATTAATTAAAGTGACTTTCTATGCATGATGCTTTGACATTCTATCTGCCAACGTTGTCAACATAGAATTTATAGAATGGGAAAGTTTAAATATTTTTCACCAGAGCAACCTGTCTTTGAATTTAGTCCATCTTAAGTGAGAGATTTCAAATGTGGGCATACAATACCTAGCATTTTGGGGAGTTAATTTTAAAAGATGATTAGAGAAAAAGAGAGTAAGAGTATGTAATAGAACCCCTTTTAATGGCTATGAAAAGAAATAAAGGAATGAATCTGGACTATATATCTAATCAGAAACTCAGTATCACATTTAGGATCAGAAGAGTGATAAACTAATGATTTGGGGCCAAGATGATTTTTAGAGATCAAAGCTAAAAAGTTTAAAACTAATGGAGACAGCATACCTGTATTCATTTTGACCTTGGAGGTTTTGTTATTAAAGTCTTCAGATTTCCTGTAGAAAAAAAATGATGCATAATTTGTTCGCTAGCATGTGGAATAAGATACCATCAGAGTGTACTTTTGTTGTCCTGTAAACCTGTTAGTTAATGTCACATCATCATTAATCTTACTTAAACCAAGGTTTTAAAAAGGTTAGTCAGATTTAAGATACCATTCAAGTTAAAATCCAACTGTTCTTGATCCTAGGACCATAAACTTATATTTTGGTTTAATGATGGCTGTTTCATGAATCAAAAGAGTGTTCATTTTTGAAATTAAATTTCCTTTACAAACATTTATATGAATGATTTTTGTTCTCTAAACCTGGAAGGATCATCATTGCTTGTTAATTTTCCTCTTCCAGAATTATAAAAGGGACCTTTGACATCATTACAAGAGTGGGTTATTTTCACAGGCCAATTTATCTTAAAAAGCAATTGAGGGGAAACTTCATTAGAGTAAATTTTATTTCTTATTTTTCTGCATATACAAATAAAGAGGCCCATTTCTTGTTCTGTTTGTTTGTATCATTTTCCCAGAATGCTGCATGTTTTTGAACGCTAGGCCTTACTATTGCCCCTGTGGAAGGAATGCCAATGTAGCCAGGCAGGAAGGCAGGGGTCGGCTCAGGAGCTTTGAGAAAGTTCCTTCAAATGTATTTATTTTAATCTCTCAGTAGCAAAATTCCTAATATGTTAACCTTAAATGGACAAAATAAATAGAAAAGTTGCCTCAGGGGATGTCTGTGACCAAGGCTGGGACAGCTTCTAAAACAAGAAGGGATAAACAATTTCCAGAAAATGAGGACTGTAAGGACATTTTCCAAATTCTATTTGATCACTCCTTTTAGAAATAGGCAACATTGTATATTTAAACCTGATTCAGGCTTCAAAACTGAATGTGAACATAGTGTTGGGGCTGGAATAGCACTGACTAATACACACCAAATAGAAGGAAGCCTAAATCCCAGAACACAAACCCTCTTAACATGTAATAATAATGTTTTTATACCAAAGGAGAGATTTAGTGATCAGCACATATTGTGTGAATTCAGACGCAGATGTTTACAAAACATCTGACGCTCAAAAGGTAAAATAGGATTAAGGAGAACAAAGCCAGGCGCCACAAATCCTTGCGCTTTTCTTTAAAGTGATGTATCCTGTTACTTTAAAATGTAATTTGTGAGGTTTTTCAACTTCTCATTGTTTTAGATGTCAAAATGTGAAATGACTAACTTCCTAATCAGGCAAGACAGTTTCCAAGCTGTTAAAAGAAGAGCCAGGGTGGCAGAACTCTCCAGAAGAACCTGAGACTGAAAGGCTTCTTGGGTACCTAATGAAAATGCATGATTCTATTTCCCTTATTTGTGCTAAAGCCATTAGCAAATTCATGACTGAGAACTCTTTAGACAATTTAGACTAAAGCGAATCTAATCTCTTTTGTTCTGTTCTGAAAAAGTGTCTTTGATTGTACTTACATAACAAGCACAGATTATTCTGGAAAGCATCAAATTCCTAGAGTGTTTGCAGCCAGTAGAAGAATACAGTATTTCAAGTACTCTCTTAAATTGGAATTGAAGCAGGGCCAAGAAAACTGACTATAAAACTACCTTGAACCATCGTTCGTGGTCCATAAAGCAAAGAACTTTGCACAATGGGTTGTCAAGGTGATTTCCTGTAGGTTGTGTTGAGACTGTATTTGCTTAAATTCAGATTTTTTTCCCTAAGTTTTAGGTAAAAAGCAAATTGTATGTATCCTAACTTGTATATAACAATGGATTTGTTTTACTTACGGGACAGAGTAGCCTTTATTCTCAATATACTTATGGCAGTAGATGGTTCTGGTTATACATGGGCATGAATATGACTTCAGGTCTAGAGAGTTGTTAGTTCTACAGCTGGTTCAACCCATGCTAGGCAAATGCTCTTCCACTTAACTACAACCCCAGCCCTTTTAAAATTTTATTTTGAGACAAGTCTCACTGAGTTGTTCAGCTGCTCTCAGATTTGCGATCCTCCTGCCTCAGCCTCAGCCTCCCGAGTACATATTATTACAATTGTGAGCCACTTTCATTTACCAAGCACCTCATTATTTTCCTATGGAGCAGAGAAACCTTTGTTCAAAATATGCACAAGATAATAGGCTGGGTAACTAAAACTATTGAGTGGGGGTCCTAAATATTTAGATTGGTTATACTTTGGCATCAGCATGACTTTTTGTCTAAGGTCTTATAATTCTGCTTGAAACCCTTGGGTTATCAGGAAACCCATCTGAAGAAGACCAAAGGCCAGATCCTTGCCCCAATATTAGCCAAGAATTCTGTGTTATTTATTTATTTATTGTACCAGGGACTGAACTCAGGGACACTCAACCACTGAGCCACATCCCCAGCCCTATTTTGTATTTTTTATTTAGAGATAGGTCTCACTGAGTTGCATAGCACCTCCCCATTGCTGAGGCTAACTTTGAACTCAGGATCCTCCTGCCTCAGCCTCCTGAGCCACTGGAATTTCAGGCATGTGCCACCATGCAGGACATCATTTTATTTTGTAGACCTGAATTTAAATACCAGCCCATCTATCAAAATAGAGGACTTAAATTTGAATTCAGTTAATGTGAGGAGTTGCCCCCAAAGATTTTCTATGGAATAATTTTAGTCTAATAAATTGTTGTGGTCATTTTGACATTAATCTTCTCATAGTTCACATATTATTCTGGAAAAGGGGCACATAGATAATCAAAGTGTTGGGAAAACATTGTGGGATGTTAGCTATTTTAAAAAATCAATCTGACTTTATTTAAAAATAAAAAATATACTGTGATTAAGGTTACACATCAGATTTAACCTGAATCACATATTTACTTTGAAATGAGATCATTTGTACCACTCTTTCTTCACGAACAACCCTAACTGATCCATGTGTCAATGCATTTCTCTTTCTCTCTGAATGTAGTTAAGATTAAAAATGTTCATAAATGCTAAATGGTTTCACATTTCAATTATAATCAAATGAGTTCATCCAGGTTGACAGTTATCTTTTTAAAATATGTCAACATGCTCCTTTGACTTACGGGAAAACTCCAAGGAGGAGTTTATTTTGTCCTTTATAGTCCCTGAGTTTAGAAATGTAAGAATCCACCTTGACACCTTTTCTGAATAGCTTCTCTAAATTGGTAGCCTGTATGTGAGGCCTACGCAGAGACTTTCTGTGTCTGAGTAAAGAAATCTTCACATCAGTGCATGATTGCCCTTGCTCATAAGAACAATAGATCCCTCTCAACACTCCTGGCCTAAGGGTGCCCAAAGATGTCCATTGTTATTCAGAAGCCAAATGATGCCAGCTTTTATACAAGTATGTTGAGATCAGAACACAGTCAAAATCATTTCTAGGAATGAGGAAAAATTATTACCACAAATACTAAGGAAGAAAAGAATGAGGTTATTGGTTATTTTTATAAGATTATACAGTGTTCTTTATAATTATACTAAATTTCCTGATGCCTGGGCAATTTTCCTGAATAAAGAGCACTGTCTTTCAAGGAAATCTGCAATTTTTCTCTTGAGACTTTACAACGGGAGCTCTCAAAATACTTAGAGATCTTTCTTAATGACTGTATTGATTGGAAGTTGATCATCTGGTAGGTGATTCTATTTTTCTGGTGTTATTCCAAAGTCTCAAAGTTAGTGAAGCACTCTATTTAACTCTAAAAAAATGCTGATTTCATTTGCTTTAAATGGCCATGTGATTTCATAGTGCCCCAGCATCCGACTTTCATGGGGTCCTTTAGAGTAATCCTTCAGGGAATTATAGGATACATCTAAATATGTATGTTTTTTTCTAAGACAATATCATTTATTCAAATTGATAATACAGTATCAGAGAAGTTCCATTGGCTTATATTATGTAAATCAAAAGCGAAATGGATTCTAAATGAAAATAAAATCAGATTCCCCATAGTGATTCAGACACATTAAGAAAGCAACATGTGTAATTAAGATATTCCTGTAAGACATGTAAGAGGTGCACTATATAGTGTAGGAAAGATAGCCCTATGGTTTAGATACGGATTGAGTGTATCCCCAAAGACTTCATATATTTAATCTCCAATGTGAGGTATTAAGTGGGTGGAAACTTCATTCAACTAAGGTGTTTAGAAGCAGGGCTTTTAGGAGGTGATTAGGGTAAGATAAAGTCATTAGAGTGGAGCTCTCCCAATTAAATCTTTTTTGGGGGGTTGTACCAGGGATTGAACTCAGGGGCACTCTACCACTGAGCCACATCCCCAGCCCTGTTTTGTATTTTAATTAGAGACAGGGTCTCACTGAGTTGCTTCGTGCTTTCCGGTTGCTGAGGCTAGCTTTGAATTTGAGATTCTTTTGCCTTAGTCTCCTGAGTTGTTGGGATTACAGGTATGTTCCATCACGCCAGGCCCATGAATAAACCCTGGCGGATTTATAAGAAGAGGAAGACAGACCAAAACACACACACACACACACACACACACACACACACACACACTCACACACACACACACACACACTCATATGCACACTCCCTGCCTCTTGTCATGTGTTGCTCTGTGCGGCCTCAGGACTCTGCCAGCAAGATCATCTCCAGATGGGACCCTTACACCTTGCACTTCCAGGACCGGGAACCAAAATAAAACTCTTTTCTTCATAACTTATTCACTTTATAGATTATTGTCAACAGAAATGGACCAATATAGATGGGGTGTGGAATCAAGCCTGCCTGGATCTGGAGCCCAGTTCTGCCTATTTCTAGGCATCCATGCAAGCTATACCAATGTCATTGCCACCTTTTTCTTCAATAGCTGCAATAAGATTAAACCTGTCCCTCTTCCCACTGACAGGAAACCATCCTCAATCTGGCAAACTGGCATCATTCCCATAAACAATATTTCAGGTATTTTAAAGTAAACTTTTGCCTTGATTATGGTTTAAGAAAATAATCTAGACTTTACTGGAAATACATGAGGCATAATTATATTGCTTTAGATAGAAGCAAGTCACGTGGATTATTAGGCTACTTAGATGGATTCTCCCATTTCCCAATTCTCCCATCCCCCAACAGCAACATGTTAGAATCTGTTTTCCAGGAAGCTTTTATTTCTTCCTTAAACAGATCCTTCTTTTAGCTAAGATTGTTTCCCCCTTACATGGCAGTGAATAAGAAGAGACAGACCTAACAAAATAATTGCATCAAAGAATTGCCTCCTAGCCTCATAGTTAGAGTCACAGCTACTTAATCTAAGTAGAAAATGACAGTAAAAGGTTGTGATGATTAGCCTTAAAAAAAAAAGATTCCCCATTACCTTTGACAGTTTATAACCCAAGTGGGGGGTAGAAGAAAAGCGATGTCTGTAAAATGTCACACAGTGAATTGTGTGACTAATGGCAGAGTGATAGCGTCTTGATGGCAGCCACTCCTACTTAGTTTACAAAATGAGAGCGGTTCCTCCTCTTCTCACCATTGTACAGACAATTCCTCTCCTAAGGGGAAAAGCTTAATATTTAAAAAAAAAAAAAACTATTTTTTTTGAAACTATGTGCTATGTATATATTGATATCCCAAATCATTTGACTTAAAAAGAAATTATTTAATCTAGCTTAGTTTTGAAGGTTTCACTCATAGAATTTAAGTGGAAATAAACATTAAATGCTCTGGCAGGAATGGAAAGATATCATATCTGTGTTTTAATTTTAAAATTCCAACCCTGAAAGAAACCTTAGATCAACCACCTCATTTTTGAAGTTAGATATTTGAGGATAACTGAATGACTATGCCAAGGTAAAGTAGCAATAAGCAGACACCTAAAAGCAGCTTAGCTCTCCTGATCCTTAGCAAAATATAGGCATCCTCTTTAAGGCATCTTAAAATGTTTGAAATTAAGACCAACCCCTCAAAACATTACAGTACAATGATTAATTAAATGTTGAATCATAGGAGCTAGGGTTAAAGGAAAGAATAAAATATCAGCAGAAATTGTGGAGAAGGGGTAAACTAGTTGATGAATAAATGGGGGCTGTTATCATAGGGCCGTCTGTTTATTCTTTTAGATTAAACGGGAAATATTGACTGCTTGTGATAAAGATTTCTTTTGCCCAGTTACTGCTCAAGTCCAAATGGAAGGCATCATTCTGATCTCATAAGCTCAGATCAATAGATATTACTAATATTTTCCTGAAAGTCTCAGGATTTTAGTAAGTATGCTTATTTTGTTTTTAAAAATTTCTTCCGTATTTTATTGGTGTATTATTCTTGTATAGAACAGTGAGATTCACTGTTCCATATTTTCCCATGAACATGACATAATAATACAATTTGGTCAATGCTTCTCCCCACTATTTCCCCTTTCCTTCCTCTCTTCTCTCCCCCGGTCCCTTCCTTTTCTTTATTGGTCTCCCTTCTATTTTCATGAGACATGCCACTCCACTTTTTTCTCCACTTTTCCTCTCTGGTTTTCATACATGAGAGAAAACATACAACCCTTGACCTTCTAAGTTTGGTTTATTTCACTTAACACGATACCCTCAGATTCCATCCATTTTCCTACAAATGACATAATTTCATTCTTCTTTATGGCTGAATAAATTTCGATTGTGCGAATATACCTTTTTTTTTAAAAGTCTATCCATCCATTGACAGACACCTAGGTTGGTTCCCTAGTTTGACTAATGTGGATTGTGCTACTATAAACATGGGTATGCACGCATCACTACAGTATGCTAACTTCAACTTTTTATGATAAATATTGGGTAAGAAGTATGCTTATTTTAAAGTATTGTCATAGCAATTTTATTTTCTGAAATTACTATAGGCAAATAATCCTGATTATTGTTAAATGACTATTAAAGAAATGGCCACATTTTTCTTCTGATTTAATACATATGTTTCTTGAACACCTAAAAGAACATATACATAATTAAATAATGCCTAAATTTATTGTGCACTGCCAGTACTATGATAAACGTGTATTCATCTGTATCTCAGAGATACAATGCTGAAACGTGATAGGATAAATGATCATGACAACATTAAACTTTAGCAGAGATAAATGTGAAATCCTGCAATTAGACTAAGCCAAATTTTATGATAAAATTAAAAAGATTGATAACTTAAAATTTTACATGAAATAAGACTAAGTGCTTTAGTGGACTGAAGTGGGCGATATAATTCTTTAAAAACATAATTAAATCAATGTACAAATGAACAATGGTATAAATCCAGGAAGCTGTAATCCCATTTTGATGGTCATACTGGGGACCAACTGACTCAATTTAAAAATGTCTCCTTCTATGTTGTCCATGTGCCAGCGTGGCAGGGTTGTGGGTTTCTCTGGGCTTTGGAGCCTGCTGTCGCTGAATGGTGAACTTGAGCTTGGTGAGGACCCACTATAATGAGCTGGGGAGTGAGCATTAGCAGAAATAAGAAAAGTTACTGACCTATACTCAAATATTTTTTTTTCTATCTCAGAGAACTCATCCCAATGTTAATGTTCTCAGATAACCCAAATTTGTACTTTGAATTGGTAGGAAGATGCATGGAAAATAGTTGCAATTAGAAGCTTTAATGCTCCCTTAAAGATGAACCTGATTTTAAGAAATCTGACATCCAAATGAGACTGTTTTCTTCATGCTGGATTATTGACAGTCTTGTTTACGACTCTCGTCAGAAAGAATGTAAACTGGTCCATCCCAGAACTAAGTGCCTTTAGATTTCTGAATAGTACAGCAAAATGAATTGATACCTATTGCCCTTTTGTTCAGCGAAATGCCAACTCGAATGACTTCATTTCTAGTTCTTACCCGGCTCATATGTTCCCAGCATTCTTCCTTTTTTATACCTAATATAGTCCTTCATACCCTGCCACTATTTAAAGCTAAAACTTCCACTCAATCCACCAAAAATAGGCAAGGAAAACAACATACCAATTTATACTTAAATTATACATTGGAGAACAGTGAGACTCAATTAAACAAAGTTTTTGTCATTTCATACCACCTTGCTTATTTGATAATGGTGGCTAAATTTAGAAATGGTTTTAACACTCTTTAAGAAGATTATTGAGCATATTTTAAATACATAGTTAAATTTTATTTGGTCTGATATTTATTAGTTACTTTCCCTCTTTTGTCTACAAACTCCCAACTTTCTTTCATCCTGGATTTTGTAGCTCTTGGAGAAACAGAAAAGACCTCCTCTTGACTTCCCAACCATCAAGGGACAGGAACTCTTCCAGGAGAATCAGGTTTTATCCCCAGGATAGGCTGCCACAGAGGCATGGAGTCATGAATACCCTCATAGACCCAACCTGGGCTTCTTGGTCATGTGGATTCTACTTCTGCATCCAGAGACAGTTCTAGTTCAGGCTCAGAGGTGGAAAGTGTGTTCGCCTGAACATCCCTAGGACATAATTTGGTACACATTGATATCATCATCATTTCTTCTTTTTATTTTTTTAATATTTATTTTTTAGTTTTTGGTGGGAACAATGTCTTTATTTTATTTTTGAGTGGTTCTGAGGATGAACCTAGTGTCTCATGCATGCTGGGCAACATTTGGTAATGGATACTCAGAAACTATGTTGTGAGAATTTGTGGCTACAGTGTTCTATCCCAATAAGTTTGAGGAGAGTGATAACTTTCCTATAGTACATAAAAGTTTCTATTATGATCTATTATAATTAGGATGTTGCCTATATTCCTTTCTTGTATTGGGGCTGAGGGTAAGAAATGTCACTTATATTAGGGGGAAGTAAAAGAGATGGAGTGTTCAAAAAGTTGGCAATTTTCTTTCTTATGGGAAGAACAGTTGCACACACATCATCTGTTAGGAAGAATCAGAGAGGATTTAACAGCCCAGGTTTCAAAGAACTTTCTGGTACACACTCTTAAAAGTGCATTAAATTCTTTTAGTTGTCTTATCATTAAAGTTGGTATGCATTAAGTCCTGTGTGTGAATATGTGCAGGGAAAATCACTTTTATGTGCCTGAGTTAAATTTATAAAACGAAAGATTGTTTTAAAGTACAAAAGCACATAGTTCTTTTTATGGTGGGACATGTTGCTAAACATAGGAAGGTATGTTTAGTCAACAAATGCTCACTGAACTTTTCTGTGCAAATCACTAAGTTGGCTTTCATGATTGTATTTATCAAGCAAAATCTAACTGGAAGCCAATATTTAATGACTCATTCCTATATTAAAATTCAGAAGGAAGAGACTGTTAAAGATTCATATTTCTGATTGCGTCAGGAAGAGGTGGGATATGTGTTGACATAAATCAACAGCATCATCCCAGGGCTGTCTTTCTCGTTAGTGAACTTAACTCCAGAAATAAAATCTACAGGTTGTCTGCATATCATGTGTCTTTCTATATTATCTCAAGCATTTTTCCACTGAGATTCTCAATTTTTGAATTTATGCCTAAGATAATATCCATTTTATAAGTCTACCCTGAAACAAACAGAAAAAGCCCCAAACTTCAGTCCATATATTACCATTACCTTTTAAAAATCCTTTTTCATCATGAGTGGTAGTAGGGATGGAATTGACAAGAATGACTGATTTTGTTTGTATTCTGTTAGGCTTTATAGTAGAAAAGACCTTCAAAACAGATAAATCATAAGGCAGTTTACCATTCCAAATGGTACATCCTTTTGTACAACTTATACTTATGGAATAAAGTCAATATATTGAGTTTACAAAACAGGACCAAGTGATCTGAGCACATTGTATTTCTATTTTCTTTAATATTTATTTTTTTAGTTATAGTTGGACACAATACCTTTTTCTTAAAAAAAAATTATTTATTTTTATGTGGTGCTGAGGATCGAACCAGGGCTATGCAAGAGCTAGATGAGCACTCTACCTCTGAGCCACAACCCAAGCCCCATATATCTTTTTCTTTTTCTTTTCTTTTTTAAGGACAACAACACGGGAGCACAGTGACATTTCATGCTGTTCTTCATGTGGGTGACTGCTGTTCCATGATTCAGTTTCTGATGAAAAGATTTGGTATCAAGCACATGAACAGTGTTGAGGGCCACAGCCGAGTTGGGATGACGCATGGCATTTTTGCCAGAAGTAGTGATTGAGAGGTGACGCCAGCGAGCCATTAAGATGACGACTTTTGAGTTCTCACAGAGGAGTTCCCGTTGAGTTCCAGTTGAGCTCTCCTGGGATTCCTGGAGAGTTCCCATTGGTTGGGGAAGTGCCGGAGGAGGGATTTCCGGTTGGTGGTTCCTGGAGGAGCCGCGTGGGTGGCATTCGGGAGAGTTCCAGGAGAGCATGTGTGGAGTGTACTAATAGAGTTCAGAAATAAAGTTTGTTCCTGCTTGAGTGGTTCGTGATTTGTGCCCAGCCAGACTTCGGCAAATAGTTTTTTTATTAGAATGTTTACTTAACAACAGTTATGATTTATTATTCTTGGCCATCTTTAAGGCTGTGATAAATGGGTCATTAACTTGAAATGACTGGGAAAGACAATCTGAATTAGGGAGGAATAGGAATTATGGAATGTTTGTGAAGAAACAGCTTTTCCTTCAAAATTATAGATGAATCCAGGCCTGAGAAAGAATGCCCCAAAATGTGTCCTTTAGGGTCTTGTTTTAATGACTACATAAGAATGATCTGTACTCACATTCATTTGCAGGTAATAAATTTTTTTTAAAGTTTCTTCATGCAATTTAATTATTTATACTAGTATTTTACTTAAGAACCCAGTTTTCAGTATACGTAAAAGTAAAGACAGCCTAGACTCTCACCGAATGACCCTAATTTCTAAACTTTTATAGCTAAGTTAAAATTCATACTTATATGAATTGTATTTACATAGCCAAATTATAATTCATATTTATTCCTCATTTCAAGCTGGATTCATGATATTCCCTCTCCCTAAATCTTGCTCCATTTTTTCCACTATCCCTTTACTTTGTGGATGGTACCATTCATTAATCAAATATTTCAAGAGCCCATTTTATTCCAGGCATCTTGTAAGCCAGAACCTGGGTTTACTCTTGACCTTGCCCTCTGCCTCGACACTCTGTGCTTTGAGAAGTACAATGAGACATTTTGCTGTGGGAAGAGCAACATGCAATTCACTGGGCCATGAGACTTAGGTGTGAAGCGATAAGCATTTCTAGTCCTGTTGGTTTGCATAGGTCAACTACAGGTTAAGCCGAGCTTAGCACAAGGAGTGAAGGAGATGGAAGCTTTTGGTGAATTAATGGTGACTGAGGAGTTAATGCTGTTGCTTCCTGTCCCAAGACTGCAATGGACACTAAAACATATGATTTTCTAGTGGTTTACAGGTAGGGGATGGCACTGCACATAAAAGAAGGGGAAAGCAGAATGCACACACACATGCACACATGCACACAGGCATGTGCAGAGTTTGTGTTCCCTGCCCAGTTGTCTCAAAGGCCTCTAGTTTGTGGATAATTTTATCTTCCTGGTACAGATATGATCACCCAGATGTTGAGATGTGAATGCCACCAAGAATTACCCATATCATTTTGGTCCAAATTCATTATCTAGTCCTTTCTTTGTCTTAGCAAAAACATTTTAGGAAAATAATTCATTGAGACGGATTATTTAAACATTGGACTTGTTCGTCACAAATGTAATAGTAGCTTACTATTCTATATCAATATGCTAGTAGGGGATTTTCTCCTTTTTTTTCCTCTGATGCACTCTCAAGCCCTACCAATATCTAGTATGCAACATTTACTAGCTAAACACTTATTGAGCGAAGAGATCCTCATTCACAGACACGATGGAATGGAATGGTTTCCCTTTTGAAGTAGGTCATCAGGGAGGGAGATCCAGACAAAGAAGCGGGGAGACCCCTCACTTGTCCTTGACACTCCACCCCTTGGCATTTATTAAGATGTCTAGGGCCTTTTTTTCTAGGTTCTTCCAGGACACCCCAAATCTAACAGTGTCCCTAAATATTTACTATGTCTTCTAGCATGGGCTACTCAAGGTCTGTCTGGGTGATTCAGAGGTGCCAGGTACAAATACACACACATTTCTGATAATCAGTTGTGAATGTTGAGGTTGCTTGAGCTGATGTTTTGGCTGTTGGAAGGATGGTATGAAGTGTATTTAAAAAGTCATTTGATCAATTGCTAAGCTATGGAACCAACCTAGGTACCCTTCAACAGATGACTAGATAAAGAAAATGTGGTACAGATACACAATGGACTATTACTCAGCCACAAAGAAGAATGAAATTATGTCATTTGCCTGTAAATGGATGGAACTTGAGACTATCATGCTAAGTGAAATAAACCAATCCCCCCAAAACAAAGGCCATATGTTCTCTCTGATATGTGGATGCTAACACACAATAGAGGGGGAATAGGAGTTCATTGGACAAAGGGGAAATGAAGGGAAGGGAAAGTGGATGGGAATAGAAAGGACAGTAGAATGAACCAGATATAACTTTCCTATATTCATATAGGAATACACAACTAGTATAACTTCACATGTGTACAACCACAAGAATGGGAAGTTATACTCCGTGTATGTATAATATGTTAAAATACATTCTACAATCAGGTATAACTAAAAAGAACAAATAAAAAGTTTTTTTCTTAAAAAGTTATTCAATCAACTAGAGATCAGTAGAGGAAAGGGGGGAAGAAAAGAGGGGGAAGTGTTGGGGAGTTGGCATTGGCTAAATTATATCATTATATTGTATGCATGAATGAATATGTAACAACAAATCCCATCATGACGTACAGCTACAATACACCAACAAAAAATGTGGAAAGAGCAAATAAAAAATCATTTGGAATTTCTGAGGAGCAACAGTTGTCATGAAAATGATAAGCTTTTGTCTTATGATTTAGTCAATTCTAAATGACCAATCTGTATTATGTGATTTACACCAAAGTGTCTTTACTGTTGAACTCTAAACATTGATGTGAACTATGATTTTGCTTTTCCAAGAGGAGAAGACTAAAAACACTACTTAACTTTGGGAAAAATCTCAGTACATAGGCCTTTTATATCTATTATACCAGTCTATACACCCTGGCCCAAATTAGTCAAGAACAAGGAAAAAAGCAATTCCTTAGCTCTTTTACCTTTTAATTGCTTATAACATAAATGGATTTATAATGACAATGGACAGTGTTGTAGTTTTAGGAGGGGTTTCTCAAGTACACAGGACTGAATAAATCATCATCCTTGGTATATGACTTTCTTACAACAGGTCCATGTACCACCTCTCCCCCCGCAGTCACCCTCCTTTCCCTGTCACTAAACATCTACATATCCACCCTCTAAAATAAAAGGTAAACCCCATAAGCACCTCCTAACCAGGTGCCTTCCTCCATTACAGTATCCCCTTGGCTCTGTATATTGAGAGCCTTCATTCTGAATTCCATGTGTATCCTTTTATTGCTTTCCTTTTTATATAGTTTCATTGTATCTATGTGTCTCCCCAAAGTATACTTATTTTAATCTTTGTAATGATGTCATCATTACATGGCTAAGATTCACCCATGCTATTTGTGTTTTCATTTTGCTTCCTCTATATTATTCTAATTTATAAATATATCACATTTTTCCACATCTACTTTCCTGTGTAGGAGGCACTTGGGTTGCTTATAGATTTCTGCTATTTTCAAGAGTACTTCCATGAATATTTATGTACATAATTCTTATTGCTTTGCTGGTTAATTAACAGCTTGCCAGAGAATTTAAATGAAAATAATAGCTTCCACTTTTAAAAAGTTCTTTCAGTGTGCCAAGAACTGTCCTATGAATATTCACACATATATTAATTCACTTGAGTATCATGACAACCAAAAAAGGTACTATTGTGATATCACCGTGGAAAAAAGTTAAAAGAAACATTAAGAAAATTGTCCAAGATCAGTCAGCTATTAAGTAGCCAAGTCCAATTTGAGAACCTAGGCAGTATAGCTTCGAAATTTGTGTTCTGAAAAAAATTGTTCTACCATGTATTTATTAAACTAAATGCCTTAAGCATTTCAACAGTTTATAATAATTTGATTACTGACCAAAAAATTGAATGTTAGACTGTCATAATTGGGACTGATCAAGGTATAGGGTAGCCTGCAATAAGTAATATTTAAAATACTTATGTATATCATAACTACCCTAAAAACAAATTTCATACAAACTTCCTGGTCTATTTTTTTTTAATCATGTCTTGCACAAGGTTCTTTGCAAATTTATTTTAATGAGACCACCACTGATCCTGATGCATGCTTCCCCCAACTGAGTGGTGGCAGTTCTCTGTTTATTTCTCAGAGTCATCTATGAGTGCGTGGTTCTTGATGACTAATGACAGGATGCTCCAGGCCCATCTTTGTGCTCCTTTAAGGAGCTCAGGCTTCCACTGTGAGTCCAGTACTAAGGGAGCAAGCTGGGCCCTGGGTGGCCTTCATTAAATCAGATGAGTTCCAGGCCAAAGTGATGTGGTCTCTCATTCCCCAAGAGACAAAATACTCCTGAGAGATGAGCAAAGTCCCTCCTAGCTCAGTAGAGAAGCATCCTCAAAACTGTATGGAACTGTGGGAAACACCCTAAGCATGACTTTCCTTAAGTTCACATGTATAACCACATAATAACTCACAATAAATAGATTTGGTCAAGCTATGTTGGCACAGGTACACATAACCTATAAAGGCAGGAAGCACATACAGCCTTGGTTCACTCCTCCAGGACCAAGGACATCACCAGAACCACCCTATGTGGCTCCATTGATTTTTTGGTCATCCTGATCCTGAACATTTTGTCTCTAGAGAAAGAATGAGCCATCCCATGGATGAGTCACATTTTAGTTATAATCACCGGAACACTCAAAAATGAAATCATTATATTCAACTGAATGAACCTTATAAAAAGTAAATTACTTCATATACATTTGGCATAAAGATAAATCGCTATTTTGAGTATTTCCTGGAATTATCTCATCTTTTCGTCCCACCCTCTATTATGTTTATTTCCATCTCTCGTCCTTCCCAGTGTTAATAAAAAAAAAGGAGAGGAGGAAGACCTGAAGTCATTAAGGCCCAGGGAGACAAGGCCCACAGAAAAGTAGCATTTAATGTACCTTTTCAGGATACAAATAGAATGGCTTCAAAATAATTAAATACTAACTTTATCACTATTTTTACAACATCAACTTTAAAGCTTGAATTAGAATTTTACTTATGGGTCTCCTACTTTTAACTCTATGTACCTCTATCTCTACATGTGTATAAACATGTGTCTCTCTTTCTTTGTTTTCTTCATACAGATTTTCAATATATTTCAATGCTTAAAATACGATCCAGAGATGATTTTGTATAAATGTAAATCCCTTTTCTTTTGTTTGTCCAAAGCTTTAATTCAGTGCTTGTAAACTAGAGAGCCCTTATTTTTTTTTTTAATAAAAGAAAGCTATATTTACAAGAAAGGAACTTATATTCTGCTGAAATGAAATGGCAGGTTTAAAAGAAAGACAAATCTTTTGTATTAGGGTAGGGATAATCATTGGTGATTTTTTTTCTCTAGTGTGACAAGGGTTTATAATGCAGTTTTTTTTTAACTTTTCAAACTAAAATAACATGTAAATAAATTATAACAGGCATGCATACATGAATAGACACACACACACACATGCCCCATGTTTAAAATAATATATCCCTGTTATAGTGAGAAAAATTGACCTGTTCTTCCCTAAACATGATCCTTCCTACTCCTGGTTGTCCCTTTGATCATCTCAGAATCCTGCCACCCCTCATCAAACCCTATTCCCTTTCTTTTCAAAGTTCAGGTGAAGTTCTTCCCATCTCCCCCTCGCTGGGTGGCCCATAACTTTGCATTACTGTGGGGCCACTCATCCAACAATGAAGGACCCACTTTCATAGCACTTCTCATGTTACTGTCGTTTCATGTAACTCTAAGTCCTTTAGGAGGAGAGACAAAATCACTTAAAGTTTTCAGCCTCAGTTTCCTTGTAATATGTGAGGTAGGGACTACATTTTGCTAACTCCAACGTGTGTAATTCCTTTTTCTAAGACATTAAATCACCACTGATGTTTTGTCTTTGTTTTTACTACGCTTCCTCCAACTCAGAGATCTTTCAACTACAAGACCCAGGGTGGTCCTCAGCTTTGATAATGGCTGACTGTGGGTGCCATTGCCGTAATACGATGTAATAGCATGACTGGGGCCAGAGGTAGGAAGTGTTCAAAGGAAGTCAAAGTTCAGACTGTTCAAACTTGTTACTTAAGTGACTTAAAAAAAAAAAAGAAAAAGAAAAAAAAAAAGCAGACACCAGGGAATAGTTCCATCGTCAACCAAGTATGTTTGAATTATTATGTTTTATATTAGATCAGCATCTATCTCTGATTCCAAGATGGATTGTGTTTCCCCCTATATTTAACACTTAGTCTCTTCTTTTCCATATGATGCTTATACTGCTATTGTGGTCATTGGATTCTAGCACTAAAGTGGATTTTGCTTTTATCTTTGTGAGTTACACAGTTGCTGTCATGTAGTTGGAGCCCTGCTCTTACCAAATACAGAACCGGAATCATCTCTTAATGGTGGCAGCATAATGGTGAAAGTGCACATGCCCATCTGCTGCCCATGCTGCACAGGAGGCAAAAGTACACTTCCAGTTCAGGTGTGGAGAGTCCACCCTGCCCTATGGAGCTGTGTAAACATTCTTCTCTGTGTATTCCTCAGAGGCATCTATGAGTGCGTGGTTCTTGATCACCAATGACAGGATGCTCCATGCCCATATTTATGCTCCTTTAAGGATCTCAGGCTTCCACTGTGGTCTAGGACTAAGGGAGCAAGCTGGGCCCTGGGTGGTGGTCTTCATTAAATCAGATGAGTTCAAGGCCAAAGTGATGTGGGCTCTCATTCCCCAGGGGACAAAATAAACACAAGAGTGTTTACTCTTCAGGTAAACACTGATGGACTTTCACAGGTGCAAAACCAGGCCATAGTTCTATTAGTAAATTGAAAATCAATACATCTAAAGCATAACAAGAATCATGCAAATTAGATATTTAGAATAATGTTGAAACCAATGCAATCCCTTTCTATAATTAAACAAGGTAGTGTATCTTTAATACAGATATTTTGTTTCTCAAGTTCAGCTATAGCAGTTGGTAGAAATTTATGGGCCTAGTTAACATTTCAGCTCAGAGGGGCTCTGGCTGTATAGCATCACCCATGTCGGTTCTGAGTTAAGGCTCCAACAAGACTGCAGAGCACCCCAAGCATCTTGGTGTTCACCCATTTTTTTTTTTTTAATGTTTTTACCTCTTTTCTTTTCTTTTTTTGGCACTATTTTCTGTCCAATTGCAATCTTTTCTATAGGCTTCCCAATCAAAATTCTTCACCTATGTTGAGGTCTAGGCAATCATAATTGAGGCAATCACAGAGTTAAATATGAATGTGTTTGAAAGAAGAGCGATTTAACCTAAATTGTAGCACAAGATGACATGCCCAAGATAACCCCAGAGTCTTTGCCTCTGCCTGGAACACTTCCTGTGTGTATGCCTAGCCATGTCCTTTAGTTTTTCAAGCTAGTACAGAAATGCTACCCTATCAGAAGGACCTTTCCTAAGCACCCTGTCCAAGTGCCTGCTCTGTATTTCCCTTGCTTTTAAAAGTTTTTCCTGAAGAACAGTTCTTACTGCCTCTCCCCTTACATGTTTGCTTACTATCTCTTTCCCACCTGAAGAGCAGGGGCCTTCATCAGGAGAATGTGATTCAGAGGAAGGAAATTTAGTCATGGGGTGGAACATGCACGGAGGTTCAGCCCACATACTGGCACTGTGTTTCTCCACATAGGGTAGTCAGGGGAAGGGATGAGTCTTACGAGTTGCTGAAAATCAAGATTTCTTTTTCCATTAGGGAGTGCCAAGAGGTAGTCAACTTGACCACTTAGGTAACTGTGGAAATATTGCTGTTGTGGACAACCGTGAGGGGAAGTCAAGAAGACTGGAACAAAATTTATGATATTCTGCTTTATAATTTGGTCAACAGAAACACTAACCATTAATTTTTTTGCTAATTGCCCTGATGTCAGTACATTGCAGCATTGTATGAATTAATTTTATCATATCTCCATACTAAATATCATTATTTGCCTTTGTTATCTTATATGAAGCTAGACACACACTGTGACCTCATTTGGACTCTGATTATGGATTCTAAATAAGGCTGAAGCAATTCAGTGGAATTTGAAATCCCTGCCACTTCTTATGATTCTGAGTTTGAATTCTATAAATGAGATGAAATAGCTACCACTTTTTTTTTTTTTTTAAGGAGGAAGAATTTATTATGGGACTCAGAGTTTCAAAGGTCTTAGTCCATAGACTGCTCATTCCATTCCTTGGAGCCTGAGATAAGGAAGAATATTATGGTTGAAGTGTGTGGCAAAGGAAAGCTACCACCTATCTTTAAGTATAATGAAGAAGTTACTTTTTTGAAGATAACCAACCTGAATTATTTGATTGGCTGCGTGACCGATTTTCTATCTTACATTTAATTTCCCTGGGCTTTCTTAAAGTTATGAATGATGAAGCATTGTCTTATCAAAATAACACACTTGCATTTTCATAGGTTTTCTACAATTTCTTTCAAAAGAAGTATCTCAAGTAATGGAAGAAACCAGCAGGTTGGAATGTAGAATATTGTTAAGCAAAGGCCTTGCAGTGACCTTCAAGTGTTCCATTGGTCGTCAGCTAGCCCTCTGACTCTATGCTTCGTCTATACCATGGTCATACTTGAATTTCACCAATATACCAAGCTGCCATCAGGTGGAATCATGTCAGGCTGCACACATTTAATATTTATCTATCTTCATTGACACATACTTTAAGCTTTTTTCTTAACTCATTAGCACACAGAGCTTATTACCTAAAATTTTCACAAAAACCTGTTTTGCCATAGCAAATGATTAGTGTAATCTACCTGCATATCTCAAATAATTTAATGTTTCACTTAAGGAGGAATACATGATTCTATGATTCTATGAATTATAGCCCCCAAACACAATAAGAAATTGTGTTTGGGGGCTATAATTAAAAATTTACAAATCATTTTGTTTTAAAAAAACTTACTTTACAGTAGTATTTATTCACAGCAGGTTTTAGAAAATTTCAAGATTTTCTAGTAAATGTACATAAGTTTGTTTGTAAATAAGAAAACATTATTTTACTTAATTATTAACTTTATAGGTAGCATAACTATATAACTTGTCTAAACTGAAAAAATGATGTTAAGAGTAAAAGTAGATGTCATTAATATTCATATTGACCTAACAGACATACAATGGGATTATTCCAGGCAATAAGAAAAAATGAATGACTCAACAAAATTTCTTGTATTTCAATATTGATTTTGTCTTGAACAAGTTGTAGTTTTTCTGTTCAAGAAATACTCCTGCACTCTAAGAAAACAGATAACCACGTTGGGCAAAGCTTATAACAAGGTCTATAGGACAGATGTGAAGTAAAATAACTACTCAGCTCAAAAAGAAAGTAATTCCATTTAAAATAATTGAGACTCAAGAAATAACATGACTAAAAGTTCAAAATCGGGAAAAAGCACTGATAAAGTTAACTTGATGTTTCCCTAGGCCTTAATTTATCAAGATTAGAAGATACTACATTACACTTCAAAAGGTCTTTTTAAGAAAAATATATTAACAACCATTTTATGTAGTGAGTAGAAAATTTCTGGAACTCAATAATTTTAAGTATGACAGACTAAAAATGTAGACAGAATCTAAATCCTTAGAAGTATGCTTTAGTGACAGCTGCATTAATGTTTCTTGCCCTTGACTATAAATGTCTTAAAGACAGAGGTCACAAAGAATGAAAAATACTAAATGCTTAATGAATAAATAATAGGTATTAGTTGCTCACAAATGATGCTGGAATATGTAGCAGATATTTTTAAGGCTATTCTGGGTGGTAATTCTTCCTGTAAAGTGTCTATGATGCTTTTACTGGGCAGCACTAAATTCTAAATTCTATTATCCTACTCAGAATGAGTTTTTTTTTTTTTTTTTTAAATAAAACCTCACCCTGGCCAGGCATGGTAATCCACACCTGTAATCCCACTGACTCTGAAAAGGAGGATCGCTAGTTCAAAACCAGCCTCAGCAATAGCAAGGCATTAAGCAACTCAGTGAGACTCTGTCTCTAAATAAAATACAAAATAGGGCTGGGGATGTGGCTCAGTGGTGGAGTGCTCCTGAGTTCAATGCCTGGTACCCAAACTAAAACAACAACAAAAACACCCTAAGATATTTAAAATCCTCTTTTTCATGGTAATAGAAATTAAAAATTTTTAAAGATAGAAGAGAGAGAGAGAGAGAGAGAGAAATTTTTAATATTTATTTTTTAGTTTTTGGTGGACACAACATCTTTATTTTATTTTTATGTGGTGCTGAGGATTGAACCCAGCGCCCTGTCCATGCCAGGCGAGCGTGTTACTGCTTGAGCCACATCCCCAGCCCAGGTAATAGAAATTAGACACACTTTCTCTATTTTCAGCAGGTTTGACATGAAAAGCAGGTCCTAACAAATGTTTATGATCCAGAATCTGAGCTGTTTTACAGAATAGCAGCCTCACCTGCTGTCTTTGGTTTTCGGGCAGAAACCAGAGTGGAGTACCACAGTTCCTGAGGCTGGGCCAGGCTAGTGCCATTAGTGTGAGCACTAACATTGGGGACAATGTCACTTTGTAAAATGCTCACTCTACCCTATGCGGATGGATAACGTCAAAGAGTCATCCTTTCTCTGAACCTCATTGAGCTTCCTCCTCTAGAACAAAGGTGACAATGGTGCCAACCTCCTAGGATTGCTGAAGGACCCCGTGGGCCTCATAGGCATAAACCCATTTAGAAGTGGGTCTGGTACATTGTGGCAAAAATGGTGCATCTGCTAGACTGAATTAGACCAAGATATACTCCATGCGTTTATAATTATGTCCAAATGGATTCTACTGTCCTGTAGAACTAAAAGGAACCAATAAGAAAAAGTGAATATGTGTCGATGTATGTGTGAATAGTGGTGAAAGCATTTCGGATATGGGTCCCTTACTTGACTGGGTCATTTATTCAAATGAATTCTCTAGTCAGGTTTTCTCTTTTTATAAACAGGTTTTTTTAAAGGGGTAAACTAAACCATGGTTTGAAGTGATGAAATGAATTCTCCTAGAGCCATCTTTATTTCTCTGCTGCACAGATGGCTGAGTGAAATCTGTCGATTGCACCTTTCTTTGGCGCATTAAGGCGGCACGGGCAGCAGCTTCCTGGGATTGAGTAGGAGCAGGTTTTGATTGACAGGTCTCACCAGCACACCCGACTGTGAAGCCAGATAAGGAGCCCACTGGGAGAAAACGCCAGGGAAGGCGAGGTTGCCATGACACAGTCCAGCCCTACGTGACAGATGTCCCTTTATATGAAAGAGGTGGGAAACCAGCTTCAGCAAAAGGAAACGGGAGAATAGCAATATGATCCTGATTACTAGTGACGTTTAATTGCAATTAGATTTTTAACAACAAAAGCGATAAAACTCGTCAGTCTCTTGCATATAAAACCACCTACACTTGGGGACATTTTAGTGCTCATTCTTCCTACAATGGCATAATACCAGGTTCATTATATTTGCAGGCTATTGAAAGGAATTAATGACCTAGTGAGGGAGCTCTGCTGACTTTGGACTTAGAAGTCACATGCACTTGCACTCAGCCACATAAATTATTCCCTGGGAGTAATCTTTAGTGAGTTGCTAGGAGATGACCAGTTTGTGTTTTCTTTTGGTTATAGGGCATAACCACCCCACTGTCAAAATGCCAAAAGAAAAAAAAAAGTAGTCATTGATTAACATATTTTTTTCCTGTTATTTGTAGTGAGATATTAGAATTCAGACTGTTTTGCACAAAAGGAGGAGACTAAGGGAGCTGTGGATATCTCCCTAGTAGAATTATAAGAACCATTATCAGAGGAAGGCCATATTCTCCAATAATGGTCCGGTGTTCAACATGTATCATTTACTTAATCAAAATGAATCATATATGCTATTCATTTCTTAAAATAATAGTATTATGAGCAGGTATGATGGGTGACTTATGGTTTAAAACAGGGGCTTACTCATAGAGGTAGATGTACAAGGGTCAAAAGAGATAAAGTGCCATGAACTGAGGAATGTAATTAGCTCAACTCTTTGGATTGAGTTAAAATGAAAAAAGAGAGAAGACTGTGATTCTTTGGGCCCCAAGATTAAGGCTCAGTTCATTATATCACACTTTCCCAGTTAAGAGAGTATAATTCTTTTTCTGTTGACAGCCAATATAGGGCAGAGATTAAAAGTGACAACCTGAGTTTCTATCCTAATTTACTACTTACTAGCTACCTAACTTGGAGTGAATCACTTCTATGCTATTTTTCAGTTTCCACAATTATAAATAGGATAGGTTCAATGGGGGATGGACTAAAATAATATATGTCATAGAAACGTACCTGTCACAAGAATGAGTAAGGGAACATAAACTGTCATTTTCACTATGATTTTTAGCATTATTAGTATTGTTTTATTATACCTTGAGTGTAGCTCAACAGCACCAAAGAGTTTAAGGATCCATCGTTTGAAACTTCAAAGAATTAGAAAGACTTTGGTTTTGCAAATTTAGGTAAATGGGATAAATTAACCCAATTAGGAAAAGTTCATAGAATCAAGGGGAAAACTGAAAAAGGTTTTCCTATCTCTCTAGTCTTATTAGTTGTTGATTATCACTTTATCTTGGTGATAGATACACCCTTGCTGTTTATGTGCAGGATTCCTAAAGTGGGGTACTTACTTCATATGTGTTCTGCACAAGAAGCCCTATGTTTATTCCACCTAAAAGTCTCATGTAGTCCTGAGCATCAAGCAAGAGAAGGTGCATTACTCTGGAAGTTGTGGGTTCCATATTATAGTAGTTAACTGGATGGGCGTCTAGTTCTCTTTCTACCTTTGTCTACATATGCTTCCTTATTTGCCAAATGACAGTCAGGCATTTAGACATGCTTTCCTACTCTCTACATTTTCATAATTTTATAATCTTCTTTGTAAGAACAGTGTGTGCTATAATTTCCTTTGCAAGTTAGCTCTAAGCAAACCTATCATGTGCAAACCCAGCTATAAATCAGAAATGGATAATTTTCTTTTGCTCTACAAATGAGTTATAGGATTGTCAGATTTCATTAAACAGCAGGTTTTCCCAATGACTCTCAAATGCAAACTGGTTTTTGAAAAATTATCTTTCCTGTTGTCTATTGTGTAAAGAAAGATGCATGATAAAGTTATTAAATTATGCATTTAAAAAATTACTGTGCATGCATACCCATGCTTATAAGCAACACAGTTCACAATAGCCAAACTATGAAAGCAGCTTAGGTATCCGTCAATGAATACATGATGGAGTTTTATTCAGTCATAAAGAAAAACTGAATTATGACATTTGCAGGAAAATGGATGGAACTTGAGAACACTATCTTAAGTAAAATAAGCCACAGACTTAGAATGTCAAGGGTCATATGTTTTCTCTCACATGTGGAAGCTACAGAATAAAAAGGAAAAGAAAGGTGAGAGGGTTTCATAAAAATTGAAGGGAGACCAGTAGAATAAATGAAAGAAACAAGGCAGGGGGAAGGGAATGGAAAGGGGAAATACTGTGGAATGATATTGGCCAAATTATATTGTTATATTGTGCATGTATATGAATATATAACAACAAGCCACACCAATATGTTCAATTATAATGCACCATTGAAAAATGTGGAAAAATTACTCTGGCAAACCATTATCTTAGAGGTTACCTAGAGAACTGAAAAGGAAAATTCATACTTTCTCATATGGATAAGCAGCAAATAAAAAGTTGCTCTGAACTAAGGCAAGAAAGCCTTTTGAAGAATGAGGCAAATAGACCTGCCAGTGTTATTTCTATAGAGACTCCTACACTGGTGTTAACTGTACAATGTAATTAATTATTAAATATGATCCAAGTAAGAGCAGTCTATACTAACACAATTTAGTTTTTTTTTTTCTCTCACTGGCTTTTGGTGATAGATAGAGTAACACTTATAAGGATCAGTTTCTGCAACTCAATCCCTCAGCCTACTTTTTTAGTGTAAATAAACTGAAAAAGGGAGAAAAAGGCAAAAGGATAAAGTGCCATGTTTCAAGAACATTTGTCTTGATATTTCGGTGACAAGCTTAATCAAATTAATTATATTTGGCTCTGACTAGCTTAGCATAAGGTGTTAGTTTTTAGTTGTAAATGAGTAGCACTTGACAAGGTGAGAAATCTTCTTCAACTGTTGGAATCATCCAAGATACATTTCTAATCTACGTTTTTGAAAACAAAAGCCCTAGTAATATGCAATTAGATATATTTTCTCATCTATAGCTAGGTTCTGCAGAAGGGGATTATAGCACGGTTCCTGTTACCAACAGAGAGAGCTAATGATCTCCACATACCTAATCTTTCCTTCTTACCTTATTAAAAGAAGTTTTAGCTAGGCACATGGCTTTATCCAGGCTAAGATTATATTTGTCAGTTTACATTATTTTGGGGCCAAATTTTAGCCAGTGGACGTGAGAGGAAATGGTGTGCATCTTCCACAAGGCTGTGACCTAAAAGAAAAGGGGATGCTCCCCTCCCTCCCTTTCCTCCTTTCTGCTCGCTGGAATGTAGGGCTGATGTTAGGATCTGGAGGAGGATCTTGATCAAAGACCAAGAGAGGGTTGACAGCTGAGGAAGGCAGAGTAATAAACGGAAAGAAAGCAGGTCCCCAATAATTGCAGACCTCTCCTACTACCTCCACACTATCAATTTCAACTTCCACACAAGTAGGCAATAAAGAGCTCTCTTGTTTAAGCCTCTATCACTTTGGTTCCCTGTACCAGCAACCGAGTTTTATCCCAATGAATGCAATGCCACAGTTGGAATTCAGAAAAGTATAACAGCCCCATTAAATGTATATGCCTAGTTATAAAGTGAAAGTCTCCAATTTTCTACTTAATTTCATTTTCCTTCTGTCACAGGTTGAATGACATGTTGGCTATTAAACATATTCCTGGTGGCACTAGAACTCAATAGATGGTGCATGCAATTGCTTTCAAGGGCTAGGTCATTTTACTTGCACCTCATTCAAGTATCTTATTTTGTCCCTCTCTCTTTCCTTCTCTCCTCCCTCCTTGCCTCATGAAGTCCATTAGATAGACCATAAATTCCCTGAGGACAAGACCATGTTTCACTATTTTCTATTCCATACTTAACACTGAATGCCAGAAATTAGCAATTTGAAAATGAGTGGCCAAATCAAACACAAAATTTAACTTCCAAGTTTCCATGTAGACACTATTGATCTCTCTCAAAAACAACATATTCAAAGAGATGTTTTAATGGCACTTTAAGTGACTCAATACCCAAGAAACAGCCATAGGCACAAGAAACAGTGACATGATACATTTAGTTATACGGTAGTTTTGAATCCTTAAAATCTTTAAGTATAAAGCACCTCAAACCCAATATTTTATTCCATTATTGATTATTTTTAGTAAAAGTTGAAGATTAAGAGTTTCAAGAAATCATGAAAGACTGGCAAGATAAAATAACCATGGAATATAGAAAGCAAAATGGCTTATTCTGAGGTTTAAAAAATAAAATGAACAATAAATTCCGTGAATTTTTCATTTCTCTCTCTTTCTGTTTCTTTTTGTGGTACTGAGGATTGAACCCGGGGCCCCAGAAAACTAGGAAAGCATTCTATCATGGAGGTATATCTCCAATCCCTCATTTTTCATAACTCTTCATTTTTTTGGGAGTTGATATTATGAAAGTCGATGCTGTTTGTTCACACATAATGTAAACTTTTTTTTGCAACTAGAAGGATTTCTACAGCCTGGGTACATGGCTTATCCAGGCTAAGATTACATTTATCAGTTTACATTTATGAAGAAACAAGTTGTAATTTACCCTGCAAATCATGCATTATGTACCTAATGCAACATCTTTTCAGTGATGAAATACGGACAAGGTTAAGATTGCTACACACTTTCTGAAAAAAGAAGAAAACTTTAGAAAACATCTTAGCAATGAAAATGGAGGCAAAAAAGCAATAATCTTCCATGCATCTAAACTATCTACCCGGAAGCCTGTCTTCCAGTTCATTCATGTTATGGAGCTGCAATGGCTGCTGATGAATAGTTTGCTCGTTATTTTTTTTGATTTTGAGGTCTTGAGAAGCATTTACTAAATTTGTTAAAAATTGGCTCTTTTTAGATATACATGACAGTAGAGTGTATTTTGACATATTATACGTGCATAGGATATACCTTTTTCTAATTAGGATCCCATTCATGTAACTGTACATGAAGCAAAGTTTCACTGGTCATGTATTCATATATGAGCACAGGAAAGTTCTGTCCAGTTCATTCTACTGGCTTTCCTATTCCTATCTCACTTACTTACTAAATTTTTTGAGAGATATATGTGCTCTCATCTGAAAGAATAAATCATGTATTTTTCACAGGGGCGGTGTTGATAATCCATCCCTTGAAGCGAGGCCGTGTGGGAAGGCAATGTCCCAGGGCCTTATGGGCTTAGATTCTAGCCATGGCAGGGACATGCTAGACACATGGCTAGACACGTCGCTTTGTCTCCCTGGGCTTCAGTCTTGAAGTGGGAATGATCCTAAAGTGTTTGATCTGCTTACTCCATGGGGGTGTTTAGAAGATTATGTGAGACAAAGTATGACTATGACGACTGGGGCAGTGTATAACTTCCACCAAACCCAAATAACAATGAAAGCTAACTTCCCGTTTCCTTTTATGCCCCGGCTCTCTAACACAGTTGGATACAAAGGATTGATCTGCTATCTATTTGGAGACAAGATCACCATGGTGATTGGATAGATCTGTGCCCTAACTTCCTGGAAGAATAACTGAACAGGTAGCAGGGAGCTCTTTGAAGCTTGGGTAAGCAAACTTTTTGAAGTAGTCAGTGAAAGTCTTACCCCTCCCCTCCTTTTTGTCGCTTTCAATTGGAATTTTGATCCAGATATGAAACACAAATAGGGTTGGAAACCAAGCATGATGAAAAAAGAAAAAAAAATTCTTTTAGCATGATCAGAGGATGAACCCTGGACCACATTTTCAAAGAAGCCAAATATTTTCCTGTAAAGTGGAAGAAGAAAATGCCCAGATTTTTCTGCATAGTAATATGGTTTCTGTTTTAATATGCAATAGAAACAAGGGGAAAGCAAAAACCATTTAGGGGACTAAATAAATCACGTGAGGCATGGCACTGAATCGGAAAACTGAGATTTTCCTCTTAGAAATCATAGACTTTTGTTCCATGTAATTAGGCCCTGTGTTGCTTAACTTCCAGATAATTTAGAGAAAATCATCCTGTGAGATTATAACTTTTCTCCAAAACAACCTTTGCAATGTGTAGCAAAATATAGAAAGGAAACAAAAATGGGAAGTTTTTAGATCTTAGCCAACACAATCATTTAAGCTCCAAGTCCTTATATGCATGCACAATATTAATGTGCCTTAATGAATCTTGAGTTCTGTAAGAGATGTGAGAAAAGCAGTGCGTCAGAGCTGTCTGCAAAGTCAACAAAAACAAGATCTTGGTATGTCATGGGCACAGGCAGAGTGAGGATGTAGCTATGATGATTATGTTTGCTATCAGGGATGTATGTTACTTTCTGAGTTTTCTTTAAATAATATGAAAAACACCCATGAAGCTCTAATAAGAGAGTTTTAATTCTCTGGATCTCAAAAAGATCCTTCAACCCTAATTAGCTATGAGAAATTACATGTATTTGGAATTCATGTGAATATTTAACTGAAAGTTGACATTCTTTGGAAAACTGCTTTTGCACTGATGAACTGTGTTCTAACAAAGCAGCTATATCATCTTTTCTGGGTATTTTTAAAAGCAAAATGGTGCTGCACAATGAATCTGTATCTGGCATCTGATTGGTGATTAAAAATAATCAGGAATAGATCTTCAGTGATTCTGGGATAGAATTTCAAAATGATTGTTGGAAGAATAGGGCTAAGAGAGACTAGAGGGTACTCCGACTTTATCCTTATACTCCAGCCTGAGAGCTTTGTCAACATTGATAATGCTATTGATACTAAATTGTCTGATAATTAGAACATGAGGTTTTTCTTTTCTTTTTTCTTTTTTTGTACCAGGTATTGAACCTAGGGCGTTTAAGAATGTGACCACTGAGTCACATCCCAAGCCCTTTTTGTTTTTTATTTTGAGACAGAGTCTCGCTAATTTGCTTAGGGCCTCAATAAGTTGCTGAGACTGGCTTTGAAATAGAGATTGTCCTGCCTCAGCCTCCAGAGTCTCTGGGATTACAGGTGTGCACCACTGCACCTGGCTGAGCTTTTCATAATAGTTTTTCCTCTGAGGAGATCCAAAATTCTACCCAATGTGCCCAGAAAATAACCAGTTATTAAAAGTTCAGTAAAATTTTGTTTTGTTTAATAGTGGAAGTGGCTCAGACTTGAATTCATATCATCACAGTGGGAAGAAGGAAAACATCTGAGAAATTAATAAGCCCCAGAGCTACTAAAGGTATATGCATGTTGGGGCTGGAGTTGTAGCTCAGTGATACAACACTTGTCTCGCAAATGTGAGGCACTGGGCTTGATCCTAACACCACATAAAAACAAATAAAGGCATTGAGTCCATATAAAACTAAAAAAAAAAAAGAATTAAAAAAAGGTATATGCATGTTGGGCACAACTTTGGCCACAGAGCCAAGGATCTGAAATAACATAAATGCCTTCCTGTTGGTTGCATAGTAGCAATTTAACTGGAAACCCAGAGACAAGAACTCTTCTGCTCTCTTTCTCTCAAGAAATTTGAAAACCATCTTATATTTTTGGAGAATAAGCGCCAATTTAGTGTGTATTGCAGATTGCATAAAATAGTGTATGTTTTAATAAGTTTAAATCTGAGCAGCATCCATTAACAGAGCAATTTATTTCCCTGAGGATTATGAGAAAATAATTGAAGCTTTAAAGGAAGTCAAGAGAAAAAAATTGTCTAATGTACACCAGGAGGAGTATGTTCAAAGAGAAAGATCAGAGACATGAATTTGCTTAAAAAAATGCTCTTAGTCTTATTCTATTCATTTCCTTACAATAATTTCCCAGGTTGTTAACACATACAGACTTTGGGGGTTTGAGATAAAAGGCACATCCGTCACATGCACACTGGAAATATTAAAGTTTTTTTGGAGTTTTGTAATTGTTTCTTTAACAAGCATGTCTCTTTCCAGTTCAACTCTCTCTATAGAGTCAGGGGAAGAAAAAGGTGGAGTTCATAGTCACAGAGTAAGAAGTTGACTTTGTTTCATTGAAATGTCCAGGTCCTGAGTTCATCAAAGAACACAGGGGAGCAGTTGCAGTATATTAATCCATGGATTCCAGCAGCATTGTAGCTACCTATTTTTGATCACTTACTTTAAACTTTTTTGGTATGCCATGTACCACAAAGGATAGCCTGGTACCAAAAAGTAACAATTATGGGTGTTTTCAGTGTCTACTTGTTAGCCCCTGGTACTTCAGGACCCCTCATTCTTCTCTTCTGTATGCCAATGTCTGTATAGTGGACAGCAGGAAGATTTCAAGGACATAATGAATCAACCTTTCTTTATTTAAATTTCCAAGCTGAGTTTCCAATCAAGGAGGCTAGGTATTAAAGAGATCTTGGGTTTTTTAACTGCATGTAGCCTCTCCTTTTCTTTTAGGTTTTGACTTTTTTTCTTCTTCTTTCTTTTATTATGGTGCTTGAGTGTTTCGAAGGGGAAAATACGATAAATTTAGATCTTAAGCCATTCGAGGACAACTTTTTGCATGTTTTTTACCAAGTACTTGGAATATTTTCATTCAGAGAGATTGAAAAAAAGACCAAAAGGAGAACTGCTAGTTAGTAGTTTTCTAGCTACCAGAAGGAGCTAGTTATTTTTCAACATCAATTATTTCCTGGAGTGCTATGATATTTGTGGAAATCACCTCCAACATAGTTTCCCAGGGAACTGACGATCATATTGACAGCTTCCCTTTGACAGACAACTCAGGGGAGTGAACCTAACTTCAAATTTCCTTTCGCTCCTGTTATTTATACTGTTGCCAGAGAGTTCTTCCTAAAACCTAGCCAAATGGTATCACTATTTTCCTTCTGAGGGCTCTCTGCTGTCCAAGAGGTCAATTTCTAACAATTTACCATAACCTCAAGTTCATCTCATGACCTGTCTCCCTTCTCCTCTTTCAGTCTCATCTTCCACCACTTCCCTCAATTTCGCCATCTCTCTCTGCTCATCTTGAAATCACCATGGACTTTCATGCTGTTTCTCACAAATATGGATTAGAATTGCTTGAACCTTTTAATTTACCCAAATCCTATCCATTTTTCAAGACTTTCCTCCCCATGAATTAATTGCTGTAAATATTTGTGTCCTCAGAAACACTTTTGAGCAGTACTAGATGACTGCTTTTCCTTCATGTCTGCTCTCACCACGATTTCTGACAGATTAAGGATGATTTCTTTTTCACCATTGATCTCTCACTGTGTAACCAATTCAGTAACTTGCCCATCTTATGAGATGGATCATATATAAGTGTGTGTGGATGGTTTATATTTTAACAAAGAGCCTTTTTAAAGCAACCACAGTAAATCGTTGACTAGTTCCATAAAAAGGTTTGTATCTATTTTTGAACACTTTTTTCTGTTAATATTTACATTGAACTTCAGCCTTTTGTGGGTCAACAGTTACAAGCCATCCTAGCCTACAAAGGGATGAGAATACCCTGCAGGAAAAAAAAAAATGCCCTTTGCAGATGTTTGAGTTTGGAATCATTATCAGAGGTGCTGAATATTCTAGATACTTATCTGTGTTCAAAGGGAAGCAGCATTTGACAAAGCTTCTGACTGTGGGCTTCTGGCACCTACCATGCAGGACCCTGTTGCAGAGGGTCACACTCTCTGGTCTACATAGCATCTAAAAATTCCAGCAGAGCTTCCTTCAGAAAATTACTTCATCTCTTAGAGTCTCCATTGCCTCACCTGTAAACTTTGGAATTGCAACTTTATGTGCTAATGAAGCAGACCAGGTACCCCCACCCAAAAGACCCTTGCCATAATTAAGCTTCTCCTCTTGTCAGATCAGCAGAATGTCTGCAGAGTTGCAGTGATTGGTTGTTTCCTCTTTCTTGTAAATGCCAGGTTTGTATACAAGAGGTGTGACAGAGTTAGTCTGCAAGCATGTTGAAAAAAAAAAGATATTAACCTCTGTTTTCTTGGTAAAAACTTGTGAAACCTCTCTGGTCTAGAGGATGGAACAATAAACACTTGTCATGTGAAACTCCCATCTCCCCCACCCCTCACTGGGTAAAAGTTCAAAAAATTTCCAAAATCTTGGTTCAGAGGAAGAATTCTTAGGCGAGAGTCACCTTTGAACCCTGCAGTCAATAAACCTACTTCCTGAAAATTCCTGGGTGTCCAACCTCCTCTGTCCTTCTTCACTAAGGGTCCCTAAGATGGGATTAATCAAAATTCTAACTTAGTGCTTAGACATAGGCATTGACCGAATTATTAGCTATTATTGTTGTCTTTACCATTCCTTTCGCCGTTGTTTATATAGTTCTTACTAACACTGCTGTGAGTTGCAGGCATATCATGTTTTGTTATTTTAATTTGTTCTATCAAATCAATTATCCTTAACAATCTTTTAATTGGTTTGCCTGTCCCTAGTCCCCCCGTCTCACTCTCTCTCTTTCTCAATCTCTTTTCATTTCAAGCTGCGTTGGTAAGGTTAACATTTTGAAAAAGGACAGTGACTTCATATTATCTATTAATAAATTTCAAACCCAACCCAGAACAGTAAGGTCTTGACCTAATTTTTAAGACATGATCCCCTACTTCCCTTCTCATTCTGTTCTTTAAGGCTATTTGCTGCTCTTTATAACACACATTTTCACCTTCATTTGAGTTTAATCTGCACATCTTAACTGAATACCTACCTGTATGAGACATCGTTCTGGATCTTGAGGGTGTCAAGTTCATACAGACAAGTCCCTGTCCTCCAGGATCAAATGACTGGTGTGGAAATACAGCTATAATTTTGAGTCTTTTGTGAGATGTCTTTCTCATTGGGATCGCTCCTAATTATTCTTAAAATTGCAAACATTCTTAGAAGTTTATATCAAAGTATCCTCCTTAAGTTTCCCTTTTTCATTAACAATAACATAGTTCCTCATCTGTACCACTTCATCTAGTCTTTCTTTATGTTATTTGTGTTTATGGGTCTTCGAGCATAAGCCGATATTTTATTTACTCAAAGCTGACATTAAATGTACAAATGCCTTACACTTTCATGGCCCATTTTTTAAAAGACCGATCCCCCCAAGACTTTAATCTACATAGTTTACTTGGTGTGAACTATATTTACTTAATCTGAACACATGATAATTTCAGAAACCATATTTAAGGCTATGTATTACTTAGCTTGAATGAATAAGGTGATTGTTTATTTTCTTGAAGTTCTTAAGCTGTTTGTTCTATAAGTATTAATATATTAGAAATTATGGAAATAGAAGCAGGAAGAAATAGGAAGACATAAATATAGTATGGGAGCCTGGACACAGACAAGGCATTTCAGAAATAGAAGGGGTAGAAATGTGACTGAGAGGAGGGTTTGTTTTTAGCACATTTGGGCATGCATCCTTAAATATGAGACACATTTCTGGAGAGAACATTGGGTCCTGTGGGTAAAGTATTAGGTTGCCTCATTTTATATTTACTTGAGGCTATTATAGAGAACCAGCAAGAGGGAAAGCAAAGCCTAGTGAATTTGGTTTCAGAGCTGGTAACCATGTTTTTGACAGATTAGGAGCCCAGAACAGATGCCTCCACAGAAGCTGCAGCACCTGGAAGCATGCGCGCCCATCTCTTCACACTGCTTGGCATTGTTTCCATGGTTACCGGATGACTCACTCACTTCAGTCAGCCCTGAAGGGATCTAAATAGCTTCAGCAAAGCAAATCTCATTCTCTCTGGAAAGTGGGCAGATTATTAAGGAATGTCCACAGTTTGCATTAATGATCCTCTTGCTGATGTGGTCACAGCGAAAGCTAGCCAAAGAGGTGGAGAGTCAACGTACTTTGTTAATGATTTACCATTAAAGTAATAATTAAAGTAATGATCACATAGAAGTAGAAGTTAGGAAGACTTTAATAAGTTCTGCAATTGGCTTTTTACTATACGTAGTGACTGACTACTTACGTAGGTCACTTAGAGTGAGCAAATCTCACTTGGTTATCTCAATGCTTTTGATTGTTTTGAAATTCATGAAAAATTAACAATGTTGTTGCCAGATTATCAAATTAAGCATTTTCCCCCTCAGATTGTGTCTACATTTAAAAAGAAAACCCCAAAGCCAGGTGTGGTGGCCTGTAATTTCAGGATTTGGGAGGCTGAGGCAGGAGGATCACAAGTTTGAGACCAGCTTCAGCAACTTAGTGAGACCCTGTCTCAAAATTAAAAAATAGAAAGAGCTTGGTATATGGCTCAGTGATTGAGTACCCCTACCTTCAATCCCTAGTTACAAAAACAAACAAACAAACAAATACAAAACAACCCAAAGAGATCAACTTTTTATTTCAACTTCCTTAAATGAATATGCTTATCTTAGGAAATAAGCCTTATTTATCAAGGTTATTAAATAATTATGTAATAGTAAAATATGATCTCCAAAAATGCCTCAGGATTAGTCTTATTTTATTTTGATAAAATCACATTGCTAGACATTTTAACATACAATAAGATAATTTGTTCAGAAAAAATAATTAAACCCCAGAAAGACGAACCTAAATCATCATTTTGAATTATTGGTTGATGTTTATCTCTGAATCTGCTCTGGACAGGCCTTCCTTCCTTCCTTCCTTCCTTCCTTCCTTCCTTCCTTCCTTCCTTCCTTCCTTCCTTCCTTCCTTCCTTCCTTCCTTCCTTCCTTCCTTCCTTCCTTCCTTCCTTCCTTCCTTCCTTCCTTCCTTCCTTCCTTCCTTCCTTCCTTCCTTCCTTCCTTCCTTCCTTCCTTCCTTCCTTCCTTCCTTCCTTCCTTCCTTCCTTCCTTCGTTAACTAACGTGGGAATGACTGACTTTTTTTTGGAGGGGTGGGTGGTTACTAGGGATTGAACTCAAGGGTATTCAACCACTGAACCACATCCCCAGCCCTTTTTCTTTTTTATCTTGGACAGAGTCTAGCTAATTTGCGTAGGGCCTTGCTGAGTTGCTGAAGCTGGCTATAAACTTGTGATCTTCCTGCCTCAGCCTCGTGAGCTGCTGGGATTACAGGGATATACCACAGTCCCCAGATGGAAAGACTGACCTTTTTTTTTTTTTTAAGAATTTAACCTTTATTTATTTGTTGTTGTGTATTTGTATTTACGTGGTGCTGAGGACTGAACCCAGGGCCTCACTTGTCCTAGGCAGGTGCTCTACCACTGAGCCACAACCCCAGCCCAATGACTGACTTTTAAGATAAACTAATCCTTGCCTAGGGGTCAGATATCGAAAATTACAATATATGTAACCGATTTCTATAGCTAACTTGGTTTTAGTAAATTTATGCAGAATAACTCTATTATAGAGATTACTAGAACGTTTACAATAAAAAACTATTTTTTTTTTATTCCACAAAGTGCTTTTTTTTCTAAAAATGGGGGCCTATCCAGTCAGATGGTGCATAGGATGACAGTTCTCTCTTCTCTTATGGAGACCAATAGGTTTTATGTAATGCCAGTGACTGTGTTTCGTAAAAAAGCTTACGGCATCGTGTGTTGGAGAAAACCTGACCAGGAATCGATGACTTCCAGCTCTGGTTCTAACATCTACCACCTAGACAGATGTTTTCACCTGCCTGTGGATAGAAAAGGGTGTTTGAATTGCCAGAATAACTCTTCACGGATGAGAATTACTCGAGAATATTTTGCTAGAATCCTGTCTTTGTCATTCTATCAAACTCTGGTCATCTTCATGGATCCCGCGCTCTATGAAAAGACTCAATAAAGACTTGTTCACTGTCTCAACCATGGTTACATAGTGATTGGTAAGATTATTCTTGGTGAAACAGTGAAACCACAGGACCCTATTTCTAAATCTGGTTAGCCAAGTGCCTCCCGCATTCGCCTCGTTATTACAAAACGATGCATGGCAGCGCTAATTATTTTAATCAGAGTCGTTCCTAATTCCAAAGTTAATCATGATGATTCCCAAATTAAGAAGACAATAAATTAAGATGAAATGCCATTGACAGGCCTGTGTAATCTCCCAGGTTTCTTAATCAATCAAGTCGTACATTAAATCATGATGTTTGGGTTGGATTTTAGGGCTCTGGAAGACCAGACACAAACCCCAGCCGTGTGTGCTGTCCACTCTGTGAGGAGGACAAGATGATGGCTGTGTCCCTAGCCCAATGTCTCTCCAGCATACAAGCTGCGCCGGCTACTGATCAGGAGCCAGATATGAGCTTCCTGAGGGCAGTGGAAGGGGGAATGGAGTGAGCCTCCAAACTTGCCTTTCCCTGCTGTGAAACAGGCTGATGATACCTATTTGCCACCAGTTGCGCTGAGGATTACATAACATGAGAAGCCTTCGGCACAGAGAATGCCAGATAAGGAAAATTCTAGAGATGGCAACAGCCCCAGGAAGGCCACACCGCTGATCCATAAAACCACTCCTCATTTCCCACTCTATTTTCTTATATGGAAAAGTATCAATTCTACTGAGATTAAACAAGGGAAACTCTTGTCAGGTTAAAGCTATTAAAAGCTTCTGACTCTGTGTAGTTGAAAAAGAAAGGGAATGTGGCTCTGTCAATGACTTCCCACCCATCCCTCTGGCTGCTTAGCACATCCCCACTCACTCAGAGGAAATCCTTGTCAGAGGCTGTAACAGGATTTCCTTCTGAATTTTTTCCATATTTTCATTTTCTGAATAAGTAAAGAGCAGAACTAGATGCCTTGAGCCTTCCCTGCCTGCCTGTCCTTATGTTAAACTTTTTATGTTAAATTTGGGCCAGGCATGTTCACCTGTAATCCCAGAGGCTTCGGATGTTGAGGCAGGAGGATTGTGAGTCCAAAGCTAGCTTCAGCAGTGAGGCCCTAAGCAACTCAGTGAAACCCTGTCTCTAAATAAAATATAAAAAAGGGATGGGGATGTGGCTTGGTGCCTAAGTGCATCCTGGGTTGAATCCTTGGTACAAAAAAATTTATTTGGGAAGAATATGCCTCACCATCAGGGTCAACTGATGACCACAGATCTGTAAGTTCTCAGGATCAGTTAATTCAAGAATATGATCCAGTGTCACATTTGCTTAGACACCTAATTTCCAGACTGTAAAATATGAGGAATAATGTAGATAGTGCTTTATTACTTTTTCTTTTCACTTGGCTTGATGACTCACATTCCAGATGGTTCTGCTCAGTTTTAGAATTATCATGATCTACTTTGTAGAGAGGGGAAAAAAATAATACATTTTGTGTACTGTACAACTTATGTAATTTATTTTTCAGGGAACTGAGAAAAATTTAACACCATGTAGAAGAATTTCTAGCTTCTTTAATATTAGAATAATTTTAGCTTCTATCACCGGTGGCGTAATTTACTTAATTCCCTGTGTTGCTAATAAACATTTACATTTTCAAAGAATGTTTTTAATGATATGGAAAAATATTCCTCAAACAATGAATATTTACAAGCACAAGATGTAAACTGGTACAGACAATGTATTTCTCATTTTGTTTTTCCAAAAGGTCAATGTGATTGGTGTTTTAGAAAAAAAAAAAATGCCCCCAGATGGTCATTTTACCATCTGGAGGGCAGGTTGAAGTTTTATAAAATTTAACTTCTTTATTATAGTCTATATTATTAATTTTTCCCCTTTCATGTCACTCACTGGGTAGACTTTGAACTAAGAGCCTGGAGCCCTCACTGTGTGGATCTCGTCCCACCACTGTCACCCAAAGTCACTAAGGACAAATCAATTTCCTTTTCTTGTCTATGAAGCATGCCCTCTCCCACTCCCAGGGACACTGCCACATTTCGGATCTTAAATATCCTTCAAAGGCCCATAAGCTAAAGACTTGAAACCCAGCCTGTGGTGCTACGGGGAGGCAGTAGGACTTTTAGAAGGTGGGGCCTAATGGAAGGAAGTTATGTCATTGGGGGCGTGTTCTTTGGGCATGGCCTTTAGGGGGATATTGGGATTCCAACCTTGTCTTCCCTCCTGCTGTTTGCTTCTTGGCTGCCATGAGGTGACAGAGTTCCTTCTACCCTGTGCTCACTGCCTGATGTTCTTTCTCCCCATAAGCCCCAAAGCCATAGGGCCAAAAAACCATGGCCTGAAAACTCTGAAACTGTGAGATAAAATAAACCTTTTTTCTTTTATATGTTGATCAACTAATGTATTTTGTCACAGTGGCAGAAACCTAACACAGACATTATCAGGACAACCAAGAAAATTTACTAAGTCCTATGCTTCAGTACTTATGAATTTACAAAATAAAGGCAGTAAAAGAATTTATTGAGCTGTTGTAGAATACGGATGACTGGGCATTTCTGTTGCTGACAAGTGCGGATGGTCAGAGTTCTTGTGTAAACTGCTCTTGGCCTTGGGAGGAAACCCAGGATTGCTACATTTGTAGGCTTGCATTAGGTCATCTCAGAGCAGGAAAATGGGAATATCTCACTTTAGGGCCCTGACCCAAATATCACACACTCAGGCAGATCCAGGCTTCAAATGCAGTCTACCTCTGGAGCTAGGTACCTACACCTGGCCTGTTGGTGGCCAGGTAAGCAGCTATAAGCCATCAAGAAGCCAGACAGAGGCTTTTTCGGGACCTAGTTGTAGATCAATGTTCTGCCATAGTTTATGGTTACTGATAAAATGATACATTGATTTTTAAAAAGTGATGACACATATTTACTGACCATTCCCACAGAGACCATCAAACAGGGCAATTTTCTTCTAAGATGTAGCAAATGAGTAGCATCACTATTTTGTAGATTTTTTTCTCATGGTTAAGCATTCATGCTATTTTAATGGCTTAAAAAGGCTTAAAAAAAAGTTCAACTAGTTAATTTTAATCCTTTCTTTCATCAATGATACACAGAGCTTCCTTGAGCACACAGTTTCACCCTGACAGATTCAAATACAGAGACTCTAATCCTGCCCACCTAAAATAGGAGGAGCTGGAACTTAGAATAGAACATTCCTCCAAATGGAAAAGGGCTCAGATGGTTAATGCAAATGAGGAATTTCAATTGGCTTCAAATGGAGCATAATGCAAAATAACCACCTCGCAAATCACTTTCTTTTATATCTACTTACCAAAATATTTATAAAATGTCTTTGCAGTGTCGTACCTAACTAAGCCTCTTGGTGTTTATTTTCTCAGTAGGATTATCTTTGTTTTTATACAAAGCCTGATGTAATAACCAAGGACTGACTTTTAGAAAGTAGTCTCTCATTCTTTCTCTGTCTCTGTCTCTGTTTTCTCTCAACATATTACCAAATCAGTGTATAGATGGGAGACTAAGATATCACACAGATTATTATTGTAGATTACGGATGGTCAGTTCCACAATCTGATGTCTGTGCCCTGGTATTTGACCTTCTTTCTTGAAAAATGTACATGTAAAACTTTGGCTTATGACCAGGGAAGTCGAACTTTTCCTTTTGAAAATAATATACAGCAGAAAATGGAAGTCTCAATGGAGACTGGTGACCTTCTGAATTGTTTACATGGGAGTAAATAACTCCAGGGCATTCTGTAGCGCTCCAGTCAGAACAATCTAGGGGCACATCAGGCTTTAGGAAAAACTCATTCTTTTAGAAAATAATTTCAATATAGTATGAGAATAGGAAGATCATTGAAGTGTGAAGAATACCAAAAAAGATTGACCTATTTCAAGGAGAGCCATAGTGCTTAGGAGAAAAGTAAGTTGCAAGCTTATATACATATTCATATAGATACTCTCTAGGGGTTCATGCATTCTCAAGGAGACTAAAGGGACTGGGGTGATAGCTAGGGGTGATTAGTCCTCTGTGTGCTGGCCTCATTCAGAAATAGCTTGGACCAGTTGGGCCAGTCCTGCTAGGGAGGTCACTCCCTTCTTTGGCCTCTGCAAAGCTGGTCAGTTCCACGGATGTGGAAGAGAGTGAGTGTTGAATTTGGGCACTGAAGTTATTCTTTGAGGTTGCAATAGATACTTTGGAGCTATTTCCTGCTAGGAGATGACCCAGATCTTTAATTGTGGCTATTGTGGGGTGAGTTGTGTCCCCAAAAAAGATAGGTTGAAGTCCTAGCCTCCAGTGACTGCAAAAATGACCTTATTTGGACACAAGATCTTTGCAGAGGAAATTAAAACTGAGATGATACTCTAGTGGGGTGGGTCCTGAATCCAAGGATCAATATCCTCAGAGAGAGAGAGAGAGAGAGAGAGAGAGAGAGAGAGAGAGAGAGAGAAGAGACGAGACAGACACACAGAAAGAATATCATGTGGTGATGGAATAGTCCTGAAGATGTCATCATACAAGGAATGTCAAGAATCAAGAATTGCTGGTAACCCTCAGAAGCTCCAAAAAGCCAAGGTCAGATTCTCCCTCAGAGGCTTCAGAGGCAATGTGGACCTGCAAACACCTTCATTTCAGACTTCCAGACTTCTTTTGTTTCAAGTCTCCAGTTTGCTTTATGTTGTTACAGTGGTGCTAGGAAACTAATAAAGTGGCTAAGGTATGTTCTGTAGCCTCTCTTCCTTTTGTAATCCAAGGATGGAACTGACTTGACCTGAAGGGGTAAGAGAATGAAGTAAATTTGCTTTGGGAGTGGGCAGGTAGATATGGGTAGATTCCTCCATGGTGAGTTAGAGGAGCAATACACACTGGTGTCAAATCCAGGTAATTCGAGGCCAGAGTGATTTCAGAAAAGAAAACCAAGAAGCCCAGGAGTCAGTAGGAAAGTTACCCAGCAACCCAGCTAGCCCAAGGCTGCAGACAGTGGTCTTTGGAGGGAGGGAGGGAGTGAGGAACTTTTTTCCTTTCTACCTCTGGAGTCCTGAGTAGGGCAGGTGGAGAGCCAGAGAAAATCAACAGAGGTGGCATGGAGGTCTCCAAATGTGTGTGCATGGCTACAAGCATGTTTTCTATCTGTCTGACCCCAGAGAGGTATCAAAGAGCAAGAGGTATCCTCTCTCAGATTGTATGGGAATGGCTGTTCCTGGGAGACAATAGGAAGGAAGGAGCTTTAGGACAAGGGTAGGGCTCAATTCTTGGGTTCCTCACAGTGTTTCTAAGACCCACACAAGCTGAGTGTGGTAGTGCATGCCTGTAATCCCAGCGACTTGGAAGTCTGAGGCAGGAGAATCACAAGTTCAAAGCCAGCACCACACACCAAACACACACACACACACACACACACATCTGTGCTTTTCCTCACTGCCTCCCTTCCTCTGATGCTCCCATTGATTTTTAAATCACTCAGCTTAAATCAAATGTATCTATGCAGAATCTCAAGACAGAAGTTTTGCTGAGAATAACATAGGCATGAAGGTCAAGGACAGGATGTGCTCATTTTCTTGTGTTCATACTCTTTGGTGCCCACTGTCTTGTTTTCTTAACATCACTGAGAGATCTTTTTACCAAAGGTCACACATTAAGTATCTTCCTGCCTCATCAGTCCCAAGCCCAGGCAGTGGATTTTCCCCATGAGGACAGCGTACCTTCTGAAGAAATGCACCCAGATCAGAATGGTATATGAGTCTGTCCTAGTCTGGCTCTAGAAGAGAAATGTTACAATAAATAGGTGGGCGGGATCTGCTCCATAATCACAAACCCCACCAAAATTAGCAGCAAGAACAAACTAAAAAACTTAACTTTATCATGATATATTTTTTTTCTTTACTTCCCAGAAAAAAAGCCATAAAAAGGAAATAATGCAAACTTATTAATTTTAGTTTGTTACATACCACAATTAGTTACCATTTGGTAATTAAGTGAAAAAAGGTTAACTAGGGATGTTTTACCCATGGTTATGGGAGGTGGGAGTAAAGCAAACAGTGTGCTTGGCAGCCTCAGATATGTTCAGCTGATTTATTTTCTCTTTCCTTGGTCCTTAATACAAAATTCTTTTAAGAAAGCTTCGTAGGCAACCAGTGATCAGTATTTTAACAGAATGGAAAAATGTCATGTAACGAGGACCCTGTGTTAATAACATACTTCACACTGGCCATTCCCAACTCCTCTTCACTCTTCCAGCCTGTGTGGAGTGAGACTGGAGAGGAGAGGGACGTGAGGCTAAGAGGGAGACAACTCATCTCCTGCATCTTCAAGTCAGCTTTCCAAAGCACTCTCCTCCTTTCTGCACCAGCACTTGGTGCCGCCATAACTTCCTTCCACCTCAAGTTAATTCATTGTGTGTGGAAGCTCCCCCCTTTGTCAAAAATAATCTTCCTAGATTTTTCTTTTCTCTCTGCCACTCATCTTTCTGTTGCCCAGACTCTTCACTCACTGAAGATCACTTTTTGGGGACTGGTCTCTGCAACTTACAGGGGTGCACCTTTTCTGACCACTTAAGGATTTAATATGTGCTAACGGAAGTTGAGCACACTCTCTCAGGTAAATTATGTTTTAAATGGGTTTTGGGACTTTCTAATTGGGAATGGCCCCTATGGTGGAAACTTGAGAGCAGGAAGGAAACCAGGGTCATGGGATGTGGGGCAGCTACTTGGGGGCCAGAGGGAACTTGTGAGGGATCCTCATCTCTCTTCATGAGCCTATTTCAAAAAATATCTCTGATTTTATAGCAAAAAGCAATGCATGTTTCTGCAGATAAATCAATCCTCTGGTAGCAATAAAAATTCCATTTTGGCATTCTATCAGACTTGCTTCAAATGAATTACTGTAAACTATTTTTTTCCCTTCTGGAAAGAATAAAATTTACAGATATCTGCAGATTTGGGAAGAAAGCTTTTTTTCCCTAAAGGGAACTATTCTGACCACAAGGAGAAAAGGGCAAAGTACACACACACACACACACACACACACACACACACACATGTCCATGTAACTCTCCCTCCAAATCTCTTCCAGTCTTTATTCCATTGAACTTACCTGTTTACATATAGTATCAGAAGGTAATTTCACTAAACATTCATCTGCTTCTATGTTAAACTTTTGTTGAATTGCCATCTCTGGACTATATCATTGAAATTTTCGACCATCTACAGTGGTGTGTGTGTGTGTGTATGTGTGTGTGTGTGTGTGTGTGTGTGTGTGTGTGTGTGTGTGTAATTTTGTCCCTTTTGCCTAAAATAGATCAAAATAAGTATTTTCCTTACAGATAAGTACAATCCTCTACCTTTCTGAACATGCACCTTGATTTAGTTCATTTTGCAGTTGCAATGGACAAATACCATGGAAAATGATTAGAATCTGACATTCGAATATAATCCTAATGTTGCAGAGTTCCCAGCAACACAATTATAATATTCACTGCAGCCAATGCTTACTGTGATTATAGTGTGCTAAGCTCTTTCCCAAGCTCTCATATTAAACTAGGTTATTCTTCCAATAACACACAAGGTAGGGCCTACTATTTCCTACATTTGCAGATGGGAAACAGAGCCATGACCACTGCCAAGTTGCTCAAGTCTCAGCAGTGGGGTGGGCCTCCCACATAGGCAACATGGTGCCCAAGTCTGTGCTCAGACACTATCTGCTACTGCTGCTGTAAGTGACCCACTATAATAGTCATAGTAATTTTTTCCATTATGCTTTTTGAGAGCTTGGATACTAAGCCAATGAAGAAGTAATCTCAATATACTTTGTGGTTTTGTCCTACTCAAAAAGGGCTCCCCTTCATGAAGATGTTATAGTGTAAGCCTGGACTTGTATTAACCTCCACACCACCACCCAAAGAATTCATAGCACCTAAGGCAATCATAGGTTAAAACACATAGTAAATCAATATTCTCATTTAAAAGTCTTTCCTGCCACTATTCAGGTAACCTAGAGGTTAATGAGCAGAGACGTTTTGTCCCAAGGGAAAGTAGAAAAAGAAGGTGGTTTAAAAATCTTGAAGCCAATGCCATTTAACCACAGCATTATCTTTTGCTTTTATACCTATAATGGTATAGAAATGAGGTTTCAAAAGAGAGCCAAAGCTTGCTTATCTATAGGCATGTGGTATAGACGGTGGATCACATCCTTCCTCTATCATTTTCCAGAGTTTTGGGGTCTTCTTTCGCTCAGGGTACTCTAACACATCCAATGACCCCAGCACTCTCCAGGACCATGTTTAAGGTATATTCATTTGTGTTTGCCACTTACTTGCCCCAAAGCCCCTGAAGAGTCTCACCTTCAGCAATGACTTGGAAAATTAGGAACTGATAGTCCTTATCAAAGTACATTGAAATGTTCCCTAACAAGAAGAGCTGGTTCATTTACCTAACAATCCCATACTTACTTGCAAAATTTATTTTTTTGCCCCATCACTAACATTTTTATTCCAAGTTAACATGTCAAATAAAACATAATGAAAATGTCTGAGTTCTGGGTTGTTTTTAGCAGTATCTATTAATCTGAGCTTCTAACCTTCTTTACTAAAGAATAGGAACCAATGTAAAGAACTGAGTATGCTCCCAATTCTCCCTTTCCTACAATTATTTAAGTGCCTTAAAAACACAGTTTCTTTCACTGTCTTTTAAGGTGCCATAGAAGGAGAGATTGATTTTCCAATAATTGTTTAATTTTACTTGGAATTTTCATTGCTTTCAAGTTTCGGGTTTGGGACTTAAAGAGGCTTGGTATAGAAGAGCCATCGTTGGCCCAATCCTGACTGTCAGCTGATGTCTGTCCCAGGGCTGCTGGGGAGAGGAAGATGGTGGAGGTCCAGAAGGAATATCAAGAGCTGGGAACCACCCTATTGCTCAACTAGTGTCAAGAATTTGTCTGCTCTTTTCATTTAACCTTGGTCTTCCCTAGGTTGGCCGCACTGTTTTAGGAGCAATATGGGATAATGTGGGAGCAATTGAAAAGAAATTAAAAAAAAAATTGGGAGTGGGGGGGAGAATTCTGTCATTAAAAAAAAAAAAAAAGCAACTTTAAAACATTGTCTTGCCAAAGTCTAAATGGTCCTTAAGATGGCTGAGAGTTCAAAGGTTCTGATACTGAAACCTGGGTGGGAAACCTGTGTGAGCAGCTTAGTACACATCCTGGCGTCACCAGACAAATGTCGGAGGGCAGCTGTGAGGAGCTGAAAGGACTTCCCCCCTGATAAAGCAAAATCTCCACAAAATTAGGTTCTGTTTACTATCTTGCTGCTACCTAGACCTCCTGTTGAGCTCTGAGGCAAAATGGAAAACCATTTTAATAGTCCAGCAAAACTTCCTTCCCATAAACAGATCTTTCCGCACTCAAGAGTCCAGAAACACACTTTGTTTATTGCAAATAAGAGGCAACAATGGTTTACTGGTTCAGAGCAAGTCCACTAGTCCCTCAGCGATTTCTATGAAACAACTTCATGAAGCCTAACACTGCAAGATGAAAAGACAGTGCGAGAAGGAAGTTGCAGAATTAAGAAGGGGAAAGAACTGCATCTCATGAGTTCTGGCTTGTCTTCTCTAACATCTGCCTACACTTGTCATGACAATGAGGCAGGCTGTTGGTGCAGCCTGTAGCACACACAAATACTTTGCTGGCCTAGATGAACACATCATCCACATTTAAAGCAATTTTTTTTTTGTGTGTAAATGATGGTGCTGTTAACCTCCAAGGGTTATTCAAATATTTTCTGAGAAATTGGCTGCTTTGAGTTCTTTCTTAGAATGTCACGTGTTTCGTTTTTGAGCAGCACAGAGTTGACAGGCTAGACATGGCAGAGTTTAGTTAATTAACTAATTCCTGTCAGGAGAAGCAAAGTGATGGGATTCAGAGAGCGGGTCCCAGACAAGGGATTTTCCTTCATCCATAGCAGAAAAAGAACATGTTGTGTGGCTTTGTAACTGGGCAAGTTTAGAAATATTTTTAAGCTTTCTGCTTTGCCAAGTGTTTCATAAAAAACTATTTTCTTTCTATTTCATGCCAAAAAATGTCACCCCCTAAATATTGTTTTTCCCATAACTGGCCACATGTCCAAGATTTTCTTCTTTTCTAAGAATAAATAATTTTTCTTGGTTATAAAAATGCCACTTGTTCTATCAGATTAAACATATCTTTATATAGAAAAAGCATCTGAAACATTCTACCAGTGAGCCTAAGGAAAGCGTCTTGCTCAAAATAATTTTGTTCAGTTAATTTTGATGAAATGAAACATTTTGAATTCTGTTTGTGACTCTCGATGGAAAGTTCAGGCTTATTTTGTAACCCTCTCAATTCTACTTTCTCTCTCTGTCCTTATTCTATTTCATTTTACTAGAAAGCATTAAATAAGAATTAATTTCTGACTTTGACCAAAATAATACCTTGGAAATGATATCAGTGCAAGGGAAATCACTGGGTTCCATTCTCAATTTGCACAGTTAGCTGGAGTTGGAAGGGTTCAGCTGTCAAGGTTTCAAGAACTCTAGCATTAAAAAAAAAGTGTGAACTTGCAAATTAGCTGTCAAGTTTAATAGAAAGCGAAGAATGCAGCCAAGAGCTGACTTATTTCCATTCTTAGTATGCTATTGATCTTGCTTCAAGGTAAAGCACAGAACACTGAAAAATAGCAATTTGTATGAGTTAGTTTGGCATTTTCTTTTTTTACCATATAAAAAAGATCATTATATTCACAAAGTCAAAAAGCTGAACAAGGAATCTTAAAAGTGGGAAATCAAGTGCAAAACAAAAACTTGCTTGAAAAAGCAAAAACAGTTATAAACCTAAAATGTGATACATATTCATAGAGAAATAAACTGAGTGGCATTAGCTCTTGTAAAACCCCTAAGGACCTGCTATAATATATCATAGACTTAAAACCTAATACTGGGCAACTTAAAATATGCTCATTTGCAATTGACTTTTAATGCAATTGACATTTAACTAATTATTACAAGTAAACCTACTATAATAAAAAGTATTCTGAGTTGGTTTATAATATTATTGCTAGTTAGGTTAATTTTAAAAACCAGTCTGTTAGTGTGTGAAAGGTTTTTTTTTTTTTTTTTTTCTGTGTGTGTGTGTGTGTGTGTGTATTTTCAAGGATTAAGGGAGGGATTTTCTGGTCCTTTGTAAATGGTTCCTTCTAAACATCCTGGTTTATAGATCTTTATCACACTTTCTAAAAATGCAGGCTTATTTTATTTGGAGAATGCATTAAAGATAAGGACATAGAAACATTTCAGAGAGACCACATGACAATCTGATTCTGAACTATCACAATGTTGCTTCAAATAAATCAAGATCTTCCCAAGATTAACAATATGCTGAGAAACTAGAGGATATAGCAAATTATTTTGCTTGACTTCAATCCACTTTCATCCTGCCACAAATGGTACCAAATAAACTTTCCAGCCCTCTCCTGTCTTACTATTGCATAACCCTTTCCCCACTCAAGCATGGAGAATTATGTATGTACATGTTGAAAATATCAAGCATCTCAAAACACTTACATTTTGTTGAACTTGGTCTCCCATGGTAAAATGACAAAACCCAATGTGGTGAGTTTGCTTCCTAGGAACAGCAAATCAGCATCGTGATGCATCCAAGTCAGAAATAATACCCTTCATTTGCTGCTCTTGGTTTAGTATCAGTGCTATAAAAAATAGATGATGGAAAACTGGAGCTCTTGACAGAAATACAAGTCCACGGTGTGTGGCTTGTTCAGGAACAGTAGAGAGAAGTGGCAGTCTTATCTATACATCAAACTTGGGCTTCGTCTGCGCTGACAAGTGGCAGCACATGCAGAGTATACACACGCTGTCAAGGCATTCATCACTGTGGGCTCGAAGCAATGCCTGATTCATTTTACATAAATGACAGGGAGCTAAACATACGCACTCCTGCTCGAATTCAACTAGCATGGAAATTTGAGCCTATGGAATATCACTATGGAGTAGGCAAACCAAGTTATTTATGGCACTTGGGTTTTCCTTTTTGCTTTTGCAAGAAAGGTAATTTCCAACACAAGAATGTTTTGTGGCTTTGGCACGGAGAAAGCTGGAAGTCAGTGAAATACAGGCTTGAAGGTCACCCGGTCTGTCCTGCCGCATGGAGGGGTATTGGGAGGCCAATATGCAAAACAGGCAGCTGGGACCAGCACCAACTGTGTGTACTGATCCTTTGGCACTGACTCCAGGCCAAGGAGCATATAGAGAAAGTCTAACTAAAGATTGCAAATGAGGACCTGTGGTCTTTAACTTGCCTGAGTAATGAATGGCTATGAATGTAAGAATGAGAAAGATGATACAAGGTCGTTAAAGAGAAACATCATTTGAATCTTTTAATGTTACGTAAGAAAAAGCAAGAAGCACCAAGAAGGAAAAAGGCACACTCAATACCAGGAAGATATGCCAGAAAAATACCATTTGATCCTCAATCCTATCACCATGTTAAGGCAGATGACAGGCCTAAGACTCAGCATTCCCCCATCTAGCAGTCTATATTCCTGCTTTTATGGTTGTTTGGATGTTGCATGAAATAAACTGAAGATCTACATCCTTGTTTTCATTATCTGCTTTATTTCTGGTCCATTAAGTTGGACAGACCCAGCCACAAATCATACACTGGCTTGTTTACAAGGGCAAAATTGAAGCTTGGCTTTCCAGGTAATTATTAAGATGTGCATCACTGGCCACCCCACCCTGACCTCCACTCCATCCTCGTCTGTGTTCTCTTTGTCTTGTCTCCTGCATTTCAGACTCATTCACATTTCTTACAGCCTCTACTCCTGGGCCTGGGGTCCTTTCCCACTCACCGACTTGTCTTTCTTTGAAATTCATTTTTTAGCTTCTGTGTTATCTCTGATACTCTTTGTCACACTGGTTTATTTTCCCTGATAATTTTTGCTGAAGACAATACTCTCTAGTTTCTGGAAAAGGCTTGACTGGAAGAATTTGGATGTGGAGTTTAAATGACCCCAAGAACCTTATGTTTCAAGTCTATCAGCTGGCACTTTAGGGCTACTCAGTTCCTAAAGCAAGCAATAAATAAAACCAAAACCCAAATAAATAAATAGATAGATACATAAAGCAAAAACAACTGACCTAAGTAAAGGTAATACATAGACACACCTGTAGCATGACTGTGAGGTTAGACTGGTTGGCTCTGAATCTTGCTTCTCCCATGAATTGATTGCTTAAGTTTGTATATCACAAAATAGAAATAACAATAATACCTGTTTTATAGGTTGCTTTATTGCTCTTTCAGTAAATTATTATTATTATTACTTTTTTTGGTACCAAGGATTGAACTCAGAGGCACTTGACCATTGAGCCCATCCTCAGCCCTGTTTTGTATTTTATTTAGAAACAAGGTCTCACTGAGTTGATTCACCCCTTGCTTTTGCTGAGGCTGGCTGTGAACCCAAGATCCTCCTGTTTCAGCCTCCTGAGCCACTGGGATGACAGCCATGCACCACCACACCCAGCCTCTTTCAGTAAATTTTTATTGAGCACCTAAAATTCCCAGTCAAATGGATACAGAAGTACCCGGAGTAGACAAGCGTTGTACACTGGTAGGGTTTACATTCCAGTACAGTTTACTTCAGGTATCAAGTAAAATGATCCATCTAACCTGCACCACAGTGCCTTGGACATAGGAAGCACTCAGAAGCTCCTAACTAATCACAGGCAACAATCATAAATATATATTTACTACAGTGAAAATGATAGAACATCTAAAGAAGTACGAGTAGAGGAATTAGTTGTTAAAATTGTGCATGAATCTGACGCGAAGCACATTCTGAGTGGGGCTAAAGTCTGGGCCTGTGCTATCTGATGTGGCATTACAAATGCCTGGAAATGTGTATTTATAGTTTGGACCTATTTGACCACTATATGACACTGAACATCTGCACAGCTTCCAGAATGTGTCGACACTCTCCTTAACTCTAGAGCGCCTCTGGACAAGCACAGCTCTGAGCCCTTTGGCCACAGTCAGTACCAGCTCCAGTTTCCTGAAGAGGCATCTAGTTTACACCCCTCTACAAAAATCAACCTAGATCTGAACTTTAGATCTTAAGATCAGGAAGGGGGTAAGATTGAGGTCTGCAGTGTTACTCTTTATCAGATAACACTCTGCCCTTTTTAGTTACCATATTTTTACAATTATTTCCATTTGCTAGTTCTATTACAGCACCCTATCGAGGCATGCTAGTTTTACAACATGCTGCTGAAAGAAAATTTGCTATTGATGAGTCATTTGATCTCACAAAATTTTGGCACAGTATGCAAACATAGGATGTTTTCAATTGACTCTCTTTTTCATACTCACTTCACCCTGATAGAACAACTGGGGAGCAAGTTTTTGTTTTCACATTGATTTTGCAAAGAATTCTGAGCTTGCTCCTCAGTTGCTACCTAGGATGGTAAGGAATAGACATGCCTTGGTAGCAATGCTCTGCTCCTATGTCAAAACAGGGGCCATCAGTCCTATAACTGTTTATTCCACATTGTCCTTCATGGAGGAAGAGGAGGGCATATAGCTAAAAATGATGACATGTGATTATTTATTGCCTCTTCTTAGCACATTATCCTGTAGTTTAGATCTCTGTTTTTAGCTACCTAATCTGCTGAATTCCTTTGCATTCTTTCCCCTAGCTCTTACAGAGTCTATGCTGGAGAGGGCTCAAGTGTCAATCAAGTGGCTGGACAAGGCAAACTTTAAGATGATGATCTTTCCTCCTCCTGGATTTTCTCCTCTCGTCCTCCTCCTTCTTATTTATTTATTTATTTATTTATTTATTTTTGGTTAATCCATCTCCTACCCTTTTTATTTAGTTTTATTTTCTTCCTAATCGTTCATGTGGTTGGATGCTATTATGACTTTATGATTACTCTATGATCAAATGAGGGCTGGTGGTTTCAAAGCAATATACCTTATTGTATAAGTTATTGCTTCATGTGGAAATCAGAACCACAGTAGGTCCATGTGATACTTTCCAGGGTCCCCAAGAGTACTTGGTGGGCTTTAAAGCCAGTTTTCATCAGCACATTACTTTAGTCTATAGCGTACTATCAGGAGAGAAACAGACCATTGACTATTTTAGACTTTGCATTTCTAAAGAAAAACTGTGGCTTGGATTGGGTTACACAGGAGATAATTGATAACTGATCACTGTCATCTCTTTTCTTTAGCTCAAATCAAATAATGAAGTGGTACTGTCTTATAAGCTATGCAAACAAGTGATAGTAGCAAGCCCATTGCGTTGGGTAAATCTTTTTAATTGGTAGGATCCCAGAATGGGAACCTTTAACAAATTAAAAAATGTCTGATGGACTGGAAGCCTGGACTATTCTGATGTGAAATAATATCATGACATAGGAGGCTATTGAAATAAATGGCCATTATATATTAAAGACCAGGCCATTGAAATCTGGCTCCTAATATTATGATTTCCCTAAAATTGTGACACAGGATTTCCCTCTTAAACATAAGCAATATGATTTGGTGAAGAAATGCTCCCAAAAAGTGAGTCTTCTTTTGGAGGAGGGGCTTAAAAGAGAGAGAGATATGAAGGTCTTTAGCCCAGGTCCAAGTCAACTCTTGTTAGGCAGCAAGGGCTAAGTAGATGGCAAAGAAAAGAAAGGGCACTTGTGTCTGAGGTCAGTTGTTTTGAGTTGAATGGACATACCAGGAGTGAGTAAGTACTCCCCAGGTCACTGGGGGATGTTGAACTGAGAATCAGGCACAGAGGAGATGGAGCTGCTATGAAGAAGGCCAAGAGGGTGCAGTCCATGGGTTCAAGAAGAGCAGCATCCCTATCCAGGAATGGATACTGGTGGCAGGAACAACATGATGTGGCCAGTAAGAGCACAAGACAGATTGTGCAGAACTATCCCTGAACCAAGGAGGGATCCCGGACCACACTAATTTTTATTTTTCACATCTTTTAGACAGATATCTTGAAAAATTCCTGGCCCCCATGCCTAGAGGAGTCCATTAGCCCTGATCCAGACTTATGCTCAGGTAGACAAGGAGGACTGAGGGACATGGGTAGGCTCCATATTATCTCCCACTACACTTTCCTCATGGCCTATTTGTACCCAAGGAGCAGCAAGCATTCTGATTGGATGATGACAATGTATTCTGAATTTTCTAAGACTACAAGCAGCCACACTATATTTAATAGCCACACTTTATAGAATACTTAATACTTGCAGAAAATATGCAATTGAATGTTTTAATCATGGATTTAAAAGCAAAGTATCTACAGATAGGTAGAGTTTCTTTTGGGGGTTTTCTTTAGCTGATACATTTATTTTATAGGCATATACTCCCTCCTTCCCCACCAATTTGTAGCCATCAACTTGGGCTGCATAAAGAATGTATGCGATGAAAACCATTTTATTGGTCTATCTGATTGCTGTCTCTTGACCTTGACCTTTACCACCATCTTGATCTTCCTGAAAAGTGGGGAGGATACACCTATCACAAATATGTCTTCCTGGTCATACTTTTGATCTTTCCAGATATCAGCAAAACGATAACTATGTCTTTCTACATTGTGAAGTATGGAAAGGAGCAGAGGAAGAAATCACAGAAAGAATAAAATGACAGAAGTGTAGCTGGAAAGCAGCAAGTGGCTTTTCATCAGGTTTGCCTTTCAGTAAGATGCACAGGAGAGAATATTTTCTCTATACTGAAGTGGCTTGAAAAGTAACAGAAAGGTGAATCCCCAGTGAACTAGTTCAAACATACTAGTTGCTTTTCAAAGTATTCAGACATCAACATGAGATACCCTTTTAGGGTTGTTTCTCCGAAGTATGATAGTTTTCCAGAATCTACCTTCCTAGTCTCTTTTATCCAATTAGAGTTATGAAGGTGGAAATGAAGTCTTTGGTCACAGGTAGGGATAAGCTGTGATAAGCCAAGGTGTGTGTGGAATACCCAGTATAGCATTCCTGTGTAAGGTTCAGGTCCTCTAGGAGAATACCACTTGGTGAAAAGACCTTCTTCCCTTATCAACCAGATTGTCCCCTGAATTAGTTGCAGCCACAGTAAGGACTAAATTGTGTCCTCTCAAAATTCATATATTTAAGTTCTGACCTTCAGCACGTTGAAATGTGACTGTATTCTGAGATAGAGTCGTAAAAAGGGAATTCAGTTTAAATGAGTTCATTAGGGTGGACCTTAGTCAAATCTAGCTAATGTTCTTATAAGAAAAGGAAATTTGGATGTCTAAAAGGGACAGTAGGGATGCTTGTCCACAGAAGAATAACTTTATCTCCACACAATACATGGGAAATTGGTCATCTACAACACAAGGAGAGAAACCTTGGGTGGAGGGTGGTGGAAAATAAACCTACTGGCACCTTGATCTTGGACTTCTGGCCTCCAAAACATTGAGAGATAAATTTATGTTATTTAAGTTATTAGAGTGTGATACTGTGTTATTATGTCATCCCTAGGAAACTAACACAAGCCTACAGGGTTTTACCTGTGAGCAAGGGATACAACTTTATCTTAACTGCAGTAATTTAAACTGAGTTGTGAGTGTGTGAAGGTAAGCTCAAACAGGCTTACAGTGATCTGCCCAGAGAGGACTAGAGGACATTGGTTCATGGTCATTTTGCTCATGGGTGCCTGACCTCCTTCAGTAAGAGCTCCACAGAATAAATGGCACTCTGGTCTTCTCCCAGGGGCAGCTAAAAGTTCCAGGGTGGTGTCATCATCAGGAGCCCCCTGGTGCCCACCATAGCCCCAGACAGACGAGTCAGTTGACAGGTGGTTGGGGCAATGGCATCTCCTTGTCATCCCTCAATGCACACTGCTTCATGCTGTCAGTGTGAGAGATGGAGATCTGTTCTCTTCTGGACCAAGGGTATGTATATATATATATATATATATTTTGGGGGGGGGCTTGGAATATGGTAAGAGCTGGTAACAAAGTGTGATTTGTGTGAGGAATATCTTGTGCATTTTGGTGTGGCCCACTTTAAGGTAGAGAGGTCTGTTCTGAGTGGAATTAGGAAATTAGCATTTAACCATACAGTAATTGGACCTGCAACCCTGGCTACATGCAGGTCCAACCTGGCTTTAAAGGAGGGAATTTCAGCTCAGGGCCTGAGTGTGTGAGTGCAGCTGCTACAGATGACTAGCTTCATTATAAGCAACCTCATATATTCACCAGTAAAACTTTAATCATGCCGACTTTGGTTTCTGCAATGTTTTTGAAAACATTTTCAGAGTTTACCTACCATTAATTTTATCCTTCCATATTTACATTTGCTTCTAGAATTTGGAATAAGGTGAGTTGAAGGACAGGATGCTAAAATCCTTTAAGAATTTCACAAATCTCCCTGTATATTAAAGCAAAAGCAAGCTGCATGGCCAAGTTAGGTTAGGCAGAAAGGGCCCATGGTCAGTTGTAAGGCACTAAATTCTAATGGTGAGAAAATAATTATTATGTATTTCGTATATGCGTGTTGACACAAGTGGCATGTTAGCCATAAATAAAGCTCATCGGTTAATCATCAAAAATAATTCTCCCATATAATTAGATAAAAGAGATCCTACAGATTGGGAGAAAATCTTCACCACCAACCTCAGATAAGGCATTAATTTCCAGGATATACAAAGAATTCAAAAAACTTAACTCCAGAAAATCAATAAATGGGCAAAGGAGCTGAACAAACACTTCACAGAAGAAGAAATATGAATGGTTAAAAATATGAAAAATATTTAACATCTCTAGCAACTAGAGAAATGCAAATTAAAACTACACTGAGATTCTATTTCACTCCAGTCAGAATGACAGTTATAATGAATATATGTAACAATAAATTTTGGCAAGGATGTGGGGAGAAAGGTACTCTCATACATTGTTGGCGGGACTGAAAATTGGTGCAAGCACTATGGAAAGTATTATGGGGATTCCTTAGAAAACTTGGAATGGAACCATCATTTGATTCAGTTATCCCACTCCTCAGTATACATCTAAAGGACTTAAAATCAGCATACTACAGTGATGCAGCCACATCCATGTTGATAGCAGTTCAACTCACAATAGCCAAGCTATGGAAACAACCTAGGTGTCCTTCAATGAATGAATGGATAAAGAAAATGTGGTATATACACATAATGGAATATCACCTAGCCATAAAGAAAAATGAAATTATGGCATTTGCTAGTAAATGGATGGAAATGGAGAATATCATGCTAAATGAAATAAGCCAATACCCTGCAAAAACAAACAAACAAACAAAAAACAAAAAAACAAGGCCAAATGTCCTCTCTGATTTGTGGACGCTAACCCAGAAAAAGGGAAGTTGGGGTGGGGAAAAATAAAAATAGATTGGACTAGACCAAGGGTAATGAGAAAAAGGAGTGGAGATGCGAATAGGAAAGAAGTAGAAATAATATCATGTATGACCACAATAGGGGAAACCTAATAGAATAAATTATACTTTATGTATGTATATAATTCCAAAATACATTCTACTGTCATATAGAACTAAAAATAAAAATTCAAAAGATAATTAGATGTTGTTAATGAACTTATCTGTTTTTGTAATCCAAGTAATAATCTGAAGAAATTATAATAACTAAACCTGGATTATTGTTCAAACTGGTTTACATTTACCTGTGTCACTAAAGGATGGTCCTGAGCTATTTCTGGAGCCTGTCTTATTGATGAGATTTTGTGCCCTACCTTAAGGAGAAACTCCCTTCCACCTGAAGAGAATGGGCAGTCTCACCTACCACATTCTAAGAAAAGAATATGTGGAGCAATGAAGGAGACCCAAGATAAGGTAGTTTTCTGTTCTCAGAGGATAGCAGAAAGTGGTCAAAATATATCTGGAAGTATGGCCCTGGTTGCTGCAGGTGTGGTCTTCTGCTTCTTCTTCCTCTTCCTCTTCTTCTTCTTCTTCCAGGGATTCAACCCAAGGTCACTCAACCACTACAGGGTCTCACTAAGTTGCTCAGTGCCTCACTGTTGCTGACGCTAGCTTTGAACTTGCAATCCTCCTGCCTCAGCCTCCTTAGCCACCGGGATTACAGGTGTGTGCCACGACACCCGGCTTTATTATTTTTAAATATACTCTTTGGAAACTGTTAGCAAGACCCTTTCATAAAACAATTTCTTGATGAAGCTATGGAATTCCATAACCACCAGTAGGGATCAGCAGGCACAGTGCCATTGGATAACCTCTGGATGTGGTACTGAAGTAGGTACCCAACTACTCAGCCTTCCTGGATGAGGAAGCTGCTCCAGGCTGTCTGAGAAGAGAAGCACAGGAGCAGTCAGCATAACTTGCTACCACAAAAGCCACTGTGGTCTGAGGTTGCCTCAGCCTGAGGAAGGTCTGATATCATTGCCAAGAACAGTCCCAGGAATTGCTTGTTCTGAGTCACCTCTGGGAAGAGCAGACTGTCAGGAAGATTTAATTGCTTTGACCTTCCTGCCTTCTTGATATCCCATTGGGAGTTTTAGGGGGAAAGGAGAGAGAGTTCTCTCCTTTTGTATAAAGCAACAAGAAAGAAGAAAAAACATTTTCATCTAAAATCTTGGCATTGGAAATCACTCAATCATACAACCCTCTGATTCCTAGTTATTCTGGCTCAGAATTACAGAGAGCAGTGTGTCTTGGGGTGTGACTTTTAGAACAGCAGAATTTAATGAAAGGAAGACACTAGAAAGATAAATTAATCCAATGCATGCATTAATGTCAAGGAAGGAACTTCAGTGATGTTAGAGAAGCAAAAGTAGGATAAGCCAGGGTAGACTGACCAGTTTGCCAGGAGTTGATGGGTCTAATGGAAGAGTTGTAGTCACCCATTTAGACAAAACAAACAGAGACCAAAGTCCTTAACAACACCAAAAGGAGAAAAATAAAAGAAAAAAAAATGCATGCCTGTTAATTGTACATCCATTAAGCTCCTTATAAACATAAAATTAGAAGTTATACTTTAGGGATTATTGCTCGTTTGCTGTCACAACTGGGTGCTATGGCTTCATTTTGTGTCTACAAACACTGGTTGGGCTGGTTGCTAAGGGGATCCACTGGGGAATGATAACTATTCAAATGTGACCCCTTACAGGGACATGAGCAAATTCCACTCCTGATATCATCCATGTATTGTTGTGGAGAATCAGTATGCTATAGTGGGCTGCTGTTTAACCTTGGATTGTTCTATAAATCCAGGTTAGAATCCTTCTCTACTACTCACAAGGCTTGTAACTCAGAGCAAGATTATTTTTTAATTCTTGTGAAGCTGTTCTCCATATGGTAAATGGAAAGGATGGTGGTAAAGTACCATTTCTAAGTGTCGACTATTCACATCAGCTATGTCCAAATTATAAAGCCCTGGTTAAGTTTATCACCTTCCAACTGTGGGCTTAAATTTGCTCATAATCCCAATGACAGTCTATTCCCATTAGAAAATATTACAAGTTGATAGCACGTCTATTTTCAGAATCCATAATGCTCAGATCATACTTGAAAAAGACTCTTAAAAATTGAATATGATCATATCACCCATCACAGGATAATAGCATGCTCTGTGGAAGTGTTCCTGTTGTATTGCAAAATAGAAAGTTCTAGAGTAGATAAATTAATGCTGTAAAGTCCTCAACAATTGGTCTTTATTGATGTTTACTGGCACAGTTGTTACACACTTCACATAGTTATTTTGTACAATACTGAAAATACCTTAACCAATTCCAAAGTAACCACATTTACTAATGAGTGGCTCATTTGAGAATAAAATGCTTCGTCTTGGCATAGTGAGTAGAACTCATGATTAACAGAAAAATCTGAATCAGAAAATGAGGCCTTTAATTTTTTTAAAAAAAACCTTTCATTTATCTTTTGAAACTTGTGGGTAAGATATTTAGGAACACTGACTTCTTTATTATTTTTTCCTTTTTATATCATTCCTATCTCTTCTTTTCCCTGACCTTACATGGGTATTAGAATTCGAAACACATGAACAAAGAACAACCAAAATCCCATTATATATAAGGCACATCCAGCATTGCAAAAATCTTTCATGACATTTTCTGCCTTGAGTTTATGCCCTTGTTTGGGAAGAGAAAACACACCCCATGAAAAGTGCATGATTCAGGATTTAAACAAGAGCTCAAACAAATCATAGAGGAATTGTTATATAATAGGGGAACATCCATTAGTTGCTAGAGGTATACTATTTGTCCTAACTACTATGTGAATTTGGAGAAGAGAGAAATCCAGCAACTTCCCAGTTAGGATTGAGGTACAGGACATGGAAAAAAGGAACTATGTGAAAAACAACGTGAATGGCTAAGTCAGTTTGACTATTAGAACTAGCACTCAGAATCAAGAGATGAGGAAAGCTGGGTGCAGTGGCGCAGGCCTGTAATCCCAGTGGCTTGGAAAGCTCAGGCAGGAGGATCGCAAGTTCAAAGCCAGCCTCAGCCAAGGCCAGGTGCTAAGCAACTCAGTGAGACCCTGTCTGTAAAAAAAAAAAAAAAAAAATACAAAATAGGGCTGGGGATGTGGCTCAGTGATTGAGTGCCCCTGAGTTCATTATCCAGTACAGAGAGAGAGAGAGAGAGAGAGAGAGAGAGAGAGAGAGAGAGAAAAGGGAAATCAGTAGCAAACTGAAATAACACAATGCCAAAAAGACAAAAAGCAAGGTGAACAGAAGTTTGGTGACTGTCTTTGACATTTTGCTAAATTATCGGACAAAGGAGGAAGACTCAGATATCCTAAGGCAAAGTCGACCTCCGACACCCCACAATGAGGGCTGATTCAGGACTGGGTCTAGCATTAAAGAAAGCAGGCTTGGTGGCTGCCCAGCTGGTCCCAGAAGATGGCTAAAATACTCTGAATTAAATAGATAAATAAAGACCACAACAGAGACAAAATGTGTTTGTGCACATGTGCATGCGAATGTGAGGACTGAGGCTTCAGAGAGGAGAGGAAACACAAAGAGGAAGGACTTCAAGGGAAGATGCCTGACATTCCACAGCAGAAGCCTAGGCAGCAGACCAGTTGGCATAACAACTCCAAGGTGTACCAGAGAAGGGTTTCTTCCTAGGGTCAGCATCTACAGAAAAGCAAAATCACCTTTAAATTAAGGTGTGATTTAGAAATATTTTATTATCTAAAATAGTGTAGCCACAGACATGGCAATTTTGCTTCCCAGGGGACAAGTGACAATCTGGAGAGGTTTTTAGTTGTTATTATTGGACTACAGAGGGGTGTTAAGTGGTATATCATGGGAAAAGGACAGGAATGCTACTAAACATCCACAGCATGCAGAAGGATCCCTAAAGCAAAGAATTATCTGGTTAATCCTGGTGCATAAAAGTGCCAAGGCTAAGAAATCTAATTCAGAGGATTGCAGTGAAAACAGAACAATATCTTAAAATAAACTATATCACGTAGTTGCAAAACAGCATTGTCTAGTTGACAGACGTTAACATTCCGCATTTATTAAAAATGAATGTAAGCAATAATTATTATAGGTAGAGTTATTTAATAGAGTCATATACTGCAGCAGACTTTAAAAAATTTCATCACCTTTTTAAAAATAAACTGAAGGAAACTTTCATAAAAATCATGCCCACGGAAAGCAATGATATGCTTAGCACAGTCCTTTTCAGAAAAAAATTCAGATATAATGAGTGGAAAATTACCTAAAAGACTGAAAGAAAAGACAAGTTAATCAAACCCAGCTATTGGTTCTATTTTATATGTGTCTTTATAAAGTGCTAACGAATGCCAACCCATGTAGTTACGACAAAAATGGATATCCTGAAGAATCTGTATCATTTTTGAGGTATTTAATGGATGTGTCTCAGACAAGAAAATATTACATGTCGAGTATTCATAACAGTTGATCTTTTAATTGGCATTAATATGCTGCATTTAGAACACTAGCCACCACTGAGATGAAAGACATTCCTGAAGGGGGAAACTTTCTCAGAACCATTAACATAGCCATGAGTACTTTATAGGTTGCTACAGCACATTAGCCACAAATAATTTCCATCGCAGGAAGTACACTTAGTGTAGTTACTGGTGCATAATAAATATTTGATCCTAATTAGACCTAATGAATGGATTTTAATTCTGTATTCACCATGTTTTTTTAGGACACTGACCCACAAATATGAAAAAAAAAAGTTTTGTGGGAGTGGTCATTTTAATATCATTGCTAACATTTTTCATTTACCTAAGTCACTAAATTAATGAGGGTAAACATTGTCTGGAAATTTCTTTTAAAAGATAGATGTGGTTGAAAACATTTATCATGAGAATCTTAAATTGCATAAAGATTCAGTGCCATGTGCTTTGCATTGAATAAGAAATTGTAATTTCCTTTGCTTAATTTTTTTAAATTTCATTAAGGAGCTTAAGGTAAATATGCTTTCAAAAAATATAATTTGGAAAATTTTAATTGGGGAACTGACTAATCTACTTTTTAAGATTAGTTGTCAAAATGGTCATCTAAGATAAAGTAAAAAGTATGATCATTTTGTATGGGGAAATTAAAATAAAAGTTTGTTCTTTCTTTAGTTTCAATAGAATAACTCTTATCCTCTTAGGAGGCAGAAATATTTTAGCAACCATTTCCCAAAAGACATACTGTATATGTGATATAAATGCTTTGAAATGGAATAGAAGAATTAAATTCTATGACTTTTTTCTATTCCCTTAAGGTCACAGCACTATTGGATGTGAGTTTCTCAATTATTCACTCATCTTTTAAAAAATTTACCCTTGAGAAATGTGTCTTCATATATAACCACAAAATTCATTAAGGCAACTTACACATCATACTATAGAGCCATGTAAATCTGTAGTTTCACGAGCTGTTGAGGTTGGCCAACTCCTGAAACCCCCAAATCCCAAATCTTAGTGACTTAAGGCTATGAAACTAAACATCCAGTGTAGATCAGTGGGGTATAAGGAGTCCTCTGCTCCAAGCATTCATTTAATAATGAGGGGCCTTTCACCATGACATTGGGTCTCAGAGTCTTAGATGAGAAAAGAGAGGAAATGGAGGATCCAGCATAGGCTCTCAAGGCAGAACTGGAAAGGGGATCTCTTATTTCCACTGACCAGAAATGAGTTACATGGCTTCTCCTAATTGCAAAAGAGACTGGAGAATGTAAACTGGCTGAGTGCCCAGAGGAAGAGGAAAGGGCTTTGTTTAAATGCATACCATCATCTCTGACAATTAAATCAGTAAGAAAAATACCCATGTCATATCTCTCTACTCTTGACAGACGTATTGTCAATGATGGATTCTCTTCCCTGGCAGAATGCTGAACAGGGCCAATATAAGGTTGTGTTAAGATGGTCAGCCTTTGTCCTGGCAGACTGAATACAGACCCAGTCAAAATGTCATCCTATCCATATCACTGGCCTGATCCTCCAACCAATCATAACGCTCTTTTCACTTTGTGATTGACAGCCTTACTTCCCATTGCATTCATAGCCAACTCATGGGAAAGATCAGATTATTGTCACCTGCACCTTCAACCTAAGCATAGGGAAGAACCACTGTCACCTGGAGTGAGACCATAGATTCCACTATCCTTACCCTACATCAAAATATGCTCCTTTAAACTATTTGGAAGGGAAAATAAAAATAAAATATTAGGCACCTGAAACACACACAGATACAAGGAGTTTGCCATAGAAAACCGTTTTCTAGTCATAAAATCCACAACTTCAGATTTGGTATACATATCAGATCCTGAACTATGCCAGCTACGTGTTGACTGTCAGTCATTATCAGGAGATGGCACAATGAAAAGTGTCACAGAATCTGGAAGCAGCGTCAAGCCTTGAAAACCAGATGTGACTGTCAATCATGGACTAGACCACACATTAACTCAGGGCATATGGGCTAAAGGTCGCACTTGACTTTCTTAATGCGTTAGCATTAGAACTAGAAAGATCGGCACATTCGTTCTCTCAACACCTTTCTGTTTAACTATCTGTAAGAATAGAAATGGCTTCTTACTCCTCAAATCTTGCTTAGCACCAAATCATCTAAAATTTGTGCATCTCGATTGCTTTCCTAGTCATGTTAATAAGAAAATTTAACTTTTCAGAAAACAGATTTAAAGCAAATCTCAGTTAAAATGCAAAACAAAAAATAAAAATAAAAAAGTCCCAGATTTTTACAAATATCGTTTTAAAGGAACTGTAAAATTAAGGCACATGATTTGAAACAAAGGAAGACATCCAAGAATTTTAATAGTGTGCAGATTATTTGAACCATCTGATGGCAGAATAAACATTAAATCAATGGAACTCTTCATTTACAACTTCTTTATGAGAAAATGTTCCAAGAATATCAAACAGCACGTGCTCTACAGAAGCTCTTCTTTATCCAACTCCTATTATTTTGCTCATGTCATTTCAATCCTTACTCACATGAGAACATGTTAACTCTGTAAAATGTAAAGATTAATATAAATCAAATTAAAGATTTCCCCTTAGTATAGCTATAATTTTGTTGTTTTTTTCACATGGATTTTTTTCCCCAAATTACAGGCATTTGATTTGATAAAGAGGATTTTTCATCAAGTTTTTACTCCTCTGTTCTACGATCCTGTTTTTGAGTAAATATTTCTCTAGAATCAAGTCACATCAGTCAGTTCATAGAATTAAAAAAGTACATGTTTAAGCCATCCTCAAACTCAAGATTGCTTTTTGCTGACAATGACTGGAACTGCATAACTTCACATGGTTAATCTACAAATTTTTTTTTTTTTTTTTGGTGCATGAGCTTATAGCTTAGATAACTTTTAGGGTTGGTTTTCATTTTTCCATTTGGGGGCTGGTTTTCTTATTTAACAGCATGGAAAAGCAGGATGCACACTGGTAGGGAAGGTCTGATTTAGTAGAAGACTTCAAGATGCTGTTAAAGTTAGTTCACTTCTTTAAACTTCAGTGGCTTCTATAATAAGCATTTATATGATGCAAAGTCCCTTCAAAAGACATGATTTTTAAAAGAGAAATATTCAGTTGATTATGTTGTCATTTCATAATGAGCCCCAGAAATGAGACAGGATATTCACTGATGGCAAGAAAGCAGAGGAGGATAAAATTCCTTTATACTGTTTTTCCAAATATGGCTTCCTGGGTGCAAAGAGCACACAACTAAATCTCACATTCAACTCTCACTCTTTACACAGTCTAACTTTTAGAGATTTTTGTTAATGTTCTTTTTCATTATTAACATCAATTGATATCAAGGAACTTCAGAAATCAGGTTTGCCCATGGATGGGGTCCAAGTCCTGGGAACAAAGCTTTGCTCTTAGAAGAAGTTTCTTAGATTGTATGTTCATGAGTGAATGGCTGTGCTGTCTCAAGAGTGATGGCATGTCAGTCTTTCTAAATTTAGAAATGAAGCACACCCTGTAGTCTGACAAAGGCCTGTGGCGAAGAGAACAGCTTCTTGCTTAAAGGTATGAAGTGGGAGTGGAAAAAGTATTTCTGCTTATACAGGAGGGTACCTTTCAGGTATCGACCTCTTAGAGTAGACTGCTGTACTTTAGATGAATACTCTACAAAGTTATCTCCAATGATGAACAAAGATAGATGGCAATGCTTTAGAGAGAAGTCAATAGAATGAAACTGTGAGATTTCATTGTTAGAATTTTACTAATTTCATCCCTAAGTAACCATTATACTAATTATTTCAAAGCTTGTCACATTTTGGAAAAATCCTGTGCTTATTTTCGATATTCTAAGTCAACTTTAGTAATCAATTAAGGTTAGATCTTCTACTTCTATAAAAATACTCTATGCCATGGAAATTTGTAGCATTTTCCATTTCAGGTTGCCTCATTCAAATGGTACAAATTCAAAGGTAGCACAAACTGCCACTTTGATTTCTTTCTTTTTTTAACATATTCCCAGCCCCCATTCAGGCTCAGGTTTCCCAGTTCATGTTCAACTCTCATATCAGGAAAGACCCTTGTGTGTTACATTATGTTTAGTTTCCATTGAATTGGAATTGAGAGTGTCTCATCCTTTTTATTACTTTCCATGGTTTGGCCAAACATTAGGAATGAACACTCTGAAAAATTTTCAAAATGCACCTATAAGGGGCATCCTGTGCTTGTAGGACACATCTCCGCAGCCTGTGAGTTTAGCAGCATTACAATACTAATCCCTGAAAAGGAAATGCCACAAGGAGCTTAGCTGCTTTTCACAAATCTGAGTTCATGAACAAAAATAAAACTATAATGCATTGAGAAACAAATTCTTCTCTTTTTAGTTGCATGTAGATTTTTTATTTGAAAGCAGACATCATTGAAACAAATCAGCTCTGTGGCCAATTTTGAGAATGTGAATGACAGTATAAGGAGGAGAAGAGAGAATTATAAATCCTACTCTGAATAATTTGTCACCACACTAGTAAAGCAGGAAATATTTCATTTTAAACTATTGCAGTTTCAGGTACATTATAAAAATTAATGGTTGTAACTCCAAACACAAGATTTGTAGTTCACACACACATGAGCACAGATTTGTGTGGGTCTTTGGAGAAAAATATATATCTATGTTAAAACTATGTATTTCTTTGAAATGTGGTTCAAAGCAAGGAAGAAAACTTTAAATAATTTTTTCTCTTTTAACTCCTTAAAAGCCCCAGAGCAAACACCTGACCATATGCTAAAATACTCGAATTCATAGCTGGAATCAGTAATGTCTTTATTCATTGAAAAATCTTGTTTCAATATCCCTCTGTTAGCCCTTTTCTTGGATGTTTATCTTGAAAATTTGTACTGAAAGCTCAAAAAATTTTAAAGCTACATTCGTCTTCCATAGATTATTTCAGAAATAACATTCCTTCCATATTTAAATAGGAGCAAATGTAACAATATTTCTATAATCCACAGATAGTTTATATATTCTAGTACAGACAGCAATCACCCTAAATGCATTCTTTCCAAAGGACAAAGGACATCACATAAATCCACCTATATGTGGATGTTTATGGTGACATCTACCAGTTTTTCACGAAATCCTACCTCCTCATTAGTATCAGTGATTAACAGAAGGGCTTCTCATTCTAGGTTGGTGCAATGTCCTTACTGGTTCCTACACCAAGACACTGATCTTTCTAATCATATCATTAAGCTCAAACCTTTTTGAAGTCTTTTTGACACTTACTGCTAAATCTAAATTTATAGATTCCATTCTCACGGCCTCCTGTATCTTCCTTTCATAGCCCTTGTTACGATTTTAATTACATGGGCTATTTGGGCAATTATCTTCTAATAACTGGGCTCCCTCTGCACTGTAAGCTCCATGCCAGGGGAAAGACTGTCCCCAGTGGATATCACAGAGGTCTATACTGAGTACTGAACAGACCTTCAACAAAGCTAGTTATGCAATACATTTTAGAAGATCCAGAAGTTTGATGTTTAGCATTTTTATCCTTCATATTATGCAATCAAAGTTGTATTTAGTTATGGTAAAAATTTAATGACTTGGAACTTTATGTGATCCCTGAATATGACTCCATTCATTGTTTTTATATTTTTTTTATTAAAAATTACAGCTTAGTACATTTAATTTGCTATTGGCTTATTAATTTAAGAATGATCTTGCATGAGTCAGAAAGGAAGAGAGGAAGGAAATAACAGGTTTATTAGCAAAATCAAACAGCCTTTTAAGTGACCACAGAAAACTGTTTTAATGCCTTAGGCAATTTCTTTTTCCTTGGATGAAATATTGTCATAAGGGTTTTTTATAATGCTCCAGATATTTATTTCTTAACATTCTATGCGAAGTCTTTACTTTCATATATGAGTCATATGGAATTTATGGTTTCAACCTTTGTACTTAGACTCTTGATTGATTTTTTTTTTAAACAAAACTGCTATCATTTAGCATTTGCTCTGACAACCATCACATTAGTACATAACAAGTGGCAATGAAGCAAATGATTTGGGAACATTGTTAGTACTATGTCAGGAGAATCTGAGGAAAAAGGTTCTTTGAGGTAAGTGGCAAAGCTGACACTGGATCTCTGCTCCATGCCCAGCACAGCGAGACACACCCCTTCCTAATGAGTCTGGAAATATTGCCAGCTCTGCCTTTTATCTCAGAAAACACAGGGCTATTTATGCCGAAACACGATGCACCAAATTTACCTCTCCTGATTGACAGGGTCCTTTTTCCTGATCCTTAAAGCCTGAAAAGGAGATAGGAGAGCTGCTATATGATAGGAGAGTTTGGTAGATGGGAAGTCTACATGCAAAGCTGGTTTGTTTTGGCACAATAACAATGGCTTCGAAGGATTAGACTGGAAGGCAGGGAGAAAAGATAAAGAATAGTCGGAATATTACTGAGAAATCCTCATCAAGAAAGCTGCAATGGCCTTTTAACTAGGACAAGGGATGATATGGAAGATTTTGTATAGGTAGAATCAATGAATAGTGACTAACCCGGCATGAAGAATAATTTGAATGCACGTCTAAGAATCTAATCTTAAATAACCGGGTGACTCCATTATTAGGATATAGTTGCACGGAGCAAGAGCAGATGGGAGTTGGAAGATGGCATTTTATCTTATTTTGCTTTTCATACTGGGGATTGAACTCAGGGACACTTTACCACTGAGCACATTTCTAACCCTTTTGTTTTTGATTTTGAAACAGGATCTCAGTAAGTTGCTGAGGCTGTCCTTGAACTTTCAAACCTCCTATCTCAGCCACCCCAGTAGTGAATATCAGTATGTGACACCATACAAGAAGATGGTGCTTTGGAAGAATGGAGTTTGGAGTGCTCAGAAGGCATTCAAATGAGCTCCTTGGAAAAGTGGGTCTGGAGCACCTGACAAAGATCAGAGACAGAGATGTAGGTTTTAGGATTATCACGAAGCAGGAAGCTGGTAAACTTGGGGAAGCTGGTGGAGATTTAGACAAGAGGGGCAGAACCCAAGGGAATAACAGTAAGGTTAGCAAAAGAAAAGGGCACCCTTAAGTGGAATTCAGAGGGTGTAATCAGAGACACTGAGGGACAATTGGGAGCCTCCAGTGTCACAGAGGCAAAGGAGAAGATATTTTAATGAGGATCAGGGAGTCAACAGTGCCTAGGCCAGTAATCTAAAAATCTTTTCCTTGCATTCATTCTCAAATATTATTTCTACTGATTATGTTTTATTTGGTTTCTCAGGTTTAATAACAAAGATATGAGGAAATTCAAAGTTATTCTTTATGTTACTAGATCTGCATGATTTCTCAAGATGTATTTATTGTTTATTTAAAAATTATTTATATGCTTCCGTGGACTTTATCTATGAAGGAGTTAAGAACATGCCACCCCAAAATATGCCACTCTGACATATGGACTATTTTAAGTCAAAGGCACTTGAAAAATAGCAGGTGCAAGAAGATCACCCTGACCTTACTTCTGTTTCTTAAAAGCAGGAGATGAAATTCTCACACAAAAAATTTGTCCTTGCTGTATGAGAAGGAAACAGCATTCTTCTCACTAGGAACTGAAGTTGAGATTGCAAGAAATCTGTACCAATATGCCTTGTTAGACCACCCCTTACCTTTCTAGCTACTTCTACCCTCCATTAGTTTTGCTGGCACAAACCTTTTGCCTTGTCGCATTATCCCAAATTACTATTTCCTATCTAATTCAGTATGCAAGTTTTCAAGCTATAATTGAGTCTTTGGATCTTCCAAATTATGAAGCCTTCTGTGCTACATAAAAAAACAAACAAATACCCAGAACGAAAAACCCTATAAGGTAAAGCCTTCCCTAAGCCTACAAATAGAAAATAGCTTTCCTTTGAGTTTAATGATTTAAAATTATGAAGATTTTTGACTTGCACTAAATTTTCAGACTACCTGTTAAATTACTTGAAAAAGAACAATTAGATTGTCTGCAATTTTTTGGTTTTATGATTAAAACTATATTGAGCTTCTTTGTTAAAAAAAGAACAAATAGAAAAAAATTCATTAAATATCAAACATCATTTGTAAAAACTCTTTAAAAAGATAGCTATTTCCACCAGATTTTTCCACTTAGTATGTTGGAATGACTCTGGGTAAAGTAAACTGAAAGGATTGCAATATAAATTTTCAAAATTAAGTATGGATTCCCGTCAAATGGTAATGAAAAATTGCTAGTTTTTATTCCCTATGCGATTTTTAAAAAAGTGTTAAGTGTAAATATTAACTAACATCTGTGTGTGTATAAATTTTTGTGAATATATTAAATTAGAAGAAATATATTAAGTTACAGAGTGAAATCTTAATATTTAAAACAGGCAACGCTGGCTTAGCATAGTATCATGATAACAGTAAACTTGAATATATCAAACCATGTCATTATTCTTCTTAGACCATGGCAACTGAGAAGACTCCCTGTATGCTACTGTCACCTTGTATACATTTATTGCATAAATATTTTTAAAACAGGAATCCCTTCTTCACAGTCTATTATCCCAAAGCCAATGTCAGTGGTAAGATAGTGTATATACTTATTCATCGCTAGATTCAAACCTCATCACAAATTATCATAAAGCATAATGAAAAATTATTTGATACTTTAAAGAACAAATAGCACATTTACAACAATGCCTTATGGAAGAGACAAACCACAAAGCTGATCTTGAACACAGGTTTACAAAAGACATTTGTATGCTAAAGAGCTAAATTTATTTTGTCTTCTGGCTCACCATTTATAGACATTTTAGGCCTTAGGCAAAAATATAAGCTAAACATTATATCATCTTTTGTGTCATTTTCTCTTTGTAAATTTTAAGAAAATTTGGGCTGTTTTAGGCAAAGAAAATTAATATTTTCTCTTAATATTAGCAGCTGAGAAATGTCCTTACCATCTATTCTGTATATAGAATATATCTAAACTTAAAGCATGGGATGGAAAGAGATTTTTTTTTTCAAGCAGGTCTTTATTCAAACATTCACTGGGTAGAAAACAATACAGTAAAAGTCCATGTATACATAATTTATCCTAAAACACAAGATGTTATGAATTCAGTCAAAGCCTGTAGTACACCTCTGTACCTCCTACCTCCAGAGGGAATCCATACGTGAACCTGCTATTTATCAGTACATAATTTTTTTTTACAATATTAGGCTGCAGCCTTTTAATAGACACTTTTGTAAAGATTAGAGTAATTCTTTCCTATGTCTGGCTGTTAATTTTTATCTTGAAAGTCTGTTTTGGATTTTATTACTTTTTCTGCATCAATTGACATATATTTATATTTATATCTGCTCTATATTTAGAGTGTAAAGTTTTAAACCACAACTCCATATGATTCCTATAAATGATGAAAAGTAGTCTTTAAGAAATAAACAATTGAATATATAAAAAATCCTTCTGACATTTCATACAATGAATATAAAATAGTGTATGACATTAAAAGTAGCCCTTGTGGTCACTAAAAACACTGTCTGGTTTTACTAGTAAACTCATTTCTTTCCTCTCTGGTTTATATGTAAAATCATTCTTAAATTAAAAAGTATTGTCAAGAGTTAAATGCACTAGATTTTAATGTTCAGTAAAAAATGCAAAATGGTTTTCTGTTAAGTGTTTTGACACATATGCACTTATTTGGTTTTTCAGAATATAGATTAGCAAAAGGGTTATGTGAATATGCAAAATTATGATGTGGACACAAATGATTATTAACCTTCAATGCTTTTAAATTTATAGCCCCAAAACATTGAAATTATTGTAAGGAGGATAAAAATCTCCCTGCAATCAAGTTGTCTCACCTTAGCATAAACATTATCAATTTGCTCTTAGACAAAGTTTTTGCAAGCTGTAGTATTAAGTGATAGATCTCACATGAGACACACACACAAAATATGTGTGTATCAATTCTAAATAAATCTTGGAACATAAAATGCATCCGTGATGAGTAAAGTTGATCACAAACAAAATAAAACACAAACAAGTAATCATCATCCAAAAAAGAATTTTAAGTAAACTTCATTATTTTCACAAAAAGTCATTCTTTGAATTTACTCTTTCACTCTGTGTTTCCTTCTTTGTCTTGACTTTCTTAGTTTTTCATCATAAGCCATGGTCTTTTGTGATCTGAATATAACGTCTAGAAAAGTTGTTTACATCTAACTTAGGTTTTATTCTGCCTTGAATGAAAATAATCATAGTAGATATAAAGGAAATTTCAATGATTTAACTTTATGCCGTAAGTATTTTGTTTTCTTGTTTGAATGCTATGATGAAGAGGTGATATTCTCTAAGCTATCTGCTTCTGCCTCCCAAAACTTAGTGTGTTCCTGTTACTGTCCTCTATGGTCAGAGGCAAGGGCAATTTTCTACTTCAGAATGAGGCCTGGATCTCTTAGTCTGGATTTAGCACCCTTCTTGAATTAGCGCTACCTTCCATCTTTATCTGCAACACTTCTCTGCTGATTCCTTCAGTATGAGCTCACTGTTCTGGCCTATTCACAGATCAGCACAGGAAGGTCAAGCAGACACCAGGCTACACCTTCTAAAACTTAATTTAGCCCACAGGACATGGTTTCTAATCTAACTGCACATTTAGACAGCCATATTTGTTTTTGATTGTTTCCCATACCTAACCATGGTCTTTAACCATTCTTTTTAAAACTGGGGGCCAGGAGTAGAACTCAGTGGTAAGCACATGTTTAGTATATATGAGGCCCTGGGTTCAATCCCCAGAAAACACACACACACACACACACACACACACACACACACACACGTGAATATTCTCACAGTTCTAAAAACTAAATATGAATTAGGAAATATTTTTGATCTGTAGATGAAAACTGTATTTGGAAATTATATTTGATTTTATGATCACTCTACTGGCATGTACCCATATATAATCTTTTCAACATTCTTGGGTGTTTTAAAATTAAGAATGTGTTCTAAGCCTTGAGTGTTAACATAGTTTCAACATATTTCAAAGGCCAGTTCCAACAAACACAGAACTCCTGAGGACCACTTGCTGCTAAACTTGAAACCAACCAAATTTCTTAGGTTTGCGAAATTGAATGAAAGAAGTACCACTGAGCTGAATGCCTGTCAAGAGCAAGGGCTCCACGAGAATTAAACCAATTCACAGTTGTACTTGGACCAGCACATTCAGAGGGTCAAAGAAACCAAAATGGAAAGCTTTAAAAACACATGCTGTTCATGTGTTTTTCTATTAAGCCAAATTCCATCTCTGTTTTTAAAATTCAAGTCCAAATGTATCTTTAGAACCAGAGATGAAAGTTTCTGTTCTATCCTTTCTCATACTAAGTTGGCTTTTCATAAGAGAGTCCATTTAAAAATTTAAACTGTGTTGAGTTACTAACATGATTCTTTTTGCTGTACTGACGGGTCATTTCAACCATCTGGTTATGGCCTCTGTTTCCCTGTACCATGGGCAACTTCATGCCTTTTCCTGTAAGCCTTGCTGCTCTTTTGCTTGTTTTTTTATTTCAGTGAAATAAAGAAAGTTAAAAGTAGTTACGATTTGCAAATGTCTCATTCGAAGTTAAAGTGAGTGCCTGGGTTTGGTTGCTAATACCATGCGTCAATAAGAGTAACCAGAGCTCTTGGAAGAAATAACTTATTTTAGGATCAGGCAGAAAACATACAAAATGAGTTGGGAGCATCCTGTAGTGCCAGGAAAAAAAGTCTCAGAATGATGGGAGTGTGTCAAAGGGACATTAGAGTCAACTGAAAGCGCTACTCATGGCCAAAGCTGGAATAATGTGAGAAAAAAAAAATCATTCAAATAGCATTGGCTTATCACCCAAATATAATATCCATGTATTTATGGTGATGTGAATAAATGATTAAATTTGAATAAATGGAGGAGAATATAGAAATCTCCCTTGCAGAAGAATTATAAATAATTTATGTAGATCTTCTTCACTGAAGGCAAAACAAAGTAACTCCCTGATCCTTATGTATGGACCCTGCAGAACAGTTTTTTTTTTCCTCCTGAAGGGTTCAGTATGGAAAGGGGAGAGAGATCACCTTTATAGTAGAGAAACCTGCCAAATACTACCTCAGCCAGGTGATTGAAGATATCAACACTGCTATGACATCTTGACATTTATGTCCCCTTGATTCGATGCAATGAAAGTGTTACTTTATCTCTGTGGTCTTCCTTCCCCAAGCCTATAACCCTAGTCTAGAGATGAGAAAAACATTTGATGAGTCTCAGTAAAAGGACATTCTACAAAATACCTGACCAATGTTCCCTAGTACTGTCAAGGTCACCAAAAATAAGGCAGGGAAAACTGTCAGAGCCAAGAGGAGCCTAAGACAATATGATGATTAAATGTAACATGATATTCTGGATAGAATCCTGAAACAGAAGGAGAACACTAGGTAAAAACCAAGGATAAAGCTACAGATAAAGTATGAACTTGAGTTACAATAATGTGTCAGAATCAGTTAACTGTATTAATTATAATAAAGGTACCATAGTTATGTAAATGTTAATAATGAGGAAAGGGGGAACTCTTGTTGTATTCTCACTTTTTTTTAAGTTTAAAATTGTTCTAAAATAAAAATTTGATTTAAAAAGTTAAAATAGATATCTTATTTTAATCTAAAATGCCACCCTGGGGTTCAGCTGATTTGTATTCTGGAGTGAATTATTCAACACACAGGCAAATATTCTCTTAACTCAGGGAGCTGCAGGGTCACTGTGCTATGTATGTGAATCTTGCAACTCAGAGAACTAGCTACCTGGGAAGATTTTCTCCTTCAGCAACTTTAAAAGGTGGCATTGACAGAGAAGATCTTCGTTTCTCTCAGCAAGAGAGAAGTGAAAATGACAGAAAAGAGAGGGTCCTATGAGCATGAAAAAAATAGAGTTGGACCAAGAGGCTCAGGGAGGCTCTCTGCCAAAGGCAGAGGAAAGAATAGTCCCCTCCCTTCTCTACTCTCTGCTCTACGCGAATTCTGGCTGGTTGCTCAAGTGGGCTGTACCTTCCTATGGGTACAGCAGTGATTTTAGAGGTCATTAGGGTCTCCTACTCTGTGATTCTCAGGATGAAATCTGGGAATGAGAGTGGCAGTCTGCATTTGAGAGGCCATCCTGGAAAAGTGAGAGAAGAGGCCACAAGATAGTGTGGTGTATTGGCACTGTCATCATTAAGGTGTACCTCAAGTACTGCTTCACATTTCCCAGGAAAACATATTATCCAAACAGGTAAAATTCTGATGACTCTTCTAAAGATGACTGTCTTATCTGTGTCAGGTAAATCATTTCCTCTGACCTGTCTGGGGAGGGATTCTATTTGGTATCCTCATGTCCATATCAGAACTATATTAATATTTTTGCACAAAACCAATGTGTTTTATACATTCATTGAGGCTACAGTAATGTATTCTGGAGGATAATTATTACAAGGATTCCATTTTTTTTCCTGACACTAAACACAAAAAAATTTTTAAGTCACTGAATTTTCTACCCATAAATGTCAAACAAGGTCATTTGTGAAATAAGCTTCTCTTTTTTTTAAGGTTTAAGGAATATTTGCATGTGCACAAGTTTGGTGTTTATTTTCAATCTGGTGATTTTGGCTTTTCCCTTATGTTATGGATGATGAATATTTAAATATATTAAATTCTTATATTTTGATGTGTTTAGTTAAACCCTCCTTTTTTGAATGGTTCTGGATTTTTTTCCCCTCCAGAACTTCTATTTGAACATTTTCCTTTCCTCTGCTCATTATACTAGTTTAGATATATTTAAATGAGATCTACTAACAAATGCTATACCAGAAACCCCAAGTTATTAATGGCTTTCAAGTGTTTACCTAATATGGGATCAACTATAATCATTCTGCAAGTCATCTGCAAAAATGTAAGCAGTATCTTTAGTAAAAGTATATTTTGTTAGTAGAGGGTGGTGGTGCACACCTGTAATCCCAGTGACTCAGGAGGCTGCAGCAGGGGGATCTCAAATTCTAGGCTGATCAGGGCAATTTATTGAGACTAAAAAAATTGCAAAATGAAATTTGACAGCAATTTAATTTTACCATGAATTTATAAGTGTCACTAAATTTAGTGCAACTAAATCTTTAATGAGTTCACCAACTCATTTTCACCAAAGTTCTTCAACTGAGTTCACACGTCTTCTAACTAATAAAATGACAAGTCAAATCCTCATTTCCTGGGTGGCTTTTCATCTTATGATGGCCATCGACCCATGAGGATCTTTCTGAGACTGACTCATGTGACTTCATCTACAACTATTTAGTTCTTCCAAATGGTCCTATTTTTATTGGAGATTATTTACTATGTCTGGAATCCCAATGCTTGATGTCTTTAATGAGAAAACATAATACAAAAAAAACTTCAGTGTTCAGCCAACACAAATTTATGTGATCAACAAAAGAATGTTTTCAGATCCTCGGCTTGATTGTTTTTGTTTCTGATGTGACAGATTTGCTGAACAAAGTTACAAATCCCTTCTTTCTCTCCACTCTTCATTACCCCCACCCAACACTCGCGCGCGCGCACACACACACACACACACACACACACGCACGCACACTCACAATAAGGTCCCATTTGACTGCTAACACAGTTCTAGGTTGCCAAGCTTTCCTGAGGGAAACTGACTCACACTAAGTACTCCTTTTTTTCTTGGTATACTTTAAGTCACAAGTAATATCACTGAAGTTTTCAAAGCTTACAATGTTCCCTAGGAGTATCACAGTTGAGCAGGTGAAAAAAAATATCTGGAAGTTTATTATTTTTCCACCAATATATTTGACACCACCTTTGGAGAGTGAACAAAAGGCATACTGTCAAGCGGATAGACCTGGACAAAATGTTACTGTTTGTTCCTCACAAGCACAGAGGTATATTTAAGCAAAGAAAGACATTCCATGCCTCTCCTGGGACTTCCTTCCTTCTGCTAAATTATACCAACATGTTCACACCACTGTGGTTCAGACTGTGCTGGAATTCAAACGGCAGACTCCTATTTGCCAATGCTTAAATACCACAAGCTATAAAAGTTCATATTAGAATTGAATTGGCTTTAAAATATCAGAGAACACATAGGGGAAAAAATGTGTATACACAGGAAATTACAGTAGAAGATATGGAAATAAGGAATGTCCTTGTTGGACAGATTCTATACTTCTACAACAAAGCCTTAAAGTCTCCAGAAGTCACCTGGCTTTGGATCATGTTTCAGATCCAGGCTCACTGACATTCATGAAACTTTTGGCAAACCAGGGCCAAGTTTCGAGCAAGGCTTGGTTAAAATACCTCTTTCATGTGGAATCTGTGTGTGAAGCTCAGTGGTTTTGGCTAGCTTTCACCTTGAGTTTCACATTCAAACAATCCGAAGTTTCAAAGTCAAATCAAGGGGTAAAAAGAAATGGGGAGAAGTGGGGAGCAACAAAATAGGGCAAGTAAATGGCTTGCCTAAGAATGGGATATCTATCTACCATCTTGTGAAGGGTTTTACTCTGGAGCCCTTTCGTTTTGCAACTGAACTTGTACTGTAGCAAATCTGCACACAGTACTGCTGGACCAAGCCTCCTCAGTACTAAAGGGGAAGATTATTCTTAACCCCTCAAAAACTCCAGGGAAGCAGCAGAGCACCGTGCTCAAAATAATTGGGGAATTTAAAATACTGACTATAAAGAAATGTGATGATTGACATGCTCCTTCTAATGAAGTGGGTTTGGGAAATTCAAAAAATTCTGAGCATCTTTAGAATTTTCTACCATGTGAATTTAAATTCCATGGATCATCATGCATTTTCTCCTAAGGGTGGTGGGCAGGACTGCTCCCATAGCAGACTCCATAGCTCCACCCCTTGAAGTCTGGTCCTGTAGCCACTTGTTTCCTTCCTTTCTTAGCAAGGTGCAGGGTACAGGTTGCAGACTGTGTCACCTCTGTGGAGCCACAGTATGGGACTTAGTCTCCTGATAGGATTAGACTCATTTGGTCCCTAGCCTCCAACAAAATATTCAGGGACATTTTGGCCAGGAAATGTCAAACTCAGTGTGTGGCTGAAAACTTTAAAAATGCCCTGTGCTTGGATAGGAAAGCAAAGGCTAGCAGTCAAGTATAGTAGTACACATGAGCTTTCTTTAAAATAATGAGAATATTTAAGAGATGTTTGAATGGACTAGTAAGTGCTACATTTTGCCCATTTTAGGGGGAAATATCTATCTATCTATTTATCATCTATCTAACTATCTATCTCTATCTATCTATCTCATATATGTCTTATCCCTCACACAGCAAAAGACTCTTTTGGCTGCAGAAGTTTTTTTATTGTTTGTTTTTTCCTCTTTTTATTTTTCTTGTTCTTCCTTTTCTTTGTTGTTATTCAAAGGATCATTATGTCTTTAAGTGCATGTTTTCTTTTCAAATGTGGTCTGTGATACCAATAAACATCTTTGGGAAAAAAAAAAAATCTCTGAACTCCAAGAACTTCAGTGCTCATTTTTTAAAAAAAAGCAACAGTTAGGCCCAAAGGCACATGGTAATTTTGAGGACTTGGTTCCATGTGCTGTCATCTGCAACTTGTTTTTTGACATCTGCCTGGAGGGGTGCAGCAAGTTGCCATAAAGTCTATGTAGTGAGAGAACTTTGCAGAAAACCCTTTCCTTTGAGTTGATACTTTTTATAGAAATAAAATCTAAGGCATAGCAGTGATCAGACGTAGCCAGTAGATTATTTGAATGAAATATTATCAAAGCATTAAATAAACAAACAAAAAAGTCTGTGGGGGGTGCTTTTTACTGAACATAATAAAAACAATAAAAGTAAACGCTACGTTTGAAGTTAAAGTCCACAGATCAAAGTACTTTGCAAAATGTCAAGTGCAAGCATAAGAGGGGGGAGAAGGGAAGCCCGGAAAACTATCTAAAATATTTCATTGTCACATTAGAGAAAATCCCAGCAAATGTACCTATCAAGCAGCTTCAGTAAGATTCAGCTTAGGTAAGGAATCCCAAAACTAAATCACTTAAATTATACCAGAAGTATAAAAAACAAAACATCAACAACAACAACAACAAAAAAATCCCCCTTCCAAACCCCACTGTTTAATTCTGCACCAGCAATGAACAGCACCGTGATGAAAGAACACAACATACCTACCTCCTTGTCCTTAGAGAACAATTACTAACATATTTTCTTTATTCAGGTGGTTGCATTTTTTTTTCTTTTTTGAAAGTGCCTTTAGAAGGTTAAAAATAAGAAAGCAGTCTAAACAACAAAATTACGATGTCTGAGAGGTCTTCTCACTGCCCTGGCAGCCAGTCTTAATTAGAGTTCTGACGCAGTGCTCAGCTTCTGTATGGCAGGCCAGTATCATGGACAGCTTCGGGCAAAGTTTAAAATTACAGCCACAAAAACGCACCAGTGCTATTGCTGTCACCTGGAACACAGTATTTACCTGGGAATCGTTCACGGCCTCTCTTTATTTTCACTATAAATAAGTTATTTTAAAAACATTACTCAAGAACATATCTGAAAACAAATAATGTCAGAATAAAAATCTTACCTACGGTCAGCTGGGTTTCACAGTTGCTCTAAACAGAGGAAGTAGGAGGCAGTGGCCTTTTACATGTAGAGGTTGTTTATTTAGCCCTTTTTAAAAGGTCTTGAACTCCCGAGGTTTAAGATTAAGTCCAATCCAAGTGTCTGCAGGGAAAAATGGGCAGAAGAGAAGGCAAATAAGAGAGGCGAAGAATCCCAGCTGCTGGGTGGTGCTACTGTTCTGAGAGCATTTGAGCTATTTTCAGCATTAACAGCAGCCGGAGTTGTCTGCAAAGTGATGGAAATGCTTTCCCCGAATCCAGTCGCCTCCCCCCCCCCCGGGGGGGGGGAGGGAAAAAAAAAACACAAACCAGGAAACCCACAACAACTCAGTTCATTGTGCAAATATTCATTTAAATTTTGAGGAAAATTGCCAGCACTATTGAAAATGCACACAAAAACTTGAATTGGAAATCTTAAAGAAACACAGTGCCTCTCCATAACCCTCAAGTTTCCAAAATGATGTACCTGATCTGTTGAAAATAAGATGTTTGGGCTTATTGAGAAGGAAGACTTTTCTTCTGATATCTACTTGCTTACGTATTTGGGTCTCCGAACACTACGTCATGTAGAAATATCTGTTGTCAGCCTGGACTGAAGGCTGGGGACAAATGGTTTCTTTCCAGCACGCACCTAAATTTCCAGTTTCATCAACTATGCTATTTTTGAAAGCTACTGGGTTAAGCTGTTGACATTTCTTATCTGTTGGCAGGGACTGGGGACCATTCAGTGACATGATGCAGAGGGATGTCTATCCCCTGCTTCTGCCCCATAGGCCAATGAAGAAATCATTCAGATTGGGTCATTGGTGATGACTGGCAAACTTTGAACTTTCATTTTGTTTCTAGAATTAACGGCTAAGATCCAGAAGCTGCATTCATTCATTCATCAAACACTCATGGACCAAGCGCTTTGGAGCCCACTGTATGCCAGGCAATTCTGAGAATACCACGGTGGGCAGAATAAGCAGTATCATGGACAAGACTTCAGAGGCTTACAGCACACAACTAGGCAAGAATTAATAAACACAAAAGTTGTTGAATTTTTCAGCTCCCTTTTCACCAGATGAGTCTATTCAAATCACAGCAGCTTAAGGCTGAGATTTCTTTCCACCAAGACTAAAGGAAGGGATATGCATTGTCATTGCTTCATCGTGCCCTTTACTACTCCACTAAGAAGGAAAAGCGGCTACCCCACCAAGGGAACACATAAGAATTTTTGTAAAAGCCTTTACTTTATGTAGCTGAAATCCCTGAATCTTTTCCAATCCCTGCTTCCCATAACAAAGAAGATGCTTAAGCAGCCAGAAACCCTTGCCTTACTCAGCAGGTGCAAGAAGCGTCCCTAGTCTTAACCCAGTAAATGTCATAATTAATTTTACGAGGATTGATTACTTACTGATGCTCATACCAAATCCAGTTCTTCCCTTACCATCAAAGGCAGTGAGCTGATTACAGAAAACATTGACAACTATGCTGACGTGTAAAAACAGGAAAGCATGATTATTTCAAATACTATGTTAAAATAGTGAAATCCTTCAGCTCATTACATTTTTTTTTTACTAAAACCAGGTGTATATTTCAATTCAAGAAAGAACCACAACTTAAGTTTGAAATATCTAATTAGAATTTTAAAATAAAATTGACTTTGCTTAAAAATACACATCAGGTTTTTTTTTTAAATCACTGTAGGATAATGCATTTCTCTGTTTATTTATTTTAAACACTCACTTTACCATGTCTCAAATACTTATAGGTATGGATATTAATTTAGAATACTCATCTTACTTGTTGAATGGTAATTCTACTGGTAAAAATTGGAAGGCTAGCCTCAGGAGGACACATTTTTTTAAAAAAAATTGTGTATACTTTTTCCTCCTTATAATAGTTTATAATAAAAAGGAAAATCCTTTGAAAATTGATTTTCCTTGAGATAGATGTGATGAGAGAGATGTGGATGAGAATATCACAGTGTGCAGAATAACCAGTATCATGGATAAGGCTTCAAAGAAATATTAACTATTAGACACTAAGTCAATTATTATTTTAAATTCTGGACTGCTTGTTTTCCATGCCAATCCTAATGGAAGCCCATTGCCTCACTATGGCCTACGTAGTCACATTCTGTCAAAATCTTTCCTTGATGAACTGGTTGTGACCCTGCTAGCCACTTGTGCTCCTTGTTTAGGAAGACCTCTATCCTGCCCTGTGCCTCACTGACATCTCTTTGTTCCATGAGAATCCTAACGGTTCAAACATCCAGTCCATAGCACCTTCCAACAGAAGAGTGCAACTTTGCTTTTAATCATATTTTAAAAGGTTATAGGATGTAAGTTCTAACTTTTCTACTTATCCAACTGTTCTAACTTTTATTTTGCACAACATTGACATCTTAAGAATGATACTAATTATAGTAACGTTAATTATTTTGTTTATATTTTTCTTTCATTCTCTCTTTTTTTAAAATAAATAAATTCATTTAAAATAATTGTAAAAGGATTATATTGGAGCGGGCTTTTTTATATTGGAGAAATAATAAAAAGGGCTTTGGTATACCCCCACTGCTGTATAAGATGGGGACAATAACAGCACTAATCCACTGAGCTGTGGCATGGCTTATATAAATTTTGCACACAAAATGCTTGAGAAATGCCTGAGATGTAGCAAGCATTTGGTAAAAGTCATGTTATTATCACTTAAGCCTGGAGCTTTGCTTTCCAATATGGCTGTAAATGGCTAATGAGTTCCTAAAATGTGGCTAGTCAGAACTGAAATGTTATATAGGTATAGAATGCACACTAGACTTTGAGATAATATAAAATGTATATAAATAATAATTGACATATCACATTAATTTTTATATGGATTACTTGTTGAAGTGACAATATTTTGGACATATTGGGTTAAAAGAGACTATGTTAAGATCAATTTGATTGTTTTTCTTTTTAAATATGACTACTAGAACATTTAAACATTACATATTTGGCTCTCATTATATTTCTGTTGGATAGGGCCATCTAGATCAGTAGTTATCAAACTGTAGCATTAGTCACCTAGAAGGTTTGTAAACTCACAAGTTGCTCTGACCCACCTCCACAGTTTCTGATTAAGTAGGTTTTGGGGAGTGTCCTGAAATTTTGCATCTCTAACAAGTTCCCAGATAATAATTCTTTTTTTTTTAAAGAGTGAGAGAGAAAGAGGGAGTGATAGAGAGAATTTTGATATTTATTTTTTAGTATTTGGCGGACACAACATCTTTGTCTGTATGTGGTGCTGAGGATCGAACCCGGGCCGCACGCATGCCAGGCGAGCGCGCTACCGCTTGAGCCACATCCCCAGCCCCCAGATAATAATTCTTGACCAAGTGGTCCATGGATTAAAGTTAATGTCATCACTTGAGGTCTTGTCAGAAAGTCAAAATCTCAGGCACCATCCAGACCTTCTGAACCACTATGTATGTTTAATAAAATACCAAGGCTCTGTGCATGCATATTAAAAGCTGAGAAAAAAATTGATATAAAGTAGTCTGTCTTCCTTGGGTGCAAAAAAAAAACTTATCTGAAAAATGCTAGTATGCTAGACCTGCTCCTAGAGTTTTATTTAATCAATCTGAAGGAGACGTAAGCATCTTATCTAAAATACTCCCAGGTGACCCCAATGTCTAAGTAAATAGTGAGAATTTGTGATACAAGACCCATCAGACCAGACGTTAAAGGGTCAAGAAACCAGTCACTCCTTCTAGTGAGGGGAAGATGTCCATGAACTTGGAACACATGACTCATGGAGATGGCAGAGAAGCAGGGAACCACACAGCAATGGACAAGGAATCAGTGGTTGGTAGGAGTTGGGCAGGAGACACTCCATGCTCTTGCAGGTATGATGGAGGTCCCAGCTCCTTTATTTCTGGAATTCAAAGGAAGGCTGGATAAAGCAGAGCACCTCCTCAATCTCAGAGGAACAAGGACACTAAGCAAATTATCTGGGCAGAGATGAAGGCTCTGGAGAAGATAAGAACCTACTTGTGAGAATCCTGGTGTAAGTCAAGAGTGGACCCAGGGGCCATGTGAGAGTGTTGCAAACTCTGTATGTCAGGATTAGTTTCAGAGGATAGATAGATCAGAAATAATCTTTTAGATGGAGAAGAGAGACAAAAAGGAATGAAAACATTGAAAGACAGTTTACTGTTCATTTCCTTCTCTCTTTCCCTAATGCACAATAAGAATGGAGACAATTCTAAGTATTGGTCTAATTTAAGCAATTTATGCTAAATTTACAGATCCCAAATCATCCTAGTGGGTATTTATACCCCAAGAGGGGATCTTGTTAACCCAAATAACTCTTCAATTAGAACTAGTGAGAAAGAGCCATGTTTTGCAGGAGAGAGACTTTATTTTCCATGCAAAATAAGTGAGCACATCAGCTTTGAGTTGAATACCTCATCAGTTTGTCATGTGACTCCTCACTTTACACAGGTGGTCCCAGAACACTGTGTGTTGAGGAGCGCTTCATAAAATGAATCTACACTGGAAGAGAAAATCTGGGTTCGTGCTCTTAATATTTAAAACATTCAGGGCTGGGGTTGTAGCTCAGTGGTAGAGCACTTGCCTAGTATGTATGAGGCACTGAGTTCGATCCTCAGTACCACTAAAAATAAATAAATAAATAAATAAATAAATAAATAAATAAAATCTAAATAAAAATTTCAACTCTGGGCTGGGGTGTAGTGGTAGAGCACATACCTAACATGCATGAGGCCCTGAGTTTAATCTCTGGCACCAAAACCAAAACTAAGCTAAATAAAATCCCAAAGGCTAAACTAAAACCCAAAACAAACAACAATAACAGAAAAATGACCATCGATAACTTTATTTCTCACATTTTTGGTTGATTGTTTCAGAAAACTTTTAAAGAAGGATAATAGTTTAAAGCAGTGTGTATCCAGAGTGACTGAATCCTGGTCCTATCATTTATGTGTGATCTTGGACCAATTATCCTCCCTGAGCCTCAGTTTTCTCCTCTGTAATAGGACCACCTTATTGGGTTGTTGTGATGATTAAAATTGTTATTTGGAAAGAACATTAAAAAAATCTGGCATGTTCTAAGTGCTATATATACACATTGGTTAAATAATCAAAATACCTTTGAGCAACTGTAGTTATCTACATATAGTGGAATCTAGCAACTTTTTTTATATACCATGATGATTTCCAGGATCCTTTTGTGTGCGTGATTTCTTGAATTCACATATTTTGAGTGTTTCTCTGAGTTGTTTAAAAAATTTTTTTTCCCAAGAGAACTCAAAATTCTCAATTGATTCCTCATCACTTCCTATTATTTGAGAGGACCTCAGTAGGAAGGAAGTGAATGTAGTTTTCCCATGAATATTGTTTTCTAGGGCATATTTTTTTTTCTCCTGAAGTCCTTTGAAAAGTGAATTGCACTATAGACATTGGAAAGCTTTTGTGGCCCATGTCAGTTTAGCAGCATTGTCTAATATTCCAGGAGAACAATGTATCATTCTCTTAGTCAAATGTTTCAGTGTTGAGGGGGAGGCAGCAAGACTGTCTGAAACCCTGGCATGAGTTTCAAAGACGGATTGAAAAGGTGGTCAGATTCTCTTACTCTAGAGACTACAGAAATCAGATAATGCTGATTAAAGGAAGGAATGGATCACTGAAATCAGGCATGCAAAATGATGCAAAACGAAACCTAAATTAAGCAGAGCCACACCTTTTACACTTGTTTGCTTCAACCGTGGTCAACAATGTAATGCATACGCAAGAAAGGTAATGATGCATAGTGGCATCGCACACGGAGGATCTGCTGGGTCACAAACCTCGGTTTGTTGTGTGTGGAACAACACTCAGAGGCACAGGGTGGGGAAACGGTGAAGCCTGAGAGGTTTAGGATATCAGATGAGTCCCCCAAGCCCTCTAAGCTGGTGTGCTGAAATGTGGGCAGAGAAATTGGATGATAAACCCTTACTAGTTTTTAAATCTATGCTTTTATTTGAGATTATAAAAATGATGTTTAGTAAACCCCCATCCTTCACATCTGCTGGTGTCACCACTTGAAAGTTGTCACATCACATGTCCAATTACTCCTATATCGGGTTGTTGATGGTAAGCGATTGCTCTGTAGAAGGTGACATGCTGCCTGCCACATGTCACATCAGGCTATTTGTCACTAAACTTTTCCAAGTTGCTGAAAATTTTTAATGAAAAGTTAAAGAACTATTATCAAATGCAAGGCATTACATAGAGATAACTTCTTGAACTTTGCTAAAACTACATTCTCTTGTTAAAACTTTATTGCTTTTAAACTTACAGTCTGAATTCCTGTGTATTTTAAAAAAACTACTCCTGCTGTTGATATAACCAGGATACAGCTTTTCCTGGCATTTAAATTCCTTTTGAAATTGAGCGTATGCAACAGTTGCTAAATATGATATAAAAATTGTTAAGATGAGCCTTCTTAGGGTGCCCTATTGAAAGTCCCTCATGATCTTGTGTCTTCTAGAATATTCACTCACAGTTTTACTACACAGCTTCTAGCTTTATTTCTTTCAGCTTCTCTGGCCTTCTCTCAATGCCCGGAATGTTCCACATTCAGGGCCTTGTCGAATGTGGTGCCCTGGGACTGGAGCCCCTGCCTTCTTCATTCAGCAGTTAATGCCTTGGGCTTCAGTTGAAGGACTTTCCTTATCCACCTACGTAGAACAAGTTTCCTCCTGTTTAACTCTTGAAGAATCACATTCCTCACTCCTGTGAGTTCAACCTCTCTAGCATTTGTTTGAGTGATGGATTACATGTGCATTTCTCCTCCAGTAGCCTCTTGGCCAGTTTTCCATTCTAGTTGATTCCCCACACAGGTATTGAATTTGTGCCTGGCACAAAGTAATTGCTGCATATGGATTTGCTGAAAAATAAATGATTAAATAAATTCTGCACGAGCAACAAACGGGTGCATTTTGTTATGTATTCATCAGAATTTGTGAAATAAAAAGTATCTTGTTTATAAAAAGAAAAAAAAATCTCTATGTATTCTAATTAAGCAGCTGTTTCCAGTCAAGAGAAATCCCTGAAATGTCTTGCTCTCTAGAAACTTATTTGGTTTAAAATTTCTCTTAAAAGGCAGATGCCACTTGTTTTTCCCTTGGGGTATGATAAATTCTTTTGTCTTAATAATTTATATTTACCTTTTAAAAATGATTTGAAACAAGTCTAGTCACATGCACACATTTATCATATCTCTGACCTTTTTCAGAACCACATGTTACTCTATTGGGGTATATTAATCCCTCAGGAGGTCCCCAGTAAATATTTCTTTTGATTAGGTTGCTGAGAAAATTGTATATTTGACTATGTATCACTAGATAGTTATACCACTTGATTCTCTGCAAACTATGCCTGATGGTGTTTATAAGGTATGAGCAGACAGACAGGCATGCATGAAGTGTCACACCACTAAGTTACTTGGTCAGATCAGCGTCATTCCCATTGTGTGAAATCCTTTCTCATATCTGCACTATACACTAGTTATGAACATACAATGAATTATTAGTCACTGTTTGAGAAGCTGGGAAACTTGCAATCTTGTTTTCTAGTAAGGGGAAAGGAGAGTTTGGTGTGACCAAGGCTACAGAATGGGAGTCAGAGGCTGAGGGGGATAAGCAATTGGTCTTAGCCATGCTGACTTGGAAAAGGCCATGTAATCTCTTCCACCACAGGGCAGATGAATGCTTATAATAGTCTGACAATGCATTAAAATATACTATTTTGCACAGGCTCTTTGTAAATGCATACAACACTCCAAAATCACCAACCCACAGGATGGAAAATATCTTTTCTGAGTCATTCAAGAAATGAATGAATGAACCCGGCAGACCATGCCACATTTCCATAATGACTATGATATGACTACCAAAGTTAATTTCCAAGGGGCAATATTGTTACCCTGTTTCTTGGCTTACAACTTCTAAAAACCTGAATGACAATGAAATCTCTGAAATGATAGTCTCTTTTTGTGTGTTAATGAGTTGTTTAAGAGCTGACATCTCCTCCAGGTAGATTCATGATGGGGGCTGGTTACTGGAAAGACCCAAACAGGATTTTTAGTTTTATCCCTTAATTTCCAGGAAGGGGAGAGGGACTGAAGGATAAGTTGATCACTAATGGCTGGAGATTTAATGAACCCAAAGGAAAGGGTTCAGAGAGCTTCTGGAGAGTTGAACATGTGGAGGTTTGCCCAGCATTCCTTTCTACACACACACCTCACTCACCCTATGTGTCTCTTCATCTGCATCCTTTGTAATATCCTTATAATAAACCAGTAAACATGTTTCCCTGAGTCCTATGAGCCACTCTAGCAAATTTACCAAACTCAAAAAGGGAATTGTAGGAACCCCTATGTATAGCTAGTTGGTCTGAAGTACAGCCTGGGACTTGTGACTGGCATCTGATGTTGGCTGGGGGGTGGAGCTCTCAACCTGTGGGACCTGATTCTATGTCCAGGTGGTCAGTGTCAGAACTGACTTGCAGAAGAGGATGCCCAGCAGGAGTCATCTGTAGCATTGTTTGGTTGTCTACAGCTGGGGAGAAATCCCTCCACCCTTGAGCTCATACACATCTGTGATGTTGATTGTTATTGAGAGTACAGGAGAAACTTGAGTTTTCCCTTCCCCAAAACAGTCACACACATATACATAAAATTCTAGAAAAGTGTCCTTGAAACTCTCAAAAATGAAGGATAAACAAAGAACAACTGAGAAGAGTTGACTGACCTTCAAAAGTTAGAAGGAACTACAGATTCCTTCTGTCAAGTACCTAATAAAAACTTCTTTCTAAATGAACGCAGGTTGGACACGGGAACCTTCAAAGACTGAATGTATGCATGTTCTCCATGTTGCCTGCCTTCTGTTCCAGACCTAACTTTCTGGCCTATGGGTATGCTGTGACATGGGCTGCACATGTCACAGGAATATTAGTGCCCTCTGTTCTCAAGTGGTCAGGTGAGCCCTGGGTGTTGGAGTCCCTGGACCAGTCACCTCTGATTATTTGGCAAGCTCATCTGATTACTTCTGTGGGTCTAAAATATTATTGCTTTTATGTTTTTCATGATAGAAGTTAGAGGGTGAATGTATTAACTAGCAAAGTCAACCAACCAAACAAAAATAGCCAAGTCAGCCTCCCAAATAAAAATAGCAACATCCGTCCCATCACAGAAGGGAACACCAGAAATAAGGAGATATGGGAGAGATGTGTTGAGAAATGAATAAAGATGTATCGATTTTACAAAAAAAGAAGAAGAAAAAAACTGTGGTGGGGAATCTTTGTTTAGACCCTTGGGGCTGAGCTAGAACTGGAGTGGTCTCCAATAGCAGGTATGACAGGGGGGAACCTGCCTTATCGTGATGGGATTTTCATTTGTCCAGGCAGAGAGGTGGCAGATTCAACTCTGAATCAATGTTCCCATTTTGCTTTCTGGCCAGTGCCCTTCTTACTGCAGAATTCTAATAATATGCCTCATTAAAACTTCCAGATTCCCTTGCAGTTCGTTCCAGCCAATAAGTTAGCAGCAAGACACCCTGCTGTAAACTTCACAGACACCAAATATTCCCCAGAAGAAGCCTCCCCGGTCCTTCACCCTTTAACTTTGTACTGCTCCTGATTCATTTGATGTAAATGAGGTGCTACTCTGGGAGGCCTATACCAAGGGACAGAGAATAAGGTGAGCCACCTGGGGCTGCTTTTTCCTGGGCCTCTTGCTTGAAGAAAATCCCAATACTCGACTAGTTTAAATGGCTAAATGGAGGTAGTGTGTAACCTGAAGCTGGAAACAACACAGTCATCTAAGAACCACTTTATGACATTAGGCAGGCTGAAACATAGCCGTAAACTATCAAGCCTGCCATTTAGATGCCATGGAGAAAATAGTTTCAGAAATTTCAAAAGAACTTCTGGTCCTTCACCACCAGCCCTTAAAACCAGGTTTGCTTCGGGCTTCAGCCCTTTTATAATTTCTTAATGGAGTGAAAATTGGTCTGAAAAATAGGATCTAACATGCCTGAGGCCCTAGGAGGTGCACCATTTGAATATTTGGGGCTCTAAATATAGCAAAGTCGTTGGCTCTTCTGAAACTAACACTTAATGATCAGCAATATCAAGAGAAATAAAAGCGTAGCAGTCATCTACAGGAAATACAAAACAGGAACCCACTGTTTATCCTGTTCTGGGTGTACATTGCCAGATCATTGTTCGGAAAACTTTGAACAGGGTCACTGGATGTAGCTTACAGAGCTTTTAAAATCTAAATTAAATGGCGGAATTTGTCCTTGTCACAGAAAAACTAATTTTGAAAGATTTTTCAAGGCTAGTAATGCATTTACTTTGAATGTTTAAAAACCCTTGAGACTCCTACTTAGGCTTTTCCTAAAACAGTGAATGCTATCTGTCCTAATTGAAGAGAAGGTGTGTTGGATTAGGAAGCCATTAATTTCCCAGAACTAAATAAAGTTAAAAATACACATGGAACAAGTACTCTTGTTTCATGGGTTTGGATCAAGTACCATATACTGAGGAAATGGACATAAATCATAACATATGATGTTATAACATACTGTTGCATATATGTCTTGTCTTTGATCCATTTTTGCCAAAAATCGCATTAGAGCACGTATAATCTGCCATCATTAAATCTGAGCTTGGCTTCCAAGTTGTGTGGCTGGCTCCTTTAACCTCCTCTTGCTTCTGGTCTCTTATCAATAAAATAAGAACCATAGCAGTGCTTAACTCATCTGATCGCTGTGAAGATTAAATGAAGTAATACATGCAAAGGTCCAATGTCTGGCACACAGTAGGAACTCCCTAAGGGTGTTCTTCATTGTCATTCTTCATCCTCTCTATGAACAACATCAGGCAGTTAAAAGCATGCACTCTGAGCAGAAGAGGTTACCTCTTGGATTTGGGCACAATTTGTGATCCTCAGTTCCCTTATATTAAAATGTGCATATTATGAATTACTGTAGAACATTTTAAAGAGGATTGAAGAATACAATGCATGGAAAAGTATACCTGGTATAATCATTAGATGCTAATTTTTAAAAATTTCAAAGACAAGCTTTTTGCAAATATGATATAATAAGTAATCTTCAAAGTGATATGTACTTTTACTTTGCTGATGGGGAAAATGAAATGAATTGGGTGTATCTATATAATAAATTTAATTTTCTTATAGTTTATTTCAGATAGCTCATTTTCAGAGTTTCAGTCTCAGTTTTTGTCTTTGCCATTTTAATTTAAGAGTTCATGGAATCGTAAACAACTAGATTAAGAAACGCTTATTTCTCCTAAGAATTCTATCCTATGGTTGACAGAACAATCTCTCTAGAGCAACAGTATCATCAACATCTCATTTGGGTCAGTAGAAGATTGAAAACAGAAAGGTATTGACACTAAAAGGAATAAATTGAAAGAAAACAGAAGAATTGACTTCCTAAGGTCCTGAAAGAGTCCGTTGAAGAATCTGTCATGCTGGGAGTGGTGACAGGCCTTTGTAATCTCAGCAACTCCAGGAGGCTGAGGCAGAGTGACTGTGAATTTGAGGCCAGCCTTAGCAATTTAGTGAGACTCTAAGCAACTTAGTGATACCCTGTCTCAAAATAAAAAATAAAAAGGGCTAGGGATGTGGCTCAGTGCTAAAGTACCCCTGGGTTCAATCTCTTGTACCAAAAACACAACACACACACACACACACACACACACACACACACACACACACACACATACACACGAAAGAAACAAAGAAAAAGACTATTTCCATAGTAGGTGGAAGGAGGTGATTTATAATCCTCTCCATCTTGTAACAGATAGACATACACTTAACTTAGGCTGATTGACTGCAAATAAAATAAATGACACTGAAGTTTCCATATCCACCTCTAACAGTAATTATCAACACTGTGAGAAAGAGGAACCCAGGCCTTGGAATCAGGCAGAGCAGACCTCCAGCTTTAGCTTTCTCCGTAGCAAAACATGTCACTTGGGCAGAGTTACTTTATCTCTTAAAACCCTGATTTCCTTACAACACCAGGTATCTACTTAAGAGAATTTAATGAGACTTTGTGCAAAAATCTCCAGTGCCTGTTGCAAAAGAGAGGGAAGAGAGGGGTTTAATATATTGTTATAGCAGTTTCTTTTTTCCTACTAGACTGTAAGCTCCTTGATGTCAGGACTCCCCTTAAAAACTTAAATTCAATCAGTTCCTCATACAATATCTGGTCGTGTGAATATAGAGAGTGAAAATATAATCAAATAAAACTAAAGCAGCAACAACACTGAGTAATGAAAGAAGGCTTGAGTTATGTGTAAATAGCCAAGGGATACAGCTATTGGCAAATTGAACTGATGCACTGCAGAATAGATTTAAGTATAAAATAAACAATAGACAATATTTTCCTTACAGAATATATTTAGAGGAGAGACAAAGCTGTAAAGGACAGAGAAAGGTTGTCCCATTAATCATTGCACTACCTGAGGGGATTATAAATAGCATCTTTAAATGGAATATAAATCATCTCAATTTTCTTACTTTGTAGACAGATGGAAATGACTTTAGATTCCTGATTTCTATGAACTCTGATTCTGTTTTATGTTCCCAAGAGTCTTTAGATAAAATTCACATCTTCAAATTTCTCTCTACATCCCTCTCCTCCAATCTTGTGATTTTCCTACCACCAGACAGGGTCTCCAATTTGGGGACTCATACATATCTTAAGTTTGATTCCACTGACACAGATCCTGGATGGGCAGGCTTCATGTATTCTTTCTATCTCAGGGTCCCTGCCTGCAGCAATTTCTTGAATATGGTCCAGCCGGAGACCTTCAGGACCAATTTGATTTCCCAGATTTCTTACTTTTCATTTAACCTTAAATCATGCCTAAAAGGAACATAAAATATACAAGTTGCCTTTTCACATATTGAAAATTGGGTCATGAAGAATAGTTTTATAGGAAGTCATTAATAGGACCAAGGCCTGAGAATCAATTTTCCAGTGGGGATGAAAGGTCATAAATGCCATTGATTGCAGAGTCCCATGTGAGATGAGATAAGAATTCCCATGGGGTCCTGTCAATCTGTACCATGAACACCAGGGTTGCTCCAAAGGCAAGCGCTACTTTGTTTTGCCTGGGAGCAGCCTTGAGAAAGACTTGCTGTTCAAATCCTTGATGAATCTGGCACAGCAGTACAATAGTAGGCTCATTTAAGTATCAAGTGATAGCTTCAATGGGGCAACATAAAAGAGATTTTTATACAGAAAAGAAATAGACACAAACAGCAGGGAAAATGAGATTTGCAATAAGTTTAGCAAGAATGGTTTTAGCTGGGAAAGAAATGAATAGACGGTCTCCTAATGAAAAGGGCAAAATTTGGAACATCACAGCACAAAACTGGGCACACATTTAGTTGGGACCTAACCAGACACTCAAGTGGAGTAAAATGATCTGAGGATCAATCAATGATGAAAGTAAAATAACATCATGTCCAGTAATTAGAAACAATAACTCAGGAAATGAGAGAGAATTCTCAGAGATAAATTATTTGTATTAATGCAAGTCTATTAGTCAATCTCTTCTGAAATAAAGAGGAACATGTAGCTGAATTTATTTTAAAGCATTCTAAGAAAGTATACTTACTTAGTAAATTTTGTTGTTATACCCTGTAATGAATCCTACTTGCAAAGACAGAAAAAGAGGAATAAGTTCAGGATGCCCTTGGACTTCCACAAAAAACGTTGGGTAAGAGAAGAAGGAATTAGAAAGGCCCTAGCAAAGGGTGCCCATCACTTGTGCCAATCCTGAGCTATAAATTGCAGAAGCTCTACCATTTTGTAATGTGAACTCTGTGTTTGTGTTACTGATTAAAATCTATCCACTTGGCCTCTTTTTAAAAGACTTGCACACATTTGAACACACCTTTGAGACTCCAGATTGGATTTATGCACCACTTTCTATTTTGGGTAACCACAAAGGTACTGGAAATTTCAAGTAGCAACAAACACCTCGACCTACAAACATAAGAACATGAGCTAATGAAGACGGGATTTCCAGGTTGCAGAGCTTGCATAGACTGGGGGCTCCAATTATTCTTTGGGGTGTTTGACTTGTTGATCAAGACTGGGTTAGGTCATCTTTTTGCACTGTTTTTACTATTTCAGTTAATATAATACCGCTCTTTTTTTAACCATAAAAAAAAATCAGCTTAAGGTCTATTTTTGAAGCTACTTGTGTGCTGCCTTCCTATGACTAAAAGATAGTTTTTTTTTCCCCCCCAGAGGAAATGAGATGCCTTCCTTGTACTTCTGACCAGCCCTGTGGAGAACATTCTCTTTCAATCCAAATCATTTTGAATTAACTACAAAGGTACTCAGAGCCTTCAGCTTCCATTCAAGAGTTATTAAAAACTGTCATAATAATTTCACTATTTATCAAAGTACAATTTTACAAATAATTTATGAATTACATTTATAATGGTAGTTGATATGTCATATAATCACATATCTCAGGATATATTATATGCTATTTATTAAATAGTACAAGATATCACAAATGATAATTTATAAATATAAGAAATATAATGCTATCTTATAGAAATATAATTTCTATAAGAAATAATAGAAATTTACACTCCCATAATTTGAGCCCACATTCTCTTCTATTTTCACTTTTGAAAGGATAAATTGGTGTTGTGTCTTCAGAATATATTTGTTTCTTTTAATAAATTCATTCAAGAGAGAAATCATAACACATGTTGATATTTACTGCAATATTTTATTAAAGTCCTCTCTCAAGAGTTAAATTCATTTAAAAAAATGAGGAAAGACTGTTATGTAATTTTGCTTCTGTACTTGCTTCTTGACCATGTTCTTTCTTTCTTAGTGCACTTAGAAATTAGTTTTGACACTGAAATTTCTTCCTACACATTAAATACACAAAACTTGCATTGCTTCCAAGTCAAAGTGAGAAATGCCTGCATTTACCATTTCTGTATTGTTGCAAAATAGTATAGCTACCTTACTTAAAAGGTTTATGGATGGTCTTTGTTAATTTACGAGCTGAGAAAACATCTCTAATTTCACAACTTTCAAGGTGGCAGGAGATTGGCAGTCTCATTTCTGATTACACTTATCTCCATTCACTGCTTCAGTGGTTTTGCTAACTTTGTCCTGAGAGAAACCAGCTCTTCGGTTAAGATATGAAACACAAAAATAATGGGGGAAGTAAAACAGCCTATTAACACATACTGATTCCTGTCCACACTCACACACAAAGACATATTATAACTAAAACCTTCCTAGTTCTTACTTACACGATAACTACTGCAGCTCTACAAGTAAAATAGATGTATCTTTACCATATCATCTGTTGGATGTGTTCTAATAGCTTTCCCCAAATGGATAAGAGCTATAAACTTCTGGGATTATTACAAGATATCTCAGTCAGTGGGTAACTCTCAAATTGGAACTTTTCTACGTGGGAAGAGCCAGGAAATCTGTGGACTCCAATCTTTTCATTTATTTGTTTAGCCATTCACATAGCATTTTTCATGTTAAGAATGTTAACATCCCTATTTACACAACAGACCCTTGGCATGATGGAAAGCATCTCCCAATTCTCATAGGACAACTCTAAAATATGTTTATCACTGAACAAAGACTACATTAATTTAGATCACGACTCAAGATTCTCTGCTCACATTTCCCTGAAATGAGCCATGTTTGTACCTTGACATTGACTCTGTGCTATTGAAATTGGTTTCTTCTTCCACATCATGGAAATGGGAATAGGGCTGATTTGGTTATAAATATTCCATAGTGTCTATCCTCTGAAAAATTTGAACACTGAGTTGAAAACCCTGAATAAGAGAGAAGTCATAAAAAGATATCAATGTGTTTTGAAGAACATAACTATATAATGATACATTTTTCATAAGGAACTTTAAAAGTTTGTCTAAGTACTAATTCCAGGAAACATTCTAATTTTCAATGCAACTTAAAAGTTACATCTGTTTGAATTAAAATGATCAAGCTTTCACCACATGCCATATCTTCTTATCTTCTATTAGTATGCATAAATTCATTGCCTGCATAACAACAAAGTGTGGGAATACATTTTACTAATCTAATCAGTTTTTTAGGAAAATACTTGTTCACATTTTGTATGATCATGTGTTTTGTTTAGACACACTCATACCTTATGAATTGGGCGACAAAGTCTCAGATGCGAAGTCTAAATAGACCTTGGCAATGTATAAGCTCCAAGAGGGCAAGAACTTCTATCTATCCACCCAATATGGTGACTAACTCATAGAAAAAGCTTACCTTCTACATTTGAAAAGTTCATGAGGGGTAATAATGAACTAAGCCAACCAAGGTAAAACTGGCCATGTTACATGTCATGAACAGCGAATGTCTCATGAAGAAACTTTTGATTTGCTTTTTCTTATTTCATTTTATAATATTATTATTACTTTTGTTTGGCACTAAGAATTGAACCTGGAGTCTTTTGTGTACCAAGCAAACACTGCCCTAGACCCCTTTTCTTATTTTAAACGTCATGGATGAAGCCTTTAACCTAGCATCTGTGAAATAGAATTTATCATAAAAATAGTGTTCATACATGTTTATCATACTAAATACTCCTTTAGAAATGTGGAAAAAAATTAAGTTTTTTTTTTTTATCCCAAAACACACATTCTCAGTTTGACCATTTTCTTCTTTAGATCACAGTGTTGTAGTCAACAAAGAGAAATTGTTTGACGTGTACATAGCCACAAGGCTCTTGATTCTTTTTGAACTCCAGTTGAACCGTATTTGGTTCCAAAGTAGAGCTAATTATTTTTAATCTGGAGGTAAAACCACCACCGCCAGTACACAGGCCCACTGATACTGAGCCCAGAACATGCAGCTGGTGACCAGCATTCCCAGGGTACATTTTCTAAATAATCTCCCAAATTAAAGTGCATGCCATTTTAAAAATAAAAGGAAATTGATTAAAAAAATTATATTCAGAGGGCTTAAATCTTTTTCTATTGCCCAGCCTTGTAACATTATACATAGAAGACTGAACATGATTAGAGCTCCATAAACTTCCTTTGATCACTATTTAGATGCACCTCCTGAATTTGAAAATTTCAACACTTTGAGGAGAGTTAGAAAATATAGGCAAACAAAAGAAAGAAAGCAAAAACCACTCACAATCTCATTTAAAAAAAATTAATCATTGACCTTCTAGATTTTTCCCCTTCCTCTTTTTATCATTGTGCTATTTCTGGTCTTTATAAAGGAATTTGGTGTTCCTTTCTACATGAATGTTTCCATAGAGCCCACAAGCAAAACTGTAGAGAGGATGATAAAGTGAGAATTATAACATTTTCTTTAGGCTGACCTGCAGTTCCCATGAGCAGGAGGTTTAGGAAAATGTTGAGAACACAGGGTTTAGAATCTGGCAGATCTGTTGGAATCCTACTTTCTCCACATGCGTGACCTTGTGCAAGTTGTTTAACTTCTCTGAGTCTGTTTCCTTTTCTGTAAAATGAGAATAATACCCTCATCGGAGTGTTTTTGTGAATAGTCAATGAGAGGTATTTAAAGAATTTGGCATGCTGCCTGACACAGTATGCATTGAATGAATAGTAGCCATTATTATTGTTTGTAAGAATACTTACTGTTATTTTACATTCCTAACTAACCTTGTAGATCACAAAGCTCTGATACCCTATGTCATCAGGCCTAATTTTAGATCAGCCCAAGAAAAACATAATTAAGTACATAAATCTAATTAAAAATGGGCATAGGAAGCATTCTTAAGTAAGTTCTTTAGGATTGTAGGGATGGAGTCTCTCTTCTCATAGTTGATGGCAACTCTCAGAAACAGCAATCTGCTTTTTATCATCTTTGAGTATTGAAGAATGTTCAAATTTTGAACATAATCTAATCCATACATATTTGATACATTTTTTGCACTGAAAGATTGGTTGGCCTTAATGCAATATAATCCATTTGGGACCAAAAGATTGAGAACTGTGTTGATACAGTCTTATGGACATTTCCAAGAGTTTTAAGTTAGACTATAACAATTTAAAAATGAGGTGAGCATTGAAAGCCTGGTGAGTTTTAACAGTAATCATCTTTTTATTAAATTATTTTTCTATTCTGAAAATGTATTTTTATTTATTTTATGTATTTATTGTTGTTGTTCTGGGCCCTGTCAAGCTTTATTATATGGAGACCGCTGAGATATCCCTATTGTACTTTAATATCAGGAGATATTTATTGATGATATTAGTTATTGCCTATGAAGAGTCAGTTGTGGCTGGGCACGGTGGCACACACTTATAATCCCAGTGGCTCAGGAGGTTGAGGCAGGAGGATTGCAGGTTCAAAGCCAGCTTTAGCAACTTAGTGAGACTCGAAGCAATTTGGGGAGACCCTGTCTTGAAATAAAATGTAAAAAGGACTGTGGATGCCTTGGGTTCAATTGTTGGTACCAAAACAAACCAACAAACACACACCATTTTGTATCAGGAATTACAGTGTGTACTTTGCATGAATTACTCCATATAATATCACTAATGGTCTTTTGATGTAGGTATAATATCTTCATTTTCCAGATACCAAATGATAGGTTTTAGGACACTATTCCAACATATGGCATGGTGGTATTTGAGAAAATAGCAGAAGCAGGTGGGTCTGATCCCCTGCTCTTCTCCCCTGAAGATAAAAGAAACTTCTAACCTTTCTCTGAAGTAGGTCATAGACTCTCATGTGAGAGGCACCCACCCTGTACCTGGAGGAAAGAAGACCCAGGCATACAGAGAAGAATCTGAACCAACAGGCCTTGTTAAGTCCCTGCAGTTTGTTACCGAAGCTCAGACCCTCTTTGTCAGTGGGACCCTCCACAATAATCAACTTCTTCATCAAACTTAGAATAAAATACACGTTTCCTGGTTCGTTTGGGTCTTCATTTCTTTCTGAAGTTCCATGTCATTTAAAACTTATATGAAATAAATCTGCATTTTTTTCTTGTTATTCTGCCACTTGTTATATAGGGGCCTTAGCTAGGAATTTCCCAGTACATGAAGAAAGAGATCTTTTCTCCCCTACACAAACCTGTCACTTGGAAGTCACTAAGTCACATGCTTTCACAGGCCAACTCAATGGCTGGATTTTAGTTTACCGTTCCACCGTCTCTAGATCAGCTCATTCTCTCCTTTCTTGGAAAATACAGAATTGAAGGAATCTTGTCCTTGACAAGGTGCAAATTAGTTATGGGATATAAAGATGTTAAAAAGCACTAATTTTTTTTTTTGACAGAAAAAAAATTGCTGTTTTCTGACTTTTAAAACTAGGCCATCAAGGACAGATGACACAAATTTCTTCACTAAGTACAATGAGTGAAACTTCCAACTATGGTTTGGATTTTTAAAATAACCACATAAAGAAATGACATTAGGCTGGCAGGAGAGGGTAGGGGAAGGAGAGGGAAGGGGCAGATGGAGGAGAGGAAGAAAGGAAACAGGAGGGTAGAGGACACAGTAACATTCATGAATATTTGGGGCCATTGGTGCTTGGACCTAGTCCATGAGTCAGTTCCCTATTTTCATATATACGACAAGGAAAGTCTGAAACTCAACGTTAGGTCTGCATTTTTAAGATAAATGCATTTCATTTGTAAGGTGTTCTGTTCACAATAAACCAAACACACAAAAATTCAATAACATGTCTTCAAGTACTGGCCTGGGAACTGCAAAGGCTCAGCTATCCCAACCCCTCTAACTATTCTACTTATCTCAGAGAATTCCAGGCTGTGTAGATGTGCAGCTGTGATTCTCTCTTATCATGACAAGGTGTGGGAAAATAGGGTTTTCTGGAAATAGGATGGTAATGAGGAATTGTCAGGTTCCCCACCAGGTTAGGGGCTCCCCACTAGGTACCTTGACCTGGTACAGAGGTTAGATGATGGTGTCCTGGCCTGACTGAGGTTCAACCTGTGGAATGGTATAGCAGGACTTGCCCAGCCTAAATGTACCATCTTGGGGAGAAGCTGCTTTTTTCTTCAGCCAGAAAGAGTGGCTGCCAGCAGAGATACTCCACAGTAGCTCAAAATCACTCTTCATCTCATTAAATAAATTGAGTTTGATTTACCAAGGCAAGAGTGTCCATATACAAAACATAAAAGCACAAGGGATATATGCAAGATTGGCTTTGACAGCGTGTAATTTGAGCACTTGCAGCTGACACTGTGCTTTGAAGGGCCAGGTACTCAGTTTAATATTCTGCTGTCATCATCCCCAAAATGATTAATAATAATTTTTGAACAAAGGGCATTTTCATCTTACACTTGGCCATGCAAGGTACACAGCAGATCCCGGTTGTGTAAAACTTCAGCACCAATGAACAAAGTCTCCATATGTTTTGGAGACTCTGCCCTCATACTCTATATCAGTAAAAGATGGAAGATAAAGTCCAGGGGCAGTTTTGGTATCGTTCTTCCCTTCTCTTTTGCTATGGGTACACACTCTCTTTATTGCCTCTACATGTACCCTATTTGATCTATATTTTCAGAAAAAAAAAATTTTATTCTGACTACTCTCCAATAGATATCTGCCCAGGCTTTGACAGTCTAGACAATGTTGTGGAACATAGTGGCCACCAGTCAAACATGGCTACTGAACACTTGAAAGGTGCCAGGCTTGAATTAAGATGCACCACACATGTAAAAAGCACATTCTATATGAAAAAAATAATGTAAAATCAGTCATTACTATTTTCATACTAATTTCTTATTGAAAAAATAATATTTTGACCTATTGGGTAAACAGGTTGTAAAAATTGATGTCATATCTTTTTTTTACCTCTTTAATATGACTACTATAAAATTTAAAACCATATATGTGGCTTCTGTCAACTGTTCAAATTATACTTTTACTGGTCCAGACCATGTTTTAAAACCATGATTCCACCTGTTGGCTACTAACTTCTCCATCTCAAAAGTCTTAGATCTATTTCATTACCTTCTTTCCCACACATCCATATCTTATTTTTCCAAGACAGAAACCTGGAAATTAAGCTATTCTTTTGCTCCCACTCCCAAATGTCTACTAAGTACTATTGATTCTACCTTTTCATGATTTCTCCTCCTCCTAATTTCTCTCCAGACTTCTCGTCCTGTGCTTGCTCAGGTTTTTCCTGATTCTCCCTGGATGATGTAATTATCCTCCAATGAGCAGTCATTTAATTCAGTCTAGCCCACTGGTCTTTAATCAGAGTGGCTGTTTAATAATGACTTTCTTCAAGAATACAAGTAACAATAAATGTTGGCAAGGATGTGGGGGAAAAGGTTCACTCATACATTGCTGGTGGGACTACAAATTGGTGCAATCACTCTGGAAAGCAGTATGGAGATTGCTCAGAAAACCAGGAATGGAATCACCATTTGACCCAGTTATCCCTTTCCACAGTATATACACAAAGGACTTAAAATCGGTGTACTATAGTGATGCAGCCACATCAATGTTTATAGCAGCTCAATTCACAATAGCTAAGCTATAGAACCAACCTAGGTGTCCTTCAACAGATGAATGGATAAAAATATGTAGTAAGTATACACAATGGAATATTACTCAGCCACAAAGAAAAATGAAATTAGGGCATTTGCAGATAAATAAATGGCACTGGAGCACCTTCCAGGACAATACTCACATCCACAGTGATACCAACTTAGCAGTTCATTCACAAGAACAACAGTAAATTGCCCTTAGATTTATCTTACATCTGTGCATTCTATTAATATATTTCTATTAATGATACACCATACTGAAATAGAATCACCTATTTCTAGGGCTATTTGTCAGTCACTGTCTGAGATACATTCCACACACCCAGAAGAGCCACTCACTGAGAGCAGATCTGGACTGAATCAATCCCTCCCTCTTCTCCCTGCCCATCACTGTTGTGCATGCCTAAGTTCTTCTCTTGCCTGAGATATTGAAACTGTTTTTCGGAAGCTTTTCCTGGGTCTAATAGAACTCTAGAGAAGCCCAGGAACCTAGTCCTGGACACTGAGTTAGCAATTAGAGGGCTGGGAATGAATTTCAAATTCGAGTGACTGCAAAAATGCTTTGTATTCTACCAGGCCTAGTTCTCATTATTGTTCCTACATTCCAGACACCTCTCTTCCCCCAAAATGCCAATGTTCTTTACTTCCCTGCTCACCTGGACATGGGGTTCTGTCCATCAAAACCCTCTGCCTTTGCCTTGCACGTGGCTCAAGTAGTCCAGGCAGGGTCAGCCGCACACTGCTCCCTGGCTTCCCTCTGAGTGCTTGCTCACCCTCTGTCTTGGTGGCTTGTGATGCTACCTCCCCTCTCTTGTCCTTGAGACTATGAATAATTCCCAAGAGCTATAACTCTGACAAGTCTCCCCTGAACTCACATAGCCAGGGAAATTAGAGGCACACGATGCTTGCCTTCCAAAGAACTCACTTCTGTGATAAGAATGACAGTAATACTTGCTAACAAGTCTGCTCCCCACCCCCACCTTTCCTTCCCTTCCTTTCCTCTCCTCTGTTGAGTTGGCATATGTTGCTATGTTGCTTAGGCTAGTCTCAAATTCCTGAGGTCAAGCAGTCCTCCCGCCTCAGCCTCCTAGTAGCTGGGACTAACGACAGGCATGTGCCCCTGTACTCAGCTTGGCTGATATTTCTTGAGTTTCGCATGTATGCCAGACCCTTCTCTACCCAACCAGAACACATACTCCATTTAATCTTCACGTAACTCTTTGGGATAACTTATCACTTGAATCCTTGGTTACTTTTCCTTAGGTCTTATCTCTGCTGCCCTTACTAAGGTCTTGCTCTGGGGGCCCCCACTAGTTCTTGCATCTTTTCTCTATCCTGTTCCCCATGGCCACAGACAAGCTTCGTTCTTGGTCATAGCAGACAAATTTCTCCATCTCTCTCCCTCTTTCCTCTTTTCTTTCTACTCTCTCAGCTGGGTCCTTCTCCATCCTTACTTCCTATTGCTTCTGTATCCTTGGAAATGTGCTCCTTTCCCCCTAGCTTTTGTATTGGGGTATAATTGGCAAATTAAATTGCATATATTTAAGATATGCAATGTGATGTTTTGATATGAATATATATATTGTGAAGTCTACCACTACAATCATGTTAGTTAACACTTATTTCACCTCTTAGAGTTATCTATCGTGCATGTTGTGAGAACATCTAAGGTATATATTTTAGCAGTTTTGAGTATATAATACTTGTATTAATAATTAGCATAATATAATTATAACAATATAGTGTTATAAATATATAATAATTATAGTCCCCGTGCTGTACACTAATTTCTCAGAATTCATTAATCTTATAACAAATTTTGTGTGCTTTGATCCACACCTTCCCATTTTCCCTGTTCCCTGACCTCTAGCAACCCCCATTCCACTTTCTGTTGGAATCAACATTTTTAGAATCCATATACAGAGACCTCCCAGGGTCTGTCTTTCTCTATTTGACTTATTTCACTTAGCATATGTACTATAGGTTCATCCATCTTTTTGCAAATGACTGGATTTTTTTTTTCTATTTTAAGGCTGAACAGGATTCTAGATAGATATTTGTGTATTTATCTCACATTAAAAAAAAAAAAGTCATCCATGCATGAACACTTCAGTTGTTTCCCTGTCCTCTTTATTTACATTGGATATATATCCAGTAGTGTGGGATTGTTGGATCATATGGTAGTTTCATTTTTAATTTTTTTTTTTTGGAGAAAACTCAATATTGTTTTCCACAATGGCCACACCAGTTTACCTTCCCATCACCACTGGTCTATTTAAGTTATATTTAAATGATGCCTTGATGGAGTTGGGATTTTGGCATTTGCTTTGAAAAACAACTTTATGGCATGGAAGATGGTTTTACACAACTCACGTTTAAGGAGCATGCCCTCAGTGCATCCCTGTCAATCGTTTCATTGGTGCAACCACCTGTGAGGCATGTGATCTTCTTCACCACGACCCCTAAGTCTTCTTCCCTGATCCTCGAAGAATCCTACCATCTCTGAGCCATTTATTGCCATCTTCCAGAACTTCAACTCTTGAGACAAGTTTCTGCATTGCATAAGTTACTCCTGCACATGTCTTTCTTGAAGGAATAAATAAAATGTACTGATTGTACCTCCCTTAGAGCAATTTATTACTTTCCACCTTCAATTACAGTAACTAGCATTCCTGTCTTGCTTTTTTTATCTGTGTGCTCTTTGAATGATCTCTCGGCTTATTTTCTCACATTCTACTCCAAAAGTAGAAGTTCCTTGGTGGGGGTGCAATAAATGAATGGTGTGAAAAAGATATCATTTTAAAAACATGTAATTACAACTTTTACTTGAGTCTGTGTCTCCTTAAGTTGCACACAGACTTAGGATCTTCTTTTACTCAGCACTTTTCTTATCAAGACCTTCTTTTCAATACCAGATAAAAATGTAAAAGACGTGACTGGGTAACTTAGAGTAACATACCAATAACTGAGACACGGTCCTCTGGAGTCTGAAGCAGGAGAGTGAGAGACCTTGTCATTGTATGATCAAGCTCATCTGCCAGAAAGGACCTCCCCAGAGATTCTGATGGACTTGGTCCTTATAAACTCTTGGTACTGATGTTTGTGGAGCAAACAAAGCTTGATGGTAGTCTCAAAATCATTTGTCACCTGGCATTACACTTGCCAGATAAAATTCTGATTTTGTTTCCCTAGAGAGTTTGCTATTAATTAATAATCGGACCCATGTCCCTTAACAAAGAGCCATTCTGCTCTGTTGGCCAGATGAAATACTCTTTCACTTTTGGAGATGTCTTAGCTAGAGCATGAGCAGATTTCTTGAAAATGATTTACTTCTGGTTGGAAATGGAAACATTTGAATTTCAAATCAGCACACTTTCTAGTTCCTACTGAACTCAAAACCTTGTTTGGTTAAGTGGTCCTTTAATTAAAACAAAACAAAATAAAAAAACTTAAAGGCTGCAGTCCTTTGGGGTCCTAGATATTAAGCTTCTGTTCTCTCTTCCTTATCTGTACCATGGTCATACAATCCTTCTTTTCATAGGCTGGGTTAGAAGCAGAACATAATAAAAGCTGAGCTGGGCTCAATGGCACAGGCCTGTAATCTCTGAGGCAGGAGGATCACAAGTTCAAATCCAGATTCAACAAAAAGTGAGGCACTAAACAACTCAGTGAGACTCAGATTCTAAATAAAATACCAAAGAGGGCTTTGGGATGTGGCTCAGTGGTTGAGTGCCCCTGAGTTCAATCCCTGGTACAAAAAAAAAAAAAAAAAAAGACTGAGGTGTTTGGGAACAAAGCAATTCATGAATGAAACATTCCCCAGGAAACATGAGTTTATGATCATAATCTTTCAGCTCTCAATGTTTGTGAAATTAAATATCAGAGCCAAAAAAGGGGAAAAAATTTGAGGGCATGTTTTCTCAATTCATTCCAAAGAAAGCAAAAGTTTAGGGTTCAAGATGATTATGATGTAATATTACATCATACAGCAATATATAAGTAAAATCAAATTATTTTGACAGATAATTCTCACATGAAGCACTGAACAGACATCTGGGACACTGGGTCACAGGAAAGGTGATTTTAAACTAAACTAGATAACTTATGGTTTTAATTATCATTTACTTTTATTAAATGAAGATGATGATTTTTCCTCTCTTCTGACAATAAGTCTAAAAATTAATTTAAAATGTAGTAAAAATATTTCCCACACTTCCAAAGGAAGATTTTATTATGAATGTAAGGAAAAGTCATTATGTTAGTCTTATAAAATTAATCTGTTACAGAAAGGAAATCAGTGATATAATCAGATTTCAGACCACATATCATATGAAGAGTTGTTTCTAAGTAAAAGCAATGTCAAAGAATTAAAAATATATCATCAGTCATTTGGATTATTGACCTATTAAGACCCTTTTCCCAAAACAAGTTAATTTTCAAGAAGTGAATTATTATTTTTGATCAAGGAAATAATTATGCTCTCCAACATTTTTATTGTTTTTTGGATGGTCAGATATAACTAACATGGAGTAAAGTTGTTCAGGAGATTAAAATCTGGGGAAATAGTCTATAGAGATTTAAATGAGTCAAGTTATTTTTGGTTGTGCCATGATTTCCTCTGTTGACGACTTAAGACTTAAAAGGATTACTCAGATTTAGCTTAGTGTTTTACATACTATACATACATGGAATGAAACCCATTTCAATTAGGATTCCATTCTTGTGATTGTACATGATGTGGAGTTACACTGGTTGTGTATTCATATGTGAGCATAGGCAAGTTATGTCTGATTCCTTCTACTGTCTTTCCTAGTCTCATTAACATTTTTAAACTTGAAAAGGTCTTCCCACACAACACCTTTCTCTGTTAAATTTTGTGACTGTTTAATCTGTTTAATCTTATTTCAAACTCTTATTTAAAAAAGGAAAATTTTAAGTATGGAGTGTTGATGATATTTCATGAAGAACGTGACTCTAATCAGAAGTGTTAAGAAAACTAAGAATAGAAATCAGTTTTTCTTGTCTCAATTACTCATGACGTTAAGGAGTTACCTTTGAGTTTTCTCTAAGCTTCTGATTATATTCCCGTGTTATGTAATTGTTGAAATATAGTGCTTCTCAGGAAAACCACATTTTGCTTCAAAAGTAGCATTTTCTAAAATTTCCATATTTGTTCCTTTTCTGTTTTCTGATTTTTCAAAAAAAATTAGGAAAATTTTTGAATTGCCCTTTTATCTCTAGATGCAAACAGCACTTTTTAAGTCACATGTTAACATTTGCACAGCACAGAGGGAAGATCTGATTACCATGAGCCATTCCTTCATTCAGCAAATGCTGACTGAATATTTAATAGGGTGACCTGTTTGCTGAATGCCTTCAATGTCTCAGCTGCCATTCTAAAGAAAGCTGAGTTTTCCTTGCAACTTTTGTTCTGCTCAAGCAACCCCTACCTTTTTTCCTTCTTGCTACTGGCCGCTCTCTGGATCTCCCTCTACCTAAACTGGCCAGTTCACAAGGCACATCAAATAACACAAGACTATTCATTAAGAGTAACTAAGTGGTAATAAAATTTTCTTAACCATAATGCTATGCTTATATAAGTTTTCAGATCTAGATATTGAGAGGCAAGTTCTTTTAAAAGTTGCTTATCCCCATAGAATAAAATTCGTAGTATTTACTCAAGGCAATAGCATATCCTACCGATTAAGTGTACTGATTTCAGAAAGCGCTGAAACTTCGCTAGATGACACAATTAGCACAAGAATAGCTAAAATCATTGTTATCTAATCTCCTTTCCTTTGTTTACTTTAGCACAGAGAACTGAAATGATTGGGTGTGAAGACATCTTGATAACTTACAAAAAGTCAGCTCATTTTGAAGCATCCAAGTGTGAAGTTCCTAGTTTTTTTTTTTTTAATAGTGTAAAGTGTAGGCAGTTGGTATAAAGTATTAAGATGTTGAATGAAAATGACCCAGTGAGGGATCAACAGTGGAGGGTGAGTCCTTATACTCAAAGGCTTAAGCACATTTCTATCAATTGGGTTGCTGCCTCTACAGTGGTCACCTCTTTGGAAGACTAATGTCCCCAAGAAACTAGCTGTCCTCAGGAGGAAGTAGGTACAAGGGTTTCTTTTTGGAGGTCAGAATGGACATTTTTACTAATTTCCTCCAATGTGGCCAAAATGTTGCAATTTTTTTTTTTTTTTCACTTAAAAATCTAACCATTCTTCAGGTCATTTCCTGATAGTACTCTGATATTCCCTTCTTGGAATGTCATTGTTTTTAGTTTGAAGCCCATTTTTGCTCAAGTGTGTTGGATTCCTTAGGGCTGATCTTTATAGCTTTATGAGTCTCTAAAGAATGCCAGATTGAGAGTAGAACATCAGAAGATTTGAAACCTGAGTGGCTTATGTGGCTTTGTCCTCAAATTCAGCCATTACAGTAAACATTTATTAGGAAAATGAATCAATGTGCATTGAAGTCATCTTGATAATCAAGTCAACTCACTTTTTAGCAACCACGTGTTACTTTTTAAACTTATTTAATGGTGTATAGAATTATATCCTACTCAAAGGAGAGGATACGATTTATTACAGGAAAGTATTTTTGATGCTTGCCAATTATTGAAAAAACATCTTAAGAAAAGATAAAAGAACTAAATGTCTAAGTTGAATAAAAACACCCAAATTTGAAAATGGAAACAACAGCATAAATGGACAAAAAAGAAAAAAAATCATTGAAATTTTCAAGATTCTTTATTAAATTTTTCTAAATTGCAACAAGGGTATAAAAATATTTGGAAGTTTAATGAGAATATTACTAAGGTATTTTTTTGTTTTTTGAAACAAGAGTATTTTCCTTGAATTAGACTCAGGAAAAGTGACAGTTTTCTGTAATTTTGTTCAAATAATGATTTTCCAAAGCACAAAATTAATGCTGAAACTCTGTATAGAAAACTTGTATAGGGAAGAGAAAAACACAGCTGTTTTGGCCAAAATGCCTAGCTAGTAAATAGTACATTTATGTATTGAGGACTAGGATACAGTAAAGTGTGATATAAATCTATGTATATATGTCATGCTATTAAACCTTCAAATAAACACCTGTCATAGTTGGTTCCCTGTCATTCATCCAACTAATACCATTTTAATTGAGCTTACATTAGCATGAGTTATTTGCCAATATTTAGATATGTAAACATTTTCTTAAAGATAAATGTACATGTCTTAACTTTTTCAGAAATGATGCAAAGATATTTTGAAAACCTTAGAATAATTTTGAAGAGTAATAGTTTAGAATTTAATAGGCCTATATATAATTAAATCATTTATTTGAGGGCCTTTTAGAAAATTATCTAATATGATCATTTATTTGCAACTCTTCATTGTAAAATGTAAGTGCCAACCATTTCATTACACTATCAAATACAATCATATGTAATTTAGACCTTCAAAATATTATAAATCTCTTAAAATATAAAATAGTGAAAATGATAGATATATTATGCAATCGTATTTCCTAAGATCTAATTACTATATGTGATTTAAAATAATAGTTTAAATGGAGTTAGTTATTAAGATGAATTTCAATTTTCAATTTTAGCTTTAGCTATTATTTAATAAAACATGCTATATATTAAAACCAACTAGAAGTTAGCCAAAATAAATCTTTAGAAGATAGCATATTAATTAAGAACTGCTATTTATCTTATTTTATTAGAAAACTCAATGGTGTTATAATAATGTGAAAATGTCTAGAATATGAATTTAAGTTATTTCCTAAATATTTTGCTTTCTGATTCTAAACATCTGGATATTTTAAATTTCTTAGTGTTTGTTATTTTTTGTACAAAAATTCATACAGTAATAATACGACTTTTACTTTTGACACAGATATATGAGAGAAAGGGATTAGATGCTTAATAAAATTCCTGATATGTATCTTTGATGATAGCATTGTGGTAATTTTTCCATAAAATAGCTATTAAAATTAGGCTTATTAAAAATAACAATTCTGCTAAGAATTTTATCTCACCTGGGAACGCAAGTTGTAGGAAAGATAAGGTAACTAGCAATTTACCTTTCAGAGGAATTTAGAAAAATAAAAATAAATTCTGCTATTGTTGACTTTATTTCAACTGTCCAGTCTCTTTCCTGTTTGCAATCTTTACTTTTTTTCTGACCTCAGTATGATAAACAATTCTGTAAATATATTATACAACAATCAACTACTTGTTATCAAGTCAACGTAGGTTGTAAATAGTCTGAATTTATAACAAATTTCAAATAGGGATACTTACTATCCTTACTTTCCCCTGAAAATTAATTTAATGGCTGTAGATAGATAGAAAAAAAGACTTATCTCTATATTAAAACTTTCCAGTTGTTTTGTTTAAAAAATATGTGTTGCAAAATTTTCCCTTAGAAAAAATTCTGATCTATCATAAAACACTTTCAGCTTTTATGCTACAGTGTGATCCTGAAGCCACACTTTCCTGTCTGGGAAGTTAAAGTCTCATTGTTGTTTTTTCTAAAGGTTTTGGGTTTCTCTGATGAAAGGCAGAATTAGGACTTACGTTTTGAGGTCAAGTCTATACAGTAACTAGTAAAGAAATAGTGAAGTCTGATACAATGCCTGAATGCCACTGGTAACCAGACACTGGACAAAGTACTTCAGAATTAGAGGTCAGCCAAACATTGGAAGCCTGTGATCAGAGACTAATGCAATATCGTGCAGTAGAAAGAACTGTAGGCATAAAATTCATATGAAGCTGAAGGTGTGAAAACAGCATGGGGAGACATCCTTGCTGGATTTTGAAGGAAGAATGAAAGACAGCTGGTGTTGAGGGGCAAGATTTAAGGGAAAAGTCTGAAACAGGTTGTCTCATTTGGAAGTGTTTGATAGAGCATATTCAGAAAATTACAAAATATTTGATATTTCCAACAGAGGAGTTGGAAAGTGGCAAAAAACAAGTGTCCAAAATTATACAAAAACCAAGGTGCAAAGTCTTGAAAGATGAGGATTATGTCTTTGAATTTGGTTCCTAATGTTGAATAAACAACTGGGCAGAAATGACACAGAATGCTCATCTTTCATAGCTGTCTCCTTAAAGGGTTAGTAATGCAGGGAGAAACCAGCACAGGTATAAAGTTTATGTGTCCGTCTTTCTGTGCGGCTCTTGTCCCATTCTGAGCCACTTCAAAGGCAATAGTTACAGCCCTCAGGTGTGTTTTGGGAATTTCCACACCTTGTCCTTCTAAAAGTTCCCCCCAAGATAGACGAATAAGGAATCATTTTCTTGCCTCCAGTCATTTCACTGTTAATTCTCGGAATTCTTTCAGAGGTTCCGAGGGAATTTGGTTGGAAAGAGACTTTTTCTGCTGTTCATTCTACTCTGATAGAATCATTTACTTGGCTGAAATTTTTATTCATAGAATTAGACTCAGAGCTAGGGCTGTTCATTTAGTTTTTCCTTTTAAAGTTAAACATAAGTGAAACACAATGTCATCACCTCACCATCTCTTCCCATATGGTGTCACATTCACATGGAATTACTTTTATGTATTCTCATCGTTAAATTTGGCCATTCTTCTCTGCACTGAGATTCTTAGTCTGTATCTTTGTATCTTGAATACTGGTGACGTTTAGGACAAAAGTTTGAAAAAAAAATTCTCCTTATGCTTTTCAATTCTCTTATCTGAAGGTATTTTAACAATCGCTCTATCTGTACAACAGGTGATTCATGCTCACGTGTATCAATGAAAATATACTGAAAAGTATAAGGAGACTCCTCATGCCATCTATGTTTAGGGAGAAAAAGGTAGCAAATAAAAATGTATTTACCTGAAGTCATCTCACCTACTATGTATAAATTTCACTGTAAATTTCTACCTTCAGTAGATAATAGATTTTATTTTGAGTTTTCAAACGTATGTTTTTTCATTAAATATTTTCAAGAGCATTATAAACTATCTGGCCCTTCTGGTAGACCAACAACAGAATTGACTCAGGTAAAGCTGAAATGTGGCTGAAACAGAATTTAAAATCATTCCGTGGTCATTTCCTCACCAGGGATTTTGATTGGACTAACCACTTTAAAATCCACAGTAACAGCTTTGTTCCTAAGAGACTATAAATCAAAGAAATACTCACTAAGGGGCAATTCCTAGTGCAATTCAAAGTCTGTGCTATTATCTCAGAGCAACTGACAGCAAACATCCGCTACAATTACTGGTGTACATTTGTATGAGGTGTGTGGTGTTTTTGGTTTCACTCTTCTCTGAAACCTATCTGCTTGTGAGAAAAATTGTGCAATAAAAGAAGTTTTACCGCCACATACTATAGCTGGGATTGAGCTCAATGCAGAGACTCCACTTCCTTTCTTTCCCTGGATTCTGAGCCGGGGGAGCACAATGGGGGTGTTGTGCTCCAGGCCAGCCTGGCATGCATGATACTCAGAAAGGAGGTGTGAGCAGCTTCCAGTACCTACACTGTTTGCTCTACAACTGCCCCGAACAAAACCAAACAGCACACCGAGACACTCGATCCAGAATAAGCAAGTACAAAATCCACTGACTATAATGACCTACATAGGGAATGGCATTCCTTAATTTAAAGGTATACACAGGTGTGTTAAGAGTTGCACAAATCAGTTACGAGGCTTAAAAATAAATGCTTCACAATTTACACACTGCTGGTTTTCCATGTGGTTCTTACAGTATGTCAAAGTGTAGGTCATAAAAGAATCCATTGTTACTAGGAGAGAAAGATTGTTGGCTATAAAAACTGTCCACAGTGACAAGCCCCATCATAGTTTGTTAAAAACAGTAAATATTTATTTTTGACCCAAAGGTATATTGTTAATATTTTTTTATCACACAATTTCCAGAACTTAAATTCTTTATATCTCTGACACTATAGTGTGAAAGTGTGTCTAAGTGTATCTGTATATATTTTTGTGTTTCCTCGGTAAATTCAGATTATACAATCAATGTAAATTTTTCTGATTAAGTTTCATTCCAAGTTATTTTAATGCTGTGCTTTCAAAAGGGGGAAACTGAAAAAGCTTACCTCTGTCAGCCAAGTGGGATGTCTGAAACCCCCTTCTCCTCCTCGGCCTCAGCGTGCAAGCAGATGCTCTGTGAGCCAACAATCTGTTAACAGGAAGCAGGTAAACCCGAGAGCGTCCGCCTGCGTTACAGTCCAATGCCCATCCGAGCACACACCTGCTTTTTCAGACCTGCCGCTCATATGCAACAGCCACGCACAGGACCCGTGTTAGCAGAGGGCAACACCCTCCTTTTGGATCACTAGTTTCCAGGATAAGCAGCTAGGGAGCTGCTGAGATAATATTGCAGGCAAGGCTTGCCTTCCCAAGACAAAACCCTTTCCTGCTGCCTGATAGCAGATATGCAGCATTATCATTCTGCATTCCACTTTCTCCAATCAGCTAATTGCAACAGCGGTCAACAGCCTGTGGAAAGAGCAGCTTGTAGGCATGCATGGCTGTGATAATTGTATACTAATATACACATTACTTCTCTTTTCTCTGGGTAGATTTTTAAAAAATGCTTCTTCCAGAGTAAAGCTCAGCAGAATATGCCACCCTGTTTTCCATAAGTAAAATGGCTGGTCCTCTCAGCACTGCTGCAGACAGCTCATTGGGTTCCACTGGCTTTTCGTAGCCATAGCAACAACCAACAGACAGACTTAGACAGCAAGCATGGCTGATCATGTGCAGCCCGACACAGCTTGTTAATTTCTTTTCATCAAACTCATCATTTTTGAGGAGGGTAGCTTCTGTTATCTTTCTAAATATTTCACCAATAATACAAGTGTGCTGATTTTTTTGGCTTTCCCAAGAAACTTTTGTTACATGAGTGGCGGCTCCATGTGAGATCCAGGAAGTGAAGCCCTATTCGTGTCTATCCAGGTTAATAATATGCAAATCACTGGAGAGACACTAATTGGGTACCATTGTAAAAACAGGTTCTACCTTCCAGTCACATGAAGGAGAATGGTAAATAGAGATGATTGTGCTTTTTCTGTTTTTAAATGATAATTTTGTTACCGCTTGACTGAAACAAAGCCCTACAAATTGTTATGTAGGATCAAAATTATAACCCAATCAACTAGAATATTTCAATAGGATTTTGAAATATACATTTATTTATGAATTACATTTATCTAATTGCTTTAACATAATATATAATTTAAGATAGATTTTTTTAAAAAAAATTCCTATTGTTTCTGCTATAGAAAAAGATTCTTTAATTATAATCATTTGTAATTTTGAAGTATTTATAAAATCCAAACCAAATGAAAAAAAAAAATCCTCTGACTTTAAACATTACTTCCAAGGCAGAAATAGTTTTACTCCTCAGTAAAAAAGTTACGCTTCCTTAACATTTGACCTCCTCAAGGAATCTCCCATGATTAATACCATTAACAATTTAAAACTGCAAAATCCCCAGTCTTCTCTTTAAATATTGTCACCAGTCATATTCTATTTGACATATTTCCAAAAGTACTGTCCCATTTAGTTTTTCCCTAGCAATCTGTTTGAAATAGTGTATTAATACTTTAGACATAAATATAGATTATTTTGCTAGTAGCCATTGATTTATATTTTTTTAGGTATTGTGTTTCCCTACCCAAATTAACATTCTGTCCTCAGTATGTGTAGGAACCCTGTGGATGCAGATTTGGGGATCCTCTATCTCTGCTCCTTGTCCATACAGTTTCACATTGTGCAGGTTTGAGCCAACTCAGGCTCTGCAGGTCCAAGGAAGAGCAAAGAGAGTGGATGATTCTTGCCTGGAAGGTAGGGTCCTCACCACTCTTCTTTTCTTAAGCCTGCCTACCTTTTCTCACTGATGTTAACTTCCCTTTAGTTATTGAGTTTGCTGGTGCTGAAAGTGCCCCTACCTTCACCTTCAGCTTATAGTCTACTCTTCACTTCTCAGGTTTCAGAATCTTAAATTACCTCCTATTTCATGCTTCCTTGCCTTGCAGATGTTTTTGCTACCTGAAAGGTTCTCTGTCCAACTCCACCCCAGCACCTTTTACCTCCATTCCAAACTGGCTCACTCTTTATCCTTCGACACCTTGCTCAAATAGACCACCTGGCCAGTGACACTCCCAGGTGGAGTTCACAGCACCCACCTCTGTGCTGCTTCCACTGTACCTGGAGTGTCTGACTCTCCTATTACAGTACTTGTCATGCCTGTTGACCGATTAGCAGGTGGTTTTTTTGTTTTTTGGTTTTTGTTTTTAATATCTGACTCCCAGACTGTTCTGTCAACGGCCTGAAAACCAGTATGGTTCATGTCCTATTTGTCTTCCATGCTTGGAATATACTCATTGCCCAAATACTCTCTTTCTTTTTCTTTTCCATTTCTTTTATTTTCTTTCTTTTGAGATGGGGAATCTCACTATGTTATTGAGACTAACCTCCAACTCCTGGACTCAAATAATCCCCATGCCTCTGCCTCCACAGTAGCTGGGACGACAGGCACAGGCACACACGACCGTGCCCAGCTTTCTCCATGAGATTTGAGGGAGTATTTACTATATGGTATGAATAGGTACTGAGTGACTGGGTAGTGTGAAGTCTGTTTTAACTGATTTTTTTCAATATCACATATTTATTTGCTCAATTATTATCCTTTCAGAAACACTGGAGTTATTTTGTTCAAATGTTGGCATGTTACAAAAAGATATTAAAAAAAACCCAAAAACACCCATGAGGTCATTTTGTATTTTAGAGTGGCTTTCATTACATTGTATGTCTGAAAACATCTTTATTCTACTGACATTCTTGATTACTTGGCTAGGTATGAGAGTCCCTGAAGTGAATTTCCTTTGGAATTCTGAAAGCCTTCTTCCTTTTCTTGTAGCTCTGGGTCCACTCTACCCTCAGCTCCTTTTTCCTCCAAAGAAGAGAGCTGGAAACTACTCAAGCTGCATAGGGCTGGCAACTAGGGAACTGGTACAAACTGAGACAAGCACTTTTCCTCTGAGGTCCCACGGCATCGCTGACCGTTGTGTCAATTGTGTCCCTTGGTAACCACAGGCAGTTGGTTCCAGGAACCCCATCACAGGACACCCAAAGTCCCAGATGCTGAAATTCCTTACATGAAACAGGTTAGTGTTTGCATATAACCGACGGCACGTCTCCCTGTTTATTTTAAATCTCTAAATTACGTTTAGTACGTGATTCAAGGTAGATGCTATGTAAACAGTTGTTATACAGTATTGTTTAGAACATAATGAAAGGAAAAATGTCTGTACACGGGGCAGTCATAATTTTTGTTTTTGAATAGTCAGTCTGTGGTTGGTTGAGTTTGCGGATGCTGAGACAGCAGATGCAGCATTCTGGTGGTCCATGCAGACACAGCTTGGTCCTTCCAATGCTCTCACCTGCTGGGAGCCCCGCCCCTCCCAACTCCATCTACCTGGCCCAGTGGGGTCATCCTGGCCCTCTGGCTGGATCTACCTAAATTTTCTTCCTTCTTCCCTAAGTGTTCATTTAAAATTTTCTAAATACAGATACCAAGACAAATCTGACTTGGCCAGCTCTATTGTGATTCAGATGAGATGTCTCAAAGCCACCAGCAGCTATTTCACCTGGCCACCCTATGCCTTAGTCTAGTCAGCTATGGCAGGGATGTTTGGCATCTACTTATCCAATTTCTGCCAATATAATAGCTGCGGATAACAGCTTATTGCAATTTTAATTTGCATTTTTTCTAATTACTGACAAAATTGATTATCTCTTCACTTTTGATGGTCTTCTGGTTTATCTTTTCTGTAAATTTCCTATCCATAGCTTTAGCCTGTTTTCTCTATTGGAATGCTATTTTAGTGTGTAATTTTAAATAACAGTACTCTCACAATTTTTATACAGTTAAGTGTAATTAAATTTGTCTCATAAGTAAATTTAAACATCCATTGATATATGAAGGGAGCCTTATAATTCTTAATTGCTGATTGGTTTGGTTTTTGTTATGAAATAAAATGTAGAATGTGGGTGAAAATCTCTATTCACAAATCATTTTCAGTATGAAAGTGCATACAATCACATCACAATATGTTTTTCTAAAACAAATACAGTATTTGTTTACAAAGGATTTCAAATAAAATACTATAATAATGGAATATCTAATATCTATCTTCTATTTTAAGCATTTAATTATACCACACACACCAGCCTGTCTGTATCTATGTACATTTATCCATCTACCTCCCCTCTCCCCTGCCTATCATCGGTGTACCAAGGGCAAGCCCAAATGTGCAATGTACAAACACCTGGAAAATCTTAGGTGGTGGACATTTACAGCTGATTTTGCTATTCGTTCCACTTTTCTGCAAGATTGGAGTTTTTTTGTTTTCAAGATAAAAAGTTTTAAACAACTGAAATAAAAGGAGAATAAAATATAGTGTTTAGAACAGAGAACGATTTCATGCTAAGTTCATTGTTGGGGATATAACTGTTTATTACGGTTAAAGGTAAAGAAGTTGACACGTTGTCAAGTGACTAAGGGGACAATTATTATAGTGATTATTGTAATGAAGAGACTTGGTAGAGAGTACTGGAAATATTTTGCAGTTTGTTCAAAGATGTTTGCCATTTCCCTAAATGTACTGTTTCCCCACATCCTGATCGTCAGCCATCTATTCTCTGCTTCCCATGGTGCCATCTTTCTTAGTGTGGTTCCTTCACTGCTGTAGACATTCATGATCACAGTTGCTTAAATCAACAAGTTCTTCACTCTTGCCTGTTCCTACCTCCACAGCTAGGTTCACCAAAGGATATGATCTCTGATACAAAAAACAAAGAAACCCCTTAAGACTTAGAGAGTAGAATTTGAGCACTGAGTATTTAATGGGGCAGCCTGGACTCTTTTTATCAAACTTCGACTGAACTTTCTAGTTCCTAACAACAAATAAAATAGAACATCCCAAACCTTTCCAAGAGGTCTATCCAGTTATTTTCACAATGACACGAATGTGCTGTTAAGTGGGACCACAGCAGGAAGTGTGATAACTACCTTGGATGGCTTTAGGAAGAGGATTGGAGTCTCTCAGTAAAGCAAATTGGATTTATTTCTAAGAGTCCAACCTCTAAGAACTGTAGGCTGGGAAGCAGACTGACCCACAGGCTGTTAATCACAAGCCTCACATCCTCGGAGGAAGTCTGATCCTGATTAGCATCCAGAATGACCTTGATAAATCAGAGAAACCCCAAACCAAAACAAATCCGGCATACTGCAGGCTTTCTGGACGTTCACTTATTGAACAAATTAAAAATGAGAAAATGATTACAAGAAAGCAAAAGCCTTCCAGAGGGCAAATGATAAGAATGTACATTTTAGCAATATAAAACTATTTTTAAAAACTGGATATAAAGTAATGCCTATTAATACAAAACTACCAGATGTGTACCACAGAAGAAAATTCTTACTTACCAGAACCCCTAGAAGCCTCTATCTCCTCTAGATTAAGGCAAATAGGGAAAAGATGGCAAGAACTATAGAAAGGAGCTTTAGCCAGGCCTAAATCTGGACAGCCTGCTGGTTCTCTCTCTCTCTCTCTCTCTCTCTCTCTCTCTCTCTTTCTTTCTTTCTTTCTTTCTTTCTTTCTTTTTTTTTTTTTTTTTTGCACTGGGGATTGAATTTAGGAGAGCTTTTACAGTGATCTACATCCCTAGTCCTTTTTATATTTTAGTTTGAGACAAGGTCTCTCTAAGTTAAGTTAACTAGTGATCCTCCTCCCTCAGCCTCCCCAGGACCTAGGATTACAGGCATGTACCACCACACCCAGCTGGACAACCTGTTCTTGACAGGCCAATAATAACAATGTTGTTCCAAATACTTCAGGTTTATCAAGCTCTGGGTTTGCAAATGACTATGATTGCCATAGCTTAAAGAATTGCTTTTTCTTAACATATGCATTTATTTGTGTCAGAACCAGGTAGAGAAAAACCTGGGCTTATCCAATAACCACAAAAACTAACCTCCTATTAAACCCACCTACCCACCCACCTCCACCCCTGAGAGCTAACCTCAAAGCGAGTACATTTTGCTCTCCCCAGCCAAAGAAAAGCAGTGTTAAGTTTGTCTTAAGGCCCCAGTGAGAGAGATTTGGCAAGCAATGTAGCAAAGACTGCACTCGCTCCCAAGGCATATGATTGTTTGTGGTTCATAATGATAAGCTTGCAAGGGGAAGAGGAGGCTGGTTGCTTTCTGTCTCCTGCGAGGAGCCCGGCTTTGTTCTCGGGAGGCCCCCAGAGCAAATGAACAGGTTGTATCTCCAGTGACCTTTTCCACTTAGCATTGTGTCCTGTGGAAACAGTGACTCCCAGGTACTTCCAGGCAGTGTGCCACCATACTCAAGCCCAGCACAGGCTCTGGGCTCTGCCGTCACAGCATTGTTGAATTAGTAACGAAACACATCAGTCTCAGCAAACAAAGCCTGGCAAGAAGCATTTTAAAACAAATGCTTCTGGTTTCACCTGAACCACTGAAACAAATTAGGAGGCACAGGGTGAAACCTGGCAGCTTTTGTAACCGAGGAGGGCAAATGACAAAGCTCTCAGCAGCCAGATGAACAAATCCCAGAGCAGTGAAAATGAGAGGGGTCACCTTTTGCACTATAGAAACCTTTCTGAGGTGCTCAATGAGATTCATTCATCAAAGTAATCAAATGGGGCCTGTTAGGATTTGGATATAAAGAGTGCCCCCAAAACTCCCGTTAATGCAGGAATATTCAAAGGTGAAACGATTAATTAAGAGTTTAAACTAATCCCTCCATTCTAGTTTAAATGGACTGACTGGGTGGTAACTGTATGCAGGTGGGGTTGTGACCTCACTTTGTCCCAAAGCAATGGAGACATTCATCAATGGGTTAACACTTTGAAACCATGAGCCCCAAATAAGCTTTCCCTCCTCTAAGTTGTTCTTGTCAGATAATTTGGTCACAATGACGCAAAAGCTGACTAAAACAGGGCCTGAGTAATATAAAACATGGTACACATTTTAGAATCCAGGAGTCCAATACCAAAAAAAAAAAAAAAAAAAAAAAAAAAACCAACAAAAAGCAAAAATAATAGTTGAAAAATGAAAACCCCCCAAAAAAACCACACTGGAAATAGTACATGCCCAGTTAATGTCTTACCAGTGAGAGTGTGCACACCTAGAAAAAAATAAATTATGTGCCCTTGCAGAATATTGCATGGGAGTTCCATTTTATTGAGTTAAAACTATAATCCAGAGCTGGGCTCAGTGGTGCACGCCTGTTATCCCAGTGGCTCTGGAGACTGAGGCAGGAGGATCGCAAGTTCAAAGCCAGCCTCAGCAATGGCAAGGTGCTTAGAAACTCAGTGAGACCTGTCTCTTAAAATACAAAATAGGGCTGGGATGTGGCTTAGTGGTCAAGCGCGCCTGAGTACAATCCCTGGTTCCCCCCACATCCCCCAAAAAGAACTGTAATCCAGAATGGTAGTGCTTTTGCCAAAGTCTATCCAAATCAGAATTCATTTCCTACACTTTCAACAGGAAGACTTTGATACACTAACTACAGGATAGTTACTTTGAACTGGTCACAGGGAAGGATGTTCTTTTTTTGGTCATCTACTACAGCAAAGGAAAAAAGATTCATTTGGAACCACTCCTTAGGGGTTTGAAGCAGCATGAAAAATCATTTCACAACTACCTTTACTATAGGCATAAGGATGGATTAAAAAAAAAAAGTTCTTCTAAGAGCTGATACCTAAGCTACACCTTAATATGGAGGCATTAATGAGAGAAAGACATAGGAGGGAGTTAACAAACCAGATAAGTAATACGAGTCCCGTCTAAGATATGTGATCTCTTGATACATTTTACTCTCACACATTAGATGACATAAATATAAACCCTGAAGTAAGATAACCTATGAGAAATTTTAAACTCATCAGTTGTTAACACCTGAGAAATAGTCTTCTTATATAATTAGGAGAGAAAAACCCAAACTGGAGTGCTTATATAGAAAAAGATATATATTTTTCTCTCTTAAAAAAAATAAAAGATAAGCTAGTAGAAATTTTGCTGCATGGTTATTAGGACCCAGCTCCTCTCTTTAGAACACCATTTTTCTCCTCAAGGAATCCTCTTGATCCAGAATGGCTACTTCTGTTTTTGCCATCACAATCATACTCCAGTCAAGAAGATGGGAAGAAGGAAGGAAGAACAAAAGGCACATTTTCCACGTGAGTGGCTTTGTCCCCTGACTCTGTGTTAGGGCTTGAATAGAGGGCCAGGGCCTATATATGGTAGGCAAGCACTTAATTATTGAGTTACAGTCCCACGTTGGCCTCTTACAGAGTTTTACTATAGGTTTGATTCAGCACTTCTGATATCTCATTGCCCACCCCTAATTACAAGTCAAGCTCAAACATACAATCCTTTACCTGGGCACGATAAGATAGTAATCTGTCATTAAGGAAGAAATGGAGAATGGCTATGGACCGGCAACAAGCTGCCTCTGCCAGATAATGTCAGCCATGGACCCAAAGATGGTCTTACCTTGTTTTGGGGCCACCATTAGGGAGCCGATCCACTTGTCAGGGATTCAGTCACGTCGATAGCCTGCTTTCTAGTTTTGCAGAGAAGCTCCCTGAACCTACGTTCTAAGATGTTGCCGACCTGGCCAGGTGTAAATAGAACTAGGGTGAGCAGGGCTGATTTGACAGGTGGAGGAAATACCCTTCATTTGCAAGAAAGTGAAGTATTGTCCTTGCCTTTTGTCAGCGGTGTCCTTGCCTTTGAGCACTGTGGTTATCTTCACTGTGTGGCCTTAAACAGGCCTAGCCTTATTCTGGTTTCATATCAATCTCAGAATTTATTTTTTCTTTCATTTATTAGACTAACAATGAATATGGATTCTACTATTCTGTAAGTTGTTTAGCTGTGTGACCTTGCACAAACGACTTAACCCCTTTGAGTCTCAATTTCCTCGTTATGAAAGGGGATGACATTTACCTCAGTCATCATGGCAATTAAACAGATTTATTTATACAAATTACATAAAATGATATCAGGTATGATTTTATGTTTCCATTTCTTACGTTTCTGGCACCACTATAATGGACTTTCTAATAAAGTTGTAAAGATCAGATGGACACCCGAGTCAAAAAGAAATGCAATTTCATGTACCCATTAAAATGAGGGTATAACTTTACTTGGGCAAAGGAGAGGGAGAAGAGAGGAGGGAGCATGGGGCCAGGAAAGATGGTGGAATGCGATGGACATTATTACCCTAGGTCCATGTGTGACTGCACATATGGTGCGACGCTACATCGTGTACAATCAGAGAAATGAAAAGTTGTGCTGCAATTGTGTACAATGAATCCAAAAGCATTCTGCTGTCATATATACCTAATTAAAATAAGTAAATTAATTTATTTTAAAAGCTGAAAAAAAAATGGAAAGTATAGATCAAAGAAGAAATCAGTACTGGTACTGGAGGCTTTGAACTTCTGTCTTCTGTCCTCCTCCTGGCTAATGCTGTCCCCATCCTCCAATGTAAATTAGTGCTAATTGCTTATTCTCTCTCACAGTTCTGGCTCCTATAATCCTTTCGTGAAAAATGGTGGAGAGCTTTGTGGACCACAATGCCAAAGAGATGCTGGGGGCAAAGCCAGCCTTTGGTGGAGGTGGTGAAGGGTCACTTCAGAAACATGAGGAAGACACACACACCTTGGGGAGTGGGAAAAGAGCCTAAGGAGGACTTTCAGACATTGAGTGTCCCTTGAAGGAAAGAGTCACTTTTAAACTTTCATAACTGAATTTTGAGACAAGGTCCTAGGTGGCCCAGTTAGAATCAGATCACACACATTGTATAGTTATATCTACTTGTGTGCTTATTTATTGAAGCTCTGTCTGTCCTGCTACACTATCAACTTCATGACAGCAGGAATCGTTTCTGTTTTTTCTTCGCCCAGTTTCCGGTGCTTAGCACAGAGCCTGGCCTGTAGACACGGAAACTGTGAACGAACCAATGAGTGGGCAGGGAAATCCCAGGTGAATTGCATCGACCCCCACGGCTGGCACTTCATCCAATGCAACAGACGTTTCTTTCATCTGTTCTACCTGCTCTGAACTGTGCCAGGCATCAGATTACTAAATTACCCCTCACATTCTGAGTGGGTGAAAATACACATCAACAAATGGTGATGTTAATGTGATTTCTTCAGCATCATTATACTCAGGAAGAAATGGGAGCACAGGGAAAAATGACTAGTCCCTGATTTTCATGGCTGTGACCTAGCAGTGTCCAGTAGACAAAGAGGATGTCGCTAATTGGAGAAGGCAGGGATGGGATTTCTGAACTGGGTGGCCCATGTGACAGCAGAAACAGCTAGCCCCCAGGAAGCTAAATGTGGCTGAAGTTTGGGCTGAGGCAGGAGACAAGATGAGATTAGTAGATGTGTGAGTGCTTATGAAACACCTCGACATGCATGTGATGGATTTTAGACTCTCTCTCTCCAGAAATGGGAAGCCAACACAGGATTTTTAAAAGAACCAAGACGTGACCATATGTGTAGGGTAGACAGCTCTGGAACACATCTACTTAGGTAATATATTTCAATGGAACAATTTACAGGGCTTTATGTTTTGGCTGCTTCTATTTCTTGTTACTGTTATCAGACATTCACTGAATACCTTCTCTATGTAAGGTACTTATAGCAGGTGCCAAAAGAGTTTCCAACAAAATGAAGGGACCATAACTTATAAGACATATCAATATTTCATGTTCCACTATAAAGAAAAAAAACTGTTGCCAATGAAATTTGTAACACGATGTTCTTTTGTGCCTTACAATTTTTATTACAATTTGTTGGAAGAGTTCTTTCAAATGTATTTAGATTAAACTTCATCATCTATCACTCTGTGCATACAAAAAGAGAATAGTTGTGGGAGAAGTTGGTTAAGATAGTCCTCAAATTCTTCACATAGCAGTTTTCAACTCTTCTGAATGACATTTATACTCAGGTCTTAGATATTCATATCACCACCCTCCCAAATAAAACCTGCACAATATCATCCTCTATCTTGTGCTTTGCAGAGTTGGATGTATATCAGTATCACCAGGAAAAGTGGTAAAAATAGAGGCCCAGGCTACACTTCATTTCAATAAGTCTGGGTCTCTGTATTCTCTGTTGGTATTCTAGAACATTCCAAGACCACCAACATTGAGAAACAAGGGAGAGTTGTTGGCACAGAAGCATTTTGTGAGTACATGGCTTCTGTGTTCAGTACTTCCTTGCGGTGAGCTTTCTCTGACAAGCACATGACAAGTGACAAGTGACTGGGTTACATGTAAATTCCTTTCATTTTTGGATAATCATATATTCTTCAATGAATTGACATTTTCTATAAGAAAATAGCTATTAAAATAGTAATAGTAAACTGACTTTCTGGACAAATCAAGGAAAATTTTGATTTTTACTACTCTTCTATGGTGGAAGCTTTGATGTATATAAAGACATTTTCAATGTGAAGATAGGGAAAGGTTTTATGAGACTTTTTAATTTATATGAGACTGAAAAAAAGTGTAATTAGTCACAAATTACATTAAGAGGAGAGAAGAACAGAATAAATATAAGCATCATGTGTAATTTTTATATAGAAAAAGTTACAGGCTATTTTGTCTGTGGTTTGATATAAAGGCCAAGCAGAGAATACAGTAGCTTGCATCTCAGAAATATGGTCAGTTATTGAAGAGAAATGACCCTAAATTTAGTAGCCTATAGTTTATACTATATCTATGGTGAGAGGAACCTCTTACTAACTAGGAAATTTAGATAATATGCTTAACTTTTGTGGTCTTCATATTTTCACATTGAAATAGTCACAGTTATTATATTTATTTCCTGGGGTTGCTATAACAAAGTGCCACAAACTGGGTGGCTTAAGCAACAGAAATTTTGTCTGAAGGTTCTGGAGGTTACAAGTCTGCAATCAAGGTGTCCACAAGTCCATGCTCCCTCTGGGCCCTCTGGGGAAAGATTCTTCCTTGCCTCTACCTATTCTTCCTTACTGGTTGCCTGAGCAATCCTCGATGTTCCTCGGCTTTCAACAGCATAATCCCAGTCTCTGCTTCCATCTTCCCTTAAACATCTTCTTCCTGTGTGCCTGAGTCCAAACTCCTCTTTTTCATTAAGTTCAGGAGTTATTGAATTAGGCCCCACCATAATCTGTCATGCTCTCATCTTATCTTCCTTAGATTGGTGAAGATCCTGTTTCCAAATAAAGTCACATTCACAGGGCTTCCTTATGTCTTTTTTGGGTGACACAATTCAATCCATAATAGTTATGATACTACAGCTATTATTCTTTTTGGGGAAAAACATTATTCCCTATCTAGTTAGGTCTGTAAGGAATGATATCATGGACAACTTGATCAAACTGAATTAATAAATGCATGAATTTCCCAGGACACTCAAGGAAAATTTCACACAATCTGTTGATCTGGATGCTTCTTGTTCTATAATGAATCGACAAGAAATTTCCCCTACTAGATTTAGAGTGAATGTACTTTTATGATGTCGAAGCAGCAGCAACAACAAAAGAAGGATATATCTGGTAAGTTAAAGAGATCCTACCAAATCTTCTCCAGATGGATTGCATTTTACAGAAGAATCTTCCAAAGCAACATTCTCCCAACCCATATTCAAAATGTCCCCACGTATTTTGGAGGCAGGCAGTCTGATGGCCAGACATGGTTTCTGAGATGGGTCAGAGGATTCTGGATTCTCTTCAGCCAACAATTTTTGAGGAGGAAAAAAAAGTGTGGTTTTATTGTATCTCCCAAAGCATATATTGCTTGTTCATTCAGACCCACCAAGATTGTACATATACTCTGGCTATAGGTCCAGTTCTCTCAGAAGTTTCAGCCACCAGTTATCTAAAGCATTTTTTAAAAGCCTAAAATCTCGGGATTATTATGTACATGGAGAATAGAACATCTTTTTTTGAAAATTTGAGTGTTCTTTCTTTTTTTTTTTGCTTTATTGGACATCATTTATAATTTTGAAGCCTAGTATAATAACAATCAATGTAATTTATTCAGCAGATTATTATGTGCCAGGAACTATGTTAAAAGTTTTGTAAATATTAAATCTGTTCTTTATAGAAAACCTGCCAAATAAAAAGTATTTTTATTTGACAGTTGAGAAAGTAGGCTTAGAAAAATTATGACTTCCAAGGTCAGACAATCACATGATATATCTTATTTAAATATGGTTTCTCTTAATTATAAATGTAGAGACTCTTGTTGGCTTTGTTAGGATTTCTGAAAGTCAGCCTTAATGGAATGGTGATGTTCCCAATGGCTCCCCTTCCCCCATTTATCAAGGATAACTCATTGCAGTCATTCTCATTAGTCTTTCTGCAACTCAGAATAAAGGTGTTTTCTTTTAAATGTTTTGAGACACCACACATAGTGGGTGACAGTTGGGGCTCAGAACATGATATTCTGATGCCTGATACTTTGGCAAGCTGAGTACTTTGAATGGAAGGAAATTGGAAAGCCCTCAAAAACCAAGGTCTTTCTGACCTTCTCTCATCCTCCTGAATTCTGCCCCTCGGTCTCCTTCAAAGCCAATCATTGAAACCAGAGTTTCTCTTCCCCAAGGCAAGTCATAGAAACCGAAATTCAGAGCAAGCCATAAAACTTAGAAAGTTCACTCTCTCTTCCCCCTTCTCCCTAAAAGTCCTTCATTCCAGAGAGGTCCTGCCCATACCAGGGAGGAAGGAATGCTACAGAGAAGTCAAGAAGAATCTGAACAGACAGGTCTTGCTGGGTTTCCCCACCTCAACTTATCACCGTGAGATCATTACCTTTGCTCCAATCACATTTCTCCACACAGTGTTCCATTCCTCACTGAGCATGAGCATGAATACAGTTTCGCCTCAGTCTTGAGGTCTTCATTTCTGAAGGCTCCCAGGTCACATAAAACTTGGGTTAATGGCTTGGGAGGCTGAAGCAGGAAGATCTCAAGTTCAAAGCCAGCCTTAGCAAATTAAGAAGGCCCTAAATAACTTAGTGAGATCTGTCTCAAAAAAGAAAACAAAAATTTAAAAAGGGGCTGTGGATGTGGCTCTTTGGCTCAGTGTCCCTAGGTTCAATCCCCAGTATCAAAACAAGCAAACAAAAAACTTGGGTTAAATTAATTTGTCAGGCTTGTCCCTTGCGAACTTGTCTTTTTATAGAGGCATCAGCTGTAACCCTTTTGCGGGTTGAGAAAAGGTGTCACATCTCCCACTCCTACATGCAGAAGGGAATTGAGCATGACTACAATATGGATGCTAGATTTTTCATTCGTCATGATCATCACTTGAAAATCAAACTACAGAGTTGCTTTGGAAGGTGGATGAAATAATTCCTGCTTCCAAGTGTTCCTTTTGCTGGGCCCCACTTGGGTGTGAAGAAAAGAAAAATGTCTTCGAACTTCCAATCGATGGCAGGGACCTATCTCATTCAAGATTTCCTCTCTGTGAGATCGAACATCTTCACCTAACTCTCCCACAGAAGGAGATATTGCAGGTCACCACAAGGAGTCTTTCTGAAGTTAAACACACTGGTCCAGAAGCATGGAAAGTCCTCAGTCTAACATGTCAAACAAGAACTTCATTCAAGCAAAGTCCAAGTGCGGAAGCAATGTTTTAGTAAGCAACGTTTGAATCAGACACTTCCTCAAACATGGACGCAGACAAAATTCTAAATTTATTTTGCCACATAGATGTCGTTCTACCACCACAAATATTTCTTAGTGCTCATGTGGTGTGCAGATCCAGAGAATTTTTCTCTAAGAGTTTTCTCTACATAGATGCCTTGGTGGAAATGTTTTTTTTTTTTTTTCCCTTGAAGTGGCTCATTAAGTGCACTCACCTAGTAGAGTAAGGTATGTGTACTCACTGACCATTAATACCTGTTTTTCAAGTTACACGGCTTGATGATAAACACAAGTCCATGAGTGCAGCCTAGTATGCCAGCAGGTCATAGAACTCTCTCGTGAGTTCTGTTTTACATATTTGCTTTTTCTTTACCCTGTACATTACTCATATACAAGTCATCACACTTGCTCAACAAAACAAGTTGGTCATGTGAACTAATAAGTGCAGGCAGGTTTATTAAAAGAAATAATTTAAAATATTTTAAATGATGATTATCTTGCAAATTCAGGGCTACTGATTATTTTCCATGATTTGCAGGGTCAGTGGGGGGAAAAATGGAAGGATAAAGAGCTATTGAAATCATGCTAATTTATTCAGTGAATATTGTTTTGAGTTCTGTGATGTGTTAGACACTGAAATTGGGTGAAAAGTGAGAAGTTAGGGTTTACTATAAAAGCTATCCCTAACTATGTGATCATGAGCAAATTATTGATTTAATGTTGTCCATTTTCATTATTTGTGGAATGGGAATGACTTAGATCCCTATCCACTCACAAGTTATTTTGAGGATCTAATGAATGTTTTCACTTGCCAATATAAAGAACAATGTAAATTAAATAGTTTCTTTTCCTTCTCCAATGCTACCACTCTCTCCATCATCTTCTGCTAACATCATTATCATTATCATCTCTGTGGTCATAGGTTGGTTTTCTAGAAACATATAAGAAAGGTATATATTGAAGGGGATTTACTGGGGAGTACCTTAGTTATCATTTCTGTAAGGGAGAGGGATAGGAAAAATTGGACAAAGAGGGAAAACAAATGCTAACAAAATTTCTACAGAGGCCAGAGGCAGTTAGGAAGGGAAAATAACCCTTCCAAATTGTCTCAAATGAAGTCGAGGAGATTTGACCTACTCCTGCAGCTACTCGGCCAATGCAAGAGCTTATGTGGGGAAGACATAAGCTTGGGCAAAGCCATTCTTGGAGAGGGACTCAGCTATGAGCCTTCAGCAAAATATACTCCTGGAGGCTGGGTGAGTGAGCACCTTGATCCTGAAGGGGAGATGTGTGGGATTATTGCATCCACTGAAATCATCAATATCATCTGGGCCCTGGAATGGCTTTTAACAAGTCCTTGTGGGCACATAGTCACTTCATTTCTCTTCCATAGCACAACAAAGAAAGAAAAGATGGAGTTGTTGTGTTATTAGTCAAATTAGAGATGAACCTCAAAAGCATCTTAGGAAGGCATGGAATTATGTTCCACTCACCCACCATTCATGGAAAAACAAGATCCTGAGTGGCCCAAGAAGCAGACATCATATATGGATTCCATATCAGTATGTTTTGCTCCATATGAATTGCCCTTCAGCTTCGATTTTTTTTTTTTATTACTGTTAGATTCTTAGAGTAAGGAAGGGCTTGGCAGGTCTGTTGATTCAAATGCTACCTTGTGGTTGAGCTTTCTGCAGAAACTCTGTCAAACATCAGGCAACCACCCCTGCATGGACCAACTCCAGTGATGAAGATGCACCACATTCTCAACCAGCTCATAATGCTGTCAGGGGCTTCTCCACGAGTGACTAGCATCCTCCTTTTCACAGTTTTTTTTTTTTTTTTTTTTTTTTTACTATTGGTCTCTTGCTGTGCTCTGGGACAATACAGACAGGAGCTAATCTATCCTCCAAATGTGCCAAACACACATTTTTAAATCGTGCTTTGCTTTGAAACTTGCTCAGTTCCTAAAATGTGTCCCTGAATTGCAATATTTTCAAAACCAATACTTGGCTTTGATCCGTAGCATATCTTCGTTTCCCTCTTACGCTATGAAGATTGTTCCAAGTTTTTTCTAACCCGCGTGAAGAAAGATGAGACAATCTTCCTCATTCTTGCTATTGGACCTCTCTATTCATATGGTTTAGTATTAAAACGCTAGACTCCAGTCTCCATATGTGAAGGGTGTGATATGGTTGGCAAGACAAGCCTTACTCTTCAGCCAAATCTCTCCTAATCTTGTACTAATGCAGCTGGGTTTTTGAATCCTAGCGTAGGACTCAATGGAGATTTGTATGAAATTCAATTTTGTCTCTCGTTCTGACTGTTGAGATTTTGATGGACATAAATTTTGTTTCAGGATCTTTCTCAGTACCACTAAGGTGATTTCGAGCACACGTGCACACACACACACACACACACACACCCCAATACACACTCACTGTATATAAATATTGGACAGAACAACATAAGAAATTTAATTTAGGAAAGGGGAGAAAGAATGATAAAGAGAGAGAAAGCAATTTCTCTTCTTATCCCACACTCACTCCCACTAGACACCCAGACAAAGAAACCAAGAGATGACTTGGAAGGATTAGATGAGGCAGATTGAGCATCCCACTTACCACAAGTGGAGGACTGAGTTTTAAGTTTTTTCTCTCAATTTCTGTCACATGGTCATTATTTATAAAATGTGGACACCTACTCTAGAGTTATGCACTGGAATGAAACAGTCCTGAAAAAATTATTTCATAAAGTATGTTAAATTATTTTTCATGAATTAGTCGCTCAGTCATCTGCCCTGTACCATCCATAGTTCTTAGCTTTTCTACTCAACTTCTTGAGTAGTACTAAAGATAGATCAAAATAAATCATTTGGTTTTTAGATTTAAGTCTTCAGGTGAAATGACTTTACTGAAAAGTGTAACTAACAGTACTGCCTTTTCTAGCTACCTTTTAATTCAAATTCAAATTTTGAACGTCCACTATCATTTTCCCATGGGTTCCAGTACCTAGGTGTGATATACTTTTATGAGACACAATGGCAATAGTCTATCATTTGATTATACATGTACTGGCAATTTTTCCAAAGTCTGATTATAATCTTTTCACTTCTTTCTGTTTTCTGTTTGGGTTTCCCTAAATGCTATTATCAACCTGGATGCAACATACTGAAAAGTGCTTAGAAAAAATAGCAAGAAAGGGCACATTCTGGTTGATGGTCTAGGTGTTCTAGGACCATTGTTGGGGAATGAGCCATTAAGCTACTGGAAGTTTCCCAGTGAAAGAATCTGCAGGAAAATGATCAGGAAGTAGGAAATCCAGAACACCTGAGTATCTGATCCTGAGTCTGCAAACAGAAAGCAGGTGAACAAACATCATCATAAACACAGAAGAAACAGGAGCATTATCTTGAGTGTGTTGGGAAAGGCTTCTTTTTGATCTCTGGAGTGCAACCTGGTCCCACTTAAGAAAGGGACTGACTTCTTAAGTAAAAGTAAAGGCTGATCCCTAAAGTACAAAGATGAATGTCTCAGGTGGAGCCCTGCTGGTAATGATGCTGCTTTTGTCAAAGAAAGAACTGGAACATCTCAGCCTGCTGCCCTTTGTTGAAGTTGCATGGTTAATTATTTACCTTTCTCACCATTGAGCTCAGATTCCTTTCTTATCAAATTGTTCCGTCTGAACCCAAAACAAACAACCTCCCTAAGGGCAGTTGGTGATCACCTCAAGCTGGGTTTCTGTAACTTGGCAGAAGGTTTTTTCCCTATTCTTTTTCTCATGGTTCTTTCTTATTCCCAGCAACTGTTCTGGGCTCACTTGGGCTCCTGCATAGGTGCTTACGGTTTGCTATGACTTGCTTCTTTTTGATATTTCCAACTTGCCCTTCAGAGCTCTTCCTTATTTTTAGAGTTAGTCTAATTTCTTCATTTTTATAGGGTCTTTCACATTCCCCCGGAGAAGGAAGTCTTTCTCCCTGCAAGGTTTTCTGCTCCTCGAATTTTTGATCATGTGTTCTAAAATGGACTTAACTTTGTTGTCTAGAACTGGAATAATTTAGTAATTAAAAATAATTAGACAGCAGGGCTGGTATTTTGGGCTTGTCTCTTCTTTTTCTCCAAGACTCCTACAGGAGCAGATTGCTCTGGCCAAATGTGGCAGAAGAAGAGCTAGTAGGTGGGATGGATTCAATCAAGCAGATGCTCCTGTTTCTGCAGTAACTTTCAGTCTAAATTCCAAGCTCAGAGGAAGCAGATATTCTTATCTTTGATTCTGGACATGGTTTACTTAGCTTCTTAAAAAATCATTCTTGATCTTTGATCTTTACTCTGAAAGTCTGATGCAATTGTACCTTCTATTATGATACTTCTGATCATTTTTTGGAAACAGGGAAGATATTGGAAATACAATAGGAAAGGAATAAAAAATGAATGGGACCCGAAAGGGCAAATCAACTTGGCGAATGTCATTTGTTGAGTTACCAGTGCCTTCTCTCCTTTAGTGAATCAATTGTTCCACAAAGGAAGCTTATTAAGTATTGATTATGTCACAAGTACTAGAATATTGGCATAGAATAGGTATTGGCATAGAATGATAACCAAGGCCAAGTCCCTACCCTCAAGAGGCTAGTCTAGATCAGAACACAATTCTCTCAAATCACAAAGTTCTGCTCTTTCCACCACATTCTGCGAAGCTATTAGTATTTCTAAAAAGTACATTCCCCATTTTTCTAACTAGGGCTGACATGAGACAAAACTGAAGTTGGCAAAACTTCTAGTCTCTCATCTTTAAATTCAAACCAATAATAGCATCTTACTAACGTGGTGAACGAGTAAATGAAATAAATTGTGCTCATCAGCACAGTGTTGACCACATATTAATGGTTGAACAAATATTAAATATTATGATTCTTATTAACTTTCTGTGGTTGTAAACATGATCAATCCTGATATGAAAGAGAAGACTTTTAAATATATTAGAAACTGATGAATGTTAGTTCTTTGAATGTTAATACTTTGTAAAGCAGCTTCTTTCAGTCTTTGCACATATGTCATATTAGTTTCTCCCAGTTAAGATTAGTCCTTTTACACTCCTGTAATCCCAGTGGCTCAGGAGGTTGAGGCAGGAGGACCACGATTCAAAGCCAGGTTCAGCAACTTATTGAGGTTCTGTGCAGCTCAGCAAGACACTGCTTCTAAATAAAATATTTAAAAAGGGGGCTGAGGATGTAGTTCAGTGGTTAAGCACCCTTGGGTTCAAACCCTGCTACCCCCCCCCCCTGCAAAAAAGAGAGAGATTTGTAATTTTATATATGTAGAGGCTCCCTTGTCTGTGATCTTTTCTGGGAAGGCAGTGAGATTTAAAAATCACCTAGCAAACTCCAAGCCTTACATAAAAACCCTATCTGATATTGTTATATATCTGTTAAAAAAACACTATTATTTTTGTAAATTTTGATTCTATTTTTAAGAGCCTCAATATAAATAGTCTTAAGGTAGTAATTTACACTGATCTATTCTAATAAAAATATCATAAAATCTTATTTATATACTTCACTTGTATTATCTTCGCTGCTTAAAAATGAGATAAATTCTGTTTTTTTGACTTTCAAGTCAAAGATCTGGATATGTGTCAAACGAGAGAAGGGCAGAGTTTGTGTCCAGCCATAATTCATTTTGGATATTCTAGGTTATTAAAGTGTCAGTCAAAGAGAACTGATGACAATTTATCCCTTCTCTTAATTTTAATTTTTTATGTCTTAGTCTTATCCTAATACCAAATGTAAAATTAATATAGTTTGTCCAGTTCTGACTTTTTGTCTCAAGATTTTTTTTTTTTAAAGAGAGAGTGAGAGAGAGGGGGACAGAGAGAGAAAGAGAGAATTTTAACATTTATTTATTTTTTTCTTAGTTCTCGGCGGACACAACATCTTTGTTGGTATGTGGTGCTGCTGAGGATCGAACCCGGGCCGCACGCATGCCAGGCGAGCGCGCCACCGCTTGAGCCACATCCCCAGCCCCTCAAGATTTTCTTAAAAGCACTTTTGGTTGTGACTGTCTTTGAAACCTTTCTACTGACAATTCAATTTGCTCAAAGTAATTTTGTGGGAAAAAAAAATATACATCTTCCCCATAAAGGATTTTGAGAAAATATTAACCTACTTTTGAAATTCAAGATGGGAGCCATTTCTGCATGAATCATTAATTATTAGTCTGAATTCAAGTGTAATGCTGAGGATTTATAGTTTTTGAATCTCATCTACCTCTTTGATGAAGTTCTTTTCTTTAAGTAATAAAGGTTAGCAGGCTTGATATTTCTAAGATCTTTCCTATCTCACTGTGATAGAGTATGAAAAGCACTACTGCACATAGTTGGAACATTTTTTTGGTGTTACATTTTCTTCAGATGTGGTCTTAAAATTGCTAATTCCAAAGAACAAAGAGTAAGTTATACATGGAAAATGAAGTCATAATTTTATCGTTATCACCCTGTCTAACTATAACTACCAGTGCACATCATGGCCAAGAAAGGCCAGCGTGTCTGCTTGGCACAGCTACAATAGTGGGCTGATAAGTAACCGATCAGCTTATCCAGAGCATTCTTTTCATAGGGAGGTCACTGTCCTTTTTGTTCCTCAAAGTCTAGCAAAGCTTAAACATTCTAGAAACTGGTACTTCAAATTAATTAAATGGCATCCTATACACGGCTTCTGGGATTATCATCTTGTAATACTGCAGCTTCTGTGCTTTTAAGTTCGCCTAATTAAATCCTTGTGAATGTAAGAAATTAAGCAATTAGTGTTTCTAACCATATAATTAATAAATGCCTTAAACACACTTTCCAAAACCAGAATGGTTTGGGAAAAAATATAGGTTGCTACTATATTTGAAATACAAAATGGAATGTCAACTTATAAAATCATGTAAGTATGAAATATTATTTTAGTGTTTCTTCATAGGTAAAATGAGAATTTTAGCACCTAATTCATAGGCTTTTATAAGGATTTATATAGAGCATTTAATTCAATTAAGCATTTGATTTTAATGTTTAATTTTCAATGAACTATTGCATAATAATTCTCAACTCATCTTTATGTAATAAATGTAATAAAGTGCAACACAGTAATTTCCATTGAAATAATTAGTCTTAAAGATTCAGAAAGCACTTGATGTTTCTGCAGCACACAAATTATTTCTTTTGCCCTTGCTGGACTGGCAGCTCAGGAGTGACTCAACAGCAAATAGCTCAGTTCCTGGCACAGAGGATATGATCAACAAATAGTTCTAGGGTTAATCAATGGAAAATGATTAATAATTATGACATTATGACATAATGAATTATGACATGGACATGTTAATTAATAGACATTCTGAAGATAAAATAATGGCTAAAAAGCCTTTGCAATATGTGCTCCATGAGCAAACATAACATATAAAATGTATGCATATATGACACATTAATTAAATAAAAGACAAGTATTTCATGGTATATTTTTAGCACATGCTCATTTCTATCATGTGCTTAAGTACAAAATCTACTTCCCTAGTCTTGAAAAGTTTAGATTTATGTAGGAAAAAGCTATATGTATATGTAATTCTTAAATCAGAGAGAATGCAACCAATATTAAATATCAAATCCGTTACCAGCTATGTGCCACTAGTTCCTAAAGTGAAAACTACTCTTCTTATTCTTCAAATAGTGAATGCAAATATTTCTGTTTAAAATAATATATCCCAAGTTTGGGCCTTATCAATTTTAACATAGTGCTTTTTAATTAATATTGCAGAGCATCAATATATATTTGATTTGGTTTGCACATAATACAAAATCATTTTTTCTTAGCACCTACTCTATTGTTTTCCAGGGCATATGCATAAGATCTAGATATCTTTAGGTAATAAAATACATCTAACATGCAGACGTCAAATATATAAAAGTGTCTCCAAAAAGTAATTTTCAATCATTTTTTAAGAAAGATTGTGATAAATCATGCAATTGAATATAAAAATGTCATTTAGTCACAGAAAAATCAAAGACCATTTTGATTTTAATGGTGTCCAAAATTTTATTGACATATTTAATTTAAAAAAAGAAAGAAAGAAAACCTTTTGTTTTCACATTCAGGTGAACTTTTGACATTTCCCCCGAGATGAATCTTGACTACAATAAAAACTAACTGGACAACAGAATGCTAGAATGTGCTTACCTAAGTAAAAACAGAAATGAAAATTCATTTTCACATTGCCCCCACCCCCGCAAAATAATAAGAAATGAAAGATTTAAAATTTTATGGTTTGAATTTTCACCAATTTTGAAGAGAATTTTGTTTTGCTGTAGAATTCAACTAACAGACACTAAATAATGGGAAAAGCACATGGGCCAGTTCCTCTCTCAGCAACCATCCAAGGACACTGAAGCCAACTTGCATATTTTTGAAAAATATACATGCAAGAAATAAAATTACATAAATCTAAGTAAACTTCCTCACATCAATATAGTCCAGAAAATTATCACATTTACATGCATTTTTGAATTATATAATAAAACACAGTCTATCCATTATTTATTCCTAGAGAAATACACATACAAACATAGATGGCCCCCGAAGTATTGCTAAGAAGTTTCAATGCCATTTACTTCCGGGAGAGCATTGCAGCTTTGCCAGGGACCCTGAACCAGAAACATGTTTCTGAAACTGTTCAGTTTAAGGCTCTAGTGCTCTTTGTATTTTAGAAACAGGAAAGTTACTGGCTTCAAAACTCTCGCATAAAATAATTTTTTAAAACATCAGGTGAAAAGTCAAGTAGGAGAAAACTTCTTAGACAATCTTTAATCAAATGCAACTGGGTTGGAAGAAGATACATACTTATTACTTGGCTGAAATGGTTTTCATTCTAATTAAAGGGGTTGAGGTAGATTATTTATCTTCAGACTTATGAACATAAGTTAACAACATACGGTTGTTAACATTCCTGCACTCAGATATTTTCCATACAAATATAAATCTTTGAGGCATGTTGAGATATTTCCTTTGAAAAGCCTATAAATCTCTAAGAAGTTAATTAGCATAAAAGTATTAAAGTAAAAAATTGCAAATACGAAATGGATCTGAACAGAAAAATAATTTAAATTGCTCTAAGACAACATACACTACCTTTAAAATGTATAGCTTCTTTAATAAAAAAAAATGCATTGCTTTAAGAAAAGGAAAAAATATGGAATTTTTTTGTGAAACTGTGTGAGCAAGTTTCCTATGCTCTTCCATTTAAGGTGAGGTTTTGTTTGGTTTTTGGTGGGATTTTAATTTGGGGGATGTTCTGTAACAGCTCTCCTATTTACCCAAGTCCTACTAAACGTCTATAAGTTTAGTATTCCTACCAAATGTCTATAGGTCCCTTTATAATGTTTCCCATTTGACATCAACTCCAACAGATGGTGTTTTTCTAAGAATCTTAGTTATAATTTATGGCACCTGGATAGAACCAGCAGTCCCTCACATTTTCTTAACCTGTGGCTCCTCAGAGTGTGTGTGTGTGCATAGGGCCCATATAACATGCACCTAGATCCGGTTGTCCCCACCTACCCTGTAAGCCTGGGTTCCCAGCTGGAGTGGTCCCAGCTAGAACTCATTCCAATCCTGTGGTTATAAAACCCCAGTAGGTCCTCTGCCGTCCTATCTTCTCACTCCACATGCTGCCTCCTCCTCCCCTTGGGGTTGGGTAAGACTGTCATCATGCCCATCATGGTTGGAACCATGGCGGTTCGCTGCCAAGGTCTGGCCCAATTCAATTCAGAGGCTATCGGGAGAGAACCTGCAAGTATGAGGGGTGGGGGTGATTGACACTGACCAACAGAGAGAAGAAAGAGGGAGAAGATTTGAAGTGTCGTAGCTCCTTATGGCCTCGCCTCCGGGTGACCTGACAGCCACGTATCCTTTCTTGAGAAGCTTGGAACCGTATCACTTTGTATTTACTTTTCCTTATTCCTGCTACTATACTTTCAGTTTTCCCTCACTCCTGCATCCTGGGGTTGCGCGCTCCCTTCTTCCCCGTGAACTGTTAGCCTGCAAGCCTTGCCTCAGGTTTTCTGTTCTAGGGAAACTGGTCAAGTCCAAGCAAGAGTAACAATGTAGATTTCACTGTCCCCACCGGACACAGAATTTCCAGAATCTGAAAGCTCTCCAAAAGGGTCACGCTCACCAGCAGGTATTTCATATGTGCCCACAAACATATCTGCTCAGCTACCCTATGGTGTCTGAGAGTGTTTCTTCCTATGATGATTCACTGACGTTCTCGCAGGTGCCATAGTCTTCCATGGGCCCTCACTTTCTCACCTTGCCTTTGTTACACTGAATTTCTGAGGTCCCAATACAGCACAATGTTATTTTGCAAGGTAGGGGAGACCATTCCTCTTTTTCATATCATTCTGTCTTTAGAAAGATCCAGTAACAGTAGGACTCATGATCCACTGTGAAAAAAGAATTAAAAAACTTCTAGAAGGAAACTCAGTCAGAAGACAAATTTAAATGGCAAACAGCCAGACTTAACTCAGACACAAGTCTCTGATTTAATCTCTGCCACTGTCTAAAAACAGAGAAAGTGAACATAGAGAAGATGAATAAGATTCTGAGAATTTCCAAATGAGTCTTTAGACCAGAACTAAAACAGATCTAAGAAGATAGCACTCGATGCGATGCCTATGGCTATTTTACCCAAGAATCGTGCCCTTATTGCAGTTCTAGAGACAGTGACACTGGCACAGAGGTCAGTGTCCAGCGGAAGGCCTGCAAGGAATCTGTTTTTGCAGTATTTTAAACACCCGGGTATCTAGCAGCCAGTTACCATTCTGAGGGATAAGTCATGGAGTGCTGAGTGTTCCTAGGGACGAGGTGTGGGGAGAGGTTAGGAGGATAATGGAACTTCTCATGTGCTTCAGTGCTTTATGTGCTTGTCATTTATTTATAGTGCTATAAGGAGCTGGTTTTTGATGAATGCAATTATCATCTGAACCCTATTCAACAAAGGAAGCGTGCATGAAACTAAAATGCAAATGAAAAGCAACATCACCATAAAATAAAAGGAAGGAGATTGTATAAATGGAAATGTGGCATGTTTGGGGTCTGAACGAGGTGGCACAAAATCTGAAGTTACTGCCTGAGAGCGTTATCTATTTGGCCTGATTAAAGAAGGGCTCTCAGAGGGACAGGCACAAACACAGGGGCACCAGCACCAGAAGGGAGCTGAGAGGGCACCAACTGGAAAAATAAAACATCATGTAAAATGTTTATTGGGGAGGGTATAATCTGCTGTTCAGCTTGCTTAATTCCCTATGGAAAAAATGGAAAGAGTGAAGAAGAGCAGCTGTGAGCACACAGCTCCAAGCTGGGTTTTGCAGCATAGCTGTCTAGGAAGTGTGGAGGTGGTTGCTTATAGCCCAGAAGAATGAGTACAGGTAACTAGCAGAGAGTGATAGGGGAGTTCCATGCTGTGTAGTATGTTGGGAAGGCTGTCTTCTTTAAACATACTGTTTGGGTAAACAAGTAAAAATGAAATCTTTCCATACCATGGAAATACTTTAAGAAAGAAAGGCAGCATCACGCAAATGGGTCAGAGAAAATGCCAAAGTATGAAACACCTACTTATTTGCAGACCCCAAATTTCTTTCATTCGGAAATTTAAAACTCCAACTGATTTTGGTGTAGTTTTTTCATAGGTATCTCTCTTCTTGGGCCAACAACTCATAGTCAAGAGAATAATAGCACTAGTATCTGGCACATCTGGTCTCTGATTACTGCTACTAATTTCCTCTAGGCATATCTGTAGGGTATCCAAGTGCGATATAATCTTTTTAGTTCCATTCCTATCTTCTTCTTCTTCTTCCTTTTTTTTTAATCAAATCCAAATAGGCAGGAGAAAACATGTGTTACTCTTTGGGGGAAAAAGATTAGAAATCACCTCTTAGAAGTATAAAGTACTGCCCTCCTTTTACATAAACTCCATTTGTTTCTCTGGGAAATTTTCCTTTGCATACACACAGTTTTTTCTTTTTTAAACAGCATTAAAGAGATGGAACACAGGTACCTATATGTGTATGTTTTTATTCATCTATTCAACGAGTTGTGAGATGCTCACTGATGATGTTCCCTGTCTTGGAGGCGAGACTGCCTCCTAGATGGAGTCCTGTCATATAAACGGCAGCATCAAGGAGCTGCTCCTAATTCAGATTGGGTGTGAGTGTTAGAGAGGGGCAAGAGGGAGGGAAGGGAAAGGGGGTGAAGTCAGGCTTCCTGGGGATTGTGACAGCTGAGCGGTGTCCTAAAGGATAAGCAGGCATCAGGTGGAAGAGTGCAGGAAGCAGAGCAGGCAAAGTGGGTGAGAAAAAGAAAGGCAAGGAGGTGAGGAAAGGTGTGGAGTGAGCAGTGTTGCAGAAAGAACAAAGGTCACCCAACCAGGCCTTTCTTCCCTGCCTGTGGAACTTGAACTTGACCTTTTAGGTGATGAAAAGCATTGAAGCCTCTTCTGTTGGGGAATAACAGAATTATATTTTAGGCAGATTATTATTTTTTTTTTTTTTTTTTTTTTAATTGTTGGTCGTTCAAAACATTACACAGTTCTTAATACATCATCTTTCACAGTTTGATTCAAGTGGGTTATGAACTCCCAACTTTACCCCGTATACAGATTGCTGTTTCACATCAGTTACCCTTCCATTGATTGACATATTGCCTTTCTAGTGTCTGATGTATTCTGCTGTCTGTCCTATTCTCTACTATCCCCCCTCCCCTCCCCTCCCCTCCCCTCCCCTTTTCTCATCCCTGTTTAATGTAAATCTTCTTCTCAAGCTCTTCGTCCTTACCCTGTCCTTGTTTACTCCCCTTATTTTAAGAAAACAAGGCTGAGGTAAAGAACTCCGGTTAGGTTCCTGCAAAAGACAATGAGGGTCTAAATGGAGGTGGAGCTGGGAAGGATTAGTGGAGGAAAGACACCAGAGATATTTAAGGGATAGGTAGGAGTAAATCTATACAGCACTTGGCCAGGAAATGGAGGGAGATGAGTTCATGGACTGGATTGTACCTTTCTCTCTTTCTGTATTATCCCCTTCTTTCAGAGGGGCCAGAGCCCCAGACCTGTATCTCCCTACTCTCTAACAGGATCTCATGTTAGGCCCCTCCCATGAGAGAGAGTCATGAAATATTGAAAGAAATAAAAGGGGAAAAAAAAAGAATACTTATTAGTATTCCAGCAATGGTGCACAGGTACGTAGTGTTTGACAGATGACAGAATGATTGGTTTTTGTCAGAAGCTGCTGCATAAGCCACTGAGAATCTCTGGTGCTGTGGACATCTTAGATTTTTGGTGGAGGTTCCTTGACATTTCTGCAACTTGTTTCCCTAATGACTAGCAGTGGTTTCGCTGGATGCTGCTTCTTTATTGCTACTATAACTTCCTAATATTCTGTATTAAATCTTTCCTTGACTAATAAGTCTACAGTGGTTTCCATTTTACTGACCGAACTGCTGGAAACAGATAATACTCAGGTCTCTGAATTAGGTGATGAGGTGAATAGTTAATTAAAGAATTCATTCGTTTATTTATCATTAATTATTGAACATCTACTATATGCCCAGGCATAGGAATCAGAGATATAGTTACTACTATCACACTGATCAAAGTTTCTGCCCTCAAGGAACTTAACTTCTATAAGAAGTTAAAGAGTACCATAAAATCGATAATTAAAGTCACTTCAGATAGTAATTTTAGAAAGAGAATATCAATACTGTATGAAATAAAATGTGACTGAACAGAGAAAAGTGTGATTAGGGAGGTCACATTTGAGCTTGCATGACCCACACATCTAAAAAGTGCTAGTCATGCAAAGATATAGTTCCGTTACAAAGTGAGAACAAACTTTGTTGGCTCAAGGAAGATAAAGGAAGTTCATGTGAGTAGAGTATGGCACCCAAGGAGGAGAGTGTTAGGAGATGAGCCTGAGGGTTTTGTAGAAGCTACATCATGTTGGGCCTTTTCAGTTATGGTAAAGAATCTGGAATAAGCAATTAAAAGGTTTAAGCAAAGGCAATACACTCAGATTTGTTTTTAAAAATATCACTAGAGAAACCAGCTTGTAGAACAAATGGAAATGTGGGATTCATTAGTAAATATTAAATTTGACATGCCTCTAGAACACACAGTTGATATGCAATTAGATAAATGAGTCTACTGGGAAAGGTCTGGGACTTAATATAGAGTTAGGAGTGTGTGGTACAAAGGTAGCATTTGGTGCTACAAGAGCATATGAGGTAGCACAGGCAGTAGATGTAGAAAAATACAGCACATGGTTAGGGTAGATTCTGTGGAATTGCCACCTAAAGGAAAGCTGGAGGAAGAGAGCTCTACAGGAGAAGGGAGATCCAAGGAGAATGGAGAGTTAGGTTGACAAATTTCAAGAGAATTTCAGCGAGGAAAATAAAACAACAGTTAAAATATAACTGAGATTAGGAACAAAGAAAAGGTACTCACTTTCATACATTATCGAATTAGACATCCTTGCCTGAGCAACAAAGCAAGAAAAAGAAATAACAGGCATATAGCTATAAAAGAAGAGCTAAAACTGTCTATTCACAAATGACAAGATTGGTTAAAAAGGAAATCTCAAAAAATCTGCAAAAAACTCATTAGAACTAATAAATAAGTTTAATGAGATTTCAAGACATAAATATACAAAATCAATCCTATTTCTAGACACTAGCAATAAACCATTGGAAACTGAAAACAGCAATTTCATTTGCTGTAACACCAAAACAAAAACAAATTTAGGGATAAGATTAACAAGATATATACAGAATTTATGTGATTAAAATTGTAAATGATTTATCATAAGTTATTAATAAAAGACACTAAAGAAGACCTGAACAAATGGAGAGGTATATCATGTTCATAAATGAGAAAACTCAATTGTGTTAATATGTCAATTCTCCACAAATAGGTCTTTAGATTCAATGCAATGAAATTCCAATCAAAATTCCACTTTAATCAAAGTACTCACAAGCTCTTTTAGAAATTGATACTTATTCTAAATTTATGTGGAAAATCAAAGGAAGTAGAAAGGCCTAAGCAATTTGGTAAAAAAAGAACAAAGTTGAAGGTATCACACTTACTTCAAAATATACCACAAAGCTGCAATATTTAGGACAGATACTCCAAGAGTAGAGGAGATAAAACATCCTCTATTTGAGAAAGGAAAGATATATAGGTTGGGATAACAGAACAGAGTCCAGAAACATCCCTCATCTTTGACAAAAGTGCCAAGGAAATTCAATAGTGAGATGATAGTCTTTTGGGCAAATGATCTTAGAATTGTATGTGTAAAAATATACATTGATAAATGCTTTGGATCATGGTGAAAAGAATGGAGAGTGATTGCTTCAGGGATGTTGGATTTCCTTTTGGAATGATAAAATGTTTTCAAACCAGATGGTGATGATGGTTGCACTATGTGAATGTATTATTGTACACTTTAAAATGGTTCAAGTGATGAGTTTTATATCATGCATATTTAACACAATAAAAATTATAAAACTTAGAAAAGGAAATGAAGAAAGAGCTCTTTGTAATCTTGAGTTAGAAAAATATTTTTTACATAGCACACACATTGGATAAGCCAGCAACAGAAAAATTAATATGCAGGACTTAATCAAAATTTAAAACCTGTGATTTAAATTTTGGGAGAAGGTATTTGCAAAATATATACTTGATAATAGACTGGTATCCAGAATAGGTAAAGAACTTTTACAACTGAAAATTAATAATACAAAATGAAATACAAAATAAGCAAAAACACCTTACCAAAATAGATATACAGATGGTTACTAAGAACATGATACAATTTCTAATACCACTAGTCATTTGGGAATTGCAAGTAAAAAACCACAAGAGAGATCATACTCTTTTGTATTGATTCAGAGAAATGAATACATGCCCATATAAAAAGCATAAGTGAATGATTATAGAGTCTTTATTCGTAATCACTAAGACCCAGAAGCACAACTATGTATCGGCTAGAGAATGGGTAAATAAACAAGTAAATAAATAAAACAAGTAAACAAATAAATATACAATAAGACAGTTGAATCTCAAATGTATTATGTTACTGAAAGAAGCCAGACACAAAAGTGTATGAACTTCATGTTCCATTAATGTGACATTCTGGGAGAGCAAAACTATAGAAACAGAAACAAATCAGCATTTGCCAGGAGCTAGGATAGGGGACGACACTGACTATAAATGGAAACAAGGACTTTTCTTGAAATGATAGAATTTCTATTTTCTATATCTTGATGTGGTGAAAGTTCATGCAATTTTCGAAATTCATAGATCTGTACACATAAAAAGGGTCTATGTTACTGTATATGTCTTTATAAATCTGTCTTTAAAAAAGCAAGTAGGAATACTGGTTGGCCAAGGCACATGAAAATGCATTGGCAATCCCATGGAGAGCGTTTCACTGGTAAAGCCTGGAGCAAGATAGAGATAATAGTCTACATTTATTCAATGAGGCAGGAAGCAAGGTGGAAAATAGCAGAGAACAGGCCTCTGCTGAGTCCTCCATTCATAAGTTCAATTGCCATGTGTCTTTCCCTCCAGGCTTGTAATTCAAACCCAGGAAAGATTGAGGGAGATGAGTCCAAAAGAGGGGAATGTTGACTGAAGATTCAGAATCTCCAAAGGCATTTGTGTTTGACAATTTTACTTATAATATTTAATTTGGAGGGAAAACAAACCTGTAAAAAGTAGGAAAAATAAAGATTGGTAAATTTTTCTTGTTTGATGAGTATATCCAGGATAAACAAACCAACAAACCAAAAAATACTCATTGTGGATTCATTCTTCCAGGGAGGGATTCTTTAGGATGGCAGGAGTGGTCATGGAGATGCCATTTTTTTTTTTTAAATCACATAAGGGTACATGGGATGAAACAATCAGAGAAATTCTGTCCCATGAACTTATACTTATTTTGCGTTAAATATTAGATGTAATATTGATGTTATCTTAATCCTTTGTACCACTCTGAATGTGAGCCTTAAAAAGCAGAAAACAATTTTGTTCCAAGATAAGGGGGAAAAAAATCTAACTTTGTTATTCCTACTTCTCGTGTACATGGTGAGGTAAGACACTTTCTTTGGGGTTGTAGGAAATGATCTGAATTGGTGTCCCTTTGACAACACCTTCAGTATCTTTCGGATCCATGCACTGAAACCTCACTCTGCTCAGTGTAGAGGTGACTACTGAGTGCTAAAATGCTGGTACCTTAAAATCAAGCTGCACACATGCGTCATGGTGAACAATTTTAGCTCAGAATCCATCCTCCCTCGAAGGCTCTGGGGATCCTGGATTTGTACCATCCAGACGTCTCCCCCCTTCTCCCAACTGCTGCAAGTCCTAGCCAGATCTCACAGGATGAGTAAGTGACATATGGCATGTGTGAAATTCCCCTCCACCCTGATGCCCTTCCCAGAGCTGCTGTAGATGGCAGTGACAATTATAGTAACCTTGACTCCACAAGGAATGTGACAACTTAAACCCCAAAGACGACTTAGCAATGAGGTATTCCAGAGCGATAAGTTGTACCCTAGAGCCCTGGAAGATGACTAAACTGCAGAAACATTGGGATCCCATCAAAGGAGATTTGTTCATGAGGCAGAAACTGGCTTCACAGACAATGACTGAGATTTCTCTATTATCATTTTTGATGCCATTAAGGAGCAAATGGTTTCTCTTTCTATGAGAGCTAACTGACTCTCTGGCATTCCACAAGCTTCTCAGATCCCTGCCAAAACACAAGGTTGGCCCGGCATGCACTCTGGGATCTGAATTCTTCACGAACTTAATGATCCTAAAAAATCTATTCCCAAGTCATAATTTGGGATTGGGCCATCTGGAGAATTTGATCAATTTCAGAGACCCCATGGGAATGATATTGTAATCCCCAAGCTCATACTCCCAGATTCTATGGTTATAATGGAATGGAGGCTGAGAAGGGGGTGTAGCCATGGCAATTTTTCATAAAGTCTCTAGGATCCAGGATAAGGATGTAGTGGTCCCCGTGGTGATTCAGGTCTTCAAAGACTGAGGGAAGTTTGGGTGCATATAGGTAAAAGTCAAGCTGCAAGAATTCCTGAATGCCTTTCGCCACAGAACCCTTAGTATCATGAAATAAAAAAAAAAAAAAAAGGAAAAAAGGAATAAAAGTGAGGCACAAGGCATGGCGATTTTTTCCTCAGGAAATCCCACAGTGACTTACAATCTTAAATTTTGCTTTGGCAAAATTTTTTTCATGTCAATAATTGCCGTGACTATGAAACCAATGGGCAATTCAAACAAAAGCAAATTGGTGAAAAGTGAAATTAAAAAAAATTAGAATAAAGTTCACAAGAATGAAGATTCTCATGTTTCAGAATTAAATGCCAAGTTTTATAAATGTTCTTTTTAGAATGCCATTTCCTGACAAAGAGAATTTGAGTGTTTCATTGGACTACTAGTTTTCTGGGTGCAGTCTAAGTAAGCTTCGCTTCTGCAGATAAAATGTATCCTAACCATTTTCAAGTTGCTTGAGATTTTGAGATGCCTATAGATGAACCAGAGTATTATATCTTCTGTGGCACTTTTGCCACTGTGGTTTATTACATCAAAGAAGCAGCACATGATTATGACCAATGTGTGCCACAGTGACTTGACCTCTACTAGCTGGTTTGGAGAAGGTTTGTTTGGTTTTAAACAATGCTCTTTGATCATGAGGGTAATATTGGAACCACCTCTTGAATGGCTGACCCTTAATAAAACAAGTACTACTGCCCAGTAAGATTATTAGATTAATATTTCAGATTAACAGAGCATCTCCTTCCTACTCAGGGTCCATTAAAGGTCCTTGCATTTTGGCACACCCCTGTTGATTCTGTTTCCATTCCAGAGAACACACACTATATAGCGGATCTCTTGGAGCTTCATCAAGACCTCTGTGAATTCTGGCTTGAGATTTTTTTTTTAAGATTTAGCCCATTGTATTTCCAACTAGAATTTCTCTTAATGGAACAGTCTTTCTTCATTACTTCCGTTCAGTTGACAAGGAAAGGATTCATGGATTTGAAGTGACTGAATCAACTGCTCAAACGGGTTGGGTTGGATTGTCACTTGTCTCTTTCCTTCAAATATATTTATTTGAGATTCTATTATAAAATAATCCACTCCAGTGCAGTACAAGACAATTTCCTCATTCATAGGCTCTACAATTCTTGCTCCTGATGACACCCTCTCCTGTCTCTGCAATTACTCTTTTAGATGCAGTCTGATGCTTTACCACTCATTGTAGAAAAGGACTGAAACCAGCATGCCAGGCTTTCACGGGGGCAGGCCTGGGTCTTTGCCTGTAAAAATGGGGAATTAGCAGCTTATTATTTCAATTCCAATGAATGTGTAACTATGAAAGGCTTTATTCCATCTGGTCCTCTTCACAGGAGACAGAAAGAAGGAGGCAGGAATGTCGATGGCCAAACCACTTAATTTCTATTGAGACTAAAAAAGAAATAAAGAGCAGATCTAGTCTGCCAGAGAACAGAAGACAAGCATATGGTTGTTAAAATTACAAGAACAACTGGGATCCAGAAGACAAACTGCTTTAAATGCTACCAGGGTTTCTGCCTTGCTTTTTCGTCCACACCCACCCTGGTGACTTCTACAATTGCATAAGCCTTCAATTCTTCAAGACTGGGTAGATACTAATTTAGACTTGGTCTCTGGCCTGTTATGAAATAAAGCTCTTTCATGGCATAAATGTAGGGAAAAGGTGAAGCTGATTTGAAGATGCCTGTGAGACCTTTCTTCTCTTTATGCCTCTCAGGCGTGAGTCACCATTTCCTCTTAAAATATGAAGAAATGCTAAACATGGCTTTCATGTGGGATGTACAGTTGGTAATGACTGAGTTGGGAAAAAGATAATTCCCTGAACCATTCACATGCCATGAGTTCTCAAAGCATTCTTGAGAGATGCCAAGATATTAACAGAAAGCTAAGATTTTGCTTCAAAAGCTGATCCTGCATGTCAAGTGTCTAATAACTTTACAAAGAGTCCTTAGAGGGAGAGGATTGTTCTTCATATTTGTTAGAGAAAACTTAAGCAAATGACAGTGTGTAGCTTGATACCGTGGCATCATTGGCCTTAGGAAATTTTAACTCCAAACGATAGCTATGTTCTGGAAAATTAAAACCAAAACAAAACAAACAAACAAAAAAATATCCAAAAAACCCTTCATGACTTAGGAGCAATATTAAAAACAAAACAACAGCAACAAAAAACAATTTGTCTTCTGTCAGTTGAGCAACAAAATAAACTTCACCAATTGTCTATGGAAAATTATAGAGCTCTCTGTATCATATTTTTTAAAAATTTTTATTTTATCAATTCTTCTTAGTTATACATGACAGTAGAATCCATTTTGATAAAATTATACAAGCATGAGATATATCTCATTCTATTTAGGATCCCATTCTTGTGGGTGGGCAGGATGGTGGGATTCACTTAGGTATTTTCATATGTGTACATAGGAAGATTATGTTAGCTTTATTCTGCTGTCTTTCTTATTCCTATTCCCCCTTCCTTCCTTTCATTCCCCTTTGTCTAATCCACTGAACTTCTCTTCTTCCTCCCCTACCCTGCTTATTGTGGTTTAACTCCCAAACATCAGCAAAAACATTTGACCTTGGGTTTTTTTTTTTTTTTGGATTGGGTTATTTCACTTCGCATGATAGTCTCCAGATCCAGTATGAAGATTCCTCAAAAAGCTAGGAATGGAAGCACTATTTGACCCAGTTATCCCACTCCTTATAATATATCCAAAGGATTTAAAATCAGCAAACCACAGTGACACAGTCACATTAATGTTTATAGCAGCACAATTCACAATAGCTAAGCTTTAGAACTAACCTAGATGCCCATCAACAGATGAATGGATATGGTATAAATACACAATGTAATATTACTCAGCCATAAAGAAGATTAGCTTTATGACACATTTGCTTTACCAGCACAAATTTTCTCAAGTGGGATCAGGATTTACTTAGAGTGTATGGTGGTTAATTTTAGGAGTCAGTTTGGGCTAAGGGGCCCCAGATGATTGGAAGATATTATTTCTGGGTGTGTCATTGAGGTCGTTTCCAGGAGAGATTAGCATTTGAATCTACTGCCTTTACCAATCAAAGAGGGCATCATCCAATCTGTCCCAATAGAACAAAGAGGCAGAGGAAGGGTGAATTTACTTTCTGTTTTGAGTCGGGACATCTGTCCTCTGCTCTTGAACATTAGTGTTCCGAGTTCTTGAATCTTCAGACTTGGGCTGACACACACACCACTGACTTTCCTAGGCCTCCTGCTTGAGAATAGCAGATCGTGGGATTTACGGCTTCCATGATCACACGAGCTGACTTCTATAATAAACATCTTACGTGTGTGTTCTGGGTCTCTCAAGAACCCTAGCTAATATGGAGCACTAGTCAAAACCTGTTGAGAGGTAAGAAGATAAGCAGCTTATCTTTTGCATGTTTTGCTTCTAACATTATTGTTGCTCAACTCAGAGAGCCTGTATTTTATCAGAAGTGAAGAAATTCACCCTAAACTCCCATAAAGACCATGATTTGCTATATACAATTTTACTTAACAACAGATGTTTTAAAAATTGTTCTTTTTCCCCATTCCTTTCATAAAATAATATGAGTACAAATAGAATGTGGATTTTTTTTGTGATCATTTTTTATGAGAGAGCCTGTTCATTCCCATGAGCAATAAATAAGCAGGGGATTACAAATACATAACGTACAAATTATCCTTATGGGATCTTCATGATCTATGCTTACTTTTATTTTCTTTTTAAACATGTCATCCTGTAGAGAAAAACTTCATGGCTATAACAAAGACCCTCTCATAATAGAGAACCTGGCCCAATATCAGGAGATAATTGCTGAATGAACAAATACTTTCAGCATATTATAATTCCAAAGCTTTTAGTAAATTTAGCATAATAGCCAAAACCATAAACTCAGTGCTACAAATCCCTAATTAAGATGCCTAGGGTACTTTTTTTAAAAAAAAAACTATGAATTATGCTCCTATTTTTTGTATTCTGATGTACCTTCTTCTAAGGTCTCTGAGTAACCACTACATGCTATCAGTTAGGCAAGTTGGGACAGAAAATAGGTTAAGAACTAACGTTTTTGCAACGCTGTCCCATAGTTTCAACAATCTCATGATCAACTGTTGGTTCCAGAGTGGTATCTGAGGAGTTAGATAACAATTCTCTATAGTTGAAGATTAGATCTGTCTTTTACAGGTATAGTTAAGGCGACTGTAGTTTCCAAGACCAAAAAAAATGAAGCACATCGTCTAAGAAATATTACCACATTCACGGAAAAAATAGCCATGAACCTTTTAATTTGGGTCTGTTCTAGAAAACTCAGGTCATCTGGTTGTTTTATAGTGTCATGGTCCCTGGTTTTAATATAGATGTAGCTTTTTAGAAATTTCCTTAAAAGTGGGAAGCATCTTAAAAAGAGAAACAGATTTCTATGTTCGAGTTATATATTTCAGATGGGACACATGTGCCATCAGTGTTCCACCTCTGTGTACCACCTGCTTGCTGCTCTCTCTGATGGTCTGCAGAGACTATGGGACTCAAGACCTGGATGGCTGGGTAGAATTAGAAGCACCTCCCACTAGCACATAATGTCTCTGTGGTTTCCCTTCTTGTTCATTCAGGTTAATATAAAGCAGTTCTTTATTTACCATCAAGCAAATAGACACTTTAAGAAGCTATGTCCTATCTGATCTGGTAGGAGATAGGACACCTATGGGGAGGAGGTAATTTGCCCCTGCCACAGGGCCATGAGTTCTTCAGGGATAGTGAGGATCACCACACATTAAATACAATGATGGGGGGTAGGCTGGTGGAAATGAACTGTCAAATATGCATACTGACTGACAGGTGTGTATATACTGCATGTAAATTACCTCCTCCCCGTAGGTGTTCACGTGGGTGGTGACCCAGAGTCTGGCTTTTGAGTACCATCCTCAACTTGAAGAACGAGGGGAGAAAATGATACTAATTATGTGCTTGGAATTTCAGATAAATTAATATTGCTCATCACAATAATCCAGGGATTCAGGCATTATGAGACTTTTCATAAAGGAAGAAACTGAAGATAAATGAAATAAAATCATGTCTCCGAAATTTTACAGGACAAGGTACATATCCTGTTCCAAATGCATAGTGTAAAACCAGAAAATATTTTCCTGGTGTTCATTGAGGCACGATCTTGACTTATTTTAGTCCATATATTGTATTACTACCACACCCTGAATGTGTGCATCGGGGTTTACTTGGGATAGCTATTTAAATGGTGACATATTAAGGCAGCTGGATAATTCTTTCTTTCTTGGACATATATAAAGGAGGATATCAGAGGGACATATGAATGAAGCATATACCCTCTCTACTTCTGGGGAAAATAGGCAAACTTATTTTTTAATGCGAGATAAAAGTATCAAGATACCTTTCTCTATATTATATTGGTAAAAGTTCTTAGATATTTGCAAATGGTATTATATAAGATGTGACTCATAAACCATGTCTCATACTACAAGATGGATCATGGAGCACGTGCTAGAACATTTCTTTTTGATAGAGCTGGCATTTAGGAACACTGAAAATTTATTTTGGGATTCTCTGCAGTGAAGGTAAAACTATGGAGTCTTTGGTGCTTACTTTTGGTAAGCCTTTCAATAAGCATCAGATGACGAATAAAGAAAATGCAAACATGTTATTTGAATGTTACTTTTAGGTTCCTTACAGAAATCAACCATCTGGTATACATAAGCGTTTAAGAATAGTCTCTGAAACAGATACTCACTACATGAATCACCCATTATAGTTTTTAAACAGGTTACTATACCAAAAAGTGCGACAAATGTTTCTTTAAAAATGAACAATCAGATATTCTGGAAGGGAAAAGAGAGTGGTTGAAGAAGTCAACCCAGAGGAAATACGACTGTGCTGAGTTCTGAAGGTGAGCAGTAGCTGGACACCAGATATGCAGGAGATGGAGGGCATTGGAGGCAGGTACAAATTCATGGAGAATATGGGAAAAGGTGAGTGTTGATATTCTTTCATTTCTGAGCTTAGCCACCAGATGCAAGAGTCCTATTGGACTTGAAACCTAACTATGTAAGGTCATCTTTTTTTTTAGAAGAGGTGAGCCTGTCCTTTCTCAAGGGACTGTCATTATAATGGAAAAGCAGCAGGGTGCTTCTGAAAGCTCAGCCACAGTGGATTGCTTCAGGAATGGTAAGTGTCCCAGCTGGGCCAGGAACAGTTCGCTATTGTCATTTACATCTGGGATACTTTGGGCGTGAAGATATTGTCTTGGTTTGGATATTAAATGTCCCCCCCAAAACCCCACAAGTCATCAGCCTGTGAGAGGTGGTGGAACTTCAGGAGTGGGACCTAGTGGAAGAAAGGAAGGAAGGCCAGGGGGAGGGGAGGTATGCCCTTAAGGAACATATTGAACCCCTTCCTCTTCTTTTCTCTCTCTCGGCTTCCTAACCTCTACATAGTGAACAACCTTTTCTAGCATGAGTTCCTGCCATGATGTCCTGTTTTGCCATGAGCCCAAAGCAATGAGGGCCAACCATCCAATCATGAGCTAAAACTTCTGAAACCCTGTGCCAAGATAAATCTTTCCTCTGTTAAGTTGATTTCTCTCTGGTATTTTGTGACAGCAATGGAAAGCTGACTAACAGAGATCATTTTATTTTAGTCACTTGAGATGAACTAAGTCTGGTTGTCAAAAGATGTCAAGGCATTATCTTATTTATTCAGCTTGGGGAGTGAATCACTGTGTTTTAACGAAATAGAACACTGTTGATTGTGAATCTGAATTTAGAAGTAAGAGATTCTACTGTCAAAGTGATTTTCTTTTCTTTCTTTCTTTTTTGTTTTTGATGAGAGAGATGTTCAACTTAAAATTGCTATAGAATTACTAGGGAAATCTCTGACAGCAAGAGAGGAACAGGGAGGCTGCTTAGAGAGAAGAAAAGAGAGAGAGAGAGAGAGAGAGAGAGAGATTGATTTTATTGAGTATTTGCTAATCCTTGATTATGAATGCATCTTTGCCTTCAAATGTCACAAAACATTAAAATATTTTCCACTGGCTTTAACAGACTTCTGAGACTTAAAACATTTTATATATACCCATTTACATGAAGATATTGTAAAGTAATTATCTCTTTATATATTTATAGATACATTTAAATCATGACACAAATTCCATAAGTAATCAGTTTACTTGTTTGCACCTAAATCATCCGATAAGATCAGTTTCTCCAAGAATTTGCTTTGCATGATCTGAGGCGCAGTTTTTCAGTGCAACACTCTGCACTCTCTCTAGGATGTGAGGAGTGATCACTGTTCTCAGGTTATTAAGCACACATCCTGCCCTCTCAGAAGACTTATGAAGACAATTTTAGGGGTATGCCTATGGTAAATTTATCTTCAACTACAAAACTCAGGCATGTGATATAGATAAAGTTTTTTTTTTTCCTTAGTCTGTATGGAAATGCAAATTCATCCATTTGGGGCCACTTGATGTTGTATGGATGTTTACCAAGTTCACCTCAGAACAGCACAAAGCAAATGTAAGCACTTTACCCAGAGAGCACTAGATTTTATTAACCACTTGACGTCCCTAGAGGAAAATGCCATGTCATTAGAGGCTCCTTGGCTGCTAATCAAGGGCTTTTCATTTCCTTAAGCACATTGATCAGGTAACAAGTTTTCTTCTCTGAAGAACAAACTGTTTAGGAAAGCATTTTCCTAAGGCACACACAGTTAAGTCCGTTTTCCTTTGGTAAAAACAAACATTGTGCAACTGTGAGGCATTGAAGCAGGACCTGCACCAAGTGTCTGGACTCTGGTGTGATGTGGGTACTCATTCCAGCTCCTTCACAGGTCTTGCTGATGGACAGTCATGTGAGCCCTCTCTTGCTGTTGGGGTTTGTGTCTGGGATACTAGCTTGGCATTTAAGATGCCATTTTCTTTTAGTCACTTGAGGTGAACTATGATAGGTCATCAAAAGATGATAAGACAAAAGTTTGGTTGTTTGCTTTGTGAATGAATCACTGTGTTTTGATGAAATAAGAGGTGCCTTTGTGATTATCCCTATAATAACTCACTCAGCACTTGATAAATTGAAGTCAAATCTGAGCTTACATTTTAGATTATAACACTACAATTCTCACTCAAATAAAGCTGTTTGTTTGCTTATTGATTGATTGATTGATTGATTGTTACTGCAGATTGAACCCCAGGGTGCTTTATTACTGAACTTTATCCTCATCCCTTTTTACTTTTTTTGAGACAAGTTCTCTCCCTAAGTTGCTGAGGGTCTCACTAAGTTGCTGAGACTGGCCTTGAACTTGAGATCCTCCTGCCTCCACCTCCCGAGAGTCTCTGTTTCTTAAATAGCATAAAACTCAAACAAATAAACACCAGGATACAATTCAGTGAATCTCTCACATTCCTTTCTCATTCAGTCCCATGTCGGATTCAAATCATGCTTATTAACTAGGATGTTTCTAGAAGTATCAGGTACTAGAAAGATCATGGGCTTTGTGATCGGATCAGATTGTCATTTCATTTCCTCCCATACAGCTACGTGACTAGGCCAAGTTACTTAACCCATTGAGTTCTAGCTACCATCCAAACCTGTGGCAAAATAATAAGGCTATGAACTAATTATGCCCAGGCCCTCGCCTCTCATGCAGAAAACAGGGAGAAGTGACTTCCTCCTGGCTCTTAACCCCACCCTTGTCACTTCACTGTCTTATCTACAGATAAAACCTTTGTGAGTTTTCTAGATCTCTGGGTTTTCCCCAGTGTCAAGGACCCTGTAGCCATTGCTCTGGCTAAAATACTCTTGAGTGTGTGTGTGTGTGTGTGTGTGTGTGTGTGTGTGTGTGTGCGCGCGCTCATGCGCAGGAGGGTTACCAGGGATTGAACTCAGGGGCACTTGGCCACTGAACCATATCCCCAGCCCTATTTTGTATTTTATTCATAGATGGCATCTCACTAAGTTGCTTAAAACCTCGCCTTTGCTGAGGCTGGCTTTGAACTCACATTCCTCCTGCCTCAGCCTCCAGAGCTGCTGGGATTACAGGCATGCACTGCCACGCCTGGTTATACTCTGTTCTTTAAAACTATTTCTTTTCACATTTTCCCCTCTTACTTTTTTCCTCTCATATAAGGCAGAAATCAAAATACTATAGAAGCATGAGGTGCTTTCATTTGTTGGGTGTCAAGAGACTTCCATGGGGCACGTTTCCTCTCCTCTGTCAGTTGCTTATGGCTGGGGTTACCAGGAGCACTGGTTTCTCCTAGGCCAACCTGCAGCTCAGAGCTTGTCCCCAAGGGGCAGCCACAGACAGGAGACCACAGTATCCATTACGATGAATAAGATCAAAATGTGCTTTTAAACAGGCAGCTGAACATGCTTTCAGCTAAACAGTTCATTGATTTCATGATTCTATGTGATAATCGGAGAAAAAAATCCAAAGGGTATGGTTAAAAAGGTGACAACTTTACCTATTTCTTTTTACATTAACAGCAATACAAGGCTGAGGACATCAAGAGGAATCTGTACATTCACAACATCTCCCAGGAGGCCTTGGGATGCTTATTTATTAGTTGTGGCAACATCTTTGAAATGCTGTGAGGGTTGGGGTTTGTCCATTTATACATTGTAATGAACACATTCTAAGCTTCAGTGAAACCCCCAAGGACTAGAGGAAACAAGCCTGAGAAAAAACACCTCAGAAATTGCAAACTAAAGAACAACAAACTGGCTTGTTTTTATTGTTTCTAAGGAGATTTCTTTCAGGTCTTTAAAAAACCTGAGTATTAGCTTTCGTGCAAGTTATTACAATCAGAAAGACTTGAAGAAAGAGAGTTCATTCGTTCATGTGGCCGCTGGACTGTGGCTTTCTTGAGATTCCTTGGCTGGAAAGTCAACACCTTCAGTGGTCCTTTTCCCCAAGAGAGAAAACTCACACATCCCCCAGAGCATACCTCATGTACCTCATAGCTTCCTCTCATCTCTTAACCTACTTCCCTCACATGCTATACTTCCCGAGCTGGGCTGTCCCCACAAAGCTGGACTATTTCCACCTTTCCTGACCTTGCTTCCTTGCTAGGAATGCTTCCTCCTCTACAGGATCACGCTAGGTTCACTTCTTCCCCATGCATTTCTGGATACCCTCATTCCTATGGAAACTGAGAGCTCCCTCCTGTCGGTCCCCATTTTCTCCACTGATACTTGTGTTCCAGACCCTGTGGCACCCATTGCTCTGCTGCTTTGCATACCAATCTTGTCTAGTCGAATAGCTTCCCGAGGTTAGAAACCATTTTGAAGTCACCTCTCATACCCAGTGCAGGGACATTATGGAGGACCTATAAAAGAGGAGGAATAGATGGATGCATGGGGTGGAGGGGGATAAGGACTTAAAGCAAGAGGGAATATGGATATCAACAATACCTAAGGAGCTAGTGCCAATTATATCGAAGAATAGGTGCTTGGAGATAATGAACCAGTAAAGTAACAAATATTGCAAGTCATTCAGAGAGATGAAGGTAGGTAAAAATGACAGAGTCTGTAAAAATTTCCACCCTATGCCAAAGATTCTTCCATAATTTATTAACTTTTTTTCCTTTTTAACTTTGGAGGTTTCTTGAAGGTGGTTCATCAATAAAAGCTCAGTGACAATTGTATCATCAGCTGTAGGTTCTGGGACACGTTCCATTGAATATGAAACAGGATCACACAGCAACACAATGAGTGAAGGAAGACCAAGAAGAGCAAGAGAAAGAAGATTGGGTCATTAACTCAGAAAGCAGTGATGGAATTTCTGCCAGCTCCAAACACCATGCTAGGCACTGGATAAACAAGACTGATAAGAGTTTTTCCTCCTCTAAGAAATATAGCAATGCAGGGGAAGACAGTAAACAAAGAAAACAAATTGGCCATTAGTAGCTTCACATAACGAGGAGTGTCACAAAAAGTAAGCATGCCATATGGTAAGAGTCCCTTCCTTCTCTCCTTGGTTTGGCTGTTAGATAAGGCCTTATAAGGAGTTGGCATTTATGCTGAGACCTCCTTGAAGAGAAGAGCCCTGAGAACATGTGGGAGAAGAATGTTCCAGGCAGGCAGGATGTGTCAGAGCCCCTGAGATCAGAGGGAGAGACCAAAAGGAGGATAGTGAGGGCAGGGCATGGAAGAGAGGAAGATTCACAGTGATTCACAGAGGCAGGCTGGAGAGAGAGGGGGAGGCAGTGAATGCAGTGCTTTTGAGGTCAAGGGGAGGAATTTGGGGTTTATTTTTGGAGCATTTTAAAGGAGTGAAAACAGATCCGATTGGTATTTTATAAACAACACTTTGCCTGCTGCTAATCGGGGACGGTTAGCAGCGGGGCCATGGTAGCAATGGTTTGAATGAGAGATGGTGGCATGAGCAGGGATGAGAAAATGGAAATCCAGGGATTATCTGGGTAGAGAGCATGGAGAGAAACACAATTTCCGTAAACACCATATGAATGGAAACTCTTCGTGAGGTCTGTGTGTGTGTGTGTGTGTGTGTGTGTGTGTGTGTGTGTAAGAGAGAGGTAGACACATTAAGTGCCACTGTAACACGGAGGTGCAGTAGGAATTGGACAGTGACTCTGGGTTAGGTGTGAAGAAGGCGGACAAGGTAGCACTTTGGCCATCTAGGCCATGACACAGGCTGATGTATCTGAAAAACAGTGAAGAGTGGTCCCTGAAGGTTGTAGGCATGAGAGTGACAGGATCAACCTAACTCTGAGCAAACCTTATATTTTTTGGAGGACGGTACTGCCCTGGCCAGAGGGAAGTCAGGCTCCCCTTCACGGTGACAGCTTCCCCAGGGCTTTTCTCTCCTGAACACAAAGTACAACAGGATCCCTCATGTGCACTGAGATCACTGCTCCTCTTGCAGGTGATTCCTTATGAATGAACTATGCCTCCCATACTAAATTCTTAGCTCATTGAAGGTGGAGACTGAGCGTGACTTAGTTTTAAAACATTTAACAAGGCTGGGTGAAGTGGTGCACGCCTGTACTCCCTGCAGCTCAGGAGGCTGAGGCAAGAGGATCTCGAGTTCAAAGCCAGCTTCAGCAAAAGAGAGGCGCTAAGCAACTCAGTGAGACCCTGTCTCTAAACAAAATAAAAATTAGGGCTGGGGATGTGGCTCAGTGGTGGAGTACACTTGAGTTCAATCCCCAGTACTGCCCCCCCCAAAGAAAAACAAATATCTAAAAGGGGCTTTAACAGTGTCTCACATGTAATATGCAAGGAATAATATTTCTTGAATGAGTGTTTTTTTTTTTTTTTCCCCTAGTGGGGAGCTTAGAGAATCTACTGCTGCTTCCTCCTTTTTCTCACCCTCAGGTCTCACTCCTGTTTCCTCTACACTGAAGGCAGCAAAGGGTTGTCTTCCCTGCTTAGTTACACCTGAAACCTTCTGGAACAGATGAATAAGCCTGGACATTTTACAACTGTCAGCTGGTAAAATTCACATTTAGCACCTTCTCTGAACCCCTAAGACTCTTACAGCCCACTATAATCAGGGGACCAGTGTGTTCCTCTACCTACCCGCTCATCCCTGCGAGTGCCAAGGCCCTGCAACCAAACCAGTGGGAGGTGAGATAGAGAATAGTGAATAGAGAAAAGGTTTGGAATAGCAATAATTAGCTGTTACTTTCATGTGTTTCATGATGACCAAACTAAATGCTTGGTCTATTTTTACATTGGAGAAGCATAGTATTAGATACTTTATTTTTCTTTCTTTCTTTCTTTTTTTTTTTTTTTTTTTTTTTTTTTTTTGTGCTGAAGATTGAACCAGGGCTTTGTCTACACTATGCAAATACTTGGCCACTGAGCTGGGCCCCAATCCTATTAAACATTTGTTAAAAAAAAAAGTGGGCCAGATTAGAAATTATGGCTTACCTTCTTTCAACAATATGTAGAATCTGAATAACAATAAACCTTTATACTGAGTGCCTCTGCATGCCAAGTAATATGTCAGGTATTGAGGTTGGGAAAAAGAGATAAAAATAATATATAGCCCTATAAGGATATTTTAATTCTGTTGGAGAGACAGGTGAATCGGCAAGTGCAAGTGATGAATTTAATCCACCACACTAGCACCTTTAATTCATAAACCAAAGGACCACATTTTAAATATACTTCCTCCTTATCTGTTTGTATAAAAAGATATGACACCAGTGAAACTCCACATGACCACCAGCAAAACTCTACATCATGTCCGACTGCAAGAATGGGAACCTAATTAATAAAAGTTATGATTTCATGTATGTATAATATGTCAAAATACATTTTAATGTCATGTATATTTAAAAAGAACAAATAAAAAAGAAATTATTGCATACATTGGTTTAGAAATAATAGTGTCACTGTATAAGATTATTATAATTCTTCAGTTTTAGGTTTCTTATCTTGCCAGGCTCCTAAAATTCATTTATCATTCTTTTTGTTCAGAATTGAATCTTTAGTCAGTTTTAGTGGTATTTCTGTGACTTCTGAGCAGAATCAGAGCCCATAGAAAATGCAATCAGAGTGTGCACCTATGTGGAAGATGTGTGCTACTTCCAAAGAGAAAGGTCAGCTTGCTAATTTTCACATTTTTATTAACCTATCATATGTTAAGACTGTGAATTAAATGTCACCTCTTCATTATGGGGCTTTTGTAGTCTCACTATTTTAATGTATATCTGCACAACTCATCAATACAGCGTTCTTTGTTTAATTACTTAGCTGTGAAATAAAGCGAAAAGAGAAGACAAAGGTCTCTCCTGGAACACAGATTATCATTTATAAAGATTTAAATAATCACAAGCTTCACATGTTTTCCATCCAATTTATTTTGCGCCACAAGATAAGACAAGGTATGCAATGGCTAAGTCCTGTGTTACAGTTAATTTTAACTTTCATATCAATAAACAGATGCCTTTTCAAGTTATAAAAAGTGTGCCATTATTATCAACCGGAGAGAATGAGGTCATCGTTCTCATAATAGTGTAAAAAAAACTAGAGTATACCAGGAGGAGAAAAATATACCTGAGGGGGGAAAATTCCATGCAAATAAGGAAATATCTTCTGAGGCAAAGAATATCACATTGGATATTGAATTTTCTCCACAACTCAGCACTAGATCTAAAGAGATTAAAAGCCCAAATGGAAATGGGCACTCAGAAACTGGAGGATTGTGGTCTGCTTTCATGTTGCTGTATTTATGTACTTATCGAGTAGTACTCCCACATATTGGATTGTGAATCCTTCTACAAAGCAGAAAAATTAGAGCAGAAATCTATCCAGTTAAAATATGGATCATCACCACACTTGAAGATTCAAGATCATCCCCAACACTAGATTTACTCAATTGGATTAAATTCTAAGGATCTGGGGAGAAGGGGCAGGCAGGTAAATTATTTAATTTACTAAAAGAAAGGATTTGGGTGGGAACAAATAAAATATCTCAAAGAAAGCAAGTCATATGTAATAAGAAAGGGAAGACAAGTTCCGTAGATACTGTGCTCAAAGGGGGAACCAGAGAGGTGGCTTAGGATCAGACCTTTACCTTGTCCTGCCCCGCCCATAGCATGACATTCCCACCTCCCTAAATGAAAGCTTAGTTTAGACATTACCTTGGGCATCTTTCTGTTGAATACTTTCTGCCTTTGATGTGACTGCCAAGATGGAATAATTTAGAGATCCCTTTATTTTTCAAAGAGAATAATTCACATAAGTTTAATCATCAACCTCCAACTCAAGTGACTGAAATGTAAGAAAATGTAGGGACAGTTAAACACGGGCCGTTCCCTGCACAGGGACAACAAAGGGTGATAGTCCCATAGCATTAAAGGGTTTCTGCTGCTTCTTCCCATTGCCCTCCCACCCTTCACCCCTGGCACCCCACCCTCACCAATATCCAACGATTGATTCAACTATATTAAAAATAAGCCTCTTTGTTGAAACTTGGAAATGCCAGTTACAACCTTGGATCTAAAATTGCTAGATTAATTATTTTTGGTCTTTCCCTTGAGAGCTAGTAAAACAACACACTCTGAGGCATCTTATACCCTTTAAAATTACACATAACTTATGTATTATTTGATGTTAGAATGGAACATTGAAGTTTTCAGAGCACCATTTCAAGTGTGGCCTTTCTAAAAGAATGAGTTGACCACTCAGGAAATTTTAATGAACTCTTGAAACTTCTAGGGGTTTCCTTCTAGTTTAAGGCCTTCACATTGTTTTTTTTTTTTTGTGTTGTTGTTGTTGTTCTCTACAATGTGGCCTGTTTTTACTCTCTAAGAACAAGCTGTGGCACTAATCAAGTTTTAAATTATGCTCCCAAGTTTCTTTTTATCTGATACTGTAATGCAAAAATTCTAGATCTTTCTTGATAAACATAACTTTAATTTCTTTCATGCAAGGTGCTGAGATTTTTATTTTGTTATTATTATTATTGCTTTATTTTAATGATGGAAACCTATTTGGCTCCGAAGTACAAGCTGTCTACAGAATGGTTTCAAATTGCATGATTTAACTAGGCTTTTTGCCACGTGTCCTGTTGAACTCTCACCCAGGAAATGCTGGTCATGATTTGTATAAAATTCCAAGGGAAATTCCAGAAGGCCTAGAAAACCTCAAAAAATGCTGTCATATTTGAGGTGTTTTTTTTTTTTTTTTTAATGTTTTCTAATCCCTTCGCTGGTTTCTGTACTCAAAAGAACCCTGCCACCATCCAGTTGATATTGTAAGATATTGGTCACCGTTACCAAGGAGTGGCTGGGAGAAGTTGATGTTGGGTGAACACCAGGCAGCCCTGAGACTCAAGGAGCCAATGTTCCCAGACTCCGCCAACAAACCCAGTGCATGTTGACTTGGAACCCAACAAGAAGGACTTGTCCCAAATCATATTTAATTTCATTTCCAATTCTAATTGTGAATTATGAATTGTTAGTAACAAAACCTAAAGTAAAATACGTGACACTGGAAATGAGTCTAAGTAGAACTGCCCTTGTTAAATAAAACACAATCACACATTTATGCACATATATTGTACTTAATGTATGTTCAATTGAATAAGCATTGTGTGTGGATTCCAGGGCATTATTTTTCTTCATTCTTTTTCTTGTTCTCTCATTCATAGGACAGATTCAATTAGCCTTTTTACACAAATTGAGTCTGCTCTATTTTAATTCATTTTAGTTCATTTAATTTAACCATTTAAAAACATTGCTAGGCAAGACTGGTTGGTTTCTCTCATATCTCTCTCCCTCTCTCTCCCTGCCACCCCCCCCCATCTCAAAACTCTCATTTCTCATCAGCATACAAATTACATTTTATGACAAATGCATCTATTTGCCATCTTGTCAGTGGGCTAGAAACCTCAGAATGAGACACAGATTTCTGCTACCTCAGAATGTAGTTTATCACCATGGGTACTACTATATGTTAAATTGCCAGCTTCCGTAAACGTATACCTGTTCATCTGCATCATTTATTTCAGTAGTGTTCTACTGCAAGAATTGCCATTATGGAAGCAAGTTAACAAAGACAGGACTCTGAGTTCTGAGACAATAACACCCAGCATGGGACTTTAATAAGGAATGACTTTGGTCAGGTGCAACACAGTGCATACTAAAATACTGAAGGTTTATTTCAAAGTCTACAAGTCATCTCCACCTCATCAGTTAGGAATACCCCCCACCCCCTGCCCATCAACCCCAGCATTCTGAAGCCTTCAAAGGCTAATTCCTTTATCCCCTTCCTTCATGACACATGTCTAATCTTGAGTCACCTAAGCCCCTTGCTGTAGTTTGGATCTGGATTGTTCTCTAAAAGGCCCAGGTGTGAATTCTTGTTCTGCAGTGTAGCACTACTGGGAGTGGCGGAACTGTTAAGAGAAGGGACCTAATGGGAGATGCTTGGGTCATTGGGCATGTGTCCTTGAAGGGAATATTGGAGCCTTGACTCTTCCGTTTGCTTTGCCACCTGGCTACTATGAAGGGAACAGCTTCCTTACCATTTAATTGGCAATAATGTATAGCCATGGACTCCAAACAATAGAACCAATCAACCATTGACCAAAACTGTGAGTCAAAGTGAAACTTTATTCTTTTTAACTTGATTGTCTTAGGTAATTTTTTACAGTAACAGAAAGCTGACTAACATGCCCCTATAAAATACAGGAAGTACTTCTAACTTCTAGCAGGAAGTGAGCAGCAGAGTAGCAGAATAGAAACAGAATGCTTCTATTTACTACAGGGAAACCCTCCTCCCACTAAAATTTTAGAAGACCTTTGGTATTCGGTTGAGGGGCATGGATAGAAAAGAAAGAGACAGTACAGACAAACGAACATTTCAATATATTACCTTATCACTATTAAACATCTTGATTATTGGGTAAGTGCCATCTTTGTACCATCACCAATCACAATGTTTTTTATGTTAAACTCTCTCCATAAAGTCTTTTTAGTGGAATAGAGATGCTAAATGTGTTTAGCAAAATTCAGTGGTAGGGAACTCATCCTTATAACCAGGAACACCATGCCAGACACCCTATGGAGGAGTGTTGCTTCTGAATCAGCGCAGAAAGATCCCTTGTCTTGGACAGTGCTTGGACAATTTGTCAGATATAAATCTGAGCTTTATGTAAGGCAGCCCAGAATGTTCTGCTTTAAGTACAAAACAATAAAAACAAATAAAATCCTCTGGCGTTAAATGTAGTTGAGAAATGAGACTGATTTTATGGAGCATCAGAGGAATACATAATCACAACAAAGATCGGAAGGCTCAGACTGTTGGGAAAAATTTGTTGTTGTTGTTGTAAAGAGATAAAAAACCAAAGCAAAAGCAAAAAAAAAAAAAAAATACCTGGAAGAGGACAGGTAAAGAGCAAAAGGTCAGGACTAACTGGCGGGTTTTCTATTCCAAGTAGCAAACTCTCAGAAGAGAGATGATATAAATAATTGATAGGAAATATTGTTTTCCTAATCATTTTGACTTACTGAAGAACGGCACTGAGACACTTTTTTTGCATAGGAAATTCATTCAATTGGGAGAAAACTGACTAACTGCAGCTAAAACAAATCAAGGGTTTATTTTTTTCTTATTGAAAATAGTGAGCAGATCAAGACTTTTGTGATGGATCTGCTGTGCTATCACTGACCCAGGCTCCTTCGCTCCTAGTGCTTTGCTGCCCTTAGCATATGCCCTTATATCTGGCTCCTGTAGGACGGTTACAACAGCCTCAGTAATCACATCCACATTCCAGGCAAGAAGAAAGAGAAAATAAGAAGAATGATAAGGCGCACACCAACATTTCTTGATTCCGCCAGCATTTCATTGACCCAAACTGACTTCAGTAGATGTTGATAAATGTAGGTTTTACTTGGTTACTTCTGATGGCAGTAGGGCTGTCTTTGTAGGAAAGGAGACTGAATATTGAGTGGGCAATTTGCAGTGTCTACCATAAATTACCAGGCAAGAAAGAAAGTTTTATGGATAGAGCATTGAGCCTTGTTGCTGTGTGTGAAACTGCAGACTTAGCTCATTTCCTAGCTGCAAAATGAAGGTTTGTTTTTCTAGTTCCAGAAGAATGGATTTCTTTGAGGAATTATTCAAATGTGCTAATTATGTTCTTAACGTCTTCTTTAAATAAAAGATAACCATAAAAATACATCTGCACCTTTATATTTCTAAGCTTCCAGGGAGAGAAAAAGTTGAAAAATCTTTCTTAATTGTCTACTGAAGGGTAAGACATTTAATCAACTGTATTCACATTAGATATAAAATAATCATAACCACCACCATAACAAAACAGCACATTTTCAAACCATTGAATGCTCTGAATTTTGGATTTTATTTTTCTTTTAAGTGAGAAAAATATAAATGTCCTTATATATTGTTTGGGATCTATTGTGAATAGACCTCAATGGAAAGCTAGGTTCTGTGCACAGGGAAATGGCAAGGTATGTGAACTCTTTAGGACATGAAAGATACCAAAGTCTACCAAGATGCTACCTGCCCCAAGGGGTCTCCCAGAAGACTCTTTGCTTCTGGATCTTGCTTCTCTTCTGTTTATGACCCAGTATGGGCTTCCTAACTTTTTATGCCAGCAAAGACTCATTCAAAATCATCGGAAACCGTGACTGCTCTTTAGTGTTAGGCTTCAAACTGTTTGTCTCTGATCACAATTACTGTGTCTCTAACGAGATCAAACTGCTGGCAGCATCAGTAAGTCCTGCCTGGCAAGTTCCTGGGGTCAGCAGAGACAGATGCTGCACTGATAACTCAGGGAAGGACCGTATGGGCTCCCGCTCAGCTCTCTCAGGTGCCTTGAATTATCGCCACCTTTCAAAAGTTTTGGGGATGGTGAGAGTTGCCAGGTGCATCAGGGCACCAAACCTGTTCTGGAAGCTCTAAGATTCCACTTGGGTGAGGCAATGCTATTGATCAGGAAGAAGTTCTCCATTGTGTTTTTTGTAAAACCCAGTGTCAATCAATGATTTGTTATTCTAAATAACAAAGGAGAGAAGCCTCATTCATTCATTTAAAGTTTCTGAACACTTGTTTTACCCCCATCCCTGTGTGAGAATTGGTTCTTTCCACATACCTATGGCGAATACTAGGTACTGGATGGAAATCAAAGGAAATAATTTCCCCAATACAACATTATTGGAGTTGTTAAAAAAGCAATTAATGTATACTTTTTGAATCAATAAAACCACTCATAGTACCTGCCTTTGTGTTAGTCTGATATATATCCTCTTACATTCGTATGTTGAAACTTAACATCAGTGTGATAATACTAAAAGTGATACCTTTAAGAAGTGACTAAGTCATGAGGGCAGATGCTTCATAGATGGTATTGGGGCCTTTATAAAAGGGTCTAAGAGACTGGGTTTTCTCTCCTGATTTTCTGCCACATGGAGGGTGCAGCAAGAAGGACTTCACCAGACACACAATCAGCCTGCACCTCAATCTGGAACTTCCCAGCCTCCAAACTGAAATAAATAAATTTCTCTCTTCCATAAATTCATTCATTCTGTGGTATTTCATTATAGCAGCACAAACGGACTAAGATATTTTGTAACTAAACTAATATTTCTGTACAGTCTTCGAATGAGGTATAGTCCCAGGCACTTGACAATCGTCCCCAAAACGTGAAATTCATTTTTCTGTACCTTCACCAAAGGTGAGCCACATGAAGCTCTTTCCTTCTTTACAATTTGTTCCACAGTATTCATCGATTTCTGAGAACTCTGAGCGTGTGGCTCCCAAGAGCGTTGAGCCCATGAAACCAGTTTTTAGAGCTGAGGTACCAATCAGAATAACCTAGATTTTACAAAAGGAAACAATAAGAGCTTAAGGAACTTCTCACGTGCTCAGAGGAATGTCTGAGTTCTAGAGAAAACCCAACACCACTTCCTCTTTATTATTTATAACACCTACTAAAGAGATCCATGCTGATCGTGTTATCATTGGTGGAGAAGAAAGCCAACAGACTCAGAAGAAAGATCACGGTGGACACCTGAAATGTGAAAACTCTGCAGGCAGGGCTTCCTCCTGGGGTCGATCTGAATCTTCTTTTCTTCCTTGCCCTTACTATTGAGCCATGGGCTTATGGCAGTGGTGCTGGTGGGCAGGTGTCCCTGGGGCAAATGCTGCTCCATTTCCCCCACCTGCAGCCTCCCTGTTCATGCTGCAGTCAGGACTTCAGGTTGGGTGGGTTGCAGTTGGTAAAATACCTGAGTTACTCTAGCTTGGAAAGTACCTGTCCTCGGATGCGCAGTTGGCTCCCAGCGACTAGTGTTGAGCCCGACATTCTGGTCTAATTTCATATTTCCGTGTGCAGAATACCTTGACAAATGTCAACTTTCTATGGCTGGTGACAGTAGCTGCTTTGTGTGCAGATGTGACCTCTCTCTCAGGGTTGTCATTAATCTCTAATATGATACTGCTCATTAAAAAAAAAAAGCCATATGGATTTTCCTGTGGAAAACACTGAAATTGGCATAGGTTTGAATATTTTATCACAAAAATACAATAGATTTTAAAAATATATTTAGTGGATATCTTGTTTTAGCTTCATTTTCATATTCCTGAAGGTATGCTGTAATAGAACCTCTGATTTTATTTATATTTGGGGGAATAAATACATGGAAAAGAAGAAAAATCCAAGGAATCTTGAAACAGACAATTTATCAAGAAAGCGTAAGGTGCAGTAAATGCAGTTAATTGAGCAACTGGTGCATGATTTGTAGTCCTGGGCTCCGCCTGTTGGTAGAGGGAGGACTCTAGGTGGATCACAAGATGGACTGGGCCTTTATTTTCCTTCATCTGCATAAAGAGGATAATAATATTTCCTTCACAGAACTGTATGAATTTTATAACTGTTGGTACGCTTGAGAGCACACTAAATGTCAATAAATGACCGATGAGGATGACAATGAAGAATGAGGACATTATTAAGAAAAACTCACTTCCATTGTGTTTTAAATAATTAAGACTCTTCATGCCAGGAAAGTGCTGCAAGACACCACTCATCTTTTACTTAATTTTGTCATGTCGATGCAACCAGAACCTAGAATCTAATTCTTTCTGAACTAGTTTCAGGAAGAAAAAAAAACTAGTGAGGGCAGAAAAGGAGAGAGAAAGAGAGATAAATTTTTCCTCCATTCTCCAGAGCTTTCTTTTTTTTGTGGGGTGTATGGGGGAACCAGGGATTGAACTAAGGGCTGCTTAACCACTGAGACACATCCTCAGCCCTTTTTATATTTTATTTTGAGACAGGGTCTCTCTAAGATGCTTAGGACCTCGATAAGTTGATGAGGCTGGCTTTGAACTTGCAATCCTCCTGCCTTATCTTCCGAGCCTTTAGGATTACCAGTGTGCACCACCTTGCCCAGCTAGAGCTTCCTGCTTGTCCCACAGAAGTGGGAGCCTCCAGCCTCTCTCCCATGTTGGGAAGTACTGGAAGGGAGAGAGCTCTCTCTGCCGCGTAATTGTTTTTACTCAGGCAGAGGTGTCTGATATGACCAATCACATCTTCATATTCATTTATTATCTCTAGCAGTGGCAGTACCTGTGTGGTAGGCTTGATGGTAAATGAATGGTAGGAAAGTTTGACACATCTGTTTTATTTACCAGTGTATTCCCAGCGGTTGGCAATGTGTCTGCCATAGAGAGGACTCTTACTGAATGTTGATTAAAAGACTGTCAATTAAATTAGTGTTATTATAAAATAAAATATGTGTTTAATATACAGATATGTATCTGTATATGAAAAAAATATATCATATATTTCAACTCAGAAAAGGACTTGCAGAATGGCCAAATACTCTTCTTGCATTATAGAACTCATCATTTACTATGTTGCAATGACTTTATTTTTAAACTGTTTTTGAATCTTCCCTGATAGACTGTTTGAATTCCAGAGCCTATATAGGTCTTTTACCTTATATGAACTCAAAGTCATAGGAGAATATGTTTTTAATGATAACTGCTTCTAGTTTTCCTTTCCCTGAGTGGTAGCAGCCAATAAATCCTTCCTTGCCATTTGAATTTCCAATTGATTCCAACATATATCCTGCAGCATAAGAAATTTTCCAATACTATAATATATACTACCTGTATGTTTGACAGTTTTAGTTTTGTTTCCAACTAGAGTTTGAAGTTGGAAAGGGAGTTTGTGGTCAGATTCAGAAATCTAGAGAAAATAAATACCTAATATCCTCTGTTGATAGGTGCTGATCACAAGGATGGGTCAATTATGTAATAGTGATATGATCTCTACTTTTGTATAAAATATGCTATATAAAAGTATGCATCTATGCTCATATAAATGACCACACATATTATTCAAAACTATGATTTTAAAAATGTTTGCTCCCTGAAATAAGGTATAAGAAATAGACTTAAAAAATCAAAGCATGTTAACTATTCTCTTAAAGGGAACTATTCATAAGTAAACATAAAAATGCAATCTGTATTAAACTACTAATTAGACTAATATAAGTTTAGTAATGTGATTTTCTCCGTACTTTAGTTAAATCAAACAGAAATGTCTACCTTTTAAATGATGCTTTTCTACTTTATATGAAACATTATTTTTAATATTAACATAGTATACCAACATTCATCAGTAATGGAAGAACATCCTATAAACCTTTTAGCCTGCAATTTCACCTCTTATACTTTATTTCAAAGAAGTAGTCTTAGACATGTGCAGAAGTTTATCCACAGTTTATCTGTCATTCATTGTGTTATTTTTTTATAATGACCAAAAGCAGAAAAAGGAAAAAAAAAAAAGAAACTATCTGAAACAACAAGAGGGAATTGATTAAACTGCAGTTCATTTAGACACTGGAACACAATATCACAAAAATAATGAAAAATAGTTAATAGTTAACAATGTAGCTGTATTAAGATAGAACACTGAAATCACAAGTTCAGTTTTATGAAAAAAATGTATGCACCACATTGCAAGAGACAAATAAAAAATATAACCCACAAGTATAAACTCTAATTTTGGGTATGTGAGAGAATTATGGAGAATTTGTTCAGGAGAATATAAATTTCCTGAGGGCAGGTCCTTGGGTCAGTTTTGTTCACTGTTTTGTTTAATAGTGGAACGTGATCTGGTGCCAGGTAGGGATTCAATGATATGTTCAAGGACTGTGACTTTATTTCTCTATTTTTATGTATTTATGATTTCTGACTATCTTTGCTTGTTGTGAATTTTTTAAAAATGCATTTCTTAGGGACATGATGAATTCAGCAGCTTTAGGGCCAAACATTCTCTCTACCCTCTCCACCACACACTCTACTGTTATTTTTAGAGTTTTCATAAAGAAGCTGATTCTTAATAAACTCTGCTATGTCTTTAAGAATTTCAGCAATTGTTTTCAGTTGACCTTAACCTTTTATGAGTTGCCCTTGGTCCCCGTGCAAATGACCTTGCACCTAACATAGAGACAAGGACATTTCCTTGATTCCAAACTTAAAAATCTGATATCCCAATTCACCCTGTTTTCTTGTTGTATTGTTTTGTTTTGTATGCTGCCGGATATTGTGTTTAGTAGTCCACAATGTTTCACGTGTGTGAATATTTATATTTTTAAAAATCCTGAGTCTTTTGTTTTTATAACTGAATATGTGCTTGAGTGGAATCAGATTTCATTATGAAAGTGAGGGGTGGTTCCGCCATTTGGAAATCACCCGGAAGCTCTAAGATCAGAAAGCACATGCTGAACTACTTGTTTTGTAGTATAACCAATTCTGAGGTTCAAATTCTCCTAGTTAAAAATAAAATAAAAACAACATCACAAAATAAGTTCAAAATATCTGTTATACAACATCATGACTGCAGTCAAAAACAAGGTTTGGAATAACTTGAAAATTTCTAACAGAAGAGATTTAAATATAGTCAGTATGTGAAGCACATATCTCATATATGTTGATTAGCATGGTTAGCCATGCTGTAGTGTGTGTGTGTCTACATATCAAAACAGGTCATACACCATAAATTTCTACAATTTTTATATGCCAGATAAAAATAAATTAAAAATATCAGCAACAAAACAACCTTTCCTGGAGGTAGGCATTTTTATTCCCTTTGGGGTCAATTCATATCTATCTATAATTGAAAGTATCAAACCACCTCCTATGGCTAGTGATACTATTTTATACCAAAGCAAATGAGGTGATTCTAGATAAAATTATATCTAAAGGAATTAACAGAAGAATCTACATGTATTTCAGATAAATGTTTGTGAAAACATTAGTTTTCTATATTGCAGCAACAAATAGAAAGGGGAATGGGAAAAATCGTCAACATAATTTGAAAAGCTATAATGTTGCAGCACAACTCCTATGAAGATTGCTAGGAGATCTGATTAAGATTTAGACCCGGGCTGAGGGTATGGCTCAAGCAGTAGCGAGCTCACCTGGCATGTGTGCAACCCGGGTTCGATCCTCAGCACCACATACCAACAAAGATGTTGTGTCCGCCGAGAACTAAAAAATAAATATTAAAAAAAAAAAAGATTTAGACCCCTTATTCTGTGCACCACCTATTGAAGCTCTGGGAAGTACTGTCTGTGGTCAGGATGGACACGAGGACTGTGGTAACTGAGCAGACTGCACCGAGAAGAAGGAAGAGGGAGAAGACAAGGAAGAGCAGGAATGAGGAGGAGGAGGGGAAAAGTGGCAGGAAAGAGAAGAGAGGACAAAAAGAAGGAAGGAAGGAAAAAAGAAAGAATTCAGAAATCAGACATCTATTTTATTTTTTAAAATAGTAAAGTTTAAATGGAACTGCATAACAATACTTAACCCAATAGAAGGATTTAAAGAGCATAACTTCAGTAAAACAAAGTCAAATAATAAACCTCTGATATTCAAAGAGAGACTGAAGCAGCCCCTTGGCAGAACTCAGGTTTAGAGACAGCAATGAGTAGATGAAAGTGAAAGTACTGAAGCAGCAATGGAGAGAAGAGAATAGTTTTGGAGATGCGACAACAGGGATCTGAATAAATAATATAAATTAACATAGTACCCGACATTCTTTGTGCAAGAATTTTGTACCCAGGAAAATTCTCTGAAATGAGGAATAGCACCTGCCTTCTAAAGAAAATAAGTGCTGAAAAATTGATATCAGGCTGTTTGTTCTCCCTGAAAGCCCGTGTGTTGAAGGCTGCATTCCCAGCCTGGTGCTACTGGGAGGCTGTAGTACCTCTAAGAGGTGAGGCTTAGTGGGAGATCTTTGTGTCATTGGGGCTGGCTCTCAGGAGGGTTTGTGGGACTCTTTGCTTCTCCCTCTTCCTTTGTCTTTTGCTTCCTGGCCAAGAAGTGGGGGATTTTGCTGTTCTACAAACTACCCCCCATGATGGGCTACTACAGGCCCAAAGCAATGCGCCAACTGATCCGGGACTGATACCTCCAAAACTGTAAGCTCAAATCAAACTTTTCTCTTTGTAAATTGATTATCTCAGGTGTTTGCTATAGTGACGGAATGCTACCAAGCACACTGTTTCTGTCCTTGGGAGAAATTTTGACCTAGTTTCTTTAATCATTTTATCAGTCAAGTTATAGTCACACTCTTGATTTCCCTAAAGGAAAAGTCAGGCAATCATCCTGGTAGCTTTCAGTAGGTTTACACATCAAATCTACCATCTGTTCTCAATGTATCATCAGCTCTTCCATACCTTTCCTGGGCTCAGCTTGGATACTAACTAAAAAAAAAAAAAAATCAACATGCTCAAGCCCTATTGCTGGCAAAGAAGGGGCTATTCAACCAAAGAGAACTTATCATCGATGTTCAGAACTAGTTTACAGGTTTCTTCTTTAAAACTAGTTGGGAGTAGTTTTTGTTCGTGTCTTCTGATGGGCTATTGGAGATGAGTGAATCAACAAAACCTGTTAAGTTACCTAGATAGCCAGGGGGTAAGGTAAAAGTTCACTGTAACTCTTTCACATTCCTGCCTTTGAAATGAGACACAGCAACCCTGGGCATCTGCTGAAAAACTCAGTATTGTAGAGAGAGCCAAGAACATAATGAAGGCTTAACTCAGAGTATAGAAGTGTCTTCTGCTCAGAGTTTAATCTTAACCAAGATCACCTCCATATACACCGACTTCATTCATCTTATAATGTCACCTCCATTGCCAATGACCTTTCAAAAGATTAGCAATTCCTAGTTTATTCCTCCAGGTCTCTTAAGGTATCCCATATAATCACATATAAACTCAAATTGAAAAGAACTAACCAGTTATTTTTATAACCTCTTATCAGGTTCTTCAAAATTTTTAGGAAAGAAGAAAATACGTAATAATATATAAAGGCACTTGAACACTTGGCTCTTTGTTTAGGATTTTTCTAGAACATCCTTGGCATCTCTGTAGAGAAAAATAGGTAGCATGCTGAATGCCAAATCGTGCTTTGCACCCACCCACTCCATTTTCCATTGCACTCTTCAGAGATATCTTTTTAGAAAAAAAAATTGGTCCTATTCGAATAAGCATCCATAAAGTAAATAATGCATGATTTTTAAAAAACCTCCCATTTGATATATAGGTACCAACAGATAATTTTATCACCTTGTCATTCCTATTCAAAAGTTCTGAAAAAATCCACGGTATTGAATATTCTTTCTCTCCTAAGTTATTCTGCTCATTCAGAAAGCTCAGGTCAAGTTCTTAGATACAAATATTTACAAGCAAACAATAAGTTCACAGGCAAAGATGGAACATTTTGAACTGACTGAGAAAGAACATATGCTTAGGATTTGCTCCCTATGTCTAGAGAGTTTAAAATCCCCTGCTAGAAACTATTTTGAAAGGAGATGTGAGGTGAACTTGGGACAGCCCAGGGTCCTGTGGGCTGCCATCTGAAGAGCATGCTATTAATGTGGTGTGTTCTGGTTCACCTCTGCCATCCACTGCTCAGCCCAGGGACATGGTATTCAGTTTGGGAAGCCCCTGAGGGAAGGGAACAGGCACACCTGTAACAAGAAAAGGACTGCAACATAAGGGCTGGGGCTTGTGCAACTTTCAAGATGACAGAAGAGATCTGGGTCATTTAGCTGGGAGCAAACTCAGTGTTGCAAGAAGGGACATCATCACCTTCAAATATCTGATGAACTGCATATTTTTATGTTTGCCCTCGTAATGGCTTAAATTAGATCAAATACTTAGAAAATCATTTCTTTCTTTCTCTCTCTCTCTCTCTCTCTCTTTTTTTATGGTGCTGGGGATTGAACTCAGGGCCTTGGGCATATGAGGTAAGCACTCTACAAACTGAGCTATATCCCCAGTCCAGATCAAATGCTTAGAAACTACAGAGAAACACATTTCAACTCAGTAAAAGGAAGAATCTTCCACACGGTCTGAAGATAGAATGGGCTGCCTTGAGAGCGCTGGGTGTTTTGTAAGGAAAGCTGGACATCTGGTCAGGAGAGAGGCAAGAGAGACATTCAAAGATCAAGGAGAGAATGGGGGGGGGGAAAGGGTCTCTGAGTCCATGTACCAAAACTTGGCTGTTGAGCTAGGGTGTAGATAAAGCCACCCACACGTACACCCACTGTGCAAACAAGGAAGGGGAAAAACACTGCATTTCTTCAGTGAGTGGACCAAGTAGAAGAGAAGGGCCTCTATACTGAGGAAGTCTTTGAGCAAGCCAAATTATGGCGTTGGAAGAAATATACTTCCCACTTTTAGTTGATTCTGAAGCTGTTATAAAGATTTGGTTGTTTGATGGGTTGTAAAACTTCTGCTTATAATAACTGCCGTTCAGCGTCAGGAAAGAAAAATCATCACTTCTTGACAACCCCAGGCCACGGTCTTTGTTATTTAATAGTTTGACACTGTAAATTTGTACCCTGAAGTGTGTAGATGGAATAGATTAAAGACTATGTAATCTGTTAAAAAGATTTGTTTGCAAGTGGCTTGAAATATGCATTTTTAAAATATTTTTGCAAAATGAGCTACGATAGCCGAAGTTAAACAAGATGCCCAGAGTTCTCACCCAGCAGATCAGAACTTAGCAAGATTTTGGAAAGTCTGAGGATTGGTAACACTCTCCTACTATAGGAAACAGTTCTTCAATTATTTGTAATTATTGTTATTAGCATCATTTCCTGAAGGGTTAATACGATGTGGTTGCTGACCTTCTGAATAACAAGTTATCTTATTATGCATTTGTAATTTTATTCCTCAAAAATTTCATCCTTAAGATGTTGTTGGTGAGAAATAGTTACTCTTTGGTTTATTTACTAAATTATTATGCCTTAATTACACAGTATATATACATGCATACATTGAATTGCTGTATATTTTCTTATAATTCAAATAAGCATAAATTATATGAGACCTGGCACTTCTTATTTTATTTGCCCTCCAGGATCCAATATATTGCCCATCTTAATTAATTCATTCTGAGTTCTCACTGCAATTGTTTGTAATGCATGCAGCATTTGTGCTGGTAATGGCTCCTAAAGATAAGACCATGCACTAATCCCCAGAACCTTTGAATTTTATCTTATTTGGAAAAAGGGATCTTTTCAGAATGTTATTATCCTGAACTATCTGGGTGGGTCCTAAATTCAATCGCATGTATCCTTACAAAACAGAGGCAGAGGGATTTTGAAACAGACACACAGAAGAGAAGATGACATGAAGATGGAGGCAGAGATTAGAACGAACGATGTGGCCACAAGGCAAAGAATTCTAGCAGCCACCATAAGCCAGATGAAGAAAGAATAGATTCTTCTCTGGGGCCTGCAGAGGGAATTTGACCCTGATAAAACTTTGATTTTGGCCTCCAAAGCTGTGCAAGAATCAATTTCTATTACTTTATGTCATAGAGTTTATGGTAACTTGTTACAGCATCCATTAGAAACTAATACTTCTAAAATATGCTTTGCTGCCTTTTCTTGGCTCCTAAATATTGCTCCCATAATGTTCCAAAATTCTTTTCCCCATCCTTTTGTATTAAAATCCTGCTGATGCTCAAGACTTAGCTCCACCCATGGTGGCCTCAGCAGTGACCTGTCTCCACCCAACCAGCATAATGGGAGAATCACCCAGCTGCATGAACACAGAGAAAGCCCTCACTGCCTACTGACAACCATGAGTCTTAGTTGTCTCATTGAAAACTCTCTCATGACTGTAGATCAAAGGAAATCAGTTAAAAGCATTTAGCACAGTACCCCAGGAAGACAGGTGCCAACTGACCTATCCGCTTTCTGCATTACTAGGGCATGGCTGGCACAAACTCTGGCATTCCACCCGTTGTCATGGTGCCATAGGTAGAGAACGAGACTGAGAGAGCTTCTTGGATTCTCATCTTGTTCTAACCATTTTCTCTTTTGGGAAAACAACTGCACTCTTTCTCTCTCTCTCTTTCTCTGCACCTTCCACCATGCTCAAAAACATAAGGAGGTCCATGATGTTTAAATAAAGAAAGAAAATCCAGCAGGGTGCAGTGGCACACGCTTATAATTTCAGCTGCTCAGGAGGCTGAGGCAGGAGGATGGCGAGTTCAAAGCCAGCCTCAGCAAAAGTGAGGAGCTAAGCAACTCAGGGAGACCCTGTCTCTAAATAAAATATAAAATAGGGCTGGGGATGTGGCCCAGTGGTCGAGTGCCCCTGAATTCAATCTCTAGTTCCAAAAAAAAAAAAAAAACCCAAAACAAAAACCTAACTGCTCCCTATTATTGATCACTCTACTTAATCATCTTTCACTGTCATTTTCTAAATACTCCTTCCAGTGCCTCATCATTGCACACTGTAAATCATTTCAAATCTGATGCACATGCTTACCATCTGCTATTCTTTCAAATTCACTAGTGATGTCATAGTCCCAAAGCCCAGTGACTACTTCTTGGACATCATCATGACTAACCTGTCTGCCTACTGGACATCTCCAGTGGCTTCTCTTAAGTTCAAAATGCTTAAATATCACCAACTGTGTCCCCAGTTTATATTTCAATGTCTCTGTGTTAGTCATCTTTTTTTTTTGTCACTGTGACCAAAATACCTGACAAAAATAACTTAGAGAAGGAAAAGTTTATTTTGAGCTCATCGTTTCAGAGATTTAGTCCATGGTGGGTCGACTCCATTGCTGTGGGCCTGAGGAGAGACAGATCATTATGGTGGGAGGGTGTGGGAGGAGCACTGATCATGGTGGCCAGAAACAGAGAGACAAGGGGCTACAGGGAGGATGAACCATCTCAGGGCACACCCCCAACACTCCACCTCCTATAGCCACACTAACCACCCAGTTAATTCATTTAAATCATAATCCAATAATTTGCCTCTGAATATTCCTGCATTAACATAAGAGCTTGTGGAAAACACATAATATCCAAACCATAATAGTTCCTCAGTCTCTAATCAAGAGGTTAAACATTCATCTTTGATATTTTTCCCCTTTCTCCCACCATACCCAATCTGTTTCCCTCTCCTCCTCTTCTCACTTGTCAATTTCACTTCCTGAACATCTATAGAATGTATTGGTTTATACTGCCATACCTTGGAATTAATGAGATGATTACTTGTGTGTCCCTTGGGCAAGTGACAATTACCTCCTAATGCATACCTCCCACCTTCCTTCGTTCCAAGATCTCCTATACAATTCGGCCAGATTAATTTTTTAAATGTGTTTATAAAATACCTTTTTCCTGTACAAAATCCTCTAATGGCTATCCACTTTCTATTGAATTAAGCCTATTCAATTCAATTTTCTCAAAAAACTGATACTGAAACGTTCTTTGTACTACATAAATACATGGCTAGCATTCACAGAGCTCTGCTGTGTTCCTGGTGCCGTGAAGCACTTCTCAGATATTATTTCCTTTGTGCCTCCTCACAACACACCTGGGTTTGGGTGGGCTGGACCCATTATGATTGCGGTTTCTGAAGTGTGGTCAGGATTAGAACCCGTACCTTCCATCTCTGCAGCCTGGCAAGAGAATCCACAAGTAAGACAGTCTCCTAAGCCCTCCTCCGCTCGTAGCCCTTCTTCAGATCCCAAGCAAGCCTCCCCCTTCCAGCCTTCACACGTTGGTCATGTCCCCTGAAATTTTCTCATGTCGGCCTCCTGAGTGCATGTACCATCCCTTGAGCCCTGCCACAAGTACTAGCTCTCTCAGGAAGATCTATCACCTCACCTCCAATGGAGGATCCATTCCCTTCTCCAAGTCTCCACTGGACCCCAATGCTCACTTAGGCCTCCAAATAGCACAGTGTTTGTGTGTGTCTCATGCTGTTGGCTGGATGACCAGGAGATTTGGTGTGGTTCTTCCCTCCGGGTCTTCATTGGCCTATTGAATTTCAATGCCTGAATTTTCTGCCTGATTATAAAATAGACAGTAAGGATGGAAAAAAACACTATAAGGAAGTTTGTACGTTACAGTATTAAATACAGCACACTATGCATAATTAACACTTAATAAATACAGAATGAATAGAAGGAATAGATCACTCTTCAACTGTAAAATAAAGGAGTAGAATAGACTACCTCTAAGGGTCCTTCCAGATCTCAAATATCATGGGCTTATGATTCTGTATATTCTAATATTTCCCTCTTAGGAACAATAAACAAAAGTCAGCGAACTTCTATATTTGCCAAAATAAAATCAGAGAAACTACTTTAACTAACTACTTTTCTATTTTATTTTGTTAGACAAGTTACTTTCCTTACTCTTGTTTTTATGATAGAAATCCTAAAGCAGCTACACAAAGTACAATGTTTCAATTGCTTTAAGAAACTAACCTGAGTATACAGAAAAAAATAAAAGATTTTAAAGAAAATACAGAGCTGGGAATGAACTTTGAAGAAGTAAGTGGTTTAGAATTGTGTCATGTATCCTTAAGGAACAAAGGTCAGACATAATCTGAAATATCCAAACATCTCTGCAGCGTTTCTGTTTTACAAACACCAAAAAATCAATGTTAGATATTTCTCAGGGCAATGTCAACATTCCAAAGTGTTTTTTTTTTATAAAGAAGGACTTTGTACACTAATGTTCATAGAGCCATTGTTTATAATAGATAAAAGATGGAAGCAACTCAAGAGTCTACTGACAGATGTATAGGCTGAATGGGATAATATAATATGGTACACATACATACAATAGAAAATTATACAGCCTTTAAAAAGGGAGTAAGTTCTGGCATATGCTACAACATGAATGAACCTCAAAAAAACATGCAAATTGATAAATCAGACACATAACATCAAATATTTATGATTCCAGTTAAATGAGGTGCCTATAGTGATCAAATTCATAGAGGCACAAAGTAGAATGATGGTTTTCATAGGGTGGGGGGAAGCGATAATGGTAGCTAATGCTTAACTGGTATAGATTTTGAGTTTGGAAATTGAAATTTTTCTGGAGATGGATGAGGGTGATTAAATGCAATATACATGTACTTAATGCTACTGAACTGTACACTTAAAATAATTAAATACTTAAAATAGATAAATTCTATGTTTTGCCACAAGTTAAAAAAAAAAGAAGGTCTTTGTATACATAAAAGAGACACTGTCGTATCAAAACAAGAATGAGGGAAATATAGAATACATTTCTCTCTGGTTCAAATAGTCAGACTAATTAGTATTTAGTGGTAATGTAATAACTTGTGAATTTGCAAGGATGCTAGAGGAGGAGAAGCAAGAATGAAAGGCAGTGGTGGGTGGAACAGGGGAAGACAGGATGATTTCTATGCTGCGTAAGAGAAAGAGCCCTGTTCCACTTAGGAATGTGGTAAGAGGATTTGGCATGGGATCCTGACATCTGCACACTTCAACATGGTAGAAGCAGGGTGAACAGGTTGAAATACACCAGAGACAGCACTCGCAGCCGTGTGGAGGGTGAGATTTTGGGGTTGGAACTCATCCATGGAAAGGGCTTAAAACTTCATCATCCTCTAGGATAATGAGAGCCTGGCCTCCTCAGCAGCACTGTGTTCGTGGATGTGACAATAGTCTGCCCTGGGTAGAGTCATAAAAACATGCGTCTTTTAAAAAAAGTAAAAATGGTGGTGGGGGGAGGTATATTTGAGCAGAAAATATGAAAAAGAACAGAGCAAAAGGATCAAACACAGAAGGAAATGTTGCCAGGAGGCGTTGGAGAAAAGTGGGAGTAAAACATGCCACACGCGTCAAGGCCCCCAGTGTATTTGCATAACATTATAATTAGATTTTGACTAATTTTTACTTGGCATCAGAAGTAAGAAACATCAAGAGATTGTCATTTTTTTTTTTTTTTGCTTCATTGGAAGTCTTGAGAAATGAAAATGGATTTGAAAATTTCTGTGTGTATGTTCGGGTCCATGGAGTCTCCCATTCTTTTTAAGAATGGCCCTCACCCAGGGCACTTCTGTCCATCCCAATTAAACCCCATGTTCCAGTAAAGGCCTGACCAAAGACATCACAGCCCTGCAGATGTCTTACCTCGCAAGGCACCAATTTCCCCCTTTAATTGTTTCCCTGTCAGAATCAATCTCTCTCTGGGGTCTGTTTTTGAGGCTCAGCCAGTTAGCCGCATTGTGCTGACACAGCTCAGCTGAAGCCAAATAGAGAAGCTGCCTCAGTCCCCATTAAAGGAACAAAACACACAGTCATCCCAGACATGGCCCCCCATAGCTATGACAAACATCACTGTGACTTGAAAATCACAGACTGTCAGAGATTGAAGGGGGCCTGGAGACAGTCTCATCCCAGCCCAGCATTTGCCTGAAAAAGAGAAAGGAGGAGAGCAATCACATGGTGGGCTAGTGACAGTGTCTACACTCAGTCTTGCCTTCTGATCCCTGGGCTGGCTCTGTTTCCACACTGCCGTGGACTGCCATAGCATCTGTTCCTAAACAATCCCTTCATCTGATCACATTGCTTTGCGCAGTTATCTTAATGTTAGATTAGATGTGATTTACTCATTGTGTGCTTCCAAGGATCCAAGATACAGAAAAGAAAGGGCCAATAGGCTCCCTGTGGAGACCAAAGTTCCTAGGTCCTAAACCAAGTTCTTGGGATTAACAAAGCAAATTATGATGTCTCTAAAGACAAGACAATCAACTCTATTCAGGTGCAGGTCCAGTGGAAGTTCTTTTGGCAGTATAGCATCTTCTGAACTCAATGCTTCTGTCTGAGCAACTCCTTACTGTATAAACTCCTGCTGTACTGAACCATCTCTATACAGAATCTAAGAGGGCCAGACAAAGTTGACCCCATAACCAAAGCTCTGTCAAGGTTCCAATCTTAGATTTTCAATGTGAATAATCCAAAATGGTGGCCGTGGCATGCACATCCATTTTCCAGGCTGCAGTGGCCAAGGAGCAGGTGGCATCTAAGTTCTGTGGGAACAGAGCCACACCAGGAGGAACCTAGTAATCTGGTCCTAGTGCCTGGCTGTTTTCCTGCTCAGTGACAAGGTCTTAATGTTCATGGCCCCAGACAGTGCCTGCAGTTTGACTGGTTCAGATGAGCTAAGGTTCTACTCTGAGAACTTTGCCTAAACAAGGAGAAACTTGAATTCATAGTGACTTCAGCACACTGTACTATTAACAATTAGTTTCCAAAGAAGTAAAATTTAGGCAAATAACTGATTTTCTTTTAAAATATAAACTTTCAAATAATTTTGACCAATCCTTACCTTATTTTCTTTTAAAAATATTTTTAAAATATTTTTAAAATATTAGAAAACTGGATCACGTATTCACAGCACATTTCATTTGGATTATAATTAACCAGAGAGAAGAGTCAGTAAGGACCAACTCTATTAGAGTGATAGAGTTTGAAATTTCAATGAATAGACAGGAGCAGAACTATTCCTTTGTGAAGAAAGATCATCAGCCAAAAGTATCTTTGGATTTGGCAAAATGATTTCATGTAAAGATGGGTAAACCAAATATTCTAATGAATCCTGAGATGGTTTTATTATGTAATTTGTCATTGAAAAGAGGTGGAAAAGCTAGATTGCAATGGATTCCTGCACTTTAAAAGAATGGTTAATTTTATGCACTGATGTGTTCTGCATTTGATATAAACTCTCCAAGAAAAGAATTAGAAACCTGTTGCCATTAGTATATTGGGCATGTATCAAGAATAAATATGCTGTTGAATTAAAAGAGTAGGTTAGTGTAATAGTAGTAGTAGTTAAAGCATCAGTTCATGCTAATTATATGAAAAGCCTCTCAGAGAGCAAGGACTACATCTTGAAGTAGATTTCAGAGCTAGAGCTGGCTACCACGGGTGCTGACCTGGGTGGGCTGGAAACACAGATCTGAGAAAAGGAAATGCGGGTGGTGCTGCAGTTTCATTCAGTCATGGACACTAACATCAAAAGCTAATTTTGAATGCAAAGGGGATGTTGTGGCAGTGCTGGAAGATCACACTTTAATACCTCAAATAACGGCAAGGAGGAGGAAAAGGAGAACACGGAAAAGGGAAGAAATAGAAATACACGAGTGATTATCTATACTGAGCTTAACTAGAACCTTAACAAGCCAATAAGGCAAGACACCAAAGAGTGGAATTTTCCTGAACTAATAATATCTTTTGGACATACAAGTGCAATTCAACTTGCAGGACAAGATTTTATGTTAGCTGTACCCAGACTGCACATAATAATGTAATGATTTTCTTTTAAACAGCTAATAACTGTTTTTTGGGTTTTTTTTTTTTTGTGTGTGTGTGTGTGTGTGTCATAGGTAAATTCCTTATGTCCTGTTTCAGTTGACAGCTCTTTTCTAAACACCCAACCACAGTGGGATGTAACAGAATGATCCACAAGGGTGTTCTGTGAGCCTGTCTGGTGGTCTTTCCACCGCTCTCTTACTCATGTGTGTCTACAGTGTGTGCCCATTAATGACAAGCCAAATTTTCTGAAAAGGCTACAGTGACAAGGTTCTTATTTTAAGAATGGGATCATTGGGAATTAGGAGCACCATGTTGGTGCACCGCACCCAGCAACCCAGCATTTCCTAGGTGCTGCAATGATACCCGTCTTTCATTACAAATGCTGCTTATCTTTAAGAAAAACATTTACTACATGTCAGCAATGACTGTATTATTGAACCATTGGGGAAACTGTACTCATCTGCAGCAACCATAAATATGGAAGGTTGAAAAGGATAGCTCAGCAACCTACTATATGTAGTCATGGGGGAAAAAATAAAGCAACAGAACACAAACGAGTTTGTTTCAAGCCAAGATATAAGTCCAAGAAACCAGAGAACATGACATTTCATAGCAGAGTTAACTAGGCAAGGAAGGTGGACATATACATAAACTTGGAGTTTTCACTTACTATTTTCTTATTAACATTCCATTCCTACCTGAAAATAGAACACAACTGATAGGGTAAAATTCTGATAATACTTCTACCTCGGTGGTATCAGAGATACTCCTTTGTATCCTAAGCCATTGAAGGTTTTAAGATTTCTGTTCTGACTAGATCATTCTAGCAACTGAACATAGGGTAAATGGAAGTGGGGGACTATGAGAAGGAAAATAGGAAAATATTTCAGTGGTCTATGTTAAAGATTAGAAAGTCATGAACTAGTACTGTGTCTATAAGGAAGGGAAGTAAAAAAAATGAAAGTTTAATTAACTATACTTAATGATTATTTGGATGATGGAGGACTGGGGTGAGAAAAATGAAAACATCAAGAATAATACCTGGATGTTTCAGAGACAATATACTGTTTTGGTTTCATCAGGCTATATCAGTGGCCAAACAACAACAAAACAATGACCAAAACCAAAAATTAATTTAACTTGTGAATATATTGTTTTGTAGACTAGTCTTATGACCTTGACTTTATCCATAAGAAAAGATCACAGATGCAGTGGGAATAAAACAGAGGGGGGTGTGCTAAGAGCATCAGTTCAGCATGGGATAAAATACAATTCTTCAGGAGAAACAAAGAGAATGTTATTTGGATGCTTTAGTTTTCACAAGAAAGTCCAGGTAACTGTAAATTCAATAAAAGTACATTGAACATAAATTTAAAAACTTATTACAACAGTATAATTGCATCATATTGATCACGATGTTTTTAATGGTAGTGCCCGAATCCACTCCTGCCTAGATGTTTAATAGAGTGACACAAAAAGTAGTATCATACTTTGGTTCAAGAAGGGATTCTTTTTAGCTCACACTTCAAGCAGGAAGATGCTCTTACAGGTAAAAAGAGTGAAAATCTCTCTCATGGATACAGAGATGATGCCAGTGTCCAGAGCAACTTGCTCTGGAACAAAGGAGACAGGAACCAGAGAAGACTGACACACAGAGCTTACATTAGAAAGAGATGGTGCCGTAATGCTCAAGCAACGACCAGAGTAAGAAGTAGCCCAGCCAGTCTAGACAGGATCATGTGGGACATACATCAGGCAGAAACTATTCCTCAGTCAGATGGTTAATGGTTATCAGTGGTTCTCTGGTGAAAAAGAATTGGCAGCTGGTATCAGAGCCTTTACTACATTGTCATTCACTGTATTTAAGTATGTATGGTCATGTGGACATATGTTTCATTTCAGAGTGGAGGTTCAGTCATTCTTTCTAGCCCTTTCACCATTTGGTGAAGCACTGAGATTAAAACCCATCTAATAACTAACCAACCCAATTATACCCTCAGAAATATCCAGTCAAGATTGTCCAGGGGAGTCAATCATGGAGTTGGAAAAGCCATTCTTAACACATCCTGTTTTGGTAAGTAGATTTGTGTTTGTACAAACTGTTAGTTTACAGCCCCAAAGTATTACACCTTGAAAGTTTAACACAGTCTTTACGACAAAACAAAAATCACTGGTTCACTCCATAGCATTTAACTAATGGTTACCATGTTGGACACTATGGAAAACTTGTTAGAAAGGGGTGAATTTGGAAATCTAAACAGTAGCTAGCTTCTGCTCTACTCTAGAGGAAAAGAGATGCGAGCTGAATGAGGCAAAGTCATTAGAAGGGAGAAGACAGAGTTAATAGAAATTCAGAGGTAGACATGGTTCATTAGTAAAACACCAGTCTAGTATATAGGACAATAAGTTACTATACTTGAGAGTAAAAAAATTAAACTGGATAGACCCTAACTTGTCAAAAAAATCATCAACCTACTTATTATATGCTGAAACCCCATTAGATAACCACAGAGCCTCTAGGATAAAAATTAGACTTCTTCAGACACATAAATGTCAAATAAAACTCAACCTGGATTTATATGGTGGTCACAGGAGTCAGCTTTGTGTCACCTGAGAACCATTCCAGACAAGAATCAAATAAAATTGGTAAGCTATAGACATGATTATCTACAAAATGACATGAATGTCATTTCTCAATAATTTTAAAGTGATTAATCAGAACAAAAAAAATGGATGAAGATGGGCCATGTGTAGAGATAATAATAAAAGCATAATCATAAAATACAAGAAAGGCAGTGAATGATGTGAATTACATAGCCAATACTTTTTCTATTTGCAAAAGGTGTGATGAGTTGAGAGACAGAAACTGCTTACAAATTTGCTTCGATGCTCTATGTATATGCATAAGGGAGGGAGGGAGGGAGGGAGGGAGAGAGAGAGAGAGAGAGAAAGAGAGAGAGAGAGAGAATGTGTATATGAAAGAAAATTAAAGCTACTAAAAAATAAAACTCTAATTCAGCAACTAAAAACATGTTCTACATTTAGTCTAGAGACAAGAACAGTCCAAAAAGCAGTGCAAGCAGTGCAATTACCAAGTTGTCTAAGACAATTTTTTGTGAACACCTATCTTTTTCTGGATAAACTCTGATGTCATTCTGCACAAATCCAAGATCTTCAAATATCACTTATATGAAATAAGGTAAACAAATTAGGTTACATTTATTTATTTTCCTAAAGACTTATCCCTAGAATTTCATTAGTCCATCCAAAATTATGATGCCATTGTAAAATTTAATTTATGCCTATTTTTTAGACTACGTATACTATATAAACTGTGTTTCTAAAACTAGGTTACCTGTTCTACCTAAAATCCTGAAGAGAAATTTTGCAATAAAACAAAATTATGGGAGAAATATTTTTAAGTGTAAAGGGGTGAGCTAGAGTTAAATACAATATGGTTATGAGGTCTAAATTATTAAACACAATATGAAAATAAAATCTTTCTTTCCTTTTTATTATTTTTTAAATAAATGACAGCAGAATGCATTACAATTTTTATGACACATATACAGCACAATTTTTCATATCTCTGGTTGTATATAAAGTATGTTGACACCAATTTGTGTCTTCATACATGTACTCTGGATAATGATGTCTGTCATATTCTACCATCCTTGCTAATCCCTGCCTCTTCCCTTTCCCTCCCACACCTCTTGCCCTATTTAGAATTCAAATACAATCTTTGGAAAGGCTGAGATTTAAAAGGAAAGAATTCCAACTCTGCAGCTCCAAAGTAAATGGCTTGTGAAAGAAGTGAATCAATTTATTAACATTTTAAGGCCAGGTCATTTTCAAATTTTAAAAGATCTTTATTATGAAATAAGAGTTCTTAGGTGAAACTTCTGAGTGGTTATCTTCTTGGGGATACTAGTGTCAATGATTAGTCCTGAGAGTTGATAGTGCTCACGTGGGGAACTTAGCTAAAACCTTTCAGCATGAGGAAGTGGTTCAGAGACAGGAATGGTGTTTTTGCTAAAAAGAAAAAAGAATTACAACATACAGGTTCAATCCCAATTATTTTCTGTTTTGCTAAAGCTTCTATAACATCTCCCATTATTGATTTTGTATATATTTGAATTCAACTCTGTTGAGAACAAATAGTTTAGCTGTTCTGGGATTTATGCAATATTCTTAACCATGATGTTTATTCTTTGGGAAATTAATGAAAAGCTCCTATTCTGAAGTCATAATTGCTGGGCTGAAATCTGGTTGTGCCATTTGCCAGTTCCTCATTTGTGAACTGAGAACAACAACATCATTGATTCCATGGGGCACTGTGAGTATTAAATCCAAAGAGGGTTCTCAGTGGGCTGGCTATCTGAAACATAACACAGGTACAACAAATATCAGCCATCCTATTATTACGAAGGAACTTATATGTAATTAAAGGAGCTAAAGGGAATGGAATATAGCTTTTAATTTTATACTGATATTTTTGGGGGAATGTCATAGGAAATGATTACCTCTGGAAGCTAAATTCAAAATCCTTAATCTTTAAAGAAACAATTTGGGTTCTTTCATATGATTGAGAAGTTCAGAGCTAAAGTCCACAGCATCATTCCCAACAGTAACTCAGCAAATGGTTGGGGTGCTATTATTCCTATTGCTATTGTGATTCCCCAAATGCATTTCCTGTTCACTTTGGCTGGACACATAGATGCTCAAGGTTGGTAGGCAGAAGCTACCCATGGCTATCTGGGACAACACTGTGGAGAAGGCCAAGTTTATTCAGTACACACCCTTCAAAGTTCCTTATCCATCCTGAGGAGCTACCCATTAGCTATATTCTGGTCTTCCTTCCCCTCTGCCAAGTAAATTGTGGAAAAACATTAACAAAATATTTCAAATAACTACATTCTATGTGTTCTGTTCAGGTTAAATTTTACATTTTGACTGATAATTCACTAAACCAAAGTAATGACAGAATGTCCTCCATGAGTATTGGTGAGGTCCTTGTGAACATCTTTCTCAGAGTCTCTCAAATTGTACTTCATAACCTTGAAACTTACATAGCTGACTTTGGTCATATGGGAATCAGGTCCAAGGGACCTGATCAATGGAATACCAGAAGTATTAAAATCAATAGTGCATGCAGAGAACTAGTGGATAATTACAAAGCTGTACAGTCAAGACCAGACTTGACTTAGAAAATTACTGGCCCATATTACTTTGTCCTTTTTACCATCTAGGAATACTTCTTGAGTAGCAACAGCCCATTCTTCTGGAAAGTAACTCTCTTGGCAATAGTAGGATGTAGTTTTTTTTAAAAAAACTAGCAACCACCATGCATTCCTTCAGAACTACTTTGAGATGGAAATTTTATTTGCCTAAGAACTGTGGCCTCCTATTGTGACCTTGATTTTCTAAAGTCAAGTTTTTGAGCATATAACCTTATTTATTAACTATGAGCATGATTTCAGAGGGGAAAAAAGATCTGCCTAAATATCCTAAGTTACTTTTATGAAGAAAATTCTGGAACCCAGAGCAAAACTGTATTCCACTAGACTGCTGTCTCGTCTACGTGCAGGAGGTTATGACACTAGATTGGAAATCTATATTTTTGTGGTTTAGAAACGGGGAGAAAGGTGAAGAGGACACCTAAGTTTAATGAAGTAGGTGTGCCCCACCCCATTCCAGCTGTATAGAATAGACATGAGTGTTGGGCAAGGAAGTAGTCTTCCTGGATGACCATGGCCTCTGTGAGGACAGCACAAAGCTTCCCCTTGTGATACTCTTCCCGTACATAATACCCCAAGGCAGTTAAGGAGGAAGAAAAACATTCTTCTGTCTTGGGATTTTCCTGAAATTACTGGTTAAATAACATTACAGGCAGCATTAAGTCAGTAGCAACTTGCAAACATCAAACATTATGTGAGGCAACCTTGAACGTGACTTTGGTATCACAGAGCGGACTTGAAGTTTCAGGAGACTTCAAGAGGAAGAGAAAGCACAAAAATAAGTAATTCTTTATCTGGTTCTGTCTCTGTTTGAAGAAGTGAGCACACTAAATGAAGAATGCATTCACCTCCAATAGGCAAGGAAATGATACCAGCCCTCTAAAGGATTTAAAGTAAACTGTATCACTCCAGTGAATCAGCTGCCTCTCAATCTGTGTGCTGCAAAGCCTTGGGGCACTAAAGTATACTATTAAAGAGTCCATAAAATAATATTTAAAATCATCTCGCACTACATATAAATACACATATTTATGTATATATAAGAATATTTTTAATGTGTGCAGGAGCCCCTTAAATATGCTATTTATTTTACAGTAGTATTTTCTCAATCAAGAGATACTGAAAGTTATATTTATACAGAGGCCTACTAAATCTTTAGGCTCTGAAAAAAATTACTTTTATGGAGAAAATTCTGGAGCCCAGAGCAAAACTTTATTCCATTCCTAAAGCCTAACAGCATTCCATTTCTGATGTTACACTTGCTAAAATTGTTAAATTTGAGTTTGAATTGCCTTTTAATTCTTCTTTTTTATCTTTTTATAGGTATATGTGTATACTAAAAGTGATACTATATAAATTTCCTGGTCAAAGACCATGATTACAAGACAAATATGGTTCGGGGCCCTTCAAACAAAAACGAATGTTCTCTGCTGTCGTAAGAATCAACATAACCTCTTCTGTGTCCCTCAGAGAAGGCAGAATCCTTTGCTCCTTTCCCAAATTCTGTATGAGCCCCAGGTGGCCCTCCAAACTATTGTAGGGCAGTGATAATTTGGGGCACATCACACTGTGCTCTTCAGTCCCACCTTAATTCAGATAAAAAGTAGAGCAAAGTCAATATCAAAGCCATTCTAGAAGAAAACTGGGAGAAATGATTAAAAATGTTCAGGCATCTCCAGGTCAGTAAGGGAGTGGAAAGGGACCTGAAGCCCTGTTCTCTGCCCTGGTGACAGCCACGCCATGGCCGATGGGCATCATCCTCAAAACTATTGCTATGGAGGCAGTGGGCACCGCAGGCAGATAGGAAAAATCCACCCAGGTTTACTTGGAGTGTTCAGATGCAGAATGCACCACTTACATGGACACTGGAAATCATTTATGTTTATATTTGTAAGCATTGATTTGTTTCAGAAATCTTTGGATTTCATATGCCACTCTATTAAAAAGGGAATAATTCTATTATTAACTTATCCAAGTTCACTTGCACAAATCCTTTGCAGACGTTGGGATGTTAGAGATACTTTGTTAAGATATTTGGGTCCAAACCCAAAGAAATACTTAAGTCATTTTTAGGACTATTCTTTAGCAGGAGATAAATATACATTGAATATATATTGAAGTCATAAAATTGTCATTCATTAAGTGGTTTCTTAAGAAAACTGTCTATTGTAGCATTGTACCTATAAAATTGTCATTCATTAAGTGGTTTCTTAAGAAAACTATCTATTGTAGCATTGTGTAAAGAAATAACCATCAACAAATAAATAAATAAAATTTGTCCATTCTTCCTAAGATTCTAACACTTACCCAATCTAGGGCATTTTAATATAAAATCCCATGAGAAACTTATTTCAGACCTATAAGGTAGAAAAGGCTTTGGGTCTCCTGAAGAGTTATTCATAGTCCCTCCCCCCACCACTCCCCCGGATTGAACACAGGGTAGATATTAGGCAAGCACTCTACCATTAAAATGCATCCCCAACCCTTTTTATTTTGAGGAAGAGCCTTGCTGAATTGCTGAGACCAGCCTTGAATTTATGATCCTCTGCCTCGGCCTCCCAAGTACCTGGGATTACAGGCATGCACCACTGCACCTGGCTTATTTATGGCCTTTATAATGTAATTGCCAAGCTTTTGTTTTAGCTTTGGCCATTAACAAACTAATGTTGTGGCCTTCATGTTTATGCTGTGTTCTTTTCCTTGACTGATTTCTTTTATGTAGTCTTACTTTATTTCTTGATGGTTGGTATTTATTTAAAATCACATCCTATCCTTTCGAAGAACATGATTTTAGTTTGTGGGGTTTTGTTGGTTTGATAAGTTACCTCAGTTCTTAGTGGGAAAATGCAGGAACATAGATAAAGACCCTTGTGTAGATATAGAGACATAGCTATAGATACAGAGCTCTAGTTAAGCTCACACTACTTCTCCCTCCTTCTCTCCCTCCCTCCTCATGTGTGTGTCAAGTAAACTTCATATTTCGATTTCACTAATTTTGAATCTTTTCCTTATGTAAAAGTGCTTTGGTTTTCAAAGATTCATTAGGCCTAGGCTTCCTCTTGGTGAATATAACCACACACCACTGTTTGCCTCTAAGGGAATGACAACAATCTTAGAACTGCTTTCTCAACGTAGCTGACTATAAAGTATAATTAAACATTCAAGGACATTTGAGTGGTAATGGTGGAAAATTCACCTCAAGAGGTGCATCAGGCGGAGAAATGTCCAACTCTTCACACATTTCCATGACCAATCTCTTGAAACAAACGCCTTCTCAGCATATCTCTTTGGCTTTTCTTTTTTTTTTTTTTTTTTTTCTGCTTGAGGAACTACTTCATATTCATTCTGCTCTCAAGGGCCATATTCCTAAATGATACAGCTCCCATGTCACTTACTATAAACTGATAATCCACAGATTTTTAAAATCTTATTTTACATGCAGATATAAGTCTAAAAGCCCTTTAAGCGAACCCCAGGCTAGGGATGGATATAAAAATACCATGCTGGTAACTGGCCATTTGAGGTATTGATAGACGCCCAATGCCATAAAAGCTATTTGAATAGTGTGTGAAACAGGCCTATTGTCAACGAAAATGCCATGTTCCTTCTGACAATGAGAACTTGCTAAACTGTAAACCTTAGAAAGGATTTACTGGAAAATGGGTCTGTCTGCTGTGTACACCCAGAAAAGCACCCACAGGATGGAGTGGCCATGATGCTTCTCAATCTGTGTTGGGTTTCTCTCAAGGGACAAGTCTTTAGACCTCTGAAAGGCCATGAGTTCTTAACCAAATAAATTCTGGTGAGTATTCCTTTTAAAAAACAGGAAAATTTTGAGCCCAGGAAAGAAAAATAGAGGAACTCTCATGGGGCACAAGATAAGAACCTTCACTCTCTCAAGATACAAAATAACGAGGTGGCAACAAAACACTGAGCCATAAAGCTCCAAAATATAATTCCCAAATAGCTAATATGCAGGCAAAGGTACATCAATAAATTAAGTTGGTGCATTAAAGATCTTTTAAGCGTGGTTCATCGTCTCATAACCAGAGGCACCGATTTGGAAGATCTGGGAGGGCTTCTAATTAAGACAATTGCAATGCCATTGGGTTCAACAGAGCATGATATGTCAAAAGCTTTGTAATGTTTTGAACAACCAATAAAAAAAAAAGAAAAAAAAAACTTTCATGAAGAACTCCTCAGAGAAACAAGTGTGAGCTCAGCAATACCTTCATGCTTTTCTATTGCGTTTCTGTTTCTGTTAGTTCACGGTTATGGCTTCCATACCATGCTGGCTGTGTGTCTGACACAACTCAAGGTACAATGACAGGAAGTTTTAAGACTCACCCAGTTTCAATTCCAGCCTCTGAAATTAAAGAAACTTTTTCAAATTACAGTTTGGCTCTGTAACGTTGCTTTTGGCCACTCTTGAGCCCATTTTCAGCAGTAGGAGTGACACTACAAATAACAGCCCTCACAGATGGATTTTTAAAATGTTGGGGTAGGGACTGAATAAGGGCCTGGCCACTCCCACCCCATTTTCAATGGGGTCTCTTAATGTTTTCCATCTTTTGCTCAAAAGAAATGCTGATTGTGTATTAAAGAAACCCAGTGAATAATTTGAAAAAGTTTTTAAGTTTTCTCATTCCACTTTAAACACTCCAGTCCCACAATGACTCCAAACCCTAGCCTCTTGTTCACTTCCCATGTCTCTATTGTCCTTCTCTGGGATGCCTCCCCATCTTTTGCCCCTTATATTTCAGATCACAGAGCTTAAAAATCATGGCGGCTGCCTGAAACTTTCATTATATAACCTAAATCCTGTGTGTATATTTACATATAAATGATGCAGATAGGGACCACAGACAATACTATATTATAATAAAGTATTCATGAATAATTCCCCTTCTTAGTAAATCAAAATTTAACATTATCCCAATTCCCTCCTAGGCTTTTTTTTTTTTTTCAGATGTTTAGGAAGATCATTTCTTAATATCCAATCTAGGATTTGATTTTTAAAACAAATTTCCCCTTGGAAAAGACTAAAACTATTACATATTAAATCATCTAATATTCAGAGTAACTCCACACAGCAGGTACTAATGCCTTCCATTTTGCTCGTTAGAAAATAGACTCCAGAGAAAATAGTTAAGAAGCTTGTCCAAGTTTATAAGCACCACGGAGCACATAAAGGATTCAAACTCAAGTTTATGACCTTCCTGCTCAACTGCATTTCCTTTCTTATGTGTTACAACATAAGCTTATCTTATAACCCTGATAAAAATTATCTAAGATGCTGCACCACTGTGAACATTTCCTTCATAAAGTCTGCAAGTTTTCCTCTTGGTGGATCCACTTAACTGTATTTTAATGGTTCTAAAATGCACATTTAAATTTTTTTTAAAATATTTCTTGAATGAGAGTGTATCTTACAACCAAGGCACCGCACTGGACACTGTAAGCCAGGTGGCAGTGAGTTATCACGGAATTACCTTAACCAAAAACAAGGTTACAGTCTCAGTGACACAGTCCAGTAACCTTTACTCGCTGATGTCAGGTCCACAAATGACAAGGACCACCTGAGCAAAGAATAGGAGTGCTGTCTGTGTTCTAAAACCTTCTGTTAACATCTACTTGTAAGACCACAAAACATACATAATTAAAATAAATTAAAAAACAAAACAAAACTTTAGGCTTAGCTGTGATCAACTTGGAAGAGAATCCCAGAGACAAAGAGCACAAACAAAAAATGCCATGTCAGTGGCACTCCTGAGGCACAGGGAATATTTATGGGAAAAACATGCATTTTATGACATAAAGTTGAAAAGTGGTTGGGAAGAGGTGGAGTTGTATGAGAAAAGTTTTAAGAGCAACAACCAATATTTCACATACTTGTCCCCGTGTATGCACAAAATGCTAGAAGATAAAACTTATGCTTAAATAACCTACTTCTTTCTGTGTTATTTTAAATTAGTAGTGCTCCTTTCTTTTCTCAGTGGTGTACAGATGGCATCTTTGAAGTTTAAAATATAGGTAATTTATTTAAAGTGTCTCTTATTGTTGGGCATTCTTAATGCATCTAAATGTTTGCTATTAAAGAGATATTTAGTTTCTCTATTTTGTACTATAGTGGAAAAATACATAGATGAGAATTACAGGATTAGAAAAAATAGTTTTACAGTTGTTATTTTTAATAAAATTGAATTTCTGCTACTATCATCATAGTATTCTGGTTTTACAACTAAATTTACTTTTTTGGGTCGGGGGGGGGGTGAGGGTACCAGGGTGAGGTACCAGGGGCCCTCAACCATTGAGCCACATCCCTAGCCCTATTTTATATTTTATTTAGAGACAAGGTTTCACTGAGTTGCTTAGTTCCTCACTTTTGCTGAGGCTGGCTTTGAACTTGCAATCCTCCTGCCTCAGCCTCCCCAGTGGTTGGGATTACAGGTGTGTACCACCTTGTCCAGCAACATGTTGTTAACATTTAAAATTTTTTTTAAATTTCAAAGATTAGAATACCTCATTGTCGAAATTAACATTACTCTGGGTGTAGGTAGTATGGATTGACTATTTGTGTTCTTCACCAGTTTATGTTGAAACTCTAGTTCCTATTGTGATGGTATTTGTTGTGGGGGGAGCTTGGGAGGTAATTAATTAGGTCAAGAGGGTAGAGCCTTCTGGTGGAATAGTACCTTTATAAAAAGATATGGGAGAAAGCTTGCTTCTTTATTCTCGGTGCCATGGGAAAATACTAATGGGAAGATGATCTCTTAAGACTGACACCTTAATCTTGAACCTCCCAGCCTCCAAGAGTGAGAAATAAATGGTAATTTGTCATGGCAACCTGAATTGACTAAGGCAGTGAAGTTTGTAACTCTCATTTTCTCCTGTTAAATTTTTTAAAATTTACACATAGGATATAAAATTTTATGTTGGCATTTTTGTATGCTTCTTACTATGTCACTGATAGAAAGCTTTGTCATATTTTTATAAATATTTTCTAGTCTACATTATTTTCTTTTAAATGTTTTTTAATTGATTTTATTTTTTAAAATACGTGACAGTGGAATGTATTACAATTCTTATTACACAAATAGAGCACAATTTTTCATATCTTTGTATAAAGTATGTTCACGCCAATTCATGTCTTTATACATGTACTTGTTTTCTTTTTTTTGCATTACTATTCTTATTACACATATACACTACAATTTTTCATATCTCTGTATATAAAGTAGGTTGACACCCAATTCAAGTCTTCGTACATGTACTTTGGATAATGATGTCCATCACATTCTACCATCCTTGCTAATCCCCTGCCTCCTCTCTTTATTTTCTATTTTCTATTTTGTTTATATTCCCATGACATAGACATTCTAAAATTTTTAGATAATTAAATACCTTTGCAATTTCTCCTATTTTGCAAAGTTTGATTAAATAAATTTTGTTTTTAACTCTTATCAACGGGAACATGATAATAAACTATGAATCAGAATTATTTATTTTTAAATAGCTGATTTGCTATTTTATTTATTAAATAGTTTTATTAAGCAGTTTTTCTCTCAAATTGTTTTGATGGTGACCATGTATTTTCCTTATGAGCAATATAAATTATTTCTTATCATATTTTCTATTCTGTGAATTTTAAGTTTGATACAAAATAGATCCTGCAATTTTTAAGTAAACGATTTCACACATTAAAAATGTACTACAAGAACATGAAATTGAAATGAGTTTAAAGAAATGGTAAATATGACAAACAAAATATAAACAAATCACAAGCAAGAAAAACTAAAGCCAAGAAAGCAGCTAAAAACACATATCATAGTGTCTTGCACAGGTGCTGGGAACAGGTTACAAAGTCAGCTCAGCTTTTCTAGTAGCCAGTGCAGAAAAGGGGTCCATTCCTATAACCCAATTCCCAGTGTCCTTGAGATGGAAACAGAACAACTATTAAGAATCTCATGCAAATAGTCTCTGTGCTGAGTTCCAGAGGGATTTCTCATTGGATTTTCTACAATAAATACACTCTGGGATCTAATGGATAAGTAACTGGATGATATCCTTACAAATGATGTAATGATTCTGAGGTTCACTAGGTTATTGGCTCCCTAACAAAACAGAGTTAAGGAGATGCTTGCAGACAGACTTATTTATCTTATTCATTATTGCATTCTCATCACCTGGAACAGTCTAAGAACATAGTAGAGGCTTAATAAATATTTACTAATGAAGTAAAACTCTTGAGTGGCACCACTTCGGAATCTACCTTCCATGAATGCTTACGATGTGGCTGCACAATACAGCTGTCAGTGCAGTGCCAGACGTCTCAATGCTTAATTGATCTGGGAATTGGTCTAAAAACTCTCAGCAGAAGTTATGGTGGCCAATGTGCCCTGACACCTCACTGTTCGATTTATTGTGACTGTATAATGCAATTTTTTAAATCAGATTGGTCAAATCCTCTTTCATTTTGATCCTCTCCTTTAAATATTTATTCCTGTTATTTTATCTCATCTTTTTAAGTTCAATTGATCACTAAAGTGGTCTATTCTGTCATCTCTTGGTTGGGTGCCCTGCAGTCCTGCTTTACCCAGGACTGTCGAATTTATATCTCTTGTCCCAGAAATTGTTGCAGTCTCCAAAGTGTCCAGATTTGGATGCTTCTTTATATAGTGATTCTATTTACAAACTCTGTCCATTTTATTCATTCCCATAGCTATGGCCATACTCTGAATTTACCTTCCTCCTTGTTGGCCATACAATCCCAGTATCTATACATTCCAGTCAGTCTCCTGCCTCTGCCCTTGCTTAGTGCCAACCCATTCTCTATCTCTCAGTCCAAAGGGAAGAGAAGCTCCTTCCCTGCTTCAAATACTTTAAAATATGGGTACTAAATAAACTAATAATTTTTCATATACTTTCCCCATATGAGATATATATATGTATATATTCATTATATATGTGTGTGTGTGTGTGTGTGTGTGTGTGTGTGTGTGTGTGTGTGTATTCCCAACCTTTAAGAAAAATCTGTGTTGAGATTTTGTGCTTAATTGCTCTGGATTTTAGTATACTTTTCATATTGTTCTCAGTTATTAAATGATTCTTATTTGTTGAGGAGCTATTTCCTTCCAGTTGGTACTGCAAAATAAATAAATACAAAAATAACTAATAAAATAAATAAAGAGCCTGGGCTGAACTTCACTCCTGGTGTTCTGCTTCTATACTTCAGGATAAAGCTAATATTGTAGTTCATTTGTTCTTGAGCTAAATTCATATTTCCATTCTCTCAGCATACTTTCAGGCAGATATTTGATCCTGAATAAACAAAGGAGGAAAGTGAAGTGCATGGGTTTTGATCAAAGAGGAAAACAATAATAAAAGTGATTGTTAGAAGATTTTTTTTTCTTGATTCCTAGTCCTATTTATTTAATTTCTTTGTGAAATAGAAGAAATGAATAAGAAAGTCAAATTTGACATCAGTGATATATACTTGTCTTCTTAATTCTTGAAAAACATCTCTGTGGTTTTTATAAAGAACTAGTTTTGATTTGCTTGGAGCTTAAGTATTACCAATTTAGGAAAATTGACAGTCAATAACATGGATATGAAAATACTTGGTATATTTTCTCATTTTCAATTGGGGGTAAGGAAGAAAGTGACTTGAGTAGGACAAAAATCTCTAGATCGTACACAAGTAAGGTGCTGAAATGCAATTCCCATCCATGTGTCCTAATGGCCAAGGACAGTGTGCACTGTTACAGAATGTCAGTGTTCTGCAATGCTGTTTAGTCAACATACTCCTATGGCACTTGGAGAGGAATATTTTCCATCTATAAAGCTTCTCCTTGGCCATTGCAGGAGAAAAGGGAAGTATCCAAAACAGAAGCTGTCCCTAGACAGAGAAATACATGATTAACTTTGATATCTTGGCAGCTTCTTTTTAAAAGGTCTTCCATTTCACCACACTGATTACAAAGAAAAATAAACTTGTATAGATTTTTGCCCTGGAGAATATCAAGAAAAAAATCTGATTCACTGTCTAAGCACTTGATACTATGAACAATTTAAAATGTTAGACAACAAATAGGGGCATTTAACACTAACGTTTCTTGTATAGACTCTTACCTAATAAACAGCCGGATACTGAAAACATCAACACCTATGTTTGTGCTGCATTAATTTTATAGGCACAATAAGCCCTCCTGGATGATGAACATTTTCTAATTCAAAGGATGACTCATGGAAAACATAGTTTTCATTTGCTAAAGTGCTGTGGGAATGAATTTAGAAATGTCTTGCTGAGTTGAAATGAATTCAATTTGAATGAAAACCCAAAAGCTATGATAAACTTTAAAAATGTTCAGGGACATTTTGCTGCTTTCATCTATCTGAGAAAACAGAAAAACAAATGAAATCATATTCCTGGGACCCATTGCACAGCTATATCCTATTATATAAACTAGCATTATATAAAACAAAGTCATGAATATCATATTTATTTATAAAACAAACCAAATAAAGCCAGTTTTCTCAAGATGTAAGATGACATTCAATAAAGTATGACAATTGAAGTTCATATTATCTAAAACTTAAAAAACATTTATATATCCTAATTTAGATTGACCTAACAAACAATATTTGATTGATTTTTTTAGGTACATGCTAAAATTTTACCAAAGGATTTAACAAGTGGATCTTTTAATGTAAATCATAAAATTAAGATAGAATTCAATTTAAGTTTGCAATTTGTATCTTGTATTTCTTTGTTCTCAGCTATTGTGTTAAAAGGTAAACCTTAAGAAGTACATAACAATAATAGTTTTCTCATTTTATTTCTTTTTTAGAACCTGATTAAATAAATTCTGAGGAAGATGGTGATTAGGTGGTCATTTTTAGCAAGGTAGCAATTAGAGGATATTTATTAAAAGCAAAACTAGTATAGATTCTTATCAACCTGGGTTTTAGGATATATAAATGACTTTTCAAAGACCCATTCTTTGCAATAGTTTACTTTGAATGTCTTCCCAGTAGAACTTTTTTTTTTTGAGCTTTGAAGGTCAAGTTTGAAACAATGTTCATATAAAAAACAAAATTTAATCTTTATAATATCTCTGTGTGGGAGATGGCTAACTCAGTCACACTAAATTGAATTCAACAATAGCTCCTCATAAAACCACTTGCCTTTCTTAAGGTTTGCGGCACACAGACCTTCAAATAGCTATAACTGTTGACATAAAAAAGGTTAGAAATCAGAAATTTTGCAGTACCAAAAATAAATATGTTTTAAAGTACCCCCTTTCTAATATGAAATTTCATGATTCCATAACTGGGTTACTTTTACTTCAGATAATTAAATACCAGATCTAGCTTTGCCAAAATTGCAACATTCAACTGAAAACAAGTAATCAAAAAAAAAAAAAAAAAAAAAGGTAAGAAACAACAGGAAAGCATCTGTGTTTCTCTAGGCAAGTTAGCATACTTCCTTTCAGAAATTAAAAGATTTCTGAAAAGGAAAACTAATCTTGTAGATTTGTTGTGCTAATTGCTGTTTCAATAAATCTCAGTTAAAAAATGTGTTACAGATTCATTTCCCCATTCCAGCGTAATGAAAGTACAGAATATTTTCTTGTTTCATTTTTTCTTAAAAATATACCTTTATGCGCTGGTCCACGGAGTTGCTACTCTGCTATGTTACCTTAGAAAAATCGGGCAAAGTCCCTGTTTATAACAAGTTACACAGGCACACATTGGAATGTTATTCAACCAGCTGTTTTAGAAATTGATAGTTTATAGATGTGCAAATATCTGAAATTTGGGGATGAAGGGTACTATTATGTTATGACCATGAATGCGGGGTTACTGTAAATACTGCGGTAACCCAGGCCTGAAAGAATCTATTAAGCTAACATTATGCATTCTTTAGGTCTTGAGGTTTCTGAAGTCCATCCATCATTCAGTACCAATGGACATTTATAAATATCACTAAGTTCCACTATCAGGCAGCTTTGTTCTGTTTTCCTGCCCCTCCCTTCCCCTTTTCCTGTCCCATCATCTTTATCTAACCTCTGTAATCAATCATGACTAGTTTATTATCATTTGAAAAATAGTGCTGAAGTGTTTATATACAATCACTTTGTAATTAATAGGAAATGACTTTATGGGGTTGTTTGATCCCGGCTGGTAGGAGAACGCCTGGGTTGTGTCCAGTGGATTTTTTTCCACCTCCTTACAGTAGTGATGTGTGGCGAATGGATTGTAAACGAATATATGCTGTGTAATGAATTATGGCACCACAGACTGATGGGAAGAGCAGTTAAGGAAAACAAAAGGCCTTCATCTGAAAGGATGTCCTGTGGACCAAGGTCTCAGATACCACATTCTATTTTTCTCATTATTTTAAAATATTTCTTGGCCTTTATGCTGCTTTCAACAACATTTTTATGTAATCAAGTGAATGGTGACTTGGAGGGATCTGAATGGAGCGTTTGTTTGGAAGCAACTTCTGCTGTTCTCAGTTCCATCTTACATGAGTCTCCCTCTAAGGACAGGACCATAGACTCCCTCGGTTTACCTTGAAAAGCATTTCTTACAAAGTATGTCTTGGAAACGTTTTGCCTGTTGGCATAAAGCCTAAATGAGGATTAACTCAAAAGATCATTATGACAGCATGGAAAAATCATTGTGCACTGAGGAAAAAAAAACAAAAACGAAAAGCCAGCCATGAAGTTAAGACTGTGTAGGGTCACAGGAGAAATAAAGATGAGCAGGTTTGATCGCAGTCTGACTTTAGGATCTGCCTTATTTTCTTTCTATTCTATTTTTTTTTAACTCCCATTTCCCTTCCTCCCTCTATTTCTTTTGCACCTTCTTCCTTTCTTCTGGAAATATTTACTGAGAACTTCCTATGCACTGCGGAGGAAAACAAGAAAAAATCAACAGGTCTCGCCTCATGGAGCATCAGGTTGAATGAAGGAGAGATATTAATCAAGTAATCAGTCTATTGAAGGTCTAATGATAATGGCAAAGCAAGATAAATGCTGTGAATGGAAGAAGCACTGCTCTTTAAGAGGGTTAAAATAACAAAAATCTCAACCTAGATAATTTGGAGGGTTTGACATGTGCGGCTGGGAAGGCTGGTATGGAAGTAGCACTTGGACTGGAATCTGAAGAATGTGGAAATTGTCGCTGAAAGGAGATTGGAGAAAGAAGTTGTACATGCAAAGTCCTGTGGTCAAGGTTTACGTGAACTTCTGTGGCAGGAAAGCAGAGTGAAATGGCAGGTATTTTAAAAGTTTGGGAAAGCAAGGATTGGCCAGGTCATACCAGGTCTTCTGGGTCAGGAAAGTACCTAAGCTCTTCAAACTATGGAGTCATAAGGCTCTATTTTCATTTTTAAAAAGTCACTAAAACCATAAATAAGGGACTGGAAAGAATCAAGAATGGATGTGGGAAGACAGAATTAGGAAGTAATTTCAGAGTTCAGGCAGAAGGTGGATGTTTCATCTACCTTCTCATTGGAAGTAAATTAGAAAAATAGGGTCATCAAGATGTTCTTTGGTGTGTTTCTATCTAGAAAATGTTTGTATAGATGTGGTTTTCACTCTAGGCAATTTCCAGAAGTTATGGCTGGGAAGGAGAATGGCTTGCAGAGTTATTCTGAAAACAGTTTCAGTGGCCATCCTACCCAAGGACAAGCATGAGTTAAAGCCACCTAGTCACCCAGTAGTGAGGCAGTTCATTATTACTGATTATTATAGAATCAATAATTTTAGCCATCTGATTCAATAGCTCTGCTAAAACGCTGATTCTTGAAGTGGCTTAGTGAGGAGAGAGGTCTGGTAGATAAATGAAGAATTTGAGGCCCAAGACAATCTCGACAACAATCGCAGTACATTTCATTTGCAATAGTGGATCTCAAAGGTGGAGATTTTATATCCCAGGGTAGATTTCAATGTTTGGAGACATTTTTAGTCATCACAGTTTGGGAGGTGAGTGGTTCTGGCACCTCATATGAAGAAGACAGGGATGCTACTAAACACTCCACAATGCACAGAGCAGCCTTCCCCCCAGCAAAGAATGATCTGGCCCAAAATATCAGTAATATAAAAGTTAAGAAACTCTGACTGTCAAGAATAGAAGTGATCAAGACTTCTGTGTATCATGAACATTGCAGACAAAAGAGAATGCTTAGCTTTAGTAATGGAAACACTATGTGAGAAATGTAATGTTAAAGTAAAGCAAATGAGACATGTTCTGGCAATTCAGTTTATTTGAAATGCCTGGGGTATTTATTCAACTGGTATTTACCAAGCATAAAATAAACTCAAAATACGTTTTTTTAGAAAAGAAGACAATACCTAATAAATCACTTTTACAGACTTACTAATCTCCGACATTTCTTTGGCAAATACCTTGTAAGGCATTTCTGCTGAAATTATATTTGTCAATTCTCAATTCTCAAGGGTGGCATGATATTTGGATCCGATAGCAGATGACGCAATTTATTTTCTAGTTCATGTATTTTTATGGTTAGAGTTGGAGAATAATAACACATTGTACATGAGGAACTGAGTTTGCAGTCTTAACATCTAATAATTTGGGTTTTAATTCTGTTTTTAAGTCATTTTTAAAAAAATACTTATGTTCTGGGAAACTTCTGTTTCCAGTAGCTCTGTCCTTCCAGAGATACTTTCTATTTTCCCCACCTGGGCTCCACTGAGCATTTTTTTAATAGTTTGCATCAACAGATGCATATACTTTCTGGCTTCAAGATGGGTTGACTAATGAGGGTTGATGAGGAAAGCAAGTTGGGGGCCTTTATTTTCCCAGTTCTTCTCTGTGGCATCCCCCACATGTCATTTTAGCCCATAGATCTATTTGTCTCCATTCACCTCTTCCAGCCTTAGGTTGGAAAGAGAACCTTGCATATGACAAATTCTCTTTTACTGAACTTATGCCATGGTCCCACCATGGAAAAATACTCTCATTATTAAACTCTCATTGAAGCATTCTAATGAAATTGTACTGTTTGTGGCCAACATCCTGATGAATACAATTTATATTATTATGGTATATGTACTAAACATGATTTATGAAGACTCCACATAGGATCATAAAGTACCTTGAAATTGATACACAAGTGGTATGTGTAATATATCTGTGTAAATTAGAACTCATCTACAGGTGCAGCATTTGGTGTGCAAGAATTTTCATAAAATTCAAAGAATAAGCCAGAAGAAAACTTTTGTAACTTTTTTGATAACAGAGGATTTTTGATGTCAATAGAGCATTCGAATAGCTGTCTCACTACAAGGGACATCGGAAGACCCCATGAAGAACTAGATCTCTCATGCTTTTCTTTATTGCAGTCAAGTTCCTTCTCTTATGAACCAGCACAGTTAACTCAACTCTCAAAGTATTAATTTATTCTCATTTAATCTTTAGTTTACTTGGAGATTTTTTAAAAATCTCATATACTTTATTACATGAGTGATCTGTATATAAATCTGTCTCAAACCTTCTTCTCTCTACAGTTATCAGATGCAATGCTGAAAGTACAGTCATTCCTAACAATCCATGGAGGATTGGCTTCAACTCCTGCGTATGAAGTGACATATTATTTCCATGTAACCTATGCATATTTGTACCTTTTAAATAAACTCTGGATTATTTGTAATGCCTAATACAATGTAATGCTGTGTAAATACTTATTTTGATGTATTGATTAGGGAATAATGATAAGAAAAAATTCTGTACATGATTTAGTATAGATATAATTTCTAAATTTAAAAAAAATTTTTTAAATTGTTCTTTTTGGATGTACATGACAACAGAGTATATGTGGACCTATTACACATACATGGAATATAATTTCCCATTCTTGTGGTTGTCCATGATGTGGCGTTACACTGGTCATGTATTCATATATGAACATAGGAAAATTATGTCTGATTCATTCTACGATCTTTCCTATTCCCATCTCCCCTCCCTTCCCTTTATTCCCTTTTGTCTAATGCAATGAACTTCTAGTATAGAAGTAATTTTTTTTTTCCAAATATTTTCAGTCTGCAGTTCATGGAAAAAGAATCCACATACATAAGGGCTGACAGTGCATGGGATGTGTAGCCAGGCAGATCCGTGTCATGAGATGTCTTGTCTTCAGCAAGAAAAATAGATTCAAATCTCAGCCACTTACTGGATTTGTGATTATGAGCTTAATTCTTCTGAGTTTTAGTTTCAAAATATATGCAATGAGGTTCATATTACCTATTACCCAGTATTTGGTAATCATTAAATGATACTATATAAACTGCATAGACTGGCACTTGTTTCTAGTGGCTAAGCCAGACGGCCATTCTTCCTTCCTTCCTTCTTTTCCCTCACTCCCTCCTTTTTCTCTCCCTCCCTCCCTCCCTCCCTTTCTTTCTTTCTTTCTTTTCCCTTTGCTTTACATTATGCCTTGGAAAAGCAGCCCAAAAGAGAAAAGTGAAAATAACTGACTGGACCCATATACGCTATGAAGCCACTTCTCTAAGACATGTCATTAGACTGATACAACTAGAAACAGCTAACACAATGAGCTTGCTCCACTATTTATTAGTCATCTTCTCTATTAAGAGAAGATAAAGCTGGACACAATGGTGCATGTCTGTAATCCTAGTGGCTGAGGAGCCTGAGGCAGGAGGATCATGAGTTCAAAGCCAGCCTCAGCAATTTAGTGAGATGCTAAGCAACTTAGTGAGATCCTGTCTCTAATGAAAATACATAATAGGGCTGGGGGTGTGGTTCAGTGGTAGAGTGCCCCCGAGTTCAATCCCTGGTAATCCCCCACAAAAAAGAGAAAATAAATTTCTTTCATTTTTGTTTGAGGGGTATCTTATTTTCTTGCTGTCATCTTTACATTTTGGATCTCTCTGGGACACCTACCCAAGATGACACATGATAAATGGTGGTGACAGAACTGAAGTATTGGCTTTGTTTCCCTGTGTCTTTCTTTTCTTATGTGGTCACAACAATTTCTGCTACTTACACTGCAGCATTTCTAGGGGAACCTCAAATTCCTTAATATAATATACATAATACAATCCCCAATCAGCTTCTTATTGACTTAGAAAATATAGTAAGTGATAAAGATTATACTACTATACAAAAAAAATCTACTGTTTTTCTGAATTCTCATATAAGAAAATGAACCAACAGTACACTATCTTTCTCACTGATCTTCAAATTTATGAACAATTTCAATATTTCTGAAAAATATGTAAAATATATGTTATTTACATCAGATAAAAAGTAATTCTAAGAGGAAACATCAGAAAATCAGTTAAAAGTAGTGGTAAGCAAATCAGATTATAATGCCAGACTGTTTCAAATATTAAAGTAGCATAATCTTAGAGTCATGATTCTAAATTCAAGATATTCAGGATATTGAAATGGTCTTCATAGCTTCTACAAAAGAGAACTTTTAAATTCACTCTTTTTACAGATTTTGAATGGCCAGATAAAAATCAGAACTCCAACCAATTCCCACCATCTCTGATGTGAGCTCTATTTTGTGAGCCGGATGACTTAATGGAACCCCAGGGCAGATCAATTTACTGTAGCACAAGGTGTCTCTGTCCCAGGATTTGTGTACCTGCATTTGTAGCAAGTCCAGTCATATATTACACACCTACTTTGCCTGTAATTGGAGACAGCTGATGTACAATAGTGCTGAAAGAAGTGTACTTTTTCAGCCAGGGAACTTGTAATAGATCCTGCTTCGTCTAGAATTGCCATACAAAGTACCTCCATTCCACCCTAAAAGTGCTTGAGTGACTGAAAGAGGCGAAAATAGAGCAGAATGGAGGGTGTATGTCGGACAGGGTCTGGCCACTCCACCTTCCAAATGCAATGGAATCTAAATCTTGAGTGTTTTTATTTTTTTAAAAAAAAACTTGGCAACTTGAAAGCAATGAATGAGAAAATTCCATATGAGTTTCCCTCAAAAAGTAGTTCAGACACTAAGTCTTGAATTTAGCTGATACAAAGGAAAAGTGAGGGAAAATACTACCATTCTCTTACTGATAAGATCATGGTAACAGATGTCACTAGCATAAATTCACCGAGTATAACCATAAAGATTGGTTGTCAAAATGCTTTTCAGAGATCCATTCAATGAAACTTCCTGCTATGAGGATCTAAATATGATATATGAAAGAAAGCTGTGGGGCTTCCACTTTTGATAGGAGACCCTTAGCAGAAGAGGCAGAGGGCTTGGCTGAAAAATCCAACACCTTCCTTGGCAACTACCAGCTTGTACAACAGATCAAGGAGGGAAAGGAGGCAAACCAGACAGTGCTTGGCTTGAATTGTATTTCTATACTATGTGTGGGTTTCAATTTTCCATGGTCCTTGTTCTCAAAGACATTAGACAGCTACCCTTTATCTTTTACTTGGCAGCGTTAATCTCTCTCCACTCAGTCATTTCTAAATTGAGGCTAACACCAATACCAGAAGGATTAGCTAAGCATATTTGTAAGTACTTGACAATCATTGCAGGATTTCTTTTCTTTTTTTTTTTTTTAATAATGTCACCTCAAAACCAAAATGTTATGGACTCGTTCAAGTTAACTATCTCCTGATAGAAAGTTGTAGATGGAAATGAAGAAGTATAATTCTACTGCTTTGTAACAGGGGCTTAAGAAACATGTCTATTGAATGGCTCCTTATCTTTTTTGGAAGAAAATATAACACAATAAAATTTGAAAAGGAGAGAAAAAAGGAACAGGATATATTTTGATAGGTATAGTAAGAAGTCAAGAGTAATCCATGGGAAGAGACACATTTGTAGAGATCCTGAGTTTGTAGAGGTCACTGGGACACTTTGCTTTTCCAGGATGCCACCCTATCAATCTACCACCAAGCCGGTTGCTATTTTCAGCCAGTTCTTTATGTAGGCTGTTGGCAAGCCCTTCAGGATTTCCAAGGGATGCTTCCAGTCCTTGAACAAGAGTAGTCTTGCGTTCCTCCACACTTGGAGCACAACATTCTTCAGAGCCTTTACTCCAAGAGGTTGGTCTATTCAGACAGCTCTGCTACTGGAACATTACCCAATGAGTTACGCCACACACTGTTCAAAACACTAGCTAACATTAGGAAAACAGAGCTGTTCATTTCAGGGAAAGCATTCCTCATCTTATGAATGGATTCAGTTACCAATTGCCACAGCCCTAATCAGGCACAGGATGGCTGCATATGATGAAGTTTACCTGTAGAATAGGCTTTCTATATGGTAATGCACTTAGCCTTAAAAGTCAGGGTTAGCTTTACTGTGTGATTATTCTTCACTGTAAAAACAAACAAATATCTAAGACTTTAATTCTTTCCTAGTGGATTGTTGGCAATGGTGGATTTTATCTCTCTCTTTCTGTCCTTGGCCTCATCATAACATATTACTTGAAATGATATATATTGTATTAATGGCTGTGAGGACTGGGGAGACTAACCCTGGGCAGAGCAGCCAAGGTCTTGGTTCTGCACTGGGCAAATTGTGTAGACTTTCCATATTTCTTTTTTGCGGGGTATGGGGAGGTACTGGGGATTGAACTCAGGGGCACTCTACCATTGAGCTACATCCCTAGTCCTATTTTGTATTTTATTAGAGACGGGGTCTCATTGAGTGGCTTAGTGTCTCACTAAATTGCTGAGACTGACTTTGAACCTGCGATCCTCCTGCCTTCACCTCCGGAGCCACTGGGATTACAGGTGTACACCATGGCGCCTGGCTTCCATATTTCTTAACATGTAGTAATTACTATAGTCTCCAGAGTACTTTGTGGATGATAAAATGATTTAATAAACTTTTCCTTTATAAATTGACATGTTGGTATGACACAGATATTAGTATTCTCATTTTTAGCTCAGGAAAGGAAGGTCTAGGAAGTATAATAATCCACTTACAGTTATGTGCTAGTAAATTGAAGAAATTGATATTTTAAATTCATAGAATTTAACTCCTAATTTACGGAGTTATGACTTTGAAGTTAGATACCCTGTCTAAAGCTTTCTAAGAGACCTTTTAGGAAATCATTTAATCTCTCCAAGCTTCAGATTTCTTCTCTAGAATGGCAATAATACAGGCTAACCCTCAATGAGGTTGGGAGGATTAAAGGTGATAATCTTTAGGTTGAGTGGTTAAGAAAGAATTCAGCAGATTATTAAAGAGATTATAAGCAGACAAAGTAAAATCTCATGTTCTTTCCTCTGTTCTTCCTTATCACTCTCTGGTCAATCTTGAGTCTATACTGCTTATGTTCCAACAGTATGCCCTGAATCTTTTTCTGAGTCTTTTATTCTCAGATCAGTCAGGATACTTCCTTCTATAAGCCTTTCTTTTCATTTATGAAACTCCAATTGCTGATTGGCAATGAATACTCATTGCCATGGTGATGACGCTCAGGAATGGAGGCTTAATAACATACTACATTTATAAATTAAAAAAAAAAAACGCACAAAAAAGAGGGCAATACCTCCCCACTATCTCCTTCCTTAGGTATGGTATCAGGGTTCTAAAATTAGTTTCTTAGTTTTAAAAAAAAGTCTAAAATTTTCTTAGAGGAACTGCAAATGAAAATATTCTCTATCTTTATAAGTACTTTCATACATCCTAAAAGCAATTGATTCTCAACACCAGAATTTCCAACAGACAATCAATATATCACCGGAAACTAACCCATTCCTCTGTGATGTGTACTCCCCCTCTAGTATGGGAAGCAGCATGAAAGCAGGGAGCTGATCTGTTCTTTTTTCACTCTACCTCCAGAGCCTATGGTAGAGCCCTGAACCTAGAAGATATTTCAATAAATATCTGTGACAGGAAGGAATGAATGAAATGAGTATGTGGATGGGTTGAGCACGCTGTGTGAGTGAAGATCACCTACAGAGGTGGAAGACACTCTCCTGCCCTCCAGGAGCTTGCAGTCTACCTCAGGAGACACAGCTTAGCAGGAGACAGGAGCACTTCCTATCAGCACATATGACTGTGGTGTCAGTGAGTGGACAGGGAAAGGCCTTAGGAGTTCAGGGAAGCGAAGTTTCACTGGAGCAAGGTTTCTGCCCCAATAGTCACCATGCTTTCAAATGGATACTCACAGCAATTAAAAATAGCCTTGTTCAATCTCAAAAAAATGCCACCACTTAAGTGGCATAAACCATAAAACACATACATACACACACACACACACAAAAAAAAATACTTGTCATGACGCAAGAACATGGTTGTTTTTGCATCTATGGCATTCTAATTATAACATTATTATTTAATTTTCTGGTAAGTTGTGTGATTCACTGAGGCCATTTCAGACTCCCCCCCACCAAAGTGTTTTCAGAATTAACACTTCTTTCAAAGTCATAGTCTTTAAATATGTAAATGTTCAACTGGGTTCGAAATTGGTTCAACACATCATCCAGGAGTTCTAAAACCGGTTGCAAAAGATAGGGAGAGTGGTCAAAACCCTGATCAGTGGGCTGGGGTTGTGGTTCACTGGTAGAGTGCTCACCTAGCATGCGTGAGGCACTGGGTTCAATCCTCAACACCATGCAAAAAATGAAATAAAGATATTGTGTGTCCACCTACAACTAATATATATATATATATATATATATATATATATATAAAACTTGATCAGTGCAAGAAAGGCACACATTTAAACAAAAAAGTACATCTTTCCCTCATTTTAAAGGTAAAGTACTTACTAGACAACTAGAAAACACAGAAATAAGGACCATAACTCTTGCTTCTGTTTTTAAAGTTAGAGTCACATATTCAGGACGGGTATGAACATGTATATTTGAGAACCCACATTTTGGCTATATCTTATAATTATTAAATATCAAACACTACTTATTCATCCTACACAGTTTACTGAGTGAGGACTGTGTCCAGCTCTGTACTGGATCTTCAGGTATGGGGTAGATAGGGAGGAAATAGGCATGATTCCAACCTCGCAAGGTTGCTTGCAATCCCAGCAACTCGGCAGGCAGAGGCAGGAGGATCATGAGTTCAAAGCCAGCCTCAGCAAAAATGAGGTGCTCAGCAATTCAGTGAGACCCTGTCTCTAAGGAAAATACAAAATAGGACTGGGTATGTCGGCTTAGTGACTGATTGCCCTTGAGTTCAATTCCCCGGTATGCACCACCCCAAAAAAGCCAATGGAATTTTATTTACAGATTACAAATACCATATTGAGTCTGAATACAAAGTCAAAGGTACAATAAGAAAGAACAAATTTGGGACATCATCTATATCCCAGAGCATAGAAGGGTCCTCTGATTAGAGCAGTATTTAAGCTGAGAGGTCAGGGTTAAGAAGGTAGTTGCTTGTAGAAGGGAGGAGTGGTACAGGGGACAGAAACATTCCAGGCACAGGGTCAGGTGTGTACCAGGACTCTGAGAGCAACACAGCACTTCCTGGATGGCAGAGCATCAGTTGGAAAGTGGTCTGAAATAGGGCTGGAGAGCTAGGCAAAGCCTGTATTCATGGGGTATGTGCTGTGTCAGGGATTTTACATGAAGCAAATGCAGGGCCACTGTTGGCTTTCAAGCATAGGAATGGACATGGTCCGATTTAAAGGTTAAAACTTACTCTCCTGACTACAATGCCAAGAGGGCATTGGTAAAAGGCTACAGCAAAGTTTCTAAGTGAGAAGTCAGTGTCTTGGGCAGGGTTGTGGCAGTGGAGGTAAAGAAGGTAAGCTTTAGCTACGTCTTGGAGGTGGTGACTTACTGCTACAGGACATGGAGCTGCACTCGGTACAGGAGATGAAAATTGAGAAAGGAAGAATAATAAAGGACAAAGTTTAGTTTTCTGGCATGAAATCTCAGGGGTGCAGGAAACATTGACTCATGTGCCGATGATGGGAGAAGATTTGGTTGGAAAGAGTTTAGTTTTAGACATGTTGAATTGAAAAGTTGTCAATGGTAGGTCTGTTTTTCAAAATAAGTCTACCAGTTTGGGAACATAGTTCATTTCCAATTTAAATGAGTTTATTTTAGATATTGCTCTGATGAGGATCCTTATAGGTTTTTCCTTTGCCAGTGAAATGTATGTCTCTCTAAAATCTCCAGGCAAAAATATGTTTGCCCTATTGAAATTGATAATTTCACTAATAGCAAAGCTAAATGAAAAAAGCACATAAATGTATTTAAAGTGATAAAAAGATTTTCACTCTTTAGATATAATTATGTCAATTCTGTATAAAATTACATAATTTATGATTACATGAAAATCATAATTGTGTTTGTGAAAATCACAATTATGAATGCATAATTGTGATTTTTTATTTTTACTCACAATAGGGCAGGAAGGGGGGGCTAGGGATGAATAAAGGTACTTTGGATTAGACAGAGGGGATTGAAGGGAGGGAGGGGGTATGAAGGTAGGAAGGATAGTAGAATGAATCAATCATTATTACCCTATGTGTATGTATGATTAAATGACCAGTGTAACTCTACACCACGTACTATCAGAAGAATGGGAAGTTATACTTGATTTATGTGTGATGTGTCAAAATGCAGTCTATGGTCATGTATAACTAATTAGAACAAATAAAAAATAAAATAAAAGTTATGGAGACATTCAAAAAAGGAGAAATGGACAAAAGACAACAAGGAGTTAATGGGAGAAATCAGAAAAGGGGAAAAAATCAATCTATTAATGTTTGTTGATAAACTACTATATGCTAAAAACTTTCAGGAACTAAGGAAAAAAGCTTTATCTTTTTAGACTATAATTATGGTAATTATAATTTTACTGCTAAAGAAAAAAATATTCAGGATATTTATTAAAGACGGTTAGGTAGCCTTTATTCAAGGGAACTACTAAAATGTGGTTTTGTGATAGGAAAACAGCAATACTCTAAACACAAGGACGAGCAGATTTACAGCCCAGAAGAAAGTGGGGGTCAGTGGATGGAAAATTACAAAGAGGAAATATCAAGGTTAGAGGGTCTTTTGCTAGACTGACTCCATAAATATTCTTGCTGAAAGCAGGCCAGAGTGATAAGATATCAGCGGCAGGGGGAATGAGGAATTTGGTCAGAAACCAAAGATAACCAGATAGTGAGAGTGGGAGATTTTCACTAAACTGACTCGGCAGGATTTTTGATAAAAGTTGACTAAGTGGGTCAGGAGAGGCCAAGGCTGGGGCCTTGAGCGTGCAGAGAGTCCCATCAAGAAGAGTCTTTGTCAGTACAAAATATAAAGAGAGTGAGAAGAAAACCAAGAGGATGTGTAAGTCAATGATCCAGTGTGTAAGTTTAAGAGAATGTAAGTAAAAGTGAGCTTTCCTCCTTCCAGGAGTGTTACACACACACACACACACACACACACACACACACCCCTTAGAAAACCCCTTGGAGGGTGGGGCCCCAAGATCATGAAGAAGTGAGGTTAATCAACAGTAGCTAGACCACTTCAAGGATAAGGGGAAGTGGAGCAGCAAAGAAGGCAGCAGATTGATCCACTGAGAAGCTGGAGAACTCTCCCAGAGGCCATTAGCGGGTATAGAGTAGGATGTTAATTTTTCCGTTAGTGACCTACACCTGGTTTTTAGTGTCAAGTGTCACATCCCAGCAAGTTAAAATGGCTGTGACTCTAAGATCTTAATTCCAGATGGCAAGTTCGACGAAGTGTACTTTGGCCAGTGACTACTGCTGCCATTAAAAAAAATAATCATCATCCATTAAAATACAAAAATACCAAATCAACACCTCCCCTCTAAGGATCTAAGCCAACTGCATGGCCTCTTCTCTTTAACCAGAGCCAGGTTCTTGATAGAAAATGCAGAGAACAGAGTCACTTAAACATAAGGCCACTGCATGGCAGGTGTGCATTCGTTGGCAAGTGTCTGAGACCAGCTTCCATCCACTACTGTGGTCAACACCTGCCCTAGAGCAGATGGGGGCCACCCTCACACCTGTCCCTATTGCTTGCCATGAATCTTTTCTCTGAAGGGCACACAACTTTTTTTAACAGCTAAAAAACTTTTCCCTAGGTTTTTATCATCCCCTATAAATACAGATGTTTAAGGATCCCTTGTTCAATTATCCTATGATGTTTTCAACCCTCCATCACTGACTACTTAACACTCAGAGGAAAAATGGAACTCTTTTTTAAGCCTTTGGTTCGAAATGCCTCTTCTAAAACTGTCTTCCTCTGGTAATGAAGTGTTTTGTATTATTACAACATGGAGAAAACATGTGGCTCTCAGGGAGTCGAGCTATGATGAATATGTTCAGCCTTTCAGAAAGACAAAGTTGACTCAACAACACTGTGACTACTAATGACCACTTTCCTCCAGGAAGGTCTGAATCACTAGACCCGCACAGTCTTCAAAGGCAATACGGAGCTTGTGGATAATTATATTTTCATGTGTTGGTAAAAATACCACCCACCCAATGATCTTATGTCTACTTGAACATTGCAGCACTTTGACAGTATCACTGTAGAATTATCATGAACTGTGGTGTTTAGCAGTAACCATTCAAGTAGGGCAGTCTTTGAATGACCTCTAGGGGCTTATTAGTTTGATTGGGCTGCCATAATAAAGAATAACCACAAACTATATAAATTCAATAACAGAAATTTATCCATTTATAGTTCTAGAGGGTGAAAATCTGAGATCAAGGTCCTGGTAGGATTGGTTCTTTCCAAAGGCTATGAGGGAGAATATGTCCCACATCTCTGCCCTGGATTTTAGTGGTGTGCTAGCACTCTTTGGCATGTGCTTATGGATGCTTCCACCCAATCTTGGCCTTTATCTTTACTTGGTGTTCTCCCTGCATATGTGTCTGTCTGTCCAAATTTCCTCTTTTTATAAGGAGGCCACTCATCTTGGATTAAGTGCCCACACTAATCCAGGAGAATGTTGTCTCAACTAATTAATTAATTTAACAATGATCTATTTCCCCCCAAAATGAACACATTCTGAGGTACTAGAAGTTAGGGCTTCAAAACAGGAATTCAGAGGTGATCCACACAATGTGACCACTATCATTGGTGCTGTGGTGAAAGTAGGCCACCCGAAATTAGGATTCTTCTTGAAAAGGTTGCAAAGCTGGGGGATACAAGTTTGAACTCCAACTGGCTTTAAACTCTCTCTACATCTGACCTGTTCTGATATAAGCTTTCCAGAGATTCTAGTTTTGTTCAAAAATCAAAAGTCTTTTTTTTTTTTCAAAGCACTTTTCTCCATAGGAAAAAATAAAATCTTTAGGGAAGACACATTCTCAAACTTTTCCCAGTCGGTTTTGTTTAAGGCCTCCTCTCTAGCTGGCTAGGGAGCTGACTGGTTTCTCTTTTAACTTTCCTGTGTTTTCCTTCATAACCTAGTTGGATAATATAGCAACTCAAAACTGTCTGAAAGAGAACCTGCAGGACATGCAGCCTTTCCTGCTTTCATTCATTTGTTCATTCAACAAATGGCTCTGAGTACCCCTCTTCATGGCACAGCTTTTGTAAACCCCTAAGGACAAAATTATGCATAAAGCACCATCCTTGCTACCCAGGGGCTTGTACTCTGCAGATAGAGCCAAACAAACCAGGATACTCTTTAAACTAAAGGCATCCCACTTTAATTTAGAAAATGGTGACTCTTTCACAAAGCAATGTGAGATTTTTTACACACACACACACACACACACAAAAAAAAAAATACTTGAGAGAGAAATCTAGGCAGTTGTGAACATTCAACTCAGATCAGATACTCAAAATTAGGTCCTTTTCATGAATTGTTTTATGGTTCTCTTCCTAGACTCAAGGGACAAGGTACTTGATCATGACTCTTTCAGATAGTTTCTTACTGAGTCAAGAAGTTTTTGCATTATTTGCATTAAAAAACATTTTTGTAGTGCCTTCTAGATATCAGATATATTCTATTTGTCATTTCATATCAAATAATCAAAGATATCAAAATAAACCAACAACCAAGACTAATGTTGCTCATTCTCCAATTCTTGAGAAAACTCCAAAGACACATGATTCATACCCACAAACCAATGGGCAATGTATCAATGGAATAAACTTAAGCCAAATTCAATAATGGAGATTTCCTGGCCTCAAAAGGCACAAGGAGTCTAATCTAAAGCATTTATTTTCATGGGCTTCAGTCCCACCATAAAAGGCCTGACGCTCTGTTGTCAATATAAAATTTTCAGTTTATTATTTTGTGTTTATACATCCCTTGTCTTTAATGGGAGACTTAAATATAAGACATGGGAGATTTATTGAAGATTGTGCTTTGAGCCAGTTTGCTCTGTCTTCACATACTTGTGAAAATCTACATTTCAACAGGTACAAAAGAATATCAGGCAATGGTGCTCACTCCATGTCAGCAATATTCCCAGGACTGTGACGACAGAAGACAACAGATTCCCAAGCCACAAAGACTTGCTATATTTCAGCACAGGCAACACACACAGCACAATGTTATAAAACCAGTGGATAGTATACGGAAACTCAGAAAGAGGAAAGAAGAGGGTGGACTCTCGAGACAGAGAATCAAATGTTCATGAGAAATCTTAATTTTTAAAATAAGTTCCCTCAAACCTGATCTGAATTTTGAGGCTTTCTCCCAGTTGACCTCTTCCTCTAGTTACAATAGCATAAATAATCATAAATCCCACTATTTCAGTGATAGAGCTAATTTTGAATATTCTTTGTCTGATCACCTGTCCTAATTTGGGGCCAGAAAAGATGGTGATCATGGTTAATGAGAATGCAATTTACAACAGATTTCTCTTTTTCTCAGTGTTCTGGAACTTGCAAGAACTTTCTTTTCCTCTATTCCTGTCTTCTGCTCTTACGTCCAATAGCAATAGCACTGCATAGTCTTGGGTTATCAATTTCTCTAACGGTAAAAAAAATCCTTGGGAATGTCTAATCAGATTGTTTTTAAAAAGTAAATTTAAATTCTTAGAGTAAGAGTACTATATTCTGAAAGATTCCATAGCATTATCATTCTAATTATGAATTTAATTAAAATTCTACTCAGGATTATCTTCTTGGACGATAAGCTATTCTAATCTCAAATAGCATTTGATCGATTTTAATTATGACAGTTTTCTGACAACTCGTTCTTTTAATCCAATTTTAAGAAAAATTCATTAGTCTTTTATTGGTTGTGAGAACGAGTTTCACAACAGAATTTAGTGAAAGTGCTTTGTAAGCCTATAAGAAATTTATTATATGTTCTCCCGAGTGCCTTTTAATTAATTAATTTAGTTTTGGTACTGGGGATCTAACCCAGGGCCTCATGCATGTTAAGCATGCATGTTACCACTGAGCTATACCCTCAGCCCTACGTGCCCTTTTGGAAAGCATCCAGAGCTCCAGTTTATTAGCCGAGTCTGCTTGCCTATGTGCTTGAATGAATACAGTCCTTTGCTGAGACTGGCCTCAAACTTGCAATCTTCCTGTCTCTGCCTCACAAATTTCTAGGATTACAGGTGTGTACCACCACAACTGGCCCCTTTTGCTCTTTCTACACATCATGAGATCCACATCTCAAGGCTGATGGTTAACGTCAGAGTGAGGAACTCTGTAGCTCCTGAGCACAAAGAATTGGTGCACTAAATCCTTTATTGAAAAGTACCTCTAAGTCTTTCCCCTGCCTCAAACTAGTAAGAGGTGCATTCAGAAAAACTTTACATATTGGGTCATGCTCTCTTACAGGCTTCCTATAAAAAAGCTCATCAGGTGACGCCCAAATAAAATCATTCAATGGAAACCAACACTTCACTCCAGAAAGACATTGACAGTAACGGCATGTGATGTGAAGGAGGCTGAAGCCCCAGATGGCAGTGGAACTAAGTCCCAGAGGCGTCTTTCTGTGGTCAGCCCCCTCACCTGTTTCTTTCTGAAAATGTAACTGGAGAAGTTTCCATCTTTTCCTACTTAGAGTATCTCCTCTTTAGTCAATTGAAGCACTTTCATTTTTCTAAACAGCATGTTCAGTATATTACTCCTCTTCAGGTACTTTCAACAATTTTCTACATCCGAGATTGTAAAGAAATAGTTCTCAACATTTTGTAGATCAGATATTCTTTGGATAATCTGAGGGAACCTGGGAGCCTCCCACCCAGAAAAATGCAGACACACTCTCTCTTTCTCATCCTTCTATTCTAACCTCAGTGCTTCGACCTCTGTCCATGAACTCCAGATTATACAACTTGTTCAAGAAGATAAGGACCCTAACTTTTTGTCCTATTCTCTGTAATCTCACCATCCATTGTCAATGATTTGGCTGTTTCTGAACTTTTGGTTGTAAGTATCCACTCTGATAATTACTTCTTTCCATCCCAGGTCACTTATTCTATCCTTCTACTACAAATATCATTTTTATGTATCTGAGACTTCCAGTGCATTGGCACTACTAAGTTCCTACCACCTGTCAGCAATGCCATGTGGCACTTTTCTAAACTGCAGCATGGATTCCATAACCTATTGGCATTCCATAAGCTATCTGTATTTTTTTCCTTAATTCCTCTGCTTCTTGCTTGTCCCACTGTACACTGGTTAAGCGATGGACCAGTGTCATTAAATCCAACTCTCAAACTACTTTGTCTATTTCAAGCATACATGTGACTAAGAATAAGAAAAGGCACACAGGCATGTTGATGGACTTCACTTCAAACATGAGTATACATTTCAAATAGATATTTAATATTAATATTGCTTGGTCATTCTCAGATTGCCTAATAAAAATTCTTGTTCACCTCCATTGCTCAATCTTTCAACCTCTTTATGTTATCTACTAATGGTTTTCCTTTACATTTTAAAAGGAAGTCTATTACTTCCTTTTCTGTCACCAATACATCACTTTACCTAAATTTTTCTTCTCTCACATTTTATTAAATTCTCCCTTCTTCTATCTGTACAAGACATACTGATCCATTGTCTACTTCATAGTTCACCTCTTCCATGACCCAGTAAATTCTCCTAGACAATTATTTATACTCTCCCCCAGAATGACCAGTCTCTTCCTCTTCACTGGAATAGTTTCATCAGCATTCAAATAAACTGTCATGTTTCCATCTTAGCAAAGACTGTTCTGTCTTTTGCCTACATATCGCTCTGACTGCTACTCCATTTCTTCCTTCTCCTTCCCAGGAAAATTTCTCAAAAGAAGTGCCTGTATTCTGTTTCCTCCCATCCTCTCCACAGTGCACTCCAGTGAGGCCTTCATCCTTATCATACCATGAAACCACCCTTGTCATAGTCACCGACACCCTCTTCCACCTCATCAAATCCAAATGTACGATCCAAGCCCTCTCCTTACTTGACCTTTGGGTAGCTTTTGACCTGAATGACCACATGCTCATTTTTGAAGCTTTTTTTCCCCTTTATTTTCTAAGACACCACAATCTCTGAGATTCACCTCCCAAATTCTTATCCATTTTTAAATTCTCTACTTCCATGGAGAATGTGGGAATGCATCAGAATCAGTCCTTGACCTTCACCCAGCTTTCTCCTTTGGTCATCTCAGATGGCCTCATGGTTTACATACCATGTAAACACAAAAAACTCAAACATATATTTCCAACCCCAGTTTCTCATCTGACCACTAGAATGGTATGGCCAACAGCCCCAGTTACTTCTTAGAAGACTCATGGCCTGCACAATATTATTTTGATTAAACTTCTTCTGCATAAACTGACACATTTCCATCTACCTTTTATTCCCCACACAGTTGACTTATTCTCTGTAGGTTGTTCTACCATAGTATGTTGGGATCCTATCATGTCTTACCATATCCACACTTAGGACCCCTCACTACACTCATTCAAGCTCCTCACCTCTCCGCTGGTCTGCACATTCACCTCCTCAATGGCCTGTCTGCTTCCAGTTCTAACTTTGCAGTCCAAGAGTATACACCAGAAATCAATTTATATCTTTTCTCCTAATTAAAATCTTTGAATTGTGCCTCAGCTCATACCAATAAGAATCAAACTTATTACCATGGTCTTTGTATTCTGACCCAATCAACTTCTCTAATATCATCTTCCCTCTGCTCCAGCCAAGCTGGCAATAGTTATCTGTTCAGGTCTTCATACCTGCTATTACCTGTACCAGAATACTTTCCCCCAGGTTTTTGCTTGGCTGCTTCTTTCTTATCATTCAGTGTTTCTTCCTGTCTCCCTTCAAAGAGTTTTTTTTTCTGTATTACTCTATTATAAATACTACACCTGTTTATTTTCTAACTAGTGGTTTGCGATCAGAGGAGATTTTGCCTCCCAGGAGGTATTTCATAATATCTAGACACATTTTTGGTTGTCATCACTAAGAAATGCTATGGGCATCTATAAGTAGAGGCTAAGGATGCTGCTGAACAACCTATGATCCACATAACAGCTCTCTACAACAAATAATTATCCAGCTCCCACAAATGCCAATAGGGCTGAGGTTGAAAAACCATGTCATGGCTGTGCCGTATTATTATCACATCACTTATCAGCAGAATAATAATAGCTAATGTTGATTTCAGACTTATCATATGTCAGACACTCATCTCAAGTTTTTGCGCTTGCTTTTGTTATTGATCCTCCTACCCTTCAACTGTGCAAGATAGATTCTATCATTGTCTTTGTTATACAGACAGTTAAGTGAGGCAAGAAAATGTTAAGTTGGGGATCTGAGATTTGAATCCAGACTATCTGTCTCTTTTAACCATCATTTTATAGGATCATGAGATTACCTTCTTTTACTATATACTTATTATCTGTCTCTTCCTATTAGTTCATTATCCCCATGAGAAGAGGGGCCTCCTCTGGTTTATCCCTGGATGCTCTCCGTCTAGACACATTGGTAACCAAAAACCCTGAAAGAATGGAGTTCAATATGGTTCTGCCATTACATTTCATGATTTTCTCAAACAAAGCTTTTCCTCTTTACTTCTTTCCTCAATACCTGGCCAACAATACTCATGCATCCAGCCTGGCCTCAAATCTTACACAGTGATTGAGGTCCATAGATTCCTATAGTTGTTCTGATAGAGAGAACATTCATTAGAGATCAAAATTTTAAATTATTTATTTATTTATTTTATATATAAGAAAAATAAGTCTCAGAGAAACTAAGCAAGACAAAGACAGAAAGAGAGGAAGAGTGGAATGAAATTAACCAAACTCTCCTATGTACATATGTGAATATACCACAGTGACTTTCATCTTAACGTGTATCTGTGAAACACTAATTTAAAAAAAATAAATAAATAGGGCTGGGATTGTGGCTCAGCGGTAGAGCACTTGTTTCACACCTGTGAGACCCCGGGTTTGATCCTCAGCACCACATAAAAATAAATAATCGAAATAAAGGTACTGTGTCCAATACAATTAAAAAATAAATATTAAAAAATTTTAAAAAAACATAAATAAATAGAATACTAGTATAGGAAGAGAAACAGGGGAAGAGAAGGGGAAGTCCTGGGAACAGAAATGAAGCAAATTATATTCCAGACTTATGTAATTATGTCAAAGCAAACCCCAATATTATGTATAACTATAATGCACTAATAAAAATTCCATTTTTTATTTCTTCTGTTTTGAATTTTCTTATAACTGTGAAATGCTAGTGGGAGAAGAGAATCAATAGGAGCTCTTGGGATAAGAGGTCCCAGGGGCTTACTTAACCAAGCACTTTTTCCCTACTCCAAATACAGTATTGCCTTCATTTAGGTGATGAAATTCCCCAGCTTCATATTTTATTTACCCCTAACCATCAGGAAGGACAATGTCCCTGTGTTCTTATCTAGAAGAGTTTCCACCTTTCCCCCCTTGTTTTATTCCAAAAGTATCAGAATTATTGTTCTTGTCCTCAGTGAGTTTATAATATAGAGAAGGCAAGAGATAAAATTTGTCAAACTGACTCACGTTCTGAGACAATGACTAGAAGAACAGGTTACTGCTCTGTAAATTGCATAATGCTTCTGGGAGTATAATGGGAGAAAAGTAGTTTATACCCAAATGATGATCAGGGAGTAGTTTACTTAAAAACTAAGATAAAAAGTATTGCACAGTTAATCTATATGACATCATCTATATTTTCTACAATGTAAGTGGTTTAATCCAATAATAATTTTGAGACTTTCTACATTTTTTCTGTTGGAGTGGCATTGGAATAAAGGAGTTTGTATAAATAATTCCTTTATAGATGACTATACAGCATATTCAGAAAAGATATATCCAGAAGAGCTCTTAAGGATATTTAAGGCCACAGTATGATAAACTTCATGGTGATTTGGTGAACTGGATATTCCACATAGTAACAAATTGCTTTCCCTCATGTTGCCTAGTGAGGAGATGCTTGCTTTATAATGGAAAGATGTGAAGTTACTGACTTAACAAAACAATCAAAGGCAGTAAAGTCTGACATGGAATCTCGTCCCTCCAGATGTGAGCCCACATCAAACATCACTGTTGCCAGAAACATATAAACAGTATTTACTTGAACTGCAAGAAGAAATTCCTACTTCATAGGAAGAAAAAGGGAATGAGTGAGATGTCAAACAACTGCAATGAAAGAACCACATAAATCCCTACATGGGATATTTTATAAGATAATGAGTTTCCTTTCTTCAAATAAGTCAGTGTCATGGGGAATACTCTAGATTAAATAAGACTAAATTCATGAGCCTTGAGTATAACCTGGCTAAAGAAAATAAAAGAATAAAATAATTCAAAAGGACAATTGAGAAAGATTAAAGTGAACATTTGATGATATTAGGAAACTACTAATTTGTTTAGTTATGCCATGGAATTAAGTCCTGTGTGGAATAAAGTCCTTATTTGGGGCATCTAACAGCTAGGAATGAAGTGTCATAATGTCTGAAACTTATTTTCAGATGCATCTTCAAAACACAGGTGTGTGGGCATAGAGCAGTAAGGTAAAATGTTACTCACTAATTGTGACCAATGGGTATTTGATGAACTATTCTTTCAATTTTTGTTATATTTGAAATATTGATTGATTATTTGAATGTTGAATATAAATGTTAGAACAAAGCTAATGGTAGTGCTTTAGAACATGACCTGTCAAAACTACATCGCCCTGAACTTATCATTCTTTTTTTTTAAAATTTATATAGTACCAGAGATTAAACCCAGGACTTTGCACACACAAAGCTATATTCCTAGCCCCCCCCCCTTTTTTTTTTTGAGGCAGAGTCTCATTAAATTGCACAGGATGTCCTTGAACTTGTGATCCTCCTACTGCTTTCCCAAATTGCTTGGATTACAGGTGTGTGATACCATGCCTAGCAAGAATATTTATTTCTTCTTGTTGTTTTTTTCCTTTGTGATGCTGTGCATCTGGGATTTGAACCCAGGGCCTTCATTCTGCATTGTTTATAAGGAATTGTTTTATGAAAATTCCCTGCTCTATAATATCATTTTACTGTATATGTTCCTTATTGGAATGCCCCCATATAGAGAGGCAAATACTTTCATAGCCACCTACTTTCTGTCTTCAAATCTTCTGTAACTTCTAGTGACCAGCAATAAATTAATTTGAGGTCCCATCTGGACACCATAGGCACCAAATTGAAGCCACTGTGTGGATACTGGTTCGGGACAGGATTTCAAACTTATACTTCCATTGACATCTGTATGATGTTGCAACCTACATAGATTGATTCTCAACTCCGTCTCAAGAGTTCTAGATTGCATGATATTCTAGTTCTAATGAATTTCTATAAGACAGTAAAATTCAATACTAGAAACCCAGAGCATGTCTAAAATTTGGATTTGAAATGCTTAGTGCAGAAATCATATCACCCATTTGATACATTTTTACTCCTCACATTATTGAAAAAATCAAAATATGGTACAAAGTCTTTATAAATATTTAACAGGAAAATGCTGGCATAACAAGAAGAGTTCAGTAACACATGTCTGTGAAGTTTTGAAGCTTTATGGAAAGCATTCATTAGATGGACAGATCATGTGACTTTCCACCCTGGAACATGAAGAGGAGCATAAAGGAACACGATTCCATGAATTTCATGAACATCAGCAGCAGCTCACTCCTTATTATGGTGTGTCCACATTCATGAGATAATGTATGAACCCTTTCAATACTATAAAGACAGAGCATGGCATAGGTAAATGCAGAGTTAATATCACCATTCAGGGATGAAATATCTGGTGTCAAACATCTGTTACAAATCACCTCTTCCTGAATTCTTCAAATGCAGCTGCCAACAATGGATGGGAGAAGAAAGGGCACTGATTTCAAGACCCTTCCAGGATGCTTTGAACATATTGCTGTGAGTCTAGAAAGTGCTTTTGGAGTTTATGATTCACATTAAGCAAAGTGGCCATGTGTGCTATCCATTTTTACTTCAAAGTCTATGATTTAGAGAGGAGCGCTTATCATTGAATAGAATATTTTCTATGAGCATTTACTAAGAGAAATACAACACTGTGATCACACGAAGGCTTAATCCACCTGTTGATTTTGTCGACTCATTGATGGTGACTACCGCAATGAGAAGTTGTCCATTTTGAGGTTGATGCACCTCATCAGGGCTCTTCTAACAGAATAATGTTGAATAAACAAGGAATTCAAATCATAGGTGGCATTCCCAACACCTAACTCCCACATAAGTAATATGGTATGCCATATTACTTAGCAAATTTTTTAACTGTATTCTCATATTTTTGAATGAGCTTAGGTTGAAGGGAAGCATATTTAATGGCCAACATTTTACAACAAGAATGAAAAATGGTGACTCAAATACTAAGCTACTGTGGGGCCGACGGTGCATGCCCTATAATCCCAGTGGCTCAGGCTAAGGCAGGAGAATCAAACCCAGCTTCAGCAACTTAGAAAGGCCTTAAATAACTCAGCAAGATCTTATCTCTAATAAAATATAAAAAAGGGCTGGGGATGTGGCTTGGTGGTTAAGTACCTCTGAGTTCAATCCCTGGTACCAAAAAAAAAAAAAAAAAAAAAGAAAAGAAAAAAAGAAAAAGAAAAGAAAAGAAAAAAGAAAGAAATCCTAAGCTACTTCCTGACCAGGGCACAATTTGGTAAATTTTTTGGAAGATATATTTGATGTCATCTACAGATCCTCTTTTTAGTGTTTCATTGCTATATATCCATTTCTATATTTTTATAGAAAAAAATACTTTTCTTTCCCACTTTCATTACAGAAGATTTTCCTTCCTTCCTTCTACACTTACTGAGAACTAGACATGTTAGAAACATGAACAGGGTGGTAGATGAGCTTGAGGAAGGACATCTAATCCACACTGGGTGTGTAGAGCAATGGAAAGGATGGCCAGACATTTGCTATGAGATGTGAGACTCACACACACACACACACACACACACACACACACACACACTGAAACAGAGGTGTGAGAGCGGAGAAGGAAGTGACAGGATGGAGGATGTACAGGCTTATGTCCAGGCAGAAGCAGCAGCATCCAGAAAGCGCTGGGTGGTGAAAAAGCAGGATACACTTGCCAACTACAAGTGGCTCCATATGTAATGAACACTGAGCAGAGACCAATAGGGGGCTCCTGTATTAAGACGACCAAAAAAAGACTTTGAAACTAATCCATGGGGGAAGTTGGACTTTGTTCTAAAGCAAAGCGCTATCTCAAAAAAGTTTAAGACAGTTACTAACATGAATGAGTGTATTTTAAAAAGCAAATGCTGGCACTTATGTACCAGTTGGAGGAGGCAGGTCTCCAGATCCATTACAAGGTCACTGCCATAATCCAAACCAAAAAAATGTGTGCAAATCAAGGCAGTGGAGAGACTGGAGGAAACAGAGATGGGCTGGAAAAAGCAATAAACCCACAAACGGTTTTGGTAAGTTTTGCTATCTGAAGGAGTCTGAAAATGCATGAGCCACAAAATTTGAGAAGTGAGTTAGACATAGGTGTAGATTCCAGAAAGATCAATGTATGACATTTCTTGAGCACTTATGTTTTCAAGCATTTTTATTTCCTAGTGTTCTAATGAAAACATTGATCAAGGGAATATAGAGGAAACAAATAGTAACCGGAGCTCCCATCTCCTCAACAACCTTATTAGTTCCCTAAATAAAACATTCATTCTTTTAAGTCTATATTGAAGGATAAATTTAACACAAGCTATACATCTGATCTTACTTTTGTAAGTGGGACATATTTTACAGCACACGCCTTTGAAATGTCACGTGCCCAACAGATCTTTCAGTTCCAAAATGCTTTCCATTTTGTCAAAGGAAATGTTTATTTTAATTAGATAAAATGCAATGTTATAGCCTGTTGGATGGCTCTGACTCCAGAAATCATCTTTCACCAGTGGCTATCTGTGCTGGGATCACAAATCAGACACCTCTTCCTGGGCAGTAACCAATGGATACTTACCACTTGGCACTGTCACTACCCCAATTCTCACCCATCCCTTATTAGCTACATTCCTGGGATTAAGGAAGGAGTCAGAAAGAAAGGAGAATTTTTGCCTCCAAAGATCATGACCCTGGTGCTTATAGCTTTTTCCTTTTCAATTTTCTGGAATTCTTTTCCTATCCTTTCTCTGTGCCTTTGTCCAGAAAAATGTGACCATGTATTCCTTCAGTCCGTAGTAACTCCCCTTCTGTGGTCATCCACACTACAGGCAGGGAAATCTCACCATTCTCAGTGACTTTAGTGAGGGATAGAAGACTTTGTTTCTCCTAGTATCTTAATATCCTTAGCATTCGATTTCTTGATTTTCCTCTAGTTTCAAACTTTGGAGGTGATGTCTTTTTTTTTTCTTCTTTTTCCCTAAAATAATTCATTCCCCATTTTCTAGCCCACGCCTTCTCTCACAGTGTAAACAAGCAGAACAACAGAAGGTCATGAGGACTAACGTTAGACAAACTTGGGTTCAAGTCCAAGTTTTCAGTTTCCAGCTTGATAGCCTTATTAGACCAGTCTGGTTACATTTCTGTTGTTGCATCTATAAAACAGGGATTACAAATCTCTTTTCTCTTGAGTTTTTAAAAGTAAGTATAAATGAGACAAGTTGTGTTATATCTCAGCATATGGCTCAGCCCTAGGAAGTGATAATCCAACACAGTTTTATTAATGCTGAAAAAGACTGGTTCTTTTTCTATCTAGGCTATTCTGGTTAGCTTTTTTGGGGAACTGTGACCATACTTAATACAATCCTAGCCTCTTCTTTCATGAATTCCCAGATGTACACAGCTGTTCCTCTGTTATTATTTTTAATTTTTCTTATCAGACCATCTATATTTTACTGGAAATCCTTCAATTTCCATTAGAGCATCATGGTTTTTAAGGGTTTTCTTTCTTTCTTTCTTTTTTTAAATTTTGCTTTGTTTATGTTATACCCTTTCCAAAATTCTTGGATTTCATTTATAATTCACTCCTCAAAATACTGACCTACTCAGGAAACAGTTTCACATCCTCAAATACACGTTAGTTCTCCCTGTCCTTCTATTCATTTATTCAAGCTATGATAATCACCTTTTCTCTAAGCTCCAATACTTCACAAATGAAATGGAAAAGATAGGCAATATGTTGTGATACACAGAATAATAGATTTTGATATTAAATTAGAAAACATGTAAAATGCTTACCGAAAAAGCCACTAGGCACATGGTAAGGAATATTAAGTCTTAGATTACCATTAACTATAAAAAATATTACAGCATGTGATTTTTGATCTACTTGTCCAACAATGAACAGGAAATTTCCAGAAATAGGGGAGGGCTCTAGGTAAAAAGCTGCATTTCATATCCAGGTAGCAACATACACTATTGCAAGCACAGAGGAATGCAGACTAAAACAGCATACCATGTTTGAGAACTCCATGTAATGCTCAAGAAAAAGACGGGAGGCGGGAGCAGTGGGATCAGGGCAGGAAATGAGGCAGCTAGGTAGGCAGATGTCAGATAATGAAAGCCTCTTTCATGCGATGCCAGTATTGAGTCTCAACTTGACTCTGGAGCCCAAAGAATTGTTTCCAAATTATTAAATGTCTACTCTGCCACAGATGGCATCCTAGATATTTAACATTCATTATCCTATTAAACTTCAAATGAAATACAATGTAGATAGATATCAGTTCCATTCCATCGACACGGAAATCAAAGTTGTCAACTATGAAAATGGTGCAATCAGGATCTGATTTGAGGTCCACTGCAAAGTTTCTTTTCTATCATTCCATACATTGGGAGTAACTGGACTAAGTAAAGGAGAAAGGGTGGGAAGTGGCATTCTGACATGTTTTAAGTAAAGGAGCAATGTGAAACTTATCTAATTTATCAGGATCCGATCTGTGCAGCGAGCAAGTGTGAAGAACAGATTGAAGAAGGAAGAGTTTAGGCATGAAAAACCCACTATAATCAAAGTGGGTCTAAGCCGTCTTCTGGTGAGAGATGTAGGAGTCCACACAGCGACAGTCTGGAATTCAAAGAAAATACTGGATCTGAGGCCTACTGGGGAATTTAACTTGACAAAAATCAGTGTTCGTAAAATGCTCAGTGACATTGTATGCCACGAAGCTCAAGGGTTCTTCATCTCACCCTGCTGACTGCAGGACAAAAAGCGGGGAAGGAAGAAGAATTTCCCCACAACTGGTAATGGTCCTATCAAGAATATTTTGAGAATGGTGTTTTCAAAAGTGGTATCAGGCTACAGTTCCAAACCCAATCTATTTTTGATAGTGAGTTAGGAACCAACCAGAAACTTGATGAAGAAAATGAAATCAGGGACGGGTAAAATATAAATTCTTGGAGAGAGAAGCAGGTCATGCTTTTGCCATAGCTAGCAAAAGGGGCCACCAAAGTGGATTAGAGAAGCTCCATATTTCTGCAGTGGCTGGAGGTTTAAAGGTAATTTGTATAAATTACCTCTCAGAGGTTCTTTATTCAATTCAAATATTTACTTAGTGTTCAAGTGTGCCTAGCAATGAGTCCAGCAGTAACCAATGTCCCTTTCAAGATTTAAGCAGTATTTTTTTTTAATTTAGTATTTAGAACCATAAGAAATACAAGGCTACGCTGGGAACAATATTTTAAAATTTTAATCCACATTTTGACTTGAGAATCTGATTTTTTATTAATATTGCCTGTTTTTCCTCTATAAACAGGCTGAATGAGCTTTCTAAAAACACTTTAGAAATTGTATGATGACCTGTACCAACAGTGAATATCCAATCTCATGGTGCTAGGGTCAGGAGGGAGGAAGATTGAATGCCAGTGTGAACAAATATAAATAGAATAAAGTCTCAGATGTCTCAAAAGAAGGCTGAGTGCCCACCAAAAGAACTCATATAAATGTTCCCCTTCTATCTGCTGCTAGGAAAAAAATATGAATGATGGAGTTTAAAGTGGGAAGGGAGGTTTGGAATCTTAGACTGACTGGTTTATATGTCATAAACCCAGATTTGACCTTCAAATGATCCTTGAATGACATCATACTGAACAAAACCAGACAAACTTTTTTGGTAGCATTCTTCCTGCAGAAGAGCATCTTTTTTTCCATTACCTGACTTTTAGGGAGCTTATTATCTCACAGTCCTGGTTGTCAACAGGTATGTGATCTCTTGTCACTACTCCAAGCATATTGGGAAAACATGCACTTGGTTGCCCACAAAGATCTTGAAAAGAAATGAGTAGAGTTTTGAGCTTTGTAAGGGATGCAAAATAACAGCTCATACAATGCCTGACAATGACTTTATGTGCCTTCCTTTGACTGAGGGGGGTTGATCACCTGGTCTCATGCCAGAAGTCTTTCCTCTGACTCCTGAGACCCAGCTTTCCTTCCAGCCAGGGCCAAAGTCCTCTTGGAAGTCAACCTCCACCTCCTATAGGTGTCAGATACTTCTGATGTGCCTTTGTGCCTGTTCTCACCAGCCCTCCCTGACATTGCATGTTCTGAAATTGGACCCTACACTAATGAGAGTGACCTATTGCTTTATCAGTATGCACTTACCAGACTTGATGGGCATAAACACAATTCCCTGGTATCAGCAGTACCATGAGGGTGCCAGAATGCTGTGACCTGGGGTTTCTGAGAGATATCGAAAAAGGATTCATTCTTCCTAACTCCCAGATTTTCTTATTGAGTCAACTATGGGCTATTCATTTGGCCATCTTACCCTTCATGTAACTTTGATATTTCAGTGTGAGCACACCTATGTACTTCTTAGGAAAGAAATTGGGTTAAGAAGTTAAACAATACTTATGTAACATTTTCAATGTCACAGGGGTAACGTGAGGTTAAACTTTTCTTTTCCTGGAAAAACTCCAGTCTAGAAAACAAACAAAAGCTGTAAAAAAGAAGTCAGAGGCTGAGTGTACCTGTAACCCCAGCTACTCAGAAGGCTGAGGTAGGAAGATTGCAAGTTCAAGGCCAACCTAGATTAAACAGAAGGTAAACTATGACAAGCTGTAGAAGAAAGTTAAAATAGTTTTCCATAGTGTTCCTTCATCCAGAGGTGTTCGCTCTTCACTAGCATTAAATGTAGCACTTGGGCACTGGCCATTGGGAGAGATGACCTTGGAAACATCAGGATCCCCCTAATTCATGCTGCCTGGCCAGTGTTCTATGTATTTGCTCTTCAAATAGACTGCAACCATCTCTGAATCTAATCACTCCTAAACAAATGGGAGCAAATGGAACTAATTTCAAGTTAGAGAAAGTCAAAGAGGGGAAACTTGAATAGGAAGAGTTGGAGGGCTATACAAATTTGAGGATCATTTTTGCTTAGAAGCTGTACTCTTATTCTTTGTGGAGACAGAAATGTAGCTTGCAATAAGCCAGAGTTAGTCATCAGGAAAGCCAGTCTTCACATAATCTCCTCACACATACCCTGGCAAGAATTAATAGACCAGAAAAAGACAAATTCTGCTCACTCCCTTAGATTTCATTTCCTTTTCCTCTTGTTTATTCACCTTCAACCAGTAAATAGGTTCTTCCTGAAAAAATGTGGAAGTCACTGCTTATGAATGACCACAGGAAAAAAAAAAATATGCATCATATTCTTTTCAAGAGTGCTGCCTACCTAAGTTTTCAACTTTATTTTGGACCCATAACCCAATTATTGTATGCTCCTAGTTTACCTGATCTCTCTGTAGGCATTTATTAAGTTACATATTATAGGATATATTTCTCAGACTCCAAACTTTCCAATCGTCCTTACTCTTTCAATAGCATCTCTTTTTAGGACCCCCCCCCCCACTTCTTCCTTGTGAAAAAGTGCTCCCTACTCAGCATTCTCCTATGAGCTTCTGTTCTCAGGTGTTGCCAGGATGACAAAGGCTAATAACATCTTAAAGTATTCTTCCCAAGGCTATTTGCATTTAAATGGGATTCAAAGCAGTAAACTGAAGGTAATGTTCTCAAAAGGCAGAAGTTTAGGTTTTATCTGAGAGATGAAAGAGAATAGGGAGGGCGAGGACAGAAATGAAGACACTAATAAGGACCTTGCTACTGCTTCCACTGGAGTCAATCCCTCTTCTAGGAAGTAGTCATGTTGACCCAATCAGCCCCAATGAGGTGAGAGTCTATTTTGCGCTCATATCTTTATAATTACACCCTTCTTATATTTGCACAAACTGCTTATAATTATATGGACTTCTTATAACTCTCATAAACCAGCTGAGTAGGTCTAATCCACCTCGTCTACCCAGGAGTAGGTGGCAGTGCTGGGCTGCAAGCCAGTCTCTGTCTATTATTTCATCCCTATAATGCCTCTCAAGGAGATGTCTCTTCTTTTGCTTTAATCTACTCCCTAAGCTAACCTATCTCTTGCTGCCCTAAAATGCTTTATTGACAGTTAACCTCATTTTCTAAGATTACATTCTGCCTCTTCTTTTTTGTTTTTCCTTTAGTAGAAACAGATTCACATCAACTCAGGTACAAGGACTCTTCTTATAATCCAAGTGCAAGATACTATTCTGTATTCTCTTCTATACAATAATACTAGCCCCTACAGCCCTGTGACCAATCATCAAAGTTGCTTATGGACTCCCTATGGCCATCCAGTTAATGAATTAATTTACCTTCTCAAAAGCAATATCTTTTTAAAACATAGACAAGGCAATAATCTCACTACATGAAGAACAGTATTATTTTTAATGTTAGTGTTGATTTTTAAATCCTAATGTTAGAATTTTAATTTTTATATAATTGATTAAGATGAATTATAAATTACCCATAACCAAACCATGATTTTTAAATATTAGCTGAACATATTAGTTTTACTTGCTTAAGACACTTAATAAATAAAGTCATGCATGTGAGGAATATTTACAGAGACTGAAAATCACAAAGTACATCACAACAGTATAATTGATAATCTACAAAGGCAGGGTATATTGAGTTTCACAGACAATAATTTTAAAATAACTAAGTAAAAAAGGACTAAAAATACCACCGGGTTCTCAATTTAGATACTGTATTAATGCCTTAATATTTTCCCTCTTTTTGAAAATAACTACACACAGAATCTGCACTAATTATGAGAGCTTTCAGAGATGTGTCATAAAAATGTCAATTTCCTACGAAGATTAAAATTTCTGTGGGTCATGGTTTATAGAGATAAGTAGAAAATGAAGCAAAGCACTGGGTGCATTCACGCCTATTCCCTGAGAAAGCAGATTCTCCCCACTTCACTCAGGCCCCCATTCATAACCCACTGATGTGTGACTTCAAATGTCCCACGGAGGATAATGAATAACTTACCAGCGAAACCATTCCATATGCCTTAACCATCTAGTGTCTTAGACATAAATTAAATTTTGCCTAATGTATAGCATAAATTACTGCTTTCATTTAAATGTGTGGGACATGATAGAAGTCCCTGCTTTATCCACTCCTAATGCATCATTGATGGGGATGAGAAACAAAAGAAGGAACTGACTCTCAAAAATAAATGCTCCACAGAGCAATCTCATGCCTAACCTAATGCAATATGTTTCTCATGGGTCTTTTGTTACTCTGTAACATATTAAATTATCCTTTCAATTACCTTGGCAACTAAAACAAGAGCCCCTAATATGCTGATGACTTTTAGATGATTACACTAGCTGTCAGTAATAAATGATAATGAAGGCATCTTAATTATTAAGCATACTGAAAATATGCAAAGTGTTCTTTTTTTTTTTTTTTAATAAAACTTGTGTTTTAAGCACAGAGTAATCCAAATACTGGCCACAATCTCTTTCTTTACCTTTGATGGGCAATTTAGACCTTTTTCCTTTCTAAGACCGAAAGACAGCTACATAAATTGTAGCAACCTTTAAGATAGTAGGCACACGCCCCCTGATCCTTCTCGGGTCCTCTTAGTTATGAATGTAGCAGAATGTGATGACTTGAAACTGCATTTTTAACCAGCTTACCTTCAGAACAATAGCAACATTAACAAAGAGTCTGCCTGATAAAAGGTCTGTGCACAGTTCATTTAAGCAATGTAAAGTGTTCCTTTATTCTGCTCAATGCGGTCCCCCCCAGAGATTAACCATTTTGAAGCTGGCACAGAGACTGAGAACAGGAACAAAGCGCGTTACTAGAAAGCAGAGATCCTCCTCCAGCACCAGCCTCTCTGCTTTCGGTAATTCTTAAGCAATAAAGAAACTCAAATGAAAAAGTACTAATACCTTCAAATGAGAACATTCCAGCACAGGAGTCTCATTCGTTGTCTTGCCGGCTGTTGTGCAGAATGAGTTGCTGGGGCATGTATCCCTCTCTTAGCTACGGGTCTGCTTGCTGGCTGCAGCCTACAGAAGGAGCATTTACGACATATATGTGGTGTTCATCCGCAATCAAAGGAGACTAACTAGCTCAGCTTGGTGCTGCTTGCCTGCAGGCATCAGATCTTTAGACCCTCTGCATCCGATTGGCTGCTGCCTAGCCTTGCTGTACTCCTCTACCCTTTGACTGTGTTCAATACATTCTCCCTAGGGATCTAGTCAGAGAATTGCTGGTTAGGGAATCAGTGGAAGGTTAAATTGAGCTAGTTTTAAACATCAGTGTCATGATTTTCTGTAAATATGTCTAACGGTTCATTTTCCAATGTTCTAGGTAATCTACCCAGGAGAAATCTAATAAAATGGGTGTGATTTAACAGTAGCAATTTTGTGTTTCCTCTCTGAAAAATGCCTTGAGTTTAATGTATGTATAACACACCACTGAAGTGATCAGGTGGCTTTTTGCAGAATGGCATGTCTGTATAATCAACCTTAAATCAAAACAGATGGGGATGACAGAATATATTAAGAAGGTTATTAAAAATGCCAGGAGATGCAGTTGAATAATTCCACTGAAGCCAGCTCAAGAAAGTATTATAAATCATTTACACAAAATGCTCATACAATATTTATGGTGTATTTTATATAGCTCTATCCCCAAAACATAAAAATCAATGACAAATGATAAAGGCTTTATTGACATATTCTAGAAGAAAAGTAACAAAAAGAAAAATAAAATATTGTGTTCTATGAAGTAGTCAAAATGAGAAAAGAACAAAAAACGTACACTTTTATAATCTTTCCATACATTGGACTCAATTCAGTCAAGAATTTAGAACAGGGTATTTAAAAGTACCTATTGGGTAGTGTGTGTGTGTGTGTGTGTGTGTGTGTGTGTGTGTGCGTTTCAAAATGAGAGAGTGTCAATTAAAGATTGCTAATTGATTACATACTATCAAATTTTTGTTCCTCACAAAACCCTACAAAAATGACAATGCATTTTTAATTTTTTAAAAATCACAAAAGCACAAAGAAATATGGAGAAATAGAAATCAAACTTAGGAAAGCATAAAGCACCTTGGGTGGAAAATCCAAAGTGAGCTGAATCCTCAACTAGCAATGGGCAAAGTCAAGAAGCAGTGACATTTACAACCCACCAGCTCTGATAAGCTCTAGAATTGGTGGCACAGGGACCTGTGGAGGAGGGAAAGAAAATGGAGCTAAGAAGGACAGGTGATCTGACTCTGCGCATCCTTCACAGAGCAGAACACAGAAGGCTCACTCTTGGCAGAGACTGAAACAGAGCATCTCTAAATGTGACTAGTTGAAAATAAACCTACCGAACTGGAAAACTGGAGAGTTAATGGGAAACTGATATAGAGAACCCAGGCTTTCTTTTCCCACTAAGACTTAAACCTAGGGTACTTTCTAAGAAATGGTCCAGCCAGATCACCCAGCACTCAATGCCATATTCCTAAGCTCTCTTTGTGACTTTTTAGTGCCTCACTCTTACATATAAGCAGATCAGATAAATATCTAACATCAAAGCAGAGAAGGAAACAAAAAAGAAACTAACCAGGCAAATAAAATACATATAAGAAAATATGAGGAAAAGTAAATAGGAGGGGAAAACTGGTATGCAGGGAGAAGAGCAGTTTAAATACTATTCATGACGTGCATGTCAAAATAAGAGATAGCCTCACTTTGCATAGTATTGCTATTTTCTGTTGCTAATAACACAACACCATAGAGGAGGAAACTTATAAAACACAAGAAATTTATTTTGGCTCATGGGTTTGACTCAAGATCAAGAGGCTGCATCTAGTTTTGGTCTTCTTGTGTGGGAGTCCTAAAGTGGCATAGGGCATTGCATGGTAAAAGAAAAGGAGTACCTGAGAAACCTGACCAAACACTATCAGGATAACCTATTAACCATTACTACATTAATCACAAGAATAGATTAATTCATCATGAGGGCAGAGCTCAAATCACCTCTCAAACATCTCACCTGGTTCCACCTCTTAATATCTCATAATAATGATGAAATTTAATATGAGTCCTGGAGGCAGACAATACTTGAACCATATCACATAGTTCCAGTATTCACACATATCAGTTTCACAGTTTATAGCACCAGTCCCCCAGAAATACAGCTCACATTTCAGTGGCCATAGTATATTAACAAAATAATTATGTAGTGTTCAAATAGTGTCAATAATAGGTGAGCATCATGACCAGTGACCTATCACATCACTTCTTTCAGAATCTATCTATGGCTGTGTTTTTGCATATCTTTTAGCCAGCTCATGCACAGACAATGGAGAGTATTGAATCACCTCCTTCTCTCCCAGTGAGAACCCAATGTGACTCCTTACAAGAATGGATAATGAAAAGACAGAATTAGCTAATTTGTTCAGCAAATGAGTGAAAATTTCCATAGAAAATAATACTGGATATGATTAGAAGGTCTGAAAATGGTCAGACCAAGGAAAAGATTGCAAGGCCCCTGTACCTGTATGAACCATGAAGTCCATGGGGACAGGAGAAGAAAAATGAAGTAGCATTAACATCTTTTAGATTAAATTGCATGAAGAATAAAAAAAAAAGACTTTCGATTAAAGACCAGTAATAGAAAAAAATAATCTGGAAACTATTCAGGTCAACATTGGATTTAGTCGCCACATTTAAAAAAATGCTCCTTACAAGAGAATAGAGAAAGAAAATTTTGTTGCCAGAAAAAGTTGGCATGAATTGATTACACTTATCTTGTCAAGTTGCTAGAACAACAACAACAACAAAAGGATACTATTGCGAAATTTGCACCTAGATTAGTTGAGATAAGCAGATATGATAATGTCAAATATTTTATGTGGATAAAAATATGATAAAAAGGATGAAGTCGTCTCAGAGGAAATGATATTGGCAAAATAATTCACAATAAAGAGCCCTGAGAGACATTTCATAATGTTAAAATCACAAAGGGTGGAAGCTGATCCAAACTTAGAAAGGAGGAGGATGATTTCCCAAGATATATAGAAGATGCTCCGTTCATATTGGAAGTTATACCATGAGGAGGTGGCAAACTGTTCAAAGAAAGAAATCATTTCACTTTTCAATGTTCTAAGTTACAATGTACTAAGTATATACTAGTTTTATTATTTTATTTCCCTATACACTTCTCAATTAATAATAAAAGCGTTTTTAGTGTTATGAAGAAAGGATTAAATTTCACAGAACAATCATTATTTTCCCATTAATTGTTAATATGGTTTCAACTTGCTTGGTCATTTTTATAGTATTGCATTACACTTAAAGAAAAGCTAATTGTGTTGTGTCTCTGAAGTAAGAAAATGCCATGGTAGGAAAGAAATACATGGGATATGAAGAGCTCTTGGAAAACTGGATAGAAAGATTGGAAGATAAAGTTAAGGAAATATACTTATTTCCTTAAATATATTGGATGAAAGTGGAATTTTTTATTTAAAAAAAAGGTAAGAAAATGATAGTTTTGGAATTCAACATCTGGATAACAGGAGTTCTAGATAACAAAAGGAAACAAAATGAAAAAAAATTGTTAAAAAATGATTCAATAAAAGTTCTCATGAGTTTCTGGGAAGTATGATATTAAGCACATAATTGGCTTGTGATTAAGAAATTCCAGAAAACTTAGAATGAAGATTTTATAAATGGTAAAAAAGAATACTGTGTGTTATATAAATAATTGAGAATTAAGATGGAATAATTCCTCTCAATATTAGGAGCTAAAGATAATGGGAAAATGTCTTTGAAATTCTAGGAGAAAATGATTGTAAATTTAGAATTTCATACACAGCAAAATTATCTCTGAGTTTAGTAGAAGAGAACCTTTTTTTGGGATATGAAATGTCTTTAAAATTTCCATTTCAAGAGCCAGGAGTGATGGTGTATGCCTATAATCCCAGCAATTCAGGAGACTAAGATAAGAGGATTGCAAGTTCAAGACTAGACTCAGCAACTTAGTGTGGCCCTAAGCAATTTAGCAAGATCCTATTCAAAATAAAAAGGAATGGGGATGTGGCTCAGTGGCTAAGTGCCTTTGGGTTCAATCCTAGAACCAAAAAAAAAAAAAAAAAAAAAATCCACCTTAAGAATCTTTCCTCAGGAGTCTATTGGAGAAAGTTATCCATCAAAATGATAAAATAATGTGAAAAAGAGAAGAGAAGACAGAGTCCAAAATACTGGGATCTAAAAAATGAAAAGGGTTCAAGTAGTTTCTTTCTCAGAATGGTATTTATTAAAGTTTCAAAATAAAGACTATCTAGCAGATGTAGGTGGCTATCTGTGAGACTGGAGCTGACTAGAAGGTTCTAGGACAGAGAGTTTTAGAAAGATAATATTGATATGATATATAATAGCTTTGATATTTTAAGAAAAGTTTTGTATAATTGGGGGGAGGGGTTCTAGGCTGCACTGATAATAAGTATATAAAAAACTGAGTAACAAAAATGAGAATTTTAGTGAATAAGAAAAGTAATCATTATACATTTCATAACTCAGACTTGAGTTGTTTTTACAAAGCCATAGTAATATGATATTCATAGAGCAAAAATTTGATATTTGAAGGAAGCTGTCCACAAGTGCAAGAGTATGGTAGGTACAAGATATGTGGGTAAAAGAAGTAAATCCTTATCTTCCAAAGGAAGGAGTAAATATAAAATTCCTAAAGATGAATCATCAAGAAGTGAATATACAAACATGTTATTTAGTAACAAGGGAATAAATAATAGAAAAATTATCTGTAAATGTTTAATGTGATTAACTCTGGCAAACAGAAAATTATATTAATTGATATTTTTTAATCAAAGAATCTAACTCTATATGTGAAAATAAAAATGATAACAGAATATTAAAATCTGAGAAATGTTTTGAAGTGTTTACATACTGATGGTAAGGGGGGAAGTCAAGATTTATGACAATGTGAAAATAGGAACCTATTTGTGTTTAAAGGAAAGAAGATACAATCTTTATACCTCTTAGATAGATGCATAAGAAAATAATTCATGAATGATAATTGCCTGTGGGGATCAAAAGTGAAGAGTTTATAGTGGGGAGGGGAAATTTAATTTTTTATATGGGAAATATATAAATATTTTCAATAACATTAGGTAATTTGTAAAGAATAAAATTTCTAATCTAAGAGAAAAATATATACTTTTGTAATTTAAGCACTTGTATTGTTACATAAAAAAAATCTTACAATAATCCTCATATGAAATTTGTTTTCTAGTTTTTAAAAATAAGACTTTGAAGGGCTGGGGTTGTAGCTCGGTGGTAGAGCTCTTGCCAAGCATGTGTGAGGCCCTGGGTTCCATCCTCAGCACAACATAAAAATACATAAATAAAATAAAGGTATTGTGTACAACTATAACTAAAATATTATATATATATATATATATAAAGATTTTGAAAGTGGTGAAAATTAAAGTAATATGCCACTCCACTAGGCATGTATAGTGTTACATGTGTAATGTCACAAAAATAATGCATTTCAATAATATATATTGACTGTCCCTAGGAACTCTTCCCATGGCTGTGGCTGAGTACTGCATTGGCAAACAATTCCTTGGAAACCCTCCACATTGCTCACTATAAGCAGAATCTTTGGGGGCAGGGAATGTAATTTGGCTCTTGTCTGTGTAGGTGGAGGAAGAGATAAAGGATTCTGAGAGATAGTGGTGAGATGGTGAGCCAATTTTATAGAGGAGTGAAGAGTTTAGTTTCTGATATCATAAAGGTCATGGCTGACACTCTTCTAACAAAGACAGTTTAACAAGAGAAAAACATAATAAATGTGTTTCATCAATGTTTTGCATGATATGGGAGCCTTCAGAAATGAAGATCCAAGACCCAGGAAAAACCATCTATTTTTATGCTTAGGTTCAATGAAGCTTGAACAACCTGTGTAGACATTGGACAAAACAGTATAATGTAACGGGGAGCCTAGCAAGGCCTGTCTGTTTGATTCTTCTTGGGCTCTCTGTGAAGCATCCCTTCTTCCTGAGTGTGAGGCAGAACCCCTCTGGAATAAGGCAGTTCAAGGGAGATGTGGGAGCTAACCTTTCTAGATTTTAAGCCTTGCCTTGGAAAGAGGGTTGGTTTCTATAACCCACTTTGGTGGAACAGGAAGTCTGATCACTATAATTCCAGGTCGGGGGCAATGGGAGTGGGAGAATGTCAGAGAATCTTTGCTTCTGAGGCCTTCTAGTCTCCTCTAGTTCAAAGTACAGTCATGCAAAGGGGATACATTCTGAAATATGAGTCACTAGGTGACCTGTCATTGTAAGACCATCACAGGAGGTACAGACACAAACCTAGAAGATGCAGTATACTACACACCTACGCTACGTGGGACCCCTAGTACTGACCAGGCTACAAACCTGTATATTAGTTCTTTGAATACTGCAGGCAGTTGTAACATGGTGTATGTAAACACAGAAAAGCTACAGTAAAAAAGATTAAAATGGCACATTTATATAGGACACTTGCCATGAGTGGAGACTTGCAGAATGAGAAGTTGCTCTGGATGTCAGTAAAGTCACAAGTAAATGCAAGGGCCTGGGAAAGTCCTGTACACTACTAAGGACTTTATAAACACTGTACACTTCGGCTACACTAAATTTGTAAAAGAAAATATTCTCCTTCTTCAGTAATAAGTTAGCTTTAGCTTACTGTAACTTTTTTACTTTATAAACATTTAGATTTTTAATTTTCTCACTCTTTCTTTTTTTCTTAATAATAGCTTGAAATACAAACATATTGTATAATTGTATAAAATATTTTCTTTATATTCTTATTTAATAACCTTTTTTCTATTTTTATTTACTTTCTGGTTTTTTGCACTTTTTTGTTAAAAAATGAAGATGCATATATATTTGTTTAGACCTGCACAGGGCCAGGATGGTCAATTTCACTCTCTTTCATCCCTACATCTTGTCCCAGCAGAAAGTCTTCAGGGATAAAACCTCACGGAGCTGTGATCTCCTATGGTAACAACGCCTTCTTCTGGAAGACCTCCCAAAGCCCGTCAGAGGCTCTTCCGAGGATGTGTCACTCTTTACAGAAATATATCCTTGATACTTTGCTTAGTTTATATATTTTTTTTCATCAGCGATTTTACTTTTAAACAGATAATGTAATATGAACATTTCTCTGTTAAGAAATCTTTTCAATATTGGGGTCCATGTTTTAAAACTTTTTAAGGAGCTTGTTGAGGTCTGCAAAAGCTTCTACTAACGTCCTGACTGTGAATTTTCTTGAGGGCACGTCTTTCTCTTTTGCAGTTTCCTTTCTTCTTGCTTCTTTTAGCTATGTGTTCCAGTTCCAGTTCCAATAACTGATTAGTCAATTCTACAGGAATAAATCTAGGAGCTCCTCAACGTCATCCTCAAACACACCCAGGGTAAAGTTGTTGGCTACCTCAACCACAAATTTGTTGATTTTTATAACACTTGTCCTTGGCCAATCCTTTGATGATATGGACAAAACTCTTTGTGTGTCTTCTTCCAGATGCCATTCATACCTCAAGCCCAAGCAGGGTTCTTTGTGCAGTCATAGATGTTGAATCCTTCCAAAATTGCTTCAGTGCTTTCTTCCTTGGATGCAAGGGCCTGGCCAAATTCTTTCTCATACAGTAGAATTTAAAAGCTGCTTATCTCCTTGATCCACTGGTTGGATCAAAGTGGTGGGAGAAAGAGCAACTTACTATTGGCATGAAGATCACCAATAAAAAGAGGATTTATAGGTGCATTATCTGCAATAGGCAAAATCTCAAAAATCATGTTATTCTCCAAGAAGTGCTTCTCTATTCCATGGGCATAGCAATTCAGGAGAGTGTCTTGAAAGAGGCGATGGGTCAGCTATGACTTCTCACTGATCCTGCAGTACACTGGCATTGCATGTTCACTGACATACACAAAGACCCTGATATTTTTACTGTGCTGGATCACAAAGGGTTTCAATTTGTAGCCTGCAACATTGGTCCCAGATAAAAATGTTCTCCTGTCCTTAAAAAACTTAAAACCTGGCATTAGTTTGACTCCTTATGGATGAATGTCCTTTCAGGCTTCCTTTTTTCAGAATCAGGGGGTTTCATCTATATTGAAGATTTGCTTTGGCAAGTTATATCCTTTCACAATATGCTCATCTAGAGCTTCCAAAAATTCCTTAGCAGGCTTCGTATCAGCACTTGGAGATTCCACACTCACTTTCACATTATGTAATGAATAATAATTCTTGAATCATTTAATCCATCCAGAGCTAGCAGGAAATCAGCATCATAGACAAGTCCAATCTCTTCTTTCAACAATGCAAATACTCTTTTCTTTGGCTACGATTCTCATGCTTTTGGAGAAGAATATGCTTCTGTGTCTGATCCTTAATCCAGGTCACTAGAAGTTCCCCTGGATATGATAGAGGCTCTTCTTAATTTTTATTAGTCTTTTTGGTATCAACAAAGCAGATCCTTTATCAGCAGCCATCATTTTGTTCTTGTTATTAAAGATCAAATCTGTGGGGAAACGGAGCATGCCTGATTGGCTAGCTATGACATCACTGATTTCCTACCTTTATAATCCTGAATCATTTTTAATTTGGTTTCCAGGTCAGTAACTTGACCTGGCCTCTTACTGTTACGAACTTTCACCATGGAGTTTGCCTACTCAGGGGCCATGTTGAAAAAAGCAACATGAGGCAAAATTAGACACAAGAGAATGTGAACCAATGAAGAGAGTCATTAGAACTAGATGTGTGTGGCTGCTGCCAATGTCACACAGCCTATTGTTTTACAGTAAACTGTTTTATTTATTTTTTAATTGGTGGAGCTGGGGATCAAGCCTGGGCTATCACCCATACTACACAAGCACTCTACCACTAAGATGCCACCAGCCCAGTAAACTTCTTTTTGTAGGTAGAAGAACACTTTAAAATAACAATAGAAGGTATAAGTATAGTAAATCCATAAACCAGTAACATAGCTGTGTATTGCCATTATCAAGAATTATGCATGGTAACTAATTATACCCGAATTACTTTTCTATGATTAGCAGTACAGTAGGTTTGCTTACACCACCATTACCACAAAACACGTCAGTATTACTTTGTACGATAAGATTACCATGGTTATGACATCACTAGGTGAAAGAAAATTTACAGCTCCATTTCACTTTTATGGGATTACCATTGTACATAGGCCCCCTTGTCGACTAAAACATTATGCAATGCCAGGCCATACTTCAAGACGTCATTTTCTAAGGCCCAACAGAAACAGTAGAAACAGAAAAATCATGTGGAATGCTTTTGATGTTTACAGGTGAAACTGTAGTTATGATCAAAGGCTGAACACTCTACTACGGAGTAGGCATAGAAGTGAGAGACATAGTTCAATTTAGTCATACTGAGACTTTAATTCCAATGTTTTGTTTCACCATTTACCAAAGGAGCAACCATTGGATGAGTCATGGGAACATTTAGAATCTCAGGCTTCTCAACTCACTTACCACACCGGCAATACCATGATAATCAAATGTGTATAGACCCTCAAGATGTGTTAGTGCTGAGAAAATCTAAGAAAAAGTATATTAAGCTATAGCAAGCTCTTTACAAAGAGCTTCATCAATCCTTCTTTTCTCAGCTACAGTCCTCTTTTGTATTTCCTTTTTATATTTCATGTAAATGTGATAGTTGGCTCTGTGATGTCATTTTTTTGTAGGATACTTATAGATGGTAATAAAAGTCCCTAGTATCTAAGCATTTTACTACTCAGTTTCCACTTAGTTCTCAAGCTTATTCCTGACTTTAATGGTGGAAAATGTGAATTCTCCCTGGAATCCTCCAGAGTATAAAATGTTTGTTGGCATGCTCTTCAGACTCATCAATTTCAAACACTTTCTTGTTAGAGGAACTCAGAGAAAATAATAGATCTTAAAATCAGCTCCAGAACATTCAAAGAGCACTGTTTGAACCTCTGACACAATGGAAAAATAAAACAGCATTCAGGGGAAATATACAAATATGTTCATCATATTTTTCTCCAAAATGTGGATACTTATTTAAAAAATAACTCATTTATGAATATGAAAGAACCAGTAAACTAAAATATCCTTATTATTTGGCACCAGAAACATTTTATAAAATTATAAAGCAAGTTTGATTATCAGTTTGAAGCAAATGAAAGTAAAGTTAATTAAAATTTAAAGCACTTATTTGATGCCTTTGAAACACTTTGAGAAGAATAAGAATAGCTGAATTCAATTGCAGGGATCTTCAAGGATTTGGCAGTTACAGAAAATACTTTGTAAATCATATTTTTGGGGCTAAGAAATTTTAAAAAACACTCTTTTGATTTATACCTTTAACTTTAGAATAAAACCTGTAAGACTAATTTCTTATAAAAAATTATTTTTTCTCAGTCATTTACCGCTTGATTTATTTATTCATTGAACATTGAATATTTCATGTTGAAACCCAAACTTGTGTGAAACTGTTGATTTGGGGGTATAGAAAGAGAAAGGAGAAGAAATAAGTATTAGGAAGAAGAAATTGTTCCATGCGGTAGTATAATCCCCGCTGCCCACTCCCCACCCTTTATAAGGGCATACCCAGAGGTGTTGAAGGGTTGGTCCTTTAAATTTAGCTCTTCCCATTTCCTTTTGTAGATCTAAATTAGCACTAACTTGGGTTTTCCAGGAGTGATTATAGATTTTTCTTCAGTCTTTGATTATGGAAATTAATTGGATATACTTCTTATGTAATATGAAAGTGCAATAATTACTAAGTAGGCAGATTGCCTACTTAATGAAAGTTGCACATTTCCAACAGAACTTAGACAATAAAGTAAGCAAATCTCTCAGGTTGTGAAATATAAATGTTAACTGCCAGTTCCAATTTCAAAAACCAGGGATGCAACATCCACCTCTGAGATTTGTCCAGCGATACAGAAGGCAGCCCCTTCCTTCCTCAGTGCAGATTTCTGCTGTTTACAGTAGGTTTCTTCTCTTCAATCTGTCGCTGATTTTGCCTGTTCATTGTAAAGCCATATTCCGCTGAGGATCTCAAACACAATACAGTTGGCTAGTGTCTGCTTACAAGAGCTGAAATGCTTTGTTTTGGAATCACCTTAACAGCTAAACTTATTGGGCTAGATTTACCACCTTGGCCTACTTCATTCAGTTATTTTCATGAAAATGGAGAATTCTGATGCTGGTTCATATGAGCGTATCCATTAGACCAGAGCTCAGATAAAAATGATTATTATTCTGATAAATTGCACTGTTTAAGTTAGCTCTTCTGAGCAACAAGCAGAGGAAATAAAATACTCAATGTCTGTGTCAGTGGATCTGAGGGAATGTAGACATTTCTATTTTAAAATATTTTTCAAGAGCTTCTTTAGTCCCTGATAAAAAATAAATAAATCATCCCTCAATCTAAGTTCTGATTGTCTCCATCTCCTTCAGACACATTTAATCATAGCTCTCTCTTACTGATACTTGGCTTCGACTGAAATAAAGAAAGAGAAATAAAGGAAAAAATTGAACTAAAAGCATTTTACTCAGGACATCTTCCTTCTATTTCCTTTTTCTTTGGCTCAAAAAATAAGAGGATCCAGGAGAGTTATTGTTGCTAGTAGCTTAAGGAATGCTAAGTCATCAATGACAGATAAGAAAAAAATAAAGAAAATTCAGCAGTACATACATTCTAGAAAGACTGAGTAAGACAAGAATCCACAAAAATCATTATTAAGGATCAATACTTTCTTTATACCCAGTTTCCATTTTCTTCTTTTCCTATATTTACTGTATAATTTGATGAAATGGATAAAAATTCATCCCCCTTTGCCTTTAATAGATCCAATATGTGTAAAACCAATACAGACAGCATAAATCATCCTGGCATAGCTGAAGGTAGCTTGGGGAGCTGGCCTTTAAAATTTTGTGCCAGTTTTTCCTGTTTCATTCTAAGAGAATTATAATATTGGTTGTTAAAAAAACATTAATAATTTCAACAAATTTAGTTTAAAGATCTAAACTAGTGGTTCATGAACTGGTTTAGAAATATAAACCTTTAGCATATAAAGGTTTAGAAAAGGTGCTCAAAAGAGACCAAGAGAGGAGTTGGGCTAAACAAGGTGTGAGAAAGCAGAAACAGGGAAGGAAAAGTGGACAGGTCATCTCAAGTTACTTTCCTTGTGGGGTTAACACAGAGGGAATTGCCTTATTTCATTGGCTGGGTCTCTTCTGATTGGTTGATGTGAATCTCCTAATTTTTAGAAAATTGCCTCCTTCCAAAGTTTAATTTGCTTACATGACACCTGGCATGAGTAACTCCATTCTGTTGAAAATAATGGCCTCACATTTCACGTAGCATCATTATATTCTTTAAGTGTGGAATGTTTTTATAGACTGTCATTCTTAATTTCTCAGATTAGAATCCCAGAATGAAAACCAATCCCTGAGTTAAAAAAAAATAGGCTTGATGATTAAATTTAAATCTAAAGCAAATGCATTGGTTTTGAAATGATCAAAGTAATATATAAATATTTATTTAATGCAATGGCACTCAATTTATTGATTATAACCTCATCTTAATCTTCAAATTATATAACAAAAAACACTAAAGTATAAAACTATTTATTTATTACTTATCAAGATTTTATAAAAGAGACATGAATGAAATTAGGGAAGAAAGAGAATGAACACAAGAATAGAAGAAAATTTTGCCTTACAAACTGTGCTATATATTTTTATCATTTTTCTTGAGACAGTCCTTTTTAAAAATTAAGGAAAAGTATTTTGTATTTACCTGCTTGTTTACTCTTTCTGATGTTATTTATTATTATTTTTTCCAAATCCAAGTGGTCATGTAGGACCATCTCTATTAACCTGATATGTGACCTTTAGTCATTTTGTAGTTTAAAACTGCTGGTGGTAAGTACGTTTTGTTTTGTTTTTTTTTTTTCCTAAAAAGGGCTCTTTTTTATATTGGTTTACAAAGGAAAATTTTATTGGAATGAGATTCTGAGTTGACACATTTTCTTTCAATACTTGAAAGATGATGTTTAATTATTTTCTGGTCTTTATTTTTTTATTAATGAGAAGTCAGCCACAAAATCATGTTTTCTGATTATATTGTATCTTCTTCTCTCACTAATTTTATGATTTTTTAAAATTTATCTTTGAATTTTAGCCTCTTGACTCTGTCATGGCTTAGGGAGGGTTTCCCTGTTTTTGTCTTGTTTGAAATTGACTAAGTTTCTGTGATCTGTGGATTTGTGCCTTTGAGAAATCAGACCCCTGGGTTAGTCTCATGTTTTTGTCAACCCAAAAGGCCTTAGGTACTCTGTTCTTTCTTGTTTTCTCTATGTTTTACTTTGAGTAAGTTCTATCAAACCATCTTCAAGCTCATTGTACTTTTCATTTGTGTGTACATTCTGCTCTTAGCTTTTTGATGAACTTTTCATTTCCAATAACTTGCTTTGTAGTTCTAGAATATTTTGTGTGTGTGTGTGGGGGGGGGGTGCTGGAATTGAACCCAGGATTTGCCCATGCTAAGCAAGAACTCTACCACTGAGCTATATCCCCAGTCCCAAGAATATTTATTTTGCTCTGTTTTTCTGATTTTATTAAGTTATAGTTGACAAATAAAAATTCTATATATTTACTATGTGTGATATGATGTTTTGACTCTGGAATACATTTGAGAACAACACCACACTCAACCTGATTAATATAGCCATCACAATACATGATTACCTTTTTGTTGTTGTTGTTTCTTTCTTTTTGTGGTGGTGAGGATATTTAAAATTAAGGGTTTTGTAGTTTCTAAAAGTATGATATCCTATATTTCAAATGAATAGAAGTCTATATTTTTCTTGATAAAATTTTGCAATGATAATGAACTATTTTTGACCTGAAAGAAGAAAAACAAACAAAACCAACTTTGGGAATTGACTCCTTCCCAGGATGGTAGAGTCCATGAAAGAGGGAGAACACTGCTGAGAGTGCTCTGAGAGAAAGACAGAGCCCAGAGTCCCAAGCAGATGTCTGTGCAAGGCAAAACACTGGTCTTCAACATTCCAGGTTTCAGCAAAGATTATCTGTCCTACTGGACATTTGGAAACACAGACATGAGAGAATTTAAGAAAGGTCAATGGTTGCTGGGTGCAGTGATGCACACCTGCAATTCCAGCAATTCTGGAGGCTGAGGCAGGAGGATCTTAAGTTTGAGGCCAGTCTAGGCAACTTAATGAGACCCTGTCTCAAAATTAAAAAATGAGCTAAGAATGTACCTCAGTAGTAGAGCCCCTCTGATTTCAATCCCCAGTGCCAAATACAAAAACAAAAACTAAACAGGCCAAAGATGACCATCGTAACATTGATTTTCATTTCCTTGAGACCATGAAAACTTAGCAAATTTTGGAACAATCTTGGAAGGAATCCAGTATAATTGGAAATACCATTCCTCACCAACACTGGAGAAGAGGGGCTAAGATCCAGGAGAAAGTTCATAAAAAGGAAAGAGAGCAATGTATTTCATACAGCTGAGTTTTTGTCCTGAGAATCATGCTTTTGCCCTCCTAGAGCAGACAAGGTAAATTTTAAAGGCCTCTTTCACAAGGTACCATCCATGGCCTACCAAAGCACATATTTGCATTAACATGTTGTATGGATGGGCCAATCCTTATTGAAAGCATATAGAAGGGAATACAAAAAGAAAAAGAAAAATGGAGGTGGACTTCATGGACAGCATGTTTTTACTCAGCACCGAGGAGGCACATCTTCAGGACAAAATGGCCCCAGGCCCACCACTAGGGTCTGGGTTTTATATGCAGCCTTAGCAAAGCCAGGCCATGGGAGGAGTTAGCTGCTTTTGGTGGGTCCTTTTGATGGGCAGTGGGCAGGGCCAGTTGTTGGGAATGGGAATGTAAGTTCCTTTGGGGCCTATTGTCCATATTCTTCACTTGTCAGACTATCACAATTCATGATCACATAGAAGAAGTAATATCCTGTAGGGAATATGTAAGTTGTAGAAGCCGTAAGTCAAAGTAAATTTCTTCATATGAAAAACAAGGGAGAACTGTCTTACTTGTTGAGAAGGAGACTACTTACCATAACAGGGACGCTTACTCTCTCACTAGACTTTTGGTTGATATAAAAAGTCACCCAGGACAAACCTACATTAGGTCAGGTAAGGTGTGTAAATATAAATCACACCTATATTTGAGGAAACAGGAGAAATTAACATAAAAACCTGGCCGAAGACCACTGAAAGTTTGGGAGGATCTCAGTGAAAGTAACCTGAATAACATTCTGAAAATATATATATATATATATATATATAAAATGTAAAAATCAACATCAGAAAAAAATGAGCTCACTACAAAAAAATTACAGACAATATGAGAGAAGAAATTTATCAGGAAGAGTCAGAAGTAACAACAAACTGGATAGTTAGCACCAAGAACTGAGAATATTAAGATTCTTATCTGAAGTTGTAAAATATAGATGTTTAAAATTGTTAAAGGCCTAAAAGAATAAAAGTGTTAAAAGTACATTACTATATTAAAAAAAAACACACAGTTTTGAAAAAAGAACCAACAGAACTTTCATAAAAAGGAGATATACATGTCACTGAAATAAAAATCAGGTTAAGCCGCTGATTAGACATACCTGAAGAGAGGTTGGGGGAGGTAAGAGGAGGTCTCAGGGTGGGGCAGGGCAGAGCAGGTGAGCTGAGGGGAAGTGCTGAACCTGGAGATCTGTGGGAAAGTGAGAGGGCAGCGGGTGCCTGGAAGAAGGGCCAAAGATGTGGCCCTTCTAGATGAGTAGAGCCCGGCTCCACCCTTCAGGTCTTTGACTCCCTGAATGGCATCACAAAATTGTCCCACCTGGAGGCAAGCAAGCAGATGGCTTTTATCCCTGCATAAGCCAGTGGATTTATAGTGTGGTCACCTGTAAAGGGAGAGGCGTAGCCAGCTGAGCATTTCCAGGTGAAGTGTCTCCCAGTTGTTTAAGAAGAATTCATCATAGAAGGATGCACTTGGGAGCTGCCAGGAGCCGGCACTCAAAGGGTGCAGGGTGACTGCCTGCCACAGGGAAGGGGCTTCAGGAGCCTTGCTACAAAGAGGCCTTGGGAGGTCATGCAAATGAAGCCGGGAAGAGAAGGAAAATGTATGGAGGAAAAGTTAAAACACAATACGGATAAAGGAGAATATCCAATTTATATCTAAAGGGGGTTCCAGAAAAATTAGACTTATGAGAATGGGGGTCAACTGAGTATGAAGGAGACCATGTTATTCTAGCAAACGATGAATTGCGCTGATGTGGATTCCTGTGCCAGGAAAAATGAAAATTGTGGGCAGGTAAAGATGTTCCAGAAATAAAGACAGGATCGTTCAGACAGAACATGCACACTGAGTTCTGAGTGGGATAGACAATTACAGATAATTAGAAACTTTAAAATTAAATAGAGAGAAAGGACAGTTTACCTACTGAGAGAAAACAACTAGGTAACAGCACACTTCTCATTAGCAAAGAGAAATGTAAAAAGGCAATAAAATAATATCTTCAAACTGATCAGGGCGGAAATTGTGGACTTAAAATTCTAAATACAGCTAAAACATCAATTAAACTTCTATAAGGAAAGAGATGAGCCTAGGTCTGTCCTATTCATCATTTTTTGTTTCGAGTCACTAATAAGTGGCTTGTCACCTTGTAGAAATTCAACAAACAGTGGTAGGATAAACACATTCATTAATGGTATCTCTGAACCTTGACCTCTACCACTTTTTTGTCTTCAAATCAATATTCTTCTGGAAGTTTAGAAAAAGACAATCTTTAATTCTCAATCATTTACTCTTTTTTAAGTGACATGAAAATTATTTATTCTGGAAAAAAAAATGAAGAAAGAAACTAAGGAACTGTAGAGTTGAAATTATGAACCTCAAAATACATTTAAATAGGACATGAATGCCCCCACCCACCAATGACAGCTGGTCCTAAAGTCAAACTCCTTGAGGGACTAGAAGGATAAAGTTGGTTAATTTTTGAAGGGGGAAGAAACAAGAAAATAGAAATTATTGTGACTTCTGGTAATAACAATAAAAATACACTGAAATTCTACTTCCTACAGATGAGTTATTCTGGAAAGTGCCTTTAAAAAAAAAAGCCTTAAAATACTGAGGGGGAAATGAAAAAATATTGAATGCTTGGTTGAATATTTAACTGAAGGACCTCCTTCTATGAGATAAAACAAGAGCAAACACAGGGAAACCCTGGAATCGAAAGCTGACAACAAAAAATTCTAGGTGTGAGGCATAAGAGGCAAGGCTTTAGGTCAGCATATGTAGGGACCTGGGAACAAGATTTCTTTAAAAATCTAAGGTCCTTAAAATGTTATTACCTTGATTTAAAAAAAAAAGTTTAGAAAATAATCATTGTTGTTAAAGGGAAGGACACATCTTCCTGTATCAGTTCTGAGTTTGAAAAAAAATTTAATGTAATTCTAAACATGTCTTTATAGGAGTTTGGGGTTCCCCAAGGCCCATAAAATTCCAAAGAAATTAGCATCATGGTCCAGGACTGATAGTGCTCTCAGGCATATGTTAGAAGCCAGTACTTTTAGAGTAGCCAAGGTCTCCTAGATGATTCACTAGATTTGAAAAGGCATGCTTTTGCTTAATATTTTCTGGAGATTCCTGCTCTGTAAAATATTTTTAAGGTCACTCCAACTACATTTCTTGTCTATCCCATATAACTTGTGTCACAAATATTTTGGGTGGATATAAGGTTCTTGGTTGGCATCCATTTCCTTTCAGAGCTTGGTATATGTTGTTCCAGGATCTCCTGGCTTTGAGGGTCTGGGTTGAAAAATCCACTGAGTTATGAGATGGTTGTTCCCTATGTGTAATCTGATTCCTCTCTTTTGCAGCCTTGAAGATTCTATCCTTATTCTGTATGCTAAGCATTTTCATTATAACGTGCCTTGGTATAGATCTGGTGTAATTTGGTACATTTGGTGTCCTTTAAGCCTCTTGTATTTGATTTTCCAATTCATTCTTCATGTTTGGGAAATTTTCTGACATTATCTCATTGAAGAGATTGTGCATTCCTTTGGTTTGAATCTCTATGCCTTTCTCTATCCCAAGAACTCTTAGATTTGGTATTTTGAAGTTGACCCATAATTCTTGGATGTTCTGGTCATGGTTTCTTACCATCTTTGCTGTGTGGTCAACTTTATTTTCAAGAGTGTATATTTTGTCTTCATTGCCTAAGGTTCTGTCTTCCAAGTGATCTAGTGTTGGTGATGCTTTCTATTGAGTTTTTTATTTGGTTTATTGTTTTTTTCATTTTAAGGATTTCTGTTTTTGTTTTGGGTTTTATTTTTTTGTTTGTTTATTTGTTTCAAAATCTCTCTTTCTTGAAGTAATCTTTTGCTTCTTGTATTTTCTCTCTTATCTCTTTTTTGGTGTGATCATTGGTTGCCTGTATTTGCTCATTTAGGTCATTCTTTAATTTGCAGATCATTTTAATTATGTACATTCTGAACTCCTTCTCTGACATTTCGCACTGTCAATGGATTTTATTGTCGTAGTATCTTGGTTTGTTTGGGGCACTTTCCTCCCTTGTTTTTTCGTGTTATCTATGTATCTTCATCTCTTGCAGTGCAGATCTGAGGTATTTCAGTTTCTACCTACAACCTTGTAGTGTCCCTTCAGGTTACCAATACCTCACCTTTAAGAGGGAGATCAATATCTACAGCACCTAATACAACCAATATGCAGCCATAAATCTATGAGCTTCTATTTAGACATTTATAGTTTTGTCACTATAAACAGAAATGATGAGTTTGGTTATTTTCTACCATATAGTCAGTAGGTTTTCATAAGGGTTTACAGTTTCTAATGATGGACAGGGGTGGGTAGGGCAGGATGTGATGCTTATGAGGTAGGATGTGAGAATATAGGGGTATTAGATTGTAGGATGAGTGAAAGGGGAATCAAAAGAAGTTGGCTATTTGTAGGAGAAAAAAGAGAGAGAGCTGACCCTATGTAAGGCTATCTGCAACAGGATGGTGTCTGTTAGCACACCTAGTAGGGATACCTCTGGTACAACCAGGCCCACAGGGAACTTGGTGACAGTCTTCCAGATCCTGGTTATAGTCCCTAGATGGAAGTGGCCCCATCCCTAGTTGGTGGCGGCAGTAGCTTCAAGCTTGTAAGTACCTTGATGCTGGGCTTCCAGAGCCCAATTGGTGTCCCAAGATGGAAGCTGCCCCAAGTAAAAATGGCGGAGGCAGAAGTGGAGGTAACCCAAGATGGTGGTCCCAAGATGGAGGCAACTGCTTTCAGAGATGGGGCTGGAAGGATGAGCTGAGTGATGGTGGTGGGCACCCTGTTCGGTGATGGCACATTGTGGGGTACAATGTTGCAATAGGCAGCTGCATCCTGGCCCTATCCATTGTCCCACAGTAGAGATTACCACGTGGGGAGGGCTATGGTGGTGGCCGCAGTGTCCCAAGATGGAGGTGGATAGGGCAATGCAGTGCGTGGCTCTGCGTGGGCACAGTGTTCCTCTCTGTTCTAGGCCCAGTGTTCTGATATCTGGGAGACAGCGCACAGTGTTGGGTTCTGGTCTCCGTCAAAGCCTACAAATATTTTTGTAACTAATAGCACAGTAATCTCAAGAATTGGCAAATACTAAGTAAATTTTCTGGATGTCTCTTTTTTCCCATTGTGTTGCAAATTGTGTGATGCTTGATACATTTGAATTGACATGATAGAAACATGAAAAATAGATACATTCAGTTCTAAGCAAAACAGGCAGATCCAATTGGCAGCATTTGAAATCTTACACTAATCAGAAGATGATCAAAACCAAAACTAATAACTAAAAAGAACAAAACCAAAAACAAACAACAATAAAAAACTAGCTGGGCTTGGTACCACACACCTCTAATCCCACAGACTCAGGAGGCTGAGGCAGGAGGATAACAAGTTTAAGGCCAGCATCAGCAATTTAAGGAGGCCCTGTCTCAAAATAAATAAATAAAAAGGGCTGAAGATATCGCACAGTAGTAAAGCATCTCTGGGTTCAATTTCCAGTATCAAAAAATAAACAAACAAAAATAAAGAATTAACAACCAAATCATCATAAGATTTTATCTGGAACATTTTATGTAAGTCATCTGGTTCTCAATCCTGCAAAAATGACAATAAATCTGTTTTAGAGGTTGGTTTGAATTGAACAGCATGGAGCTCACACCTCTGATTTACCAGTTCTCGCCAGCTTCAAGAACCGTTGTTAATAAAGTGACCAAAGTCCTTGTGTCTTTTGCTTCAATTACATCAAATTTACCAACAGAAGCTACTTCCATCCAGATGGAAATTTTGATATTAACACTGACTAATTTTAGTACAATGTTCTTTGAAAATTCATATCTAATTTTCTAAGGCATTTCTTAACAGATCATCGTGAGCATGTCATTTGGACCCCCAAAACAAACTTTTAAGATAAAGCTAGGCCAAAAGCAATTGGACAGAACCATACACATTTGTGGGATTTTGTTTGTTTTAGTACTGGTGATTGAACCCAGGGCACTTTACTGCTAAGCCACATTCTTAGACATACATTTATTTATTTATTTTAAGACATGGTCTTGCTAAGTTGCTTAAGGTCTTGCTCAGGCTGGCCTTAAACTTGGGATCCTCCTGCCTCAGTCTCCTAAGTTGCTGGGATTACAGGCTTGCACCTCTGGCCCTAACACACATATATATATGCTGAGGGCCATTACCAAGTAGGAATGACGCATCGAAATTTCCTTGCCAAGCGTACCCCATGCTGCTTAGAGGACATTTGATGGAACATTGCATGCATGCTTTAATAAGGTGACCTTGCTCAAGGACCAAGGCGGATCTGGGTTTAGAGCTGATCAGGTTTGAGGAAGTAACCGGCTCCTTGAGTTTAAGGCGTTGCCAGTTTAAGATAATGGGTTTTAGGGAAGTTGGCGGTTGAAGATTATTGCTGGGATTAGGGTGTTCCTGCTGCTTGTTCCCGTTGAGTTCTCGTGAGATTAAAATGGGATTTGGAGATAGCCTCGTGGAGTAGATGGATTGTGCGGGTAGACGGCAGAACGTGTTTGCCCCTGGACCTGTGTGGAGGCAGTGTGAGAGCGGGAATAAAGAATTGCTGTTTGAACCTACAAAGCTGTGAGTGCCTCGTGATTCTGGTGCCAAGCCGAGACATTGGCCTTGGCATATATATATATTTTTTTTTTTAGATGAAAGACGTGAAATTTGTAGAAACTCAAATTTAAAGAGGAAGAATCTGCATGGAGATAGCAATTTCTGTTTTCTATTCTAGAAAAGACTAGGGTATAATTCTTAATTAATTGCTTTCAACTAGACAAGTCAGTCAATTCCCCCGATTCAGTTTTTATAAAACCACAAAACTTTACAATCCATCCCTGCTGGTATATTAAGGCATGTTGCTTTGCCACTTATGTCATTCTCAAAGCACTCATTAGGTGGTAGAATGAAGTCAAGTCTCTAGCTTATTAAGGTCTTGGGAAGGAGAGGAGTGTTTCAGGGCACCTAGAGAAAGAACCATTTCTTCCCATACTAAGACAATAGTCAAAGAAGGTTTGGTAAGCCAAATTAAGTTAAATTGAGCTGAGTTGAACTGAATGAATTCCATCTAAATGAAGCCATTGCAACAAGTCACACTGTTCATTTTTAAATGAGCTTTCTTTTTTTTTTTTTTTTTCTGAAAGAGTCCTTTAAACCTGTCCTTCAACAAAAGCTAATGACATCACCTCTGTAATCTCTTTCTGAGAACAGTTAACATTTTAAAAGATTTAATTTAGGAGAAGTTTCCTCAATATCTTTATTATGCAAGATTAGTTATTTTTTTTATATCCATTCTTTTCCATTAAAACCACAAATAAAATCACATTTCTTGCTGTATAGCTCGGTAACATCTGCCTTCACTACTAGATTATAGCTACATCTGGTTTGTTCACCATTCTATCCCAGGACTGGCTTAGTGCCTGGCATATGATAGCTGATTAATAACTATTTGATAAATGGATCTTTTAATTAAAGAAAATAACAAAAAAATAAACCAATTCTAATTATGTAATTGCCATTGCACCTGAAAGAAAAACTGGGAGTAAGGAAAATGTTAACATTTTATTTATATTTAATAAAAGTTTCTTATATTTAATAAAGTTTTCTCTGTGGTAGCCCGGGGTCTGTAGCTTTAGGTCTGCAAAAGTAGTTGATTCCTTTAAAGTTGGTTCCTTTCACTGTGGACATTGGTCTTTACAATAGGAATAAAACAAATGTGAGAATTTGCCAAGGCGATATGGTATCAAATATGTGAGTTGGGAGAAAAAATGGACTAGAATTGAGTTTATTTTGCTTGACAATGGACTTTGACTTTTAAAGTACATATTACGTATCTGTTTTACAATGAGGAAACTGAAGCTCCGTGGTGTGGTTACAGAATTGTCTCAGGTTACATGACAGGGCTGGCGTGCAGACAAACTCATGTGTCCGCATAGTGACCAACAGCCATTCTGCTTTGTTTACACCACTATGGTACTGAGATCTGGATGTTAACCTGGACAGCAATAGTTTAAAAAAAAAAAAAAATGGATGGTGCATGCCTGTAATCCCAGTAGCTCAGGAAGCTGAGGCAGGTGGATGTGAGTTCAAAGCCAGCCTCAGCAACTGATCATAATAGATCTCTCTATCCCCATCTATCCACTAGATGGATAGATGGGGATAGAGAGATCTATTATGAGAATTGGCTTGGGTGCTTATAGGAATCCTAAAAGTCTATTATTTGCAGACTGAAGAACCAGGAAATCCAGAGATGTGATTTAGTTTGAGCTTGAAGGCTTCAGAGCCAGGGCTGCTGGTCAGGTAGCTCCCAGTGCAAGGCCAAAGGACTGAGAGCCATGGCGGCTGGTTGTGGAAGCCCTGGAGTCAGAACCAGGAACTCTGATGTCTGGGGAGAGAAGATAGATGTCCATTTCAAAAGAAGAGAGAATTCATCTTTGATCCATTTATTTGTTTGTTGTTCTATTCAAGCCCTCAAAGGGTTGGATGATGCCCACTCACATTGGTGAAGGCAGATCATTAGCCGACTAATTCAAATGCTGATTTTTTCCCCCCAGAAACAGCCTCACAGAAACACTTAGAAATAAGTTTTTCCTACTATGTAGGCATTACTCAGCCCAGTCCAGTGGACATAAAATTACCATCATGATCTAGTACCACCTCACTTCTTTCTCAGCTGGTTCAAACTTCTCTCTCCCACAGCAGCCTCACAACTCTCTGGACTCCAAGACAACACAAATAGTTGGCAGGAAGTATGTTGGAAACCTGTGGTTGGGTCACAGTAGTGCCTCCATTGGTACCTTAAGTCACTGTTACTGAATATGGATCTGATGACTGTATGTCCTCATATAAACAAATATATCTGCTCTATGATTTGTGTGTTACCACCTGTTATGGTTTGGATATGAGGTGTCCTCCAAAAGCTCACGTGTGAGACGATGCAAGAAGGTTCAGAGAAGAAATGATCGGATTTGAGAGCCTTGACCCAAATCAGTGGATTGATCACCTGATGGGATTAAGTGGCAACTGAAGGCAGGTGGGGTGTGGCTGGAGGAGGTGGGCATTGGGAGAGTAGCTTCGGGATATATATGTGTATTTGTTGAGTCTCTCTCTGGATCCTGATCATCATGTGAGCTGCTTCCCTCCAGCACACTCTCCTTCATGATGTTCAACCTCACCTGGAACCTCAAGGTATGGAGCTAAGAACTCTGAATCTGGGAGCCCCCAAATAAATTTTTCCTCTCCTAAAATTGTTCTGGTCAGATCTTTTAGACATAGCAGTGAAAAAGCTGAATAAAACACCATTCTTCTTATGATTCTGATATCTCTTTTGATCTTTTTAGTTCCTATTCTTATGGTCCTGGCCCCCTGCCTAGAGATGCCTAATTTGTAGCTACCTAAAATCCCTGGCACTGACTCAGATATTACTCAAAGGAGCATTGAAAAAAATGATTTTAATATCTAAAAAGGCAAAAAAACATGTCTGGTATGTTTTTTAAACACACAAAGTTGCATTCCGAGATTTTAGTAGGCTTACAAATCATGTACAAAATTAAGCATCTGTAAAAGGAAAGATAAATAGTCCTCATTTTGTTTCCAGTCTGCCACATACATTCTGTGTGATTCTGCAGGGCACTATAGGACTGGGATACTGCAAGCTGTTGAGAGGCCATGGACACTGCACCATACTGAGCAGAAAAGTGTCAGTAAGTGGTGACCAAGACAGGGGGCCTAGGAATCCCACATGGTGTCTGGCACTCGGGAAGTACTCACTACACCTCGTTTGGCCTGACAGGCAGATGAACTGAGTTTATGAATAGCTGCCATCAGTTAGAGTCAAGACTTAGCAATGGTCACGTAGAAATTCTCTGAATCAGGGATATAAAAATTTTAAGTTTATTTCCATCTCATAGAACCATTCTTGGGCAGTGGAGCAGTGCAGACTAGCAGAGTTGCTTCCACCTTATTTGGGGACCTTCTGCATGGGTGGAACTGAGTCCCAGATCCCTGTGCACTCCAGCTTGGGGGAAGGGATAGGGTCAAGGAACATGTGCTCCATATTCAATGGCCTTGATCTAATACCACAAATATTACTTCCACTGAAATGCCAGTGAGTGGAACTTAGTAAAGGCAGCCATCATCTGAAGAAACAAGAAAAGCTCTGAAATATGGTCCCTACAAGGTCAGCCATACACCAAGACGCGACACAATATATTTTAAAATTTTTTTAGTTGTCAATGGACACTTATTTATTTATATGTGGTAGTGAGAATCAAATCCAGTGCCTTCCACATGCTAGGCAAGCGCTCTACCGTGAGCCACAACCCCAGGCCCACAACACAATTTTTAAGAAAAAAATATGGAACAAATTTGGTATATACTTCCCTCTGTCTACCTCATACTCCTCCCTCCAACTTTCACCAAAATATTTGTATATGCACCTTTTTCCATGCACAGGACACATCCCAACCATTCTCCAAATGAAGTCCCCAAATTCCCATCTACAGTGCACCCATCCATCTCAAGTTCTAGTTTCCTTGGAAAATGGATTATTTCTGATAAAAATGGTACCAGTGTATGAGAACCGGCTGCTAAACACACAAAATGTCAAGAAAACAACAAAAGTGACAGAGAGATCCAAGATTTTACAAAGTACAACTTATTAGGGACGTCTGGATAGAAGCATGTCTTGGGTGGCAACAAGACAGGAGATTCCTGGACCCCAGGACAGGAGGAAAGGATTTATATGTTAAGCTAGACAAAGGTGGACTGAGGGTACCTTAAATACACCTGGCCTTTATCAAAAACGATTGACATGTCCAACATCAATTAATATACAGGTTGGCCAAACATTGGCTGGGTATATTAATGACTTTCTTTGTCCTACAGGGTTTGGGATGTGAGCTTGGATCACCTGACAGGGAAAAATAGCAGTTATGACCAAGAAGGCTGTGGTCATGTCAAGATGAATCCCCACATGGATGGTCTTTTTTGATCTGGCCAGAGGTAATTGCTCACTGTCTACTGGTCTATAAACTGAAAGTCCAGTTATCTATGTCTTTCCCTGCTAACACACACTACACACGTGCATGCACGCATGCACACACACAAACACAAATACGCACATGCAATGATGAAGCATGAACATCAGACCTGCAATACATACTTCAACTGGAGAAAGGGAGGAATATGCATGGAGAAACCCCAGTGATGGTCCTTAGCCAGGCAGGAGCAGTGGAGATTCCCTGCTGACTCCTGAGAATGTCCTTGGTTAGTCCCCCACAGCACAACCAGCTCTGCTTCACCTTGAGCAACTCTCTTGATCACCATCTCCCTTGACCCAGAGATTTGCTTCCTGGGGAGGTAAGATTAGCATTGTTTCCATGCTAATATCTGAAGTGGGTAGGGACTATATGCTTGCTGGGGTTCAAACAGTCACAGGCATCAGGAGCCAGGTCTGTCATTTCAAAATTTTAGTAGGCTTCTTAGTAGATTCATTTTCTTCCACGTAGTCCCCACATTCAGAACTCTTTTACCCTTTTTACACATATTCTTGTTAGGCCCACCTTATTTCCTGGCTTTAAGGATCTATCCTCTTATTTATTTATTTGTGGTACTGGGGATTGAAACCAGGGGCCCCTAACACTGAGCAACATCCCCAGTCCTTTTTATTTTTTATTTTGAGACAGGGTTTCACTTAGTTGCTAAGAGTCTCAATAAATTGCTGAGGCTGGCCTCAAACTTGTGATGCCTCCTGCCTCAGCCTCCTGAGTTGCTAGGATGATAGGAACATGCCATCCAGCCAGACTTTTCTTTATTTTAAGGGCACTTCTTCTGCGGACATAAGAAACATGAGGTTATGTGTAGAGTTGACACCAAATCTGATCTTTTCTGCTTTGGTTTAATGATAGTTTTTTTTTTTTAAGTTACAGATAGACACAATACTTTTATTCTGTTTATTGATTTTTATGTGATGCTAAGGATTGAACCCAGTGCCTCACCCATGCTAGGCAAATGCTCTATCACTGAGCCACAACCCCAGCCCCTAATGGTATGTCTTTGAGAGAGGCCCTGAGAAATCACAGACCACAGGTGCTATCTGGAGTATAGAAGCAGGAGGTATTCCTAACCCACTCTGTTTTCTTTGATTTCTGCTTATACACTGGACAAATTCTTGCCTGTATTTCTTTCTAAAGTATCTCACTAGAATGCAGCAAGAACTAGGAAGATTCTGGTACTAGGGCTCTGGGTTTGGGAGGTAAATACGGTCTGGCTTTCAAGTTGTTGCAGATGACAGGGTACCAAATACTTCACCAGAACATAACAAGACGGACTAGTTTTCCAACCTGTTATACACATGCCCTCAATTCCCAGAAGGTGGCTTCCAGGTCCTAGAAGTTCAGCCACCAAGTTCCAGTTTCTATATAGGTTGTAGAGGAACTAAGTTGCTGACATAAAGATGTACTTTAATACATTGATTTGAAATACAGTCTCTATGTAATATTTTTTGACAATGTAAGAGAATGCCATTTATAATTATGCCAAGAGAACAGGTAGAAGACAGGACTGTCTTAAGAAAAGTAGGATCATGTTATGCTATTTAAAGAACGCAAAATTTATTTCACTTTCATGGAACAGTACTAAGGTGAGTGGCCTGTACTAGCAGTGTGTCCTCTCTCTTCATGGGCATTACAGGAACAGGTTCTTGCCAACTTCTTTTGCTTCCATTTCCTAGGGTGTTTTCCTTCGGGTTCAATAGTACCACGATGATTTAGCCTGAGAGAGAGAGAGAGAGAGAGAGAGAGAGAGAGAGAGAGAGAGAGAGAGAGAGGTATGGAACATACTTGCTAAATGTCTAAGGTCAAAACATCACTTCTTCCTCATGTCCTTTGATGAGGACTATCATGCCTATCCTGCAAGGGGGACTTGGAAATGTGATGTATATTTGGGCAACTGTGGGGTTCCCAGAAACTGTAGGACTACGGAATAAAGGAAGAGAAATTTGTGGATATATAGAGGCCACCATCAAAACAGCAATCTTCCATATGAAGAATGATTTCCTTATTTGCAATTTAAAAACAAAATACCCCCAGTGTTCTTAGGCTTTCAGTTCTTTAAGACGACATCTACATGTTTATTAACTTCAGTTTATGTTTGTAAAATACCCTGGTTTAGTAGCTGTTATGATTTAGATGTGATGTCCTCTAAAAGCTCACATGTGAGACAATCCAAGAAGGTTCAGAGGAGAAATAATTGGGTTGTGAGTCTTAATCCAATCAATGAATTAATACCCTTACAGGAATCAACTGAATGATAACTGAAGTGGTGGGGTGTGACTGAGGAGGTGGAATTTGGGCGTGGCCTTGGGTATACATTTGTACCTTTGCTCCTGATCACCATGATATGAGCTGCTTTCATCTGCCCCCCTCTCCCGCCATGATGTTCAGCCTCACCTCAAGCTCTGAGAAATGGAGCCGGCCTTCTATGGACTAAGCTCTCTGAAACCATGAGCCCTCAAATAAACTCTTACTCCTCTATAATTATGCTGGTCGGGTCCTTTAGTCACAGAAGCGAAAAAGCTGACTAAAAACAGTAGCCTTGAGGGATAAACTTTAACCAAGCATTGACATTTGTGGTCTTTCTTATTATTTTTCACACTCCTGTTTAGTTTAGTAATATTTCAAATATTGAAATTTATTGCTATAAATTAAACTCCTTCTCTTGGTGAGCATTGACATTATTCTTAACTGGCACAATTTTTATCATTTCATTAGTGAGAGTTTTCTGATTTTTGTTTACCAAAGGGAAGTAATTTTTTCTTTATTCTTTCTTTTTCCCTAATACCTTACATTTTATTTTAATTTTTCTTTTGCATTTTTCCTTTATTGGGCATATATAGGAGTTGAAAGATTAGTTTAAGAACAATAAATATCCAAGTGTCCTCTATGATTTGTTTCCTTTTTAAAAAAACAATACTGAAACTTGCTTAACAATCATAGTCATTTATTCCCTTGCAGGGCTTGGCTAGGAACACTTTGTCTTGTGGTGGCCCCCAATTCCTCTATGCACCCAGTGAGGCTAATGGCTGATTGACTTCTCTTTCCTGGGAATGAGTTTTTCCAGCACTTTTCATTACTCATATAATTAACTTTGGGGCTTAGGGATTTGCTAATTGGAGCCTTGGCAATCTCCTACTGTTAGACTTGGTTTGGCAAAACCACTTAGAGGCACTTTTCAAAGGAGAGGGACGACTTATGATTTCACCATACTCAAACAGTGCTGAGTCTTACTACTTCCTAATCCTTCAACATTCCAAACCTTAGTTCTATTATCAAGAATAAAAGAAGCCACCCCTGTCTCCTGGGGGACACAAAGCAATCACATACTTCAAGATGCTTCTTCCCCCCCCCCAAAAAAAAACATTGTTCATCTTTTTGGGGGGCACATTATCTAGCCTCAAAGTCAATGAACTTTTCCAGAGAACTGGGATAGCATTCAGACTAGGTCACTACTGCAGTAGCTTGAAAGAATCATTGTACTTTACAAAGTTAGGAGTCTGAGAAGTAGGAGACAGCCGAGGGGGAATCTGACTCAATGTGAAATAAATCTCTTTGCATAAAACTGCTTAAAGGGGTAAATGTTGATTTATTAATGTATCGTACAAAGAAGAACTTATGGAGTTACTAAGTATGAAAAGAACGTGTAATGAATGAAGGTTGAAAAGTTCATTTTTATCCCTGGATCATAGTAATGGTAAAGGTAAAGGTAACATCTGAGCATGCTCTTCTGACTTTACTCTTCCATTTGCATGAAACATTATCAGAGGTATGGTGTTTTTTTTTTCTTAGTGGATTTCTTTAATACAAAAATAAAGCCTTTCATGGGAATTAAAAAATGAAAGAGACCTTTCAGAGTTCCAAAAATATTGCCCAAACTCAGCCAAGATTAATATGGTCAAAGTTTCCATGAAAAGCATAATTTCATGGGAGTTTGTGCCTGTTCAGATGTGTACAGAAAAGTGCTTCCTTGGTACTCCTTTCTGTTGTACTCACCACAGGAAGATCAATGTGTTTATCATGATGTTCATGTTACCATTTGTGTTGCTCTTGCCATTTTTGTCCATGAGGAGGTTGAGATTTTGTTTTTTCTAGTCTAGGGTTAAACATAATACTAATGTGCACTACAAGTCCTTAACCTTTATGGGTTTATGGAGTACTTCCACTGTCTAAGCGTTTAGTAGATACTATTATGATTTCTCTTTCATTGTTTTGACAATAAGGAAATGAAGCCCAGAGAACTAACCGAATAACATAGCAAGTGAATGTGAACTAAACTTCACATCTCCAAGTTCAAGTTTGTTTCTGTCTCCTAAAATAACTCTCCACCAGACCACCATTATAATATGTATGAGTAATATAAAGCAAGGTGTTTATTGAACCTAGTTATATGTAGAGACTGCACCTTTTTTCCTAATGGTTTGTCTTAATGATGAGAACCTGCACTGGCTCCTTTACATGGTAAAGAAAACAAAGCTTTTGGAAACAAGGTCAAATCTAGACTTGAAATCTCTGGGTCTGCCCAAAAGAGCTTGAAAGAGAAGGTGAGGTGACTGTGCATTTATAGCCACTGTGCTGCCTTTGAGAGATAGCATCTTTGTAACTAACACTGCTGTCTCATTAGTGCAGATTCTAATCTGGCTTTGTGCAAGATTTTCCATTCAGTCCTTGGTTATTGTCCTTTAGTAGGGAGATCTGGCAAATGACAGTTGAATGACCTCATTCCTCTGAACCATGGGCTGAAGCCAGAAACTGAATTTTGCAAAATGGAAATGTCTTGAGGGAAAAGGAAAATATGGAGATGGCTCTAGTCTGGGAGGTTGTTAGGGTGAACAAAATAAAAATTGATTGTCTCAGGGTTTAATTTGGCTACCCTTTATAGGATTGATTTACCAAATGCAAAAGTATTAGATTTGGTGGACTATAAACCAAATGAACTCTTAGGAAAATTAAATTTCCTAGAAAGTGGTCATTTACACGTGGTACAGAACTACACAACGTGTGCAAACTTGCATTATATTCTACTTATATATGTTTGCTATAAATTTTCCACAATACCTACCGGTAAAATAAACTCCAAAGACAGCATTAGAATATTGACTTAATTAAAAGGTGAGAGGAAATTATGTCCTGGAATATCCTAGAATAATAGTGTCCTACCTGTAATAGGACCTACTGTGTGCCATCTCCCTATAGGAGATCATATCAGAATTGCCTGATCAATTTATTTGACTACTTCAATGCTGTGAAAGACATACACACATAACTCAAACAAAAAGATAAGAAATGAGTTCAATGCGTGTATAGATCTATGGAAAAAGTACCTTAATCTATGTGGAAAATATTTATAATAATGTACATCAGCAGGCAGAAACTGAGTATCTTCCTTGCAACAAACAACAACAACAACAACAACAAAATGTGATGCTTCAATCTCCTGATGTGACATGGTGTGGCAAAAAGGACCCCGAGTAACAATCCAGCTAGACCTTGGTTCCTATCTCAGGCCTGTAAATACTTTATGATCTTAGGCAGATTTCCTAATATCATAGAAATATTTACTCCTAAATGAGCCTGAGCTTCCTCCTTCTTGTAATGGGCTGGTAATAAAATGAAATGAGAAGTGTTTGGCACTTGGTCAGTATCCAATAATACTATATTCTTTTTCCTAGTCTTGGTATTTGCTGCACATGCTGGAATACCTATTTTTCTTAACAAGGTAGAACTTTCTAAGTTGAATGGCAATAATTTGGGTCCTATAATATTTTTAACAGCCACAAATTTTGCAGTTAGAACTTTTATGAAATATAAATGTACGTTTTAGGGCTGCCACTTTCTACTGCACGTTCACAGATTGATTCATTTTAAAACTGCTGAATTTTAGCATGAGTCTGAAATGTTCCAGAGCTTTGCAAATGATTTAGAAAAAAAAATATTCTATTCACAGACACTTTTGCTTCTCCTTGAAACTTCCAGTACTTTGAGTTAGCTCCATTCTGTGTTCAGATCATAATCCTCCCACATCTGGCAAATGTGGATAGGTAGAATGAATGCGTACTGTATTATACTAAGCAGAGTAGCACACCCTTATTTGGTAAGAATGGGACAATGACTATTTCTGATTTTCGGATTTTCAGAATCATGGTCTCTGAGCTGACAGCTTAATTGTTTAGAGTCTGAAAAACGAGGATTCAGACAAAGTGATCTTTCATAAACACAGGACTTCGTTCTCTGAATTTTTTCTCAGTTATGGCAATATTGGGGGAGTTTCCAGGTTCTAGAATCTTGGTCATCCACATTCCATCCTATCAGAGTAAACAAACTACATAGGAACTTCACAGCTGAATCCTATTTAGCATAATATCATCAACCAGATCAGGCTCTGAAGTCATATTTAATGCCTAAAATTCCCTGTAACAACTTACGTTTAAAATTTACAGTGCTGTTTTACTTGTATTGATACGCAAAATTTTAGGATTTATTTATCAATTACTTTTCTCCATGACCATGAACATCCTAAATCCTTTTTCCTTTATTCTCTAGGTCAGTTTATGCACTCATATATCCAATTAAACACATTGGCTTTTTAGCTTCATTATTTATAGTGCTATAATATTGGCTTTGACCTATTAAATCTGCCTCATGTATAACTCTGTATAAAACAATATCATGTACAATGATTTATGGAGATGTTTTAGATTTTTCATTAAGTTCACAGGAGAAAGTTAATATAAGTAATTGTGGGTGAAGTAAGACTAAATCCATCATCCCAAAAGACTGACTTCCCAATGACTGAAAAAAAAAAGATTGGGTTGGGATGATACTGTGTGTTGTTCTTGTTGCCCTCTATCCAATCACCTTCCTTTGATAACAGCACCCTGATTTTCCTTTGACCAGTCATGGTATATGAGCCATACCATCCCTCTTTACCCTCAGACCATGTAACTTTGGGATTGCCAATGCCAACAACCCCAGCCTCCATCTAATTAATCCTGACTGGCCCTGTACTTCTTGCTGCTGTAATTGGTCAAAAGACCCAACTTTCTAGGACATTGTTAAGTGCTTGAGGAAAGGAGCTATTTCTCCTTGTAGGGTTGTTGAGCTCCTGGAATGTAAGGCTGGGGAAGGGAGTGACATCTTATCACCACATTGGAAATGAAGCTCACATCTTGAACACCAGAGCTGAGACAGAAAGTTTCCTCCCAACAGCATTCGACTGGCCTTTGCCTAAAGTAGCATCTCCCCCTGGGCTTTGTAAATAATGTGAGAGAACATTTTCCCTTTTTCATTTGGATGGTTCATTATTGCAAATTTTACTCGGATTTCAGTCTCTTGAAACCAGAATTATCCTGACCAATGTCACAGATCTGAAATAAACTGCATATCTTGGAGTCCTTAAGAATAGATCAAATAATAATATAAAGAAAATGATAGCAATTTAGTTGTTCTTTGGTCTGACATATTCTTAATCCAGCCTACTATGGAGATATTTATTACCCTTCCATCCATCTTTAATAAAATGAGGTACTAATACAATGTTTCTCTTTAGAACCTAACTGTAGCCCAAAAACAAGTGAATAAGCTTTGAAGAACTCTAAGTTGGGGCCACATTTAAGTTGCTTGTAACTCAGGTGAGTGTATTCTAGGACACAGAGTCTGATAAATGTATGTCCCTTCTCTAGCCACCCCGGGCTGCACCACTTTTCCTGCAGCTCTTCCTCACTTAGTGCCCTTCACACACATAGTTGCTTCCACCTGGAATGTTCTTTGCCCTCCTTTCTAAGTAGCTTGTATAGAAACATACCTGGCCCCTGTATGAGATAGGTCATCCGCTACAAGTGGCATCCCTAGTGCTTCTCCTTCTTAGTACTTTGCATATTTATAACAGTCTCTCATTATTCATTTACTGTCTATCTTCTCTGCCACAGTGTCTACTCCATGAGATAAAGGAAATCATTTGCTTACTGCTGCCTTCCAACACCTAGCCCAAATCCTGGCAAACAAAACATACTCAATAATAATTTTCCATAAAACCTACAATCCAACGTGGCCATCCATATTACAAAGACTTGTTCTCTGAATCCTTGATTTAACCCTTCTTCTTCCTCCAAAAGATGATTCAGGGGGCTTGATCTTTCCTTTGCTCTTCTTTCTAATTGATCTTTCCTTGCTTCTATGTTCTCTCCACTTTCTCTCTTCCCAAGACATTTACTATTCATTTGATGCATTTGTAAGTGACAGCTGTAATTTGAAAAGAAGAACCCATGATGCCTAACGTAAGATGACAGTATGTTTTTCATGAAATCCATGTCTCTCTATGGTAACAATTGTCTCTGTTAGAACCTGGTTGGGAGGAATCAAATAATAGCTGAGCATAGTAACACTCAGGAGGCTGAGGCAGAAGGAGACCTTGAGGTTAGGAGTTCAAAATGAGCCAAGAAACATAGTGAGAAACCATTTTTAAAAAATGAAATTTAGATGCCACCCTTGAGTACTGTGGTAAATGTTGATGTTCTCTGACTTAGTCTTCATAAGAGTGGTGGTGACTTTGGGGATGACGTTCTTGTTCACTTTTTCTTGAACTACTCTTTCTTCCAATAATTTGGAAGCATCTGTATTTAGAAATAAAAACTCTCAAGATGGAATTGTATCCCTTTTGTAACAGCAGTTTTCAAAGATACAATTTCATCCCCATTTTCATAGGAACAGCAGCACTTCCTTCCTTCCAAGGAGAGTGGGGTTGTGGTATGAAGAGGGAGAGCAAGAACCAGGGGACTAGACCAGCTGCCCACAGTATCCAAAATAGATAATGTGGTTTGATCCATCTGGTTCCCAAGAAGGTCACCAAGGGATAACATTTCCCACACCAACCTCCACTGCATATCTGAAAATGATATCTCTACTAGCCCATCAACCTCAAAAAAATGTGATTATGAGTATTTATAATACACCTATGCTACACTCTGTGAGACAAAATTTCTCAATGCTCCTTTCCTCAGCATCATCCATTTATTTTTGAAATGATGCCATAATAAAGATATATAAGTCTGAAAAGTTTGAACTTTGAAAGACCTGATTGTAGCATGATTTGAAAAACACAACTTATATAAGCCCTGTTGCCTCTTCAACTTCTCAATCTATAAAAGGTCAGGAGTACATATTGAGCTTTTATAAAGAGTTAATAGCAAACCTAAGTGTCTATACTCCAGCCTTCTCTGCAGGTGTGCCCACAAAGTCCCCCAACAGCTGATTTTATGCTAAATCATTGTGGTATTTATCTATATATTTCTTGGACAGTTTTCCATTCCTTCCTTTTCCCTTCTGGTACAATGCGGTTCTCCTATCACTTGCAAGATCCTGATGAAACAAGAACCTATTTCTGAACATCTCTCCCAGAGTTCTCAGAAATGGCAGCCTTTTGTGGATGGCATTCCTATTTACTTCTTCTCAAAGTACTGAGAGTTTTTTCTAATAATTTTGATAATTTTAATAATTTTTAATTTTAATATTAACTTTAATAATTTAGCAATAAAACTCTCTAGATGACTTATCTAGATGAATAATCTTTATTTTGTAAGAGAGATTTTAAAAGATATGATTTCATCCTCAAATTAAATAGTCCCCTGCTTCTAGTGCAATATCTAGGGTGTGTGGGTTCTCAAGAATGACAGTTGACATGGAACTACATATCATAGGGTTTTTTCTATTTAAAAAAATATTAATAGTTGATACATAAAATTTTCATGCTTTTATGGGACCCATGTATTACATTGTAATGCTTGTGAATGTAGATGTCTTCAGAGATTAAGATAATTTATCTTGAGAGTTAATGTATGATCTATAACCCTTATCTATGAGTGTTTTAGTTTTTTTTAACTCATGACTTTTATTATCAGAGTCAAAAATCTGTTATTATTTTTTATTTTTAAAATTTTTTTTTATTGCCTATACATGACAGTACAATGATCTTGACAATTCATACATTTGAATCAAATTTAGTTTTTAGTTTTTGTTTTTTTTTGTATTGGGGATTGAACTCAGCAGCACTCGACCACTGAGCTACAACCTCAGCCCTAATATTTGTGGTTTTTTTAGAGACAAGGTTTCATTGAATTGCTTAGCACCTCACTGTTGTTGAGGCTGGGTTTGAACTCTCAATCCTCCTGCCTCAGCCTCCCAAGCTGCTGGGATTACAGGCATGCGCCACTTCTCCCGGCTTGTTTTAGGTACTCTTAAAAATATAAATAAATATAGTCATCCCTCTCTTACCCAGTTTCATTTCCATAGTTTCAGCCACCTGTGAACAATAATGGTCTAAAAATACTGAATGGAAAATTCCAGAAATAAACAATTCACAATTTTTATATTATGTCCCATTCTGAGTAGTAACAAGAGTCCAGTGGCATCCTTCTCTGTCTTGCTTGGAAAACCAGGTACAACCAGGTGACCAGGTAGAGATAAGCGCCGGTGGACTTGTGAACTCCTGAGGACATTAGAGGCTGAAGGTCAAAAGGTTAAGCAGAAGATGATGGGTACCCTAGAGACCCAGTTCATTTGTCTCTGTTGCAACCACAAACAGTCTTACAATATGAAAATGAACCAAGCTTGGCCCATAATACCAACATTAAGTCATACCTTAAACTGTGTTTACACACATATACAATCAAATTACAGGTACTAGGAGTTTGTTTCTCCTTTGACCAGATTCCTTCCTCTCTAGGAATTGAAGAAAACTGTTTTCAGAACTGTATTTCTGACTTGGTTAATATATTATTTTTCTTTTCTTTTTCTTTTTAACTTCTTTGTCTCTTCTAATCTGTCTATAATAGACTAGCTACTTTCTTGAAAAAAAGCTTGTTTTATTGCCATGGAAAAACCTGGTATCTCTGTCTATAGATTGTAACTAGTAAGTCCCACCTCAAGTCCTGAATGGCTACCTACCCAGTTTAATCCTGAAACTAAAAATCTACCACCTTCCAGAACAAAATACAAAATAGTCATCTCCCACAGTTGTCAGCCAGAAATATCTTTGTTCCATGTGAAATGTGGCTTGTTATGATATGCAGACGGACTAAATTGTGGTGAGAACAAAAAGATATCACTATTAAATACGTTCTGGAAGTTTTTCTCCCACTTTGTAGAAGATACTGGTTATATGTTTACTTCCTAAATTTCACTCTCAGAAATCGCAGTCTTCCCAGGGTTTCTAAAAGAAATTTTTAAAATAACTCCGGAAGAAGCTTTGAAATTGCATTATTGAATGTGTTAAGTCTATAAATGAACATATTTGAGATTAAATACCTTAGACATATGGATGTGGGGAGGAGCTTGTTTTCCAAGACCCCAGGGAAAGGCGTGCCACACACTCTGAATTTTCATCTGGTAATTTTCTTTCATAAAGAAAACAATTTCAAAAAACAAAGAATACTAGTTTACCTTGTGATTTTTTTAGAAATATTCATTTTTTAGTTTTAGGTGGACACAATATCTTCATTTTACTTTATGTGGTGCTGAGCATCGAACCCACTGCCTCACACATGCTAGGCCAGAGCTCTACCACTGAGCCACAACCCCAGCCCTACCTTGTGTTTTCTTATTAACCAACGCTCACCCCTCATTTCCTGTTCTTAGCAACAAGAATTTGCTGTCAATTGCTTGTCTTGCTAAAAGGCATTTTTATCAAGTTCATGAAAATGATTTATTAGCTGTCCAGACTTAAGGCCCCGCTGACATTTCCCCATCAATGAAGTCCATATGGTTCCCACAAAGTTAACCAACACTTTTATTCCTATTCTTTTCCAAAATTACAGGTAGATATTCTGAGAATACAATCAACCCGAAAAATACAATCAACCCGCAAAATACAGCAAGTTTGTTTTCCCCAGATCCCTTCTTTTGAGAATCTAGATGCTGCTTTGAACATCTATGAGACAGATTAATTTGAAGATTTTAAAATAAAAAAAAAACTTTGGTTTTCATCTTTCTCACACACATATGTACACTTTCAATTCCATTTTTTTACTATATGTAAAGATATGATAAATAGAACAAATAATATCTAGAATTCCTTCTGTGTATATGACTTTATGAATGCACCATTGATCACTGAACATAAACAGTTATATAATTCCACCCTAGTTGGAAACATAGAATGGAACACTCAAAAATCAGTGAGATAATTTAATTGAGAACACATTACTTACATTCAAAAAACACTTATAATTCTTTTAAATTTTTTAAAATATATTTTTATTTTTAATTGACACATGGTAATGTGCATATTTATGGTGTATGGCATGATGTTTCAATGCATGCACACGATGTGTAATATGATGTCAGGGTAATTGGCATATCGGAGATTGTGTGTGTGTGTGCATGTGTGTGTATGATTTTTGCTCTTCATATATTGATAAGGAGACATCTTCAGATACATGATTTGATCAGCATGTACAAGTCCTTTTCTGTAAATCGTTAGAGAAGCGCAAACTGTCCAAATAGGAGAAGTCGAGATCACTTAGCCTCCCTTTCTTTCTTGGAGGTAGGATGTGAAAGGCTAGAACACAATGATTCAGTACAGGTCACATCAGGTGGGTAGAGTCAATGAGGCCTTGAGTGCAGATCTTCAAGGCAGAACTATTTGTTCCACACCAGGTTTTCTGATCACAGTTCATTGTCAAGTTGATGCTAATAAAGCATTACTATATCATTACCCAATATGAATTAGTCATACTCAACCACACTATTATAGAAAAAAAGTATATTTAAATACTCAAATCATTTTTGCAAAGGAGTGATTAAAAAGTTGTTTTTTTTTCTGGCAATCCTATGTTAAGTAGAAAAAGTGAATGTGAACATTTACCTCCAAAGCATTTCTTATTATTTGAAGTCCAGTCATCCCAGGAGAAAAAACAGGTGTTACATTTACATCTGATTCAGGGAAGTGTCAGAGAAACAAATGAATAGAAGCTGTTTGGGTTTTTTTGTATGCCTGTGTGTTTTTCCTCTCTCTATCCCTGCTTGCCATATCACCTGTATGCAATATTACCATACCATTATTAAATGGGTATTACCATTCCTCCTCTTTAAATTCCTCCTCATTACCTTGGGCTAACGGAGCCACACAACCAGCAATATGGACAACTGTATATCTTGGCCTCATCTCTTCATCCTCATCCTCTTGGGAGATCATATATTCCCCACCAATAGTTAATTGGTAACAGCTCTAATTAATTCTGCATTGAAATTCTTCTTTCTCATAGACTCTCATTCAATCAATTGCATTTATTGATTTGACTGTGTTCTGGGTACTTCTTGCTTGTGATGCTACAGGAGTGAACTAAATAGACAAATGTCCCCTAACACCTGCATATGCATTCCAGAGAAAGGAGACAGAAAAACGTACAATTAAATCTACAGAAGATGATACACCATGTGCTGGGAAAATGAGGAGTACCATGCCAGTAGCTTAAACAAATAAGAGTTATAGAAATTTTGGTGGTTGCAGTGATAAAAGGATTAAGCCAGGAAAGGTCTTGCTATGAAGGCAACATTTTGTAAGTTCCTTCCTTTTATTTCTCTCCCTCTTTTACAAATCTGTCTTAGTTTTTGAGGGTCAAATTATCCCATTTTATTCATACTTGTCTCTCCAAATCTATTTTCTTCCCTTTATCCCATTATTTTGTTTCTCTGAGATGTCCCAGCACTACTTTCATCATTTTTAGTAAGAAGAAGAGAAGTGAAAAATATTAAAGATTTTGGGTTTGAATATTGAATTCAGAAGAGATTTTGGTAAAAGTCCAGCCATTTCTGCCTGTTGGTTTACTGCAGATGATATGAAACAGTGTGAACATTTTAAGAAAAGATTTATAGAATAAAAATCATACAAGTAAGAATTCATACTCCATTTGAATCAAATGTATGATATATCAAGATCATTGTAGTGTTTTGAGCAACTAATAAAAAAATTAAAATTAAAAAAAAACATACAAGTAAAAAATAAGGCAATTGGTAACTTCCAGAAGAAAAAGATTCTTTGAGAAAAAAGAAGTGTAATTACAGCAAATGAGTTACTTTTACAGTAAGCCAAAGTTAGAGTCATGATAATGTAAACCGTGTTTATAGATCTGTAGATCTGTGTTGTGGTGGTGGAGATGAGGATTCACAGGACATAGTATCAAAGGGGATTGCACAATTAAATCCACATCTAGCAACTGCAGCTTCAACTCCCACAACAGTGATATAATTGATATTGTCTAAAATTGATGAATCAAAAATAACAGCATATATGATTTACTTTCTATGTGGATATCACCTAAAAATGTCAATAGTGCTTATCCTGTAGGAGCAGGGTGATAGGATCTGAGGAGTTGACCAGGGACTGCTGCTTTCACACTCTAAGCGTCTCAGAATAGTTAATTTTTAAAAATTGTGTGCACCTGTTGTTTTAATCATTGTTAAAGAAAAAATGCAAAGAAATAATAAATTGAAAAGTGGTGCATTGATTAAATTGATTTTTTCTTTTTTATTGATTTAAAAAAAATAAATGACAGCAGAATGCATTACAATTCTTATTACACAAATACAGCACAATTTTTCATATCTCTGGTTGTATATAAAGTATGCTGACACCAATTCGTGTCTTTATACATGTTCTTTGGATAATTATATCTATCATATTCCTTCTTCCTTGTTAATCCCCTCCCCCTTCCCTTTCCCTTCCACCCCTTGCCCTATCTAGAATTCATCTATTCCTCCCATGATCCCCCTCTTTACCCCACTATGAGTCAGCCTCCTTATATCAGAGAGAACATTTGGCATTTGTTTTTAGGGGGATTGGCTGACTTCATTTAGCTTTATTTCTCCAATGCTATCCATTTACCTGCAAATGCCATGATTTTATTCTCTTTTATTGCTGAATAAAATTCCATTGTGTATATATGCCACATTTTTTTAATCCATTCATCCACTGAAGGGCATCTAGGTTGGTTTCACATTTTAGATATTGTGAATTGTGCTGCTATAAACATTGATGTGGCTGTGTCCCTGTAGTATGCTGTTTTTAAGTCCTTTGGGTACAGATTAAGGAGAGCGATAGCTGGGTCAAATGGTGGTTCCATTCCAAGTTTTCCAAGGAATCTCCAAACTGCTTTCCATATTGGTTGCACCAATTTACAGTCCCACCATCAAGGTATGAGTGTACCTTTTCCCCACATCCTCCCCAACACTTATTGTTGTTCATATGCATATGTATTCTGACTGGAGTGAGATGAAATCTTAGAGTGGTTTTGATTTGCATTTCTCTAATTGCTAGAGATGATGAACATTTTTTCATATATTTGTTGACTGATTATATATCCTCTTCTGAAAAGTGTCTGTTCAGGTCCTTGGCCCATTTGTTGATTAGGTTATTAGTTTTTTTGGTGCTTAGCTTTTTGAGTTCTTTATATACCCTAGAGATTAGTGCTCTATCTGATGTGTGAAGGATAAAGATTTGTTCCCAGGATGTAGGCTCTCTGTTCACCTCACAGATTGTTTCTTTTGCTGAGAAGAAACTTTTTAGTTTTATTCCATCCCATTTATTGATTCTTGGTTTTATTTCTTGCGCTATAGGAGTCTTATTTAGGAAGTTGGGGCCTAATTCCACACAATGAAGATTAAGACTTACTTTTTCTTCTATTAGACACAGAGTCTCTGGTTTAATTCCTAGGTCCTTGATCTACTTTGACTTGAGTTTTGTTCATGGTGAGAAATAGGAACTTAATTTCATTTTGGTGAATATGGATTTCCAGTTTTCCCAGCACCATTTGTTGAAGATGCTATCTATGCTCCATTTTTATGCTATGCCATTCTGTGTGGTTGAGTGGATAAAATAAATAGCATCATTGTGTTTGTCCTGTAGGAAGCAACTAGTAAAGTATAAAAATTGTCATAATCCAATACCATCAATTTTATGGTCACATGGTCTTGATCTCTTTGAATCTCATCTTTCATGTCTATAAGTTAATGATATTATCTATGTTATGGTTTAGATGTGGTGTCCCCCAAAATCTCACGTGTGAGACAATCCAAGAAGATTCAGAGGAGAAATGGGTTGTGAGAATCTCACCCTAATTAGTAAATCAATCCCCTGGAAGGGATTAACTGAGTGGTTACTGAAGTGGTAGGGTATGACTGGAGGAAGTAGGAATTGGGGGCGTGGCTTTGGGGTATATATTTGTATCTGGAGAGTTTCTCTCTGCTTTCTGATCACCACGTGAGCTGCTTCCCTCTGCCACACTCTTCCGCCATGATGTTCTGCCCCATCTGGAGCCCCAAGGAATGGAGTTGGCCTTCGATGGATGGAAACCTCAGAAACCGTGAGCCCTCAAATAAACTTTTTCTCCTCTACAGTTGTTCTGTCAGGTCTTTTAGTCACACTAGTGAAAAAGCTGACGAAAGCAATCTACTTCAAGGATAGTGTGAATTAGAAAGACCTCTAATGATCACCAGGTGCTAGACATCCAAAGAGGAAGACAGGTGAAGGTTTGTCCCTAGTTTGGTTTTCCAAACCTGCCTTGCAGCCCTGGCTGAGCCCTCAGGAAAAGAGGAAGGGGAGTGGAAAGACAGAATTTGGATCCTTTATTTATTTAGTTATTGTGAGGCTGGGGAGTGAACCCAGGGCCTTGTGCATGTGAGGCAAGCACTCTACCAACTGAGCTATATCCCCAGGCCCTGTACTTTGCATTATTAATATTTGGATCCTTCTTCTGAGTCCTAAATCTTTGTTACCATATGTTACCATCTGTTGCTCCCTTCTTTCCCTAGTATAGTACAGAATAGAACATTGTTTTCAATGTAATTGTTTATTTATATTCCAGGACCAAAGTTAAAGAAGCCCTTAAAACCCAAGGATTAACTTCTTTTGTTCCCTACTATTTTAAAGCACAGGTTTTATGATTAGATGTAGTAAGACCAACAGATCAGAAGATGACTGCCTTGGAAAAGATAATTTCATTATTACAGACCCCAATGGGAGGGAACATGCCACACCAGGGAGGGCCACATGGAAAAGGACCAGAGTCAATTAAGAGGCAGAAGGAACCAGGAGAAAGCCTGGGTAAGAGTCTTTACCATGATTACCAAGAGAAGAGGCAGGTAAGCAGAGTCAGTGGGCTCTGGGGCACAGGAGCTATCCCTAGTGGTCTTAGAGTGGTTAGGGCAGAGCAATAGTGGCCCTGAGTCTGAGAGCCCTAATAGAGGAGGTGGTTAGGGTATGGTCTTTGGATTTGCATCTTTGCATTTGAAAGGCTTTCCTTGGAGAATGAGTTGTGTGTTGTCTCTAGGAAATGGCTGACCCTGGAGAAGCAGTCCTTCCGAGTCAGCAAAGACCCCAGATATCAGAGCATAAGCAGAGAAAATAGATGTCATGATTAACAATGGAAAATTAATAACTGGTCTCCCCATTTGAGAATAAAAGGGAAACATTAGAAAGTATTAACAATGCAAAGTATAGGGGCTGGGGATATAGCTCAGTTGATAGAGTGCTAGCTTCACATGCACAAGGCCCTGGGTTCACTCCCCAGCCCTACAATAACTAACTAAATAAATAAAATAATGCAAAGTACCAACCCACCAAACACTATATATTTTGCAACCTGGCGTTTTGTGAATCGTGACCATCCCATGTTATCCAAAATTTTTATCATCATTGTTATAGAAGTCCCTTTAATAGGCTTTTTTACAAATGTGCATTTGTAAAAACATTTCAGTTTGGACGCCTAACACCGTAAAACAGAACTCTGATGCAAATCCTCCATCCATCATTCTGGAAGCCAAACCAGCTTCACGGCCCTCCATGATTCCAATGCTGAAGGACTTACCATCAAAGTATTCTTTGCATCTCTTGCTATCCAAGAAAATAACTGGAGAGTTTAGTAGTTGGTAAGTCACCTCAGCCTCCTACGGCCCCATCCACCAGTGACCCTTGGCCTTCCATGTTCCTGAACTGATGAAAGAATGTGGCTGTGTTCTCTCAAACAAGTTTGTCTTAATGGGCTTGCTCCAGGGGAAAATGCTCTGTTAAATGCTTTATTTATTTATCCAACACACGTTTATTGAGTGTTGATTATGTGTCAGACACTTTTGTAAGCACTGAGCATCCAGTAGTGAACGAAATGGACAAAAGCTCCCTTGTGGAGCCAGTGGAGAGCTGGCCATAGCCAAAGTGTAAATATACGGCATGTCAGATGGTACAAATGTTGGGGAGCAAAGTGAAGGGAGAGATGGGGCTCATGAATTTAAATAAGGGAGTAAGAGAAGGCTTCTGTGGAGGTGCCATTTTAGCAAAAAACTCAAAAAAAGGCTTGAGAGAGGATGGCTGGTTCCCACAGGCAAGTCAATTCTGTGTTGCAATACTAAGTGCGTCTCTCAGCCCTTGCCACAGTGAACAACAAGCAGAGGTCAGGTTGGCGAGGGTAAAAATTAAGGCAGATTCTCATTCATCATCACTGCTCTCACCAAGAGTTCCCTCAGCACCTACTGTGTACACTGTACTCCCGTGAGCATCAGGAAAGGCGAAGCCGTGAACCTGAACTTCTGAACAGGGATATCCTGGACCACCCGTCCTTTTCAGGGCTTGGCATAAAGCCACGCTGGAATTTAAAGGAACCTGAGATGACTGTGCGTGAGAAGCCTGGCCACAGTTGATTTGCACGAGGTTTGTGGCTGAAGGAGAACAGGTGAGCGGGTTTTCACAGGTACGTGGACATAAAGAGAGATGAGAAGGGTTTGGTTTTGATGTGTTGGGCTGTCCACCTGGATCTATGGAGGTGTTGTGGGGAGGACTCCATTGAGGACTCCAGGGAAAGTTATCAGGTCAGGTCAGGTCACAGGGACACAGCTCCCTTGGCCCTGTCCTCTCCTGTAACATGCATGGCAGCCAAGTACGCAGGCCCTCCCCTAATGGAACTTTGAGGAAAATAGACATGACAAAAGATGCGTGTTGCACGCAGAACACTGGAGGGCATTTGTGTTAGCCAGCTCCCGTCACTGTAAACAAAACCGCTGACAAGAGCAATTTAGAGGAGGAACAGTTGATTTTGGACTCACAGATTCAGAGATCTCAGTCCACAGTCAGCGGACTCCATTTCTCCAGGCTTGCAGGGATGGTAGAATATCATGGCAGAAGGGCATGGTGGAGTAAAGCTGCTCAGCTCACGGCAGGCAGGAAGAGGGCAAAGGGAGACGGGGGAAGGGGTGGGGAGAAAAAGAGGAGGAGGAGGAGGACAACAACAACTAGGGACCAATTACCATCTCCAAGGACACACCCCCAAGTGATCTACCTCTACCAGCCACATTGCATTTGCCTACAGTTTCGACCCAGTAATCCATCCAAATTATTAATCCATCAAGTGGATTAGCCTGCTGATTAGGTTATTGCTCTTATAATCAAATCATTTCACCTCTGAACATTCTTGCACTGCCTCATGAGCTCTTCCAGGGGCACCTCATATCCAAGCCACAACAGCTTTGGCACAACAAATATCCCAAGGATCCCTAGCAATAGCTAAACAGAGCACTGGCTAGCCCAAGGAGGACCTGTGGGAAAGCACACATTTGTAGACAGAAGCAAGAACCAAGAAGCAAGAATGGCCAGTGGAACAGATCCTTGTTATGCATGGGAGACTGGAGTCACTCAGACTGGTTAGCTCTGTGGAAACCAGGCCCATATATATTAGGTTGCAGCCAAGCACTGGGTAAGTAATGTGTAGTCAAATTTTATGGAATTGAAATTAATAATATATCTAGCCTCTCTGGATTTAAAACACAGTGTAGCCAAGGTAAGAGCCAGGGAGATACAGATATTCAGTTTATATGGGGGGAACAATGGGCCCCTGAATATAAATGAAGACTTCACCTGTGAGTTTGGTGCATGGCCACATATAGCTCCAGCTTGCAGCAGAAATTTCACAGATCAGTAGTTATGATCTTGGGTCAGCATGGGAAGGAGCATGAGTCCCATAAACCAGAAAGTCAGACAAAGTTAAGGATCTTTCTATTCTACTGTAAAAATTTGCAGGCTATTTTTACATCCTTCTAGAAACACTGTTGTCATGCCATCATGAGAAACATCTTTCCACCTCCACACCTATGGAAGCCTTTTGAACATCAGTCAAAATACATTGTGCTTGGGGTTATGCGATGTATCTTTTTATAGCATAATAAGAGCTTCCCCCCCCCTTTAACATTTTTTAAATAGCTGACAACATGATCAAAGTAATCCATTCCTTGTTTTCCTTTTGCTAAAGAATAAATAAATCAGATTTAAAATCTGAGACTGTGATAGCAATTACTCAGTGAGAGCTGAGAACTCCAAGTTTAAAATACCTGATAACAATTATTTCTTGATAGCTTAACATTTAGGAAGAAGCAGCAAGTCTTCGGAAGACTGAATGGGATCCCCAGTGCAGAGAATAGTTAAGAGAGCTGTTGAAGTGTAGGGTTGGAACTGTGATGTCATCTAAGCCAGACTTGCAAAGCCACATGCCTGGTATCTGAGGTCTGGTATACTTTGTGATGGTGTGAGGTGTTCTCACAGCAGGATTCCATAGTTTTTCCTTTGAAGAGGCACAGCCAGGTATGCAGAGAACAATACTGCACTCTAGCGGCCAGACGTCGGTTTATTTTAATTTTTAATTTTTTTTTTCCTGATATTGTCAGTGATTCCCGGAACAATCTGCTGCTTAAAAAGTGAAGGAAACGATTGATACAATTTCCTGGGTGAAATACAGACCCAAATAATCCAGGTTTTGTTGGACTTGTCTGGGTAATGACAGCTGCGTGGTCTGATCCAGCCTTTGGGGCAGTGAGTCACATTTATTCTATTCATAATTCAGTTTCTTCAATGCCAAATTCAAGATGTTTCTAACTCCATTAAATATGTATATGATTTTTTTCATGAGTTGAATGAGTAAAAGATATGTACTTGTTCCCCACAGAGTTGTGATGTGGATTGAGTAAAAGTGTATGAAAATAGTTTAAAAGTAGAAAACTCTGAACAAATGTGCTACTAGTGAGGAAAATAAATGTTGAACTGTTATCACTTAAAATACATCTTTAATTCAATTCTGTGTTTTATATTTTTTTCTCAGACATTACGACACACCACACACACACACACACACACACACACACACACACACAAATAATTGATATCCTGTAATTGCCTCTCTTTAGATCTACTGATAGAGGTCTCATCATGAAGTGAATGCCTATTAGTAACTAAACTTGGGGAAGTTCGTGTTTTTATATACATGATTCATCCATAGGGATTTTCTTTAAGAATTGAGCCAGGTACTGTGACACATGCCTGTAATCCCAGTGTTTTAGGAGGCTGAGGCAGGAGATCGAAAGTTCAAAGTCAGCCTCAGCAACTTAGTGAGACCCTAAGAAACTTAGTGCAATCCTGTCTCAAAATAGAAAATAAAAAGGGCTGGGGGTGTGGCTCAGTGGTTAAGAACCCCTGGGTTCAATTTCTGGTTAAACAGGAAGGAAGGAAGGAAGGAAGGAAGGAAGGAAGGGAGGGAGGGAGGGAGGGAGGGAGGGAGGGAGGGAGGAAGGGAAAGAGGAAGGGAGGAAAGAAGGAAGGATTAAATAACCCACATTTCTAGAGGTGCCTTTGTACAACCATTATTATAAGTAAACCTGTGTTAAATAAAGACAGAAATGGACAATGGAGAGTATAAGCCCTTACTCAGTGAAGGTTTCCCATTACAGACCACCAATTTTTTAAACCACCTTCAAGGAATTAAAACCAGAAGAAGGAGATGCTCATCAATGGCCACTCAGATTGTCATAGTTTTCACTATAAGAGGATAAAAATTGGGTGGCAAATATTTGGGTTCCAATTATATAACATGCTGATGATTATTTTTCCAGCATCCTCAGCAAAATATCAGATTCAGAAACAGAATAAGAGGAAATATAGTCTCATATACTGTGCTAGGAAGATGGAATGTGAAAGAACATTTCCAATAAGGGAAATATTAACTTAAAGCAGGGGTTTTTAAATTATTATTATATTCCTTATAATGATCCTGAAGGTACTTACTATCTGGTCTGGCAGATGTTGACACCTGTTTTTTAATTTCATGGTCATGCAAAAATTCAAAATTACAACAGAAGAGGTAGGAAAGATGCTAAGACAACCAAGAGTGGCCAGCTGCTTAATTTGCATATGGAATTAACGTTCATAGTGCTGGCTCAGCACACCCACCCCTGCCCGGTGGACCCTTAAGTACTAAAGCACGAGGACACTGATGTGCTGGTGCATACAGTGCTGAACTGTGGAATTTAGATATTTCCTCCTCTACTGTAGTCTTATTCTTTCATTCTTCATCAACCCATTTCATTAGGCAGTAGTTCTAGAAAAGGGAAAATTTTCAATCACTGAGCCATTTGCTCCTTAAGATGATATAGTTTGTCTTTAATATAAATGTTTCATATATATATTTCAAAAATTACATGTCAGAGTACTTTGTCATCTTAAAACAAATGCTATAGCATCAAGCATATGGATTCATGTGTGTACTTTATACTTTGCTAGCTCAATCTTTTTCTTTTAAAGTTGTGATCTGTACGAGATATTTTTTTGTATGTATGTATAATGTGCACGACATTCAGAAATGATATTCAAATGGTCAGTGGAGACGGAATGATAGGGCTCAGTCTGAAGGCTTCAAATAGACTCTGTCACATCATGAATCACCAGGGCAAATCAAGTGCCCTCCTGGTTTCCATTCCTGTTCTTGTCTATTTCGACTGTTTCTGATCCACAGGCGAATCACAGTGCCCACATGCCTGGGAGTTGACATCTTCTGCTAAGACTCTGCCTAAGTTCATCCTGCTGTGAACTCAACTTTCACATCAAGGACCAAATTTTGGCCTATGTCCCATGATCCTCTGGGCATCTGACTTGAGCAAGTCCCTGTTTGGGCGATACTATTCCTGTCTTGGCACTGACACATTGTACCGTCTGGGCTAGGATAAGCAGCCAAAATAGGAGAGCTTTGGCAATTATACGGGATCACCATTCTTTTTAGACTGAAGTTGACATATAATCCCAGTAGTTAAAATAAACTAACATCCAGGTATCCACCCATTTGGGAAACAACACAACAAATCTAGAGGCTAAGACAAACATACAGAGGGTACATGTGAGATATATCATCTTAGATAGCGATCAAACTTTACACACACACATTCACACACAAATTTATGGGGGGAACACATTTGAGTTCCTGTTGTTAATGCTGTCAACCTGGAACCTGCAGATCTCATAGAAATGCTGAGCTCAAATGAAGGACCCTAGCACAGAGCTTCTGTGGCTAAAAACTGTTGGTTTCCTGGCCCCAGGAAGAGAACTGTACCCCAGGCCAACTCTGCCAGGAAACAGGATTTGTATCTGTAAATGAGGAATAGAAGGAATACTTTTCTGTGGACAGCTTCTCACCTTTTTAATCTGAAAAACTCTTATCCAAAATCCAAGAAATATCTCAAATAATTATACCTCCTCATTACCCTTGTGTTCTTTTTATCCAGACCCATGTTCCCTCACTCCTATTATGGCATTTATCACATTGGTTTATGTGTATTTATTCTCTCTAGATTATAAGCTACTGTAGAACAAAGATTGCCCTCATTCTTCTTTTGTTTTTGTTTGTTTTGTAAGATGCCCGGGATCAAATCCAGGGCCTCATACATGCTAGGCAAGTGCTCTGTCATTGAGCTACATCCAATATCCTCATTCATTTCTATCTCCTTAGCTGTATGTAGTAATGTGCAAATACTGTTGAGTACCTCAATCTAAAAAATGACATCCAAAATTCGCAAATCCAAAACTTTCTGAGTGCTGACATGACATCACAGTGAAAAATTCCACATCTGACCTCATGTGACAGGTCTCAGTCAAAACACAGGCACACTCAAAATATTTTCTAAAATTACCTTCAGGCTATCGTAGAGGTGTATATAAAACATAAGCAAATTTTGTATTTATTTTATATTTTGTATCTTGGGTCTATTCTCACTTATTATATATTTCATATCATGGTATTTTATTTCAAAATCTGAAATAATCCAAATTCTGTCTCTAGTCATTTCCAATGAGAGATGCTCAACCTATAGTAGAACTCCAAATGATTGATGGCAGGTCAGTTAGCAAACATTTCACTTCTGAATCTTCCAGCAGTAGGGAAGCTTAGATCCCTTGACAGGGAGTGAACCAAAAACTTCAGACCACCAATGTTGGATCTCTGAGCATTCGTCTTTGAAGAAAGATCCAGATAACTACACAACCATTCTTGAGCTTATCTAAAAGCAGAGGTTTGGGAGGCAACCAGGTGAAGTCAGCTCTGAAGAGTGGTGAGACGTGAGGCGAAGTGGGCAGCAGACTTTCTCTGTGGTGGAACATGGGAGGGGCAAGAAAGCAGGCCGATGGTGAGCAAATTCTTAAGGACCAAGTTCAAGCAAGTGCTCCAGGTAGTCTAGCATACTAAGGAGCCTCAGACCCCAGGGGAATTTGCACTTGCCCAGGAGCTTTTCTTCCCAGAAACAAAAATGGGCAAGTCAAGAAATTCTCCAGCCAAGAGTCTACTGACAAAGGTACAATGCTTATGAGGGACAAGCTGTTGGCCCTGGGGGTGAGGACTGGGAAACACTCAGGTGCAGGATCCTGTGCCAAACACAAAACCCACCTCTTTTACCCTAGACAAAGAGGCAGGAAATCCTCCTGCCCAAGACTCTAGGAAGCTTCTCAGAATAGATAGCAGCTGAGAGAAATGACTCTCTATAGTTGTATTTTCGTGGAAACTTCATTGCCACCAGTGCCTCTGAGCACCATGATACTGGAGAAAGTGAAGAGCACCCGGCTGAGACTTCTGCAGGAATCTAATGCCTCTGCCCTGCCACCAGGCTTGCGACTCTGTCTGGTGCTACATATTTCCTCCATCTAAATCTCACAGGGGAGATGTGTCACCAGCAAGTCATGTGTCACCTACCTACAAGGGCGTCTGAAAAGCATATTGTTGTTGTTGTTGTTGTTGTTGTTGTTGTTGTTATTGGCTTTTCTACCTCTGCAATTCAATCAGGAACTCTACTGTGTAGTTCAGGAAGTGATTTTACAAGTGGTTTGGAAAAGGAATTGAAAAGCCAGTCCATAACACCTACTCCTATCATCCAACTAGATGCCATTTCATCACACGGCCTGTTTTTCTCCTTCCGAGTGCCAGAGCAAACTTAAAATGCACATGTTGTTTTGTTTATTTTTATTTGTGGAATGTCCCCCAGTGCCCCATTTCTTGATGAGTCCCACTCCTGCCTTGTTCTTTGCTCACCTTCTTCTTTGGGAGTCCTTGCTATAGCGGCTAAGCATAGAGCTGACATTTGGTAAATACTGTTGAATAAATTAGCAGACTCTGAGAACTAGAGAAGATCAAGACCAAGAGATGGTTGCCCTTTCCAAGCAAAAGGCACATTTACATTCCACTTTCTGAGATCTAGAGGAGGAAAGTGCAAGGAGATGCAGATGACACGTGTGCCAGGAAAATCAGTTGGAAAAGCAGCAATTTTGACCGGGGAGTTATGGAGCTGTATGTGACTCACATGCTCTCCCCAAAGAAAGAAAGATCATTTAAAATATTCCCAGCCTCTCCGCAGGTATGAAACATGTGTCACCAGCAGGTCATTACCTTAAAAGTGCAAGCCATCTGCCAGAACCATGTTTGGAAGTGCCGACAGCCTGCAGCAAGCACTCAGTATATCTCCATTAGGCATTTACACAAATTCCTGGAACCTGTGCCAGCTAGCCTTTCAAACTGATTCACTGGCAACTGAAAAGGAAGAAAAAAAAAATTCCAAAGTCTTAGGATACTTTTTTTTTTTTCCATTCTCTTTCTACAGCTAAAAGGAGGCCAGAAGCTTAAAGGGGGATTGGCAATAGCTGAATAAAAGCCAGGAAGAGAGATTAGCAAGAAACATTCAGAGAGCTGGGGATTTCTCTAGGCTTTGGTATGAGAAGAATGTGGTGTTCAGACTGTGCCTTTGGCTTGCTATTTCTATCCTGTACCTTCCCTTTTCCGTCACCATGAGGGGGTTGACATGGGGTCTGTCATGAAGGTGCAGTCCCCAAGGCCCACCCTAATTCAATGGCTATTGGAGAACCCAGAAGAGGCCTTCTCTGCTCCCACCTGCCTTCCACAGGAGAACAGCAAACCCGGTGTCCCCCCGAGGAGCCTGAACTTGGCATGGATGTGAACTCCTTCCAAGGGACTGGTTTGTCAAATTTCCATATATCAAAAGCAAGTTAGCAACAAACAAGCAAGTGGACAGCCAATTAATACAATCATCCTAAATTTCCCAGTGCCTCTCAGCATTCTGCTTTCATTTTATTATTTACCATGAGAATTCTTCCTTTGGATCTGCCCTGATGCTGTATAATTTGGCCAAATTAGTAACTCTTAGGCTCATCTTTTCCCCTCAGACAAAAAATATGAGGATATTCGTGGAGAAGACAAAGGTAGTGAGAAGAAAGTTCCTTGCACTCATTTCTCTTGATATTGGGGAAGGTTCATAATGAGTACAACACTTTTTGAAGTGCATTTTCAGAGGTATTTCTATTCAAACATATCTCCTTTTCCTGCAAATCTTAATGCCTTGGATATCCTACCTTAAAAAAGTACCTAATTTCAGTGCTTTGAGGATAAAAAAGCTCAATAGATGCCACCTCAAAATATGTGAACCGATGACTTCAAATTGAGGGTGCTTCGTATGTTAGCTTTGTGTTTCTGTGACAAAATACCTGAGGTTATCAACTGAAAAGGAGGAAAGGTTTATTTTTGATCATGGTTTCAGAAGTTTCAGTCCAAGGTTGATGTTGTGGTTTGGATATGAGATATCCTCCAAAAAGCTCCTGTGGCAATGCAGAAATGTTCAGAGTTACAATGATTAGATTGTGAGAGCTGTAGCCTAAACAGTGGATTAATCCATTTGATGGATTAATAGTTTGAATGGATCACTGGGTGGTAACTATAGGAAATAGGTCACTTGTGATATTCCCTTGGGGATTATATTTTGTCCCTGAACTCTCTCACACTTCTCTCTCTCTCTCCTGCCTTCCATGAACTTAGTAGCTTTCATCTGCCATATCTTTTTCCACCATGATGCTCTGCTTCACCTCAGGCCCAGAGGTGACCCAACTATGGACTGAGACTTCTGAAACTGTGAGCCCCAAATAAACTTTTCCTCCTTAAAATTGTTCTTGTCTGGCATTTTGTCATAGCAATGAAAAGCTCACACACTTGGCTTGGTTGCCTTTGTTCTTATGGTTAGGGAAAAAATCATGGTTGGAGCCCGTGGTGGAAGAAACTGTTCCCTTATGGAAGTTGAAAGGGAAAGAGGAGGGGCCAGTGTCCCAATATCCCATTCAAGGTCACATGGCCAATGACCTAACTTCCTTCCACTAGACCCCACCTTCTAAAGGTGCCACCATCTCCCAAAAACACAATTGGCTGTTCCCATAGCATATAGACCTTCAGGGGACATTCAAAATTCAAACTGTAGACGTGGGAGAGTAGTAAATGCAGGGAGAGGCTTTTTCTAAACTCCCATATCTGTCTAAGGACAGGTCCTCCAGAAGGTCTCAATCGTCAGAATCTCCTCCCCAGAAATCTGACCATGAAGGGAAGACTAACTCCTAGAGAAGAAGAGGAGAGTGCAGGTTGGCACCACACCCAGACTGACTTTGTCAAAGGTCACCACCTATTCTTCTGAGGGACCATTCATCTTTCCCCCAGATCATTGACTCTCCTCTAAGTCACCAACGTCCCTGCTCCACCTCCCCTACCCTGACCCCCACAGTGGGTATGTAAGTTTCTGGATCTCATCAGGATTTGGGGTGTTGACTTCTTTCCCACGATGGTCCTGGGTATGTCAACTTGTGAACCTTTTCTCTTTTCAATCTGCCTGCTGTCAGTTTATTTCATAAACTTAATTATCAGACCCTCAAAGTATAGAAGAAAGTCTTCCCTCTTCTAGAAGGAGAAAATGACTCCCTGATTGCCGCTGTGTGCTTTGAAAAATGAACTTTTTACTGGTGTTGCTGCCGACCTCAGGGCAATGAGAACAAAGACTGGACAGAGAGGGTTGGGGGTGGGGAGGGAGAGGGAGGATGTGCACACAAAACTAAAGGGCATACAGAAGAAAGAGGGGTTGAAATACAAATTGGAGAGAGGGATGAAGACCAATTTCACACCTTTACCAGGAACCAGTTCCTGTGATGATTAGCCCAGGTCCACAATAGCAGTGTTGATCCACAGGGCACAGTCCTCAGGATCTAATCACCTTTTAAAGGCCCCACCTCTCAACATGGTTGCACTGAGGTTTGAGTTTCTAACACATGAAATTTGGGGACCATATTTAAACTAGAGCCAGAAAAAGAAGAAGAAGAAGAAGAAGAAGAAGAAGAAGAAGAAGAAGAAGAAGAAGAAGAAGAAGAAGAAGAAGAAGAAGGGGAGGAGGAGGAGAAGGAGGAGGAGGAGGAGGAGGAGGAGGAGGAGGAAGAAGAAAAAGAGCATTTGCTAAAGGGAGGGTTAAATTAATAAATCAAGCTGAAATAAATTTTGATTCACAGTCCTACCCCTTCCCCAACTCCAGCAGGTTGATGCTTAGGAGTGAGGTGTGATCCATTATAGAAAAATTGAGAAGCTATCTTTTTAACATCTGACCATGATGTGATTGATTTCTTACCCAGTCATATAATCAAACTTAGGTGGTGATTGCATGTCTACTTAATTGATGGAAGCCCAAGGGCTGGGAAGAAGAGATAGTGAAATGACATGTGAGATCCTACTGATAAGCGAGTCTTTTCTCAAAACGAAAATTTTTGCTTGTTCTTCTTACTCTTGATACAAGGAACAGAGGCAGTAAGCTTTCAGTGTCTCCCTACCCTGGATCCCCCACAGAGAGGCAGAGCTTTGAATCAGTGTCCATCCAGGTCAGCTCAGCATCTTGAGTTATTTTGAGCCATGGTCTGAAATGACTTTGCTTTGGAAGAACAGTGAGTCAACTTCCAGTGTTTCCTATTTTGAGAAATCCCAGGTTTCTATTCACCAACAGAAGAATCAGCATTCAATTTGCTGGGACTTGCAGATTGCTATAAAGACTAGAAGGTACTAAATGAAACAAGAACAAACAGTTCAACCAAGTGATCAGCACACTGAAGAAAAGCTATCTATAAAACAAAAGCCCTTGCACTTTCTTAAGAAGATAAGCACACAGTGAGAAAGCAGAGAAAATTGTTTTTACTTGAACAGGCAAAGAAAATAAAAAACGTCTCTCATTCCTTCTCAAAAAATTTTACCTCATTAATTCAAACAGCATCTGTAAGCCTAAAGAGTGTTATATACATACAAGTGTTATTATTTATTCAATGTACAGATAATTCTGAATGAATATATAGATTACTAGCCCCCTTGCTCTAGTGTTGTGGTATCTCCAGAGGTAAGGAAATACTTATAACTATGATATTTGGGGAAAAAATCATTTTTAGCTCTTTTCCTAATTAGTATCTAAATATCTATCCATTTGTGCTGTTAAAATTAAAATTAAATTGCTATGAAACACTTTAATAGATTAAAATTGTCATTTTTACTTATGACAACTTTTTAATAAGTAATTCATAAATTATTTATTAAAAATAAATAATTCATAAATATAAAATGACTTCTTAAGATCTCAAGTCAGTCTTAATTTTAAATATGAAGAGTATATGCTTTTGAACACATTCAATAGCTTTTTAAATGGATTTAGTGAAGGTGGGTATTCATGCTACCAACTCAGTTTTATTTTTATAAACCTGCTACTGCAATGCAAATTTTATTTGAGAGATGAGGTGAATCCAAATCTGCCATTTCAATAAATGTCTCAGTCAATCTATTTTAATGAGCAGAAATATAATGCATATAAGCCAGAGACGAACGTGGAAACAAAATACAAAGCACTAGTCATTAAAGTGAACACAGCAGGAAGCAATTGGCCAGGAACAGAAAAGATTACTTGAATGAATGAACTTGTAAGAGAGGAATTTGAACGTGGACCTAAATTCAATTACTGGCAAAGGACTACTAAACGATAAGGACAAATAAATAGGATGGAGTGGGGGTGAGGAAGAGAAGGGGAAACAAAACCTTGAAGATACGCTGATGAGGTGAAGGAAGCTGGTCAATTCAATTATCAATTCATTCAAGGAGTGAATACGTGCTTATTGAGAACTTCGGTTGTGGCTCAGTGGTAGAGCGCTTGCCTAGCATGTGTGGGGCACTGGGTTCTATTCTTGGCACCCCATAAAAATAAATGAAATAAAGGTCCATCAACAACTAAAAAAAAAAAAAAAAAGAGTTTTGTGGAAGATTGCCTGGGACACAAAATATGAAAAACAGAAGGGAAGAGAAAAGAAAGAATAACCAGTTCTAACCAAGAATTATGAACTTTGTTCAGTGGGAAAGTGACTCTAATCTTAGTTCATTTATTGCACACAAGAGAGATGATTGACAGGTATGCTCTTGTAGAAAAATGGGAGAAAAATGGGAGAGAAGTTACAGGAAAGTCTGGGAAACAATGGATGGAAGCAAGGCCTGGAACACACACACTAATGCACTATTGATTGAATTTGACCCCAGGAGGGCATAAGATAGAATCTGAGGGCAGGACCACAGCCCAGTATATCAGCCTTTTGGAACCCAGCAGACAGTCAGCCCAACACACAGATGTAACACAAACACTGCTGTCATTCCAGTATTTCCATAGACAAAGGAAAATGGTCCCTTTGGATCCTTTTACCTACATCTATTCAGCCAGCAGGAAAACCCTGCTCCTTTTCTGCAAGAGAGCCCAAATCTCAATACCAGCGGCAGGACCATGCAAGGAAAATGAGAAGACATTTGGTAGAGGTAAGTGGTGTCTAATTATTCTAATGTCCAGTGGGCTTACTCATCTAATTAAAAAATGAATTTTACTTCGTTAGTACTGTGTCTAAAATTTGGGAACTTTATGAAAAAAAAAATTGGTCTCTTTGCTCCATCTGGTGGTCAATCTTAAAATGACATCCTCTTGACATTTCATAGCCAAATCATCCGTGGCATTCCACAACCAGAAAAATGAAGGAAGAACACGGTAAAAGCAACCCCTCTTGTCACATAATTGGGAAGTGCTGCAAAGAGAAGTTACAGGAAAGTTTAGGGAATTTTCTCTGTGATTAGCAAGGAAGTTCTTAAATCCAGTGCAAGGCAGCAATCCTAATTCAATTATGACTTGGAAGTTCATGTATAGGACACAACTTCTGCTGCCAATACAACAAGAGTAAACATAGCCTAGAATGTGACCCCTAAAGTCTAACTTCAATACGAAATCACTTGAGAATTACATCACAAACTACAGATGTTCATATGCAATTCTAGAAGGGAGAAAGAAGGAAGGGAAGGAGAGAGAGAAGGAGGAAGGGAAGGTGCCATACCCCATCTAATTGTAGCTGATAAAAATAAATACATTAAATGAACTACACTATCATAAGACTATTTGATTGTAATAAGTAATTGATAAATTCATTAAATAGAAAATAAATGATATGTCATTTATCATTATTAATGATAAATTCATTAAATAGAAAAGTAAAATTATCACTGGAAATTAAAAATAGAAGAAATTCTCATTCAATGAATATTTAATATATGCCAGGTACGTACTCATGTTATTTTATTTAGGCCTCACCATAGTGATTTAGGTAAATATCATGATGACCATGATTCACATATGAAAAATGAGGTATTGAGAATTTAGTGACCTTGCCCAAAGTCACACATAGTCACTGATTGGCAGAACTATGGTGTAAAATATCCATCTTCCTAATTATAAACCTCTGCTTTTCCCTGATGGATTATGATGCCTCTTTCTATCAGTAATGCTTTTAAATCATGACCAATCATAAATCTAAAAGATGTACCCTGTCTTCATTTTCCCCCTTAATATATTTCCTATTATTTTCACTAGAATGGTATGTATTGCATGCAAAAGTAACCATTGAGGGTTGCAAAAAGAATAAAACAGAGCTGGAATGATCTTTTAGAACTTGGAAACGCCTGAATTGCAAGGCAAAGGAAGAGAAATTTAACTTCATGAAGCATTTCCAAATGCCAGGATTAGATAACTTCCTTCAGTGTAGCTTGTTGTACCAAGACCAAACATTGCTAACTCTTAGGTATGCCCAGCTGACAGTCTTTTCCACAGAAATTTTGGCTCAGTGACTTAATTAAGCAGCATCAGATTTGCAGTCTCAACACCAAAAGAAGGACTTTCGAGCTTTCTCCTTCCTTAACTAAGAAGACAATTCCTAAGACTCTCACTGCTTCCTGCTAATCCATGTCAAGAGCTTTTAAAACATTAGCCAAAAAGTAGAGGGAAATAATCCATTGCATTTGATTTTTATATAAAATTCTTTTAAAAACTGTCTTAAAGCCATTTATGCTTCTGCTGAGTATACAAGTATAATGTTTTGAGTTATTAAACTCCAGGTTTGGAAAAGCAGCAACAACCACAATTTTTTTTTTTTTTTACAAATGCTCATGATGGATTATTATACCAAAGTAGCATTTTTCAGGTCTCCAAAGCATCCTAGAATAATTTGGTTTACGGCAAAAGTGTGCTTTATTGTTAAAGTTGTTAAGCTTGACACCAGAATTCCTATGTTAAAATTTTTCATCTACATCTGCTAGAATGTGATAGCTGATTTTTTTCCTCATAATTTAAAGATAAAGTCATTAATAAATTCAAGACAGAACAAAAACAAAAGTTTATTTCCTAATACACTAGGGTTTACAGGAGGGATTATTTTAGGGATCTAGCGAGATAACAAACTTGCACATCCTAAAGCTAAAAATGAACAAGAGATAACAGTATAGCTGCCATCGTTCCAGTAAGATTCCCACTAGTGCAGTGGTGTTTCATGAGGGGAACACTGAGCCAACCAAAGTCAAAGTGCTTTCTTGATGTCCTCCAAAAGAATGGCTAAAAAGGGTCCAAAGACAAACTGATCAATAGCACTAGTCATCAGGGAAATACCAATCATAACCACTGCACAATTGAACAGAGTGACCAAAATTATAAAGACTGACAATAGCAAACATGGACAGCAGTTTAGAGCAGTGGGAACTTCTGTGTATTTTTGATAGGGATATCAGATGACTTTGTTTTTTTTTTTTTTTTTAGAGTTTTCTTTATTTTTGTCCCCTCTTTCATTTTTACCTTCTCTTTTCTTCACCTCTGTTTTGATTCCAATTCTAGCGATATGCATCCCTTGACCTCCATGAAACCCCTTCCTGGTATGGAACCCTGGCTGGTAAGCTTTGGGCACACCTAGTAGAGAACTGTCTTGACCTCTTTGAACATTACCATTGGCATCTTTTACTCACCAATTGTTGTTTTGGACAAAGGTCCTTGAATTTTGAAATGCTGCTTTCAAATTGATGTCTCATGCTTTTTGTTGAAATTTGATGGATATTTTGGAATTTTCCCATGCCTAGGCTTGTCAAATGTCATTTCCATCTAATTTTTCCTGTACAAATGCTGATGTTTTGTTGGCATTATGGCTGTTGATAGCTCAGTTACATATTCTGATATTTTGAAGTTTATGAACATACTCTGCTTATTAATTTTGTTTTTGATGCCATCCATGGATTTTCAATTTTCCTTTCTAGCTGATTTATTTGCTTTTCTTTTCCCTAGGAGCTTAATTTCTATATTTGCAAGTATATATTATATAGAGTGGTGCTTTTAAAAAATTATTAACACATCCATAGGGTTCAATGTGATATCCATACATGCATATAACATTTTGATCAAATTCAACTTCCCTTTTTCCACACTCCACCACATCTTTCCCTCACTAGTAATCCCTATTCTACTTTAAGGCCATTTTTTTTTTTCTAGTTTTCATTTAGGATAGAGACCATGCAGTAATTATCTTTCTGTGTCTGGCTTATTTCACTTAACGTGATATCTTCCAGTTCCATCGATTCTGCTGTAAATGACAGAATTTCAACCTTCATAGATTTGTATATGTATGAGCACCCTGATTTTACTTTCCTTGGCTATATATCCTTCAAAGACTATCTGTTGCCACTGTCACATCTTCAAAGCCCATGCATCTTCATAATCATTTTTATTATAAAAATCTCACATAGGCATGATAAAATTGCAAGCAGCATAGAAAAGATTACTATGAGAATTAAATTCTTCCTTCCCACAAGTACCTGGAATTTTTCTAGTCAAACTCCCTGGAAGTAACTATTGTTCACAGTCTGTTGTAGTTTTCTAGAAATTTTATAAGAATCTGAAAGAGGGACCAGAAGATGGCAGAGTAGAGGGAAGATGTATTCCAAGTTACACCACAACTCAGGACCAAAGCAGTGAGTGTCCAACTTCTCAGTAAGGTGGGTGAAAGAGGGATTTCACTAAAATGCAATATTGAACATTCAAAGTGATTTAGGGACTCAGAATTTGGGGTACAATAAACAAAGAACAAAGAATACATTGGAGCCCACCTGGTTGCCACATTGGTGCCTAAAGTGGGGGCAGTTTTGGTGCTGATTCACCATGGAGGGAGGAAAACAATGGATTTGGTACAGAAAAAAACTGAAATTAAAAAAGGTACCTGAACTTGGCTGATCTGGAGTGTGCAATGTGCACTGGTGCTTGAAAAGCGCACACTGCTTCTCAGCTGGCTGTGGAGAGCTGAGGTGGGAGCCATCTTTGAATAATCACACTCCAGCTGAGGCTATGAAATAGGGGAGATCAGAGCAAACACCCCCACGATGTCTTTGCAGGTGCCTATTGTGTGGCCTAGAGTGTACCTGGCAGAACATGAGTGAAACAGATGCAGACAGAGCTGTATCCAGGGGGATTCCTCTCTGAAGAGTGAAGAGGAAGCTAACTCCATTCTCCTTTGAATCTGGTGACTCACGTGATCAGCTGAAGCCAGTCTGGAGTCTGAGTAGGCAGGAGTGACTGCACTTGGGGACAAAGCCCAAGAAGGTTGTGTTTCTGGGCAGCAGAGTGTGTGGAGGATAGGCTCCAATTAGAATTCTTATGAAGCTTTTGAGATCCAGACTCCCATCAGAGATCAGCTACTACCAAGCCCTAATCTCTCCAAAGCAGACACCACCCAACAAAGCTCCTGAGGCCTGATTAGACCTAAACCCCACCCTCTGGAACGCCCTTCAGAGAACTCTGCAGAAGTTTTACCCTGGTAGTGCACCAACTGGTCTGTTTGAACAAAACTCCAATTAGTAGTGCTTTCTAACCCATCTGACCTCATGCTGGTGAGAAGGGAAGCTGCATCTGCTATCAAACAGTTTCAATCTTAGCCCACTCCATCTGGCAGTTCAGTGAACAACACAAAAACAGGAAGGGATTAACAACCCCCATCCCTTGCTCTCTATCAGTACAGAGCTCAAGAAGAAATGGTAAAATAGACGGTTTGACCTAGATAGTGCCTACCCGTTCTGGTTAACTATTTTGACCACCTCATTGGCAATATTTCTTTCATTTTTCATTAGGAATTTTTTTTCCGTGTGTGTGTATGTGTGTGTGTGTGTGTGTGTGTGTGTGTGTGTGTGTAAATTCTTGCTGTGCTGATTGGTTCAGGGACATATACACATAAACCAGTTTCTTTTTCTCTCATTTTAAGGATTTTTTAAATGTAGTTTTTTTTTTCCCCCTTGCACTGTCTTCTAAGGGTTAGTTTTCTTGGTTTGTTTATTTTCATTGTATTTTGTATTATTTTCATGTGTTTAATTTAGTTGTTTCTCTTTCTCTCTTCTCCTGCCAAATTCTATTATCTCACTTCCTACCTCCCATGACATTGCTTCTCCTATCCCCCCCCTTCTCTATAAACATCACCTGCTCTACCTGTTCTGTCTTCTCTCTGTTTACTTTTTTGAAATTGTAAACTATTTTCTATCTTCCTAGCACATTGTCTTTTCTCTTAATTAGCTCCATTCTACCATCTTTTAGCCCTAAACGGATTATATAACTTCTGCCACCACCATTAATGCTGACGTAACCATTACTACTGTGGATAATATGGTTGACAACTACTGTTTGTTTTAAAGCCAGATCTTGTTCATGGTTGTTGTTTTTATGGTTGACAATTGCTGATCCTACTATTCCTTGTTTTGTGTTGAAGATGTCAGAGTAGGAACTGGGTATTTACTTTAATGCTGTGTGTTGTTTGCAATGGCTGTTGCTGTTGTTTACTTTATCCTGTTCTGTAAGGTGCTGGAAACATAGAGGGACACTATTAGTTCACAGGTTAGAGACTGCTGCTGAACTCAACTCAACCAAAAGACAATGTAACTTGCTCCACATAAATTAATGATACTCAATCTTCAGCTACACTTGAATACAAAGAAAACAAGAGACAAAAACAAAAATTAGCAATTAGACTATTTCATTCCCATCCCATTTAAGTTGGGTCACCCATTAATAGGCTAGACAACACGGTAGAGACCTGCTGTCCAATTCCTGATCTGTCTAGTTTATGCTTATTTTTTTGTTTTTTGTTTTTTAATTTTCATGTTTTTATTGATTGTTCAAAACATTACAGAGCTCATGATATATCATCTTTCATACATTTGACTCAATTGGGTTTTGAACTCCCATTTTTACCCCAAATACAAATTGCAGAATCACTTCTGTTACATACTCACATTTTTACATAATGGCATATTAGTGACTGTTGTATTCTGCTACCTTTCCTATCCTCTACTATCCCCCCTCCCCTCCCATCCCCTCCCATCTTCCCTCTCTACCTCCTCTGTTGTTGTTCAATTCTCTCCCTTTTTTTTTTTTTGTTAGTACTGTTTTAAAGGCTGACCCCACCATGCTTATATAGGTGGCAAATAGTGTTATAGACATCACAGTAGTCATTGGACATTTATCATAAAGCTATGTATCTGAAGCAAACTTTAGTGCCACTCCTGGTCCTCTTCCTTGTAAGAGTGGCCAGAAAGAGATTGGGACATTTTAAGATCACAGATTAAAGATCCTACAATTGAGAAATACATCTCAACAAAGCAACAGTGAATCTCACTTCACACACAATCTACTCCACCTAAGCCCTGCATTCCTCCAAGTCAAAGAAGTGAGGGGACAAAAGCCCCCAAACCAAAAACAAGGGCCCAAGAAGGAATAGTCAGAGAGGGACCTCAAGCCCAACCCCTTGGGATCTACTCACATATAAAAAAAACAGAAAAAAGTCCCAGAATAAATAAGATAATTACAAACAAAAGGTCATGTGTGGGGGGAACAATGGGTAGGGGAACTCACCTCAATTGATGCACAAGTCCAAGATTTCTGAAAACAAAAGGAAACAGGCAAGCAAATCTCCCCCCAAAATCCACAATGCCCCAACAAAGTATCCCACTTATAGTGATGTGGAAAAATCCCAGAGAAAAATTATAAAAAGCTGATTGTTAAAACCTTCAATGAACTAAAACAAACCTAAGGAAAGAATTAACAGAGCAAAAATAGGAGATGAAATACCACTTTAATAAAGAAATAGAAACAGGGAAAAGATACTAAACAGAACACTTAGAAATGAAAGACACTATTAATCAAATTAAAAATTCACTTGAAAGCCTCCCTAACAAATTGGACCATGTAGAAAATAAAACCTCAGCCCATGAAGATAAAATTTAAAAATTCTCAACATCTCTAGCAATTAGAGAAATGCAAATCAAAACTACTCTAATATTTCATCTCACTCAAGTCAAAATAACAGTTATTAAGACTACAAACAACAATAAGTGTTGGCGAGGATGTGGGGGGAAAGCATACATTGCTGGTGGGACTGCAAATTGGTGCAGCCAATATGGAAAGCAGTATGGAGATTCCTTGGAAAACTTGGAATGGAACCACCTTTTGATCCAGCTATCCCACTCCTCAGTCTATACCCAAAAGATTTTAAAACAGCATAATACAGGGTCACAGTCCCATCAATGTTTATAGCAGCACAATTCACAATAACTAAACTGGTACCAACCTAGATGCCTTTCAGTAGGTGAATGGATAAAGAAAATATGGTATATATACACAATGGAATATTACTCAGCAATAAAACAAAAAAATCATGGCATTTGCAGGCAAATGGATAAAGTTGGAGAATATAATGCTAAGTGAAGTTAGCCAATCCCCCAAAAAACAAATGCCAAATGTTTTCTCTGATATAAGGAAACTGATTCATAGTGGGGTTGGGAGGGGGAGCATGGGAAGATTAGACAAAATCTAGATAGGGCAAAGGAGAGGGAGCGGGAGGGATAGGGCAAAGGGATAAAAAAAAAAAGATGGTAAAATGAGTTGGACATCACTTCCCTAAGTACAGGTATGAAGAAGACACAAATGATATAAATATACTTTGTATACAAGCAGAGATATGAAAAATTGTGCTCTATATATGTAATATGAATTATAATGCATTCTGCTGTCATATATAACAAATTAGGATAAAAATTTAAAAATAAAACTTCAGGCACTGAAGATAAGCTGTATGATCTTGTGTTATTTATTTATTTATTTTTATGTGGTGCTAAGGATCAAACCCAGTGCCTCACATGTGCTAGGCAAGTATTCTATCACATAGTTACCACCCCAGCCCCAGGCTATATGATCTTGAGTACACAAAATACAATAAAGAAAAAAAAATCATAAAACATGACTATAATATACAAAAACTCTGGGACAATATTAAAAGACCAAACCTAAGAATCACTGGAATAAAAGAGAACCTGGAGATATGAACTAAAGACACAAAGAATATTTCAATGAGATAGTTACAGAAACCTTTTTCCATACCAGAAATGAAATAGACAGCCACATATAGGAGGTTTACAGAACCCCAAATAGACCTATTCAAGTCAGAAGCTCTCAAAGACGTATCATAGTCAAAATGTCTAACATAGAAAATAAGGAAAGAATAGTAAAAGCTGCACATGTCACATTTAGGGGCAAACCAATAAGGATCACTTCTGCTTTCTCAGTTCAGACCTTAAATCAGGAAGGACCTGGAATGAGTTATTTCAAGCCCTAAAACAGACAACTGCCAGCCAGGTTTATTATGCCCATCACAGCTCAGTTTCAAATTTGAGAGAGAAATAAAAACTTTTCATGACAAGAATAATCTAAGAGAATTCATGAGAACCAAGCCAGCACTACAAAGAATACTCAAAGATAGCCTGCATACGGAAGAACTAAAAGACAATTCTCAAAGCTCACAAACAGAGGAAGGTCCATAGAAGAATACCCCATCAAATGAGAATCAAGACCAGAATGAAATATAGCAAAAAATCAAAACATCAGGAAAGCACAAACACATATCCATACTAACACTGAATGTTACTGGTCTCAACTCCCCAGTTAAAAGACACAGATTAGCAGAATAGATCAAAAAACAAGATCCAACTATATGTTATTTACATGAGAGTCATCTTATAGGAGAAGATATTTACAGGCTGAAGGTAAATGGATAGGAAAAAAAAAAAGTATTTCATGCATATGAACTCCAAAAACAAGTAGAAGTAGCTATTCTCATATCTGACAAAGTAGAAGTCAAACAAAAATTAATCAGAAGAAAAAATGAAGGTTAGTGCATCCTATTAAAGGACTAATTCAAGAAGAAAATATGATTATAATAAATATTTATGCCCCAAGTGTCAATGCACTCAAATACATTAAAAAAAATCCTTCATAATTCTATGGCATACTTTCCCTTGGATTTCATAATTACTGATGAGCAAGCATAAATTATTTTATGCCACAGCAATTTCAATTGGATGGACCTTTTGATATCTGGCCTTATTTGAATGCCTATTCCTTTTTTCCTGGTGTATAATAAAGTGTATACATACTCAAAAAAAAAAAAATCCTTCATAACCTTAAATCCCAGATAGATCCCAATAAATAATATTGGATGATTTCAACACTCCATTATCATCAACAGACAGGTCATCAAAGCATAAAATCAATAACAATATCTCCAACATAAATAACAATATAAACCAAATGAAACTAACAGATATCCCCAGAATATTTCACCCCAAAGCAGCTGGATTTAACTTTTTCCCAGCAGTTCATGGAATTTTTTCCAAAATAGATCATATTCTAGGCCACAAAGTAAATCTTAGAAAATATTTTAAAAAAAAGAAAGAAAATTATATAATCCAATGTATCCTATCAGACCATAATGCAATGAAACTAGAAATGAAAAAGGAAAAAAAGAAACAATATAAACATATGTAAACATATGGAGATTGAGCAATATTCTCTTTTTCTTAACTTGTTCTAATTAGTTATACATGACGGTAGAATGCATTTTAACACATCATACACAAATGGAGCATAACTTCTCATTCTTCTCATTGTACATGTTGAAGAATCACACCAGTTGTGTAATCATATATGTACATAGGGGAATAATATCTGATTCATTCTACTATTCTTCCTACCCCCATACCCCTCCCTCCTTTACTCCCCTCTGCCTAATACAAAGTACCTCTGTTTTTCCTTAGTCACCCCCCCACCACACTGTGAATTATCCTCTGCATATCACAGAAAACAATCAGGCTTTGGTGTTTTGGGGATTGGCTTATTTTGCTTATCATGATATTCTTCAGCTCCATCCATTTACCTGCAAATGCCATAATTTCATTCTTCTTTATGGCTAAGTAATATTTCATTGTGTATATATACCACATTTTATTTATCCATTCATCTATTGAAGGGCACCTAGATTGGTTCCATAGTTTGGTTATTGTGAATTGAGGTGCTATAAACATTGATGTGTCTGTGTCACTATAATATGCTTATTTTAAGTCCTTTGGGTATAAATTGAGGAGTGAGATAGCTGAGTCCAGTGGTGGTTCCAGTCCAAGTTTTCTGAGGGATCTCCGTACTAGTTTCCAAAATAGCTGCGCTAATTTGCTGTCCCACCAGCAATGTATGAGCATACCTTATTCCCCACATCATTGTCAACAATTTTTGTTGCTTGTATTGTTCATAATTGCCATTTTGACTAGAGTGAGATGAAATCTTAGTTTTGATTTGCATTTCTCTAATTGCTAAAGATGTTGAACATCTTTTCATGTATTTGTTGATTGACTGTATTTCTTCTTCTGTGAAGTGTCTGTTCAGTTCCTTAGCCCATTTATTGATTGAGCTCTTCATATGTCCTGAAGATTAATGCTCTATCTGAGGTGTATGTGGTAAAGATTTTCTCCAGTTCTGTAGGCTCTCTTCACATTATTGTTTCCTTTGCTGATAAGAAGCTTTTTAATTTGATGCCATCCCATTTATTGATTCTTGATTTTACTTCTTATGCTTTAGGAGTCATGTTAAGAAAGTCAGTTCCTAAACAGACATAGTGGAGATCTGGACCTACTTTTTCTTCTATTTTGTGCAGGGTCTCCTCTCTAGTGTCTAAGTCTTTGATCCACTTTGAGTTGAGATTGGTGCATGGTTAAAAATAGGAGTTTAATTTCATTTTTTTACATATGGATTTCCAGTTTTCCCAGAATCATTTGTTGAAGTGGCTATCTTTTCTCCCATGAATGTTTTTGGCACCCTTGTCTAGTATGAGATAACTGCATTTATGTGGGTTTATCTCTGTTTCTTCTCTTCTGTACCATTGGTCTATGTTTCTAGTTTGGTGCCAGTAACATGCCATTTTTGTTACTGTTGCTCTGTAGGATAGTTCAAAGTCTGACATTGGGTTGTTTTCTGCTTCACTTTTCTTGCTAAGGATGGCTTTGGCTATTTTGGGTCTCCTTTTTGTTTTTTACCAAATGAATTTCATAATGGCTTTTTCTATTTCTATGAAGAATGCCATTGGGATTTTAATAAGAATTGCATTAAGTCTGTATAATGCTTTTGGTAGTATGGCCATTTTGACCATGGTATTTCTGCCTATCCAAGAGCACCGGCGATCTTTCCATCCTCTAAGGTCTTCTTCGATTTCATTCTTTCATGTTCTGTAATTTTCACCTCTTTTGTTAGACTGATTTCCAAGTATTTTGATTTTGTGAGGCTATTGTGAATAAGGTAGTTTTCCTGACTGTTCTTTCAGTGGTTTCATCACTGATGTATAGGAATACATTCAATGTATGGATATTGGTTATATATCCTGCTACTTTGCTGAATTCATTTATAATAATACTCTCTTAAACAAAGAATGGAGCAAAGAAGAAATGAGAGCAAATATCAAGAAATTCTTAGAGACAAATGGGAACAGATATACAGCATATCAAAATCTCTGGGACAGTATGAAAGCAGTTCTAAAAGAGAAATTTATAGCACTGGGTACTTACATTAAAATATTAGATGGATGCCAAATAAATAAGCTTATGCTCCACCTCAAGGCCTTAGAAAAAGAAGAACAAACTGACTCCCCAATCAGTAGAAGAAAGGAAAAATTAAGATCAGAGCCAAATCAATGAAATTGAGCATAAGAAAACAATACACAGGATCAATGCAGTGAAGAGTGGTTCTTCTTTTTTTTTTTTAAATATTTATTATTTAGTAATAATCGGCGGGTACAGCATCTTTGTTGGTATGTGGTGCTGAGGATTGAACCTGGGCTGCACGCATGCCACACATATGTCTATATGTCCATCTTGATGCCAGTCACTGTGTTCTGATGATAGTAGCTTTGTAATAAGCTTTGAAATTAAGAAGTGTGCCCAGGACCGGATGGGTATACAGCAGAGTTTTACAAAACCTTTAAAGAAGAATTAATACCAATACTTTTCAAGTTATTCCAGGAAATAGAAAAAGAGGGAGCTCTTCCAAATTCATTCTATGAGGCCAACATCACATTGATTCCGAAGCCAGACAAAGACACATCAAAGAAAGAAAACTACAGACCAATATCTCTGATGAACCTAGATGCAAAAATCCTCAATAAAATTCTGGCAAATCGGATACAGAGGCACATCAAAAAAATTGTGCACCATGATCAAGTAGGATTCATCCCTGGGATGCAAGGATGGTTCAATATACGGAAATCAATAAATATTATTCACCATATCAATAGACTTAAAAATAAGAACCATATGATCATCTCGATAGACGCAGAAAAAGCATTCGACAAAATACAGCATCCCTTTATGTTCAAAACATTAGAAAAACTAGGGATAACAGGAACTTACCTTGACATTGTAAAAGCTATCTATGCTAAGCCCCAGGCTAGCATCATTCTGAATGGAGAAAAATTGAAGGCATTCCCTCTAAAATCTGGAACAAGGCAGGGATGTCCTCTATCACCACTTCTATTCAATATAGTTCTCGAAACACTGGCCAGAGCAATTAGACAAACGAAAGAAATTAAAGGCATAAAAATTGGAAAAGAAGAGCTTAAATTATCACTATTTGCGGATGACATGATTATATATCTAGAAGATCCAAAAGGGTCTACAAAAAAACTACTAGAACTAATAAATGAATTCAGCAAAGTGGCAGGATATAAAATCAACACACACAAATCAAAGGCATTTCTGTATATCAGCGACAAAACTTCTGAAATGGAAATAAGGGAAAACACTCCATTCACGTTATCCTCAAAAAAAATAAAATACTTGGGAATCAACCTAACAAAAGAGGTGAAAGATCTATACAATGAAAACTACAGAACTCTAAAAAGAGAAGTAGAAGAAGATCTTAGGAGATGGAAAAATATACCCTGTTCATGGATAGGCAGAACTAACATCATCAAAATGGCGATATTACCAAAAGTTCTCTATAGGTTTAATGCAATGCCAATCAAAATCCCAATGGTATTGCTTGTAGAAATAGACAAAGCAATCATGAAATTCATATGGAAAAATAAAAGACCCAGAATAGCAAAAGCAATTCTAAGCAGGAAGTGTGAATCAGGTGGTATAGCAATACCAGACTTCAAACTATATTACAGAGCAATAGTAACAAAAACAGCATGGTACTGGTACCAGAACAGGCGGGTGGACCAATGGTATAGAATAGAGGACACAGAGACTAATCCACAAAGTTACAACTATCTTATATTTGATAAAGGGGCTAAAAGCATGCAATGGAGGAAGGATAGCATCTTCAACAAATGGTGTTGGGAAAACTGGAAATCCATATGCAACAAAATGAAACTGAATCCCCTCCTCTCACCATGCACAAAAGTTAACTCAAAATGGATCAAGGACCTGGATATCAAATCAGAGACTCTGCATATGATAGAAGAAAAAGTTGGTTCTGATCTACATATTGTGGGGTCGGGCTCCAAATTCCTTAATAGGACACCCATAGCACAAGAGTTAATGGCAAGAATCAACAAATGGGACTTACTTAAACTAAAAAGTTTTTTCACAGCAAGAGAAACAATAAGAGAAGTAAATAGGGAGCCTACATCATGGGAACAAATATTTACCCCTCACACTTCAGATAGAGCCCTAATATCCAGAGTATACAAAGAACTCAAAAAATTAGACAATAAGACAACAAATAACCCAATCAACAAATGGGCCAATGACCTGAACAGACACTTCTCAGAGGAGGACATACAATCAATCAACAAGTACATGAAAAAATGCTCACCTTCTCTAGCAGTCAGAGAAATGCAAATCAAAACCACCCTAAGATACCATCTCACTCCAGTAAGATTGGCAGCCATTAGGAAGTCAAACAACAACAAGTGCTGGCGAGGATGTGGGGAAAAGGGTACTCTTGTACATTGCTGGTGGGACTGCAAATTGGTTCGACCAATTTGGAAAGCAGTATGGAGATTCCTGGGAAAGCTGGGAATGGAACCAACATTTGATCCAGCTATTGCCCTTCTAGGACTATTCCCTGAAGACCTTAAAAGAGCGTACTACAGGGATACTGCCACATCGATGTTCACAGCAGCACAATTCACAATAGCTAGACTGTGGAACCAACCCAGATGCCCTTCAATGGATGAATGGATTAAAAAAATGTGGCATTTATACACCATGGAGTATTATTCTGCATTAAAAAATGACAAAATCATGGAATTCGCAGGGAAATGGATGGCACTAGAACAGATTATGCTTAGTGAAGCTAGCCAATCCCTAAAAAACAAATACCAGATGTCTTCTTTGATATAATGAGAGCAACTAAGAATAGAGTAGGGAGGAAGAGCAGGAAGAAAATATTAACATTAAACAGAGACACGAGGTGGGAGGGAAAGGGAGAGAAAAGGGGAATTGCATGGAAATGGAAAGAGACTCTCATTGTTATAAAAAACTACATATAAGAGGTTGTGAGGGGAAAGGGGGAAAAAAAAAACAAGGAGAGAAACGAATTACAGTAGACGGGATAAAAAGAGAAATGGGGGGGAGGGGGGATAGTAGAGAATAGGAAAGATAGCAGAATACAACAGTTACTAGTTTGGCATTATGTAAAAATGTGTATGTGTAACCGATGTGATTCTGCAATCTGTATTTGGGGTAAAAATGGGAGTTCATAACTCACTTGAAACTAATGTTTGAAATATGATATGTCAAGAGCCTTGTAATGATTTGAACAACCAATAAAAAATAAATAAAAAAAATAAAATAAAATAAAAAAAAAAAAAAAGAAGTGTGAATCCTTTGACTTTAATCTTTTTTGAGATCGATTGACTATTGGGATCCCTTGAAATTCCATATGAATTTTAGGATGGATTTTTCTATATGATATTTCAAAAAATGTCATTGGGATTTTGGTAGAAATTGCACTGAATCTGTAAATCACTTTGAGCGGTGTTGAGTCATCTTGACATTATTAAGCCTTCCAATCCACCAACACAGGATGTCTTTCCATTTAGTTATACCTTCTTTAATTTCAAGTAAAGTTTTCTACTTTTCAGTATGCAAGTTTTTCACCTTCTAGCTTAGGTTCATTCCTAAGTATTTTATTCTTTTGAATGTTATTGTAATGGAATTATTTGCTGAATTTTCTTTTCAGGCTGTTCATTGTTACTGTACAGAAACACAACTGGCTTTTGTGTACTGATTTATTATTTTGTAACCTTACTGAATCTGCTTATTAGCCTTACAGAGTGTTTTGGTAGATTCTGTGGAGCTTTCTACATTTAAGATTATGTCATATGCAGACAGAAATCATTTTACTTCTTCCTTCCCATTTTGGATGCTTTTAATATATTTTTCTTGCCTAATTATGCTGGCTAAAATTTCCAATATGATATGGAAGAGAAGTGGCAAAAGTGGACATAATTGTCTTGTTCCTGATTTTAGGAGAAAAGCATTCAGTCTTTCACCATTTAGTATGATGAGCTATGGGTTTTTCATAATGATCTTCATGACATTGAGAAAACTTCCTGTATTCCTAGTTTGTGGGTATAGTACAATTTTTATTTTAATGCTTTAAATGTTTCAATGTGGTTTTCATTTAATTTTTTAATTTTTAGTTGTAGATGGACACATGCCTTTTATTTTATTTATTTATTTTTCTGTGGTGGTGAGGATCAAACCCAGGGTCTCACACTTGCTAGGCGAGTGCTCGACCACTGAGCTACAACCACCAGTGAGCTACAACCCCAGCCCTAGTAGATCTAGGCACTGGCTGGAGATCAGTCAGTCCCCCTTCCGGGCAGTCGATTACATCCACACCCTAATCACTTCTCTTACTGGACTTTCACAATTCGGGCAGTATACATCTTCCCTGATTGCCTCAGAAATAGCTACCAGACCTCTAGGGAAAGCCCCTGTGCTCCACTATATGGTGAAATAATTCAAATTAGGCAATCCATTGACTAAAACAAAATAAGTAAGTGGTAATTTCACCCACCTCTTTTCTTAATATGGATCTAAACCATTGTGAGAGCAACTTAAGACAGAACTCAGACAGTTGGCAAGCCTGCACTTTAGACTTGCTGCTCTGTTTCCCAGCAATGGACACCCTTTCCTTATCCATGTTCCTAGATGTTAGTCCAGGTGAGGGCCACCTTAGTGCAATGGGAAATGATAGGCCACTTGAGTCACACTTTCCCACATTGGGTGTTCCCTCGTGTTTCTGGTCACAGCCTGTGTTTCCTAGAGGCCTATTCCCAGAGCCTGTCATTTCTTTGACAACTGTATTTCTTTGTTATTGATTAGAGAAAGGCCTTGGTTTGCCTGTATGTTTCACACAATCCCCATAAAAGAAGCTGTTGGTTGACCTTCCTACAGTAGAAAAATGGCACCAGGTCTTATTGATGTTGTTCAAATGGACCATGGACCCAACCTGTCCATTGCTCCTGAATAACATGTGCTCTTGACAGCAAACCTTGTATTCCCCAGGTTCTCAAGGGCAACATGAATTGCATCCTTGGAGACCAGTGGCCCAATATTTTATTCAAAAGGCACCTCTCCTGGCACCCTTCCTCCCACCCCAGAAAAGGACTGGAATAGACTCCAGAGCTATGATAAACCCTGGGCCTATGACCCTTGAGAACCTGCTGCCATTGTGCCTTGGTTTGTGGAAGCAGCCCTCTAAAACCTCAGTTTGGCTACCATCTTTCTATAAGGTGGAGCCAAACCTTGTGCTCTTGGTATATGCCTTTCGAGGGAGGGGGGTAGCCATACCCTGCCCTTAGTCCTTTGCCAAATGCCATGGTGATAATGAAGGTCACTCCTCTCCTAAGCTCTTTGTCTTCCTGGGGAGCTCCTTGAGATTAAATGATGAAACAACAATGAGATTTTGCAGATCTATGAAAAAGAACTGTCACTGTCACATGTGATGGAGCTCTGTGGAATGTTGCTGCTTCTCCTCTCTTAACTAGGATGACCTTGACAATGGACAAGACTCAGAGGTCACACAAATAGCTAAACTTCTCTCATGAGAACTAATCCAGTCGCAGGAGACCTATCCCACTCCTACAAGAAAATGGGTTGCTACAAAGCAAGGCCACTGGACATACTGTACCCCTCTGCGTAGGGCCATTTGACTTTCCATTCCCTGTCATATTGCAGTACAGCCATGGAAGCCCTCACCAGGACAGCAGCACCATGCTGTTGGGATCCTTCAGCCACCAGAATCAAGAGATAAATTATCTATAAATTCCCCAGCCTTGGGTATTTTGTCAGAGCAACACAAAATAGACTAAGCCATCTGAGATACAAATTAGGTGAGAGAGACACAAATCCTTTGGGCAACTCCCAGATAGTACAGGATATTGCAAATAAGGTCTGTACTACCACCTCCAGTTCAAAGTGCATAATGAGGAGTTGGGCTACTGCCTCCTCTAAATGGAGACTATGCTAAGATAGAAAGCAACGGTGAATGAAAGTTCCCTAAAATTTGCTATCATTTTTTTAAAGAGAGAGAGAGAGAGAGAGAGAGAGAATTTTTTAATATTTATTTTTCAGTTTTCGGTGGACACAACATCTTTATTTTATGTGGTGCTGAGGATCGAACCCAGCCAGGCGAGTGCTTTACTGCTTGAGCCACACTCCAGCCCTAATTTGCTATCATTTTTAAGGTCAATTTTTTTTTCTTAATTAGACATTCATTTGGTTGCTGTGGACCTTTGGAAGTTTTCCAGAACAACTTCCAGGTTAATTGACAATTTTGTTTTGTTTGTTTGTTGTTTTTGTTTTGTTTTTAATGGTTTTAGGGGAGAACAAGGGCTTAAGGCCATTTTGTTGATATTCATCCTTTGAGAAACTTTTGTGTAGTTAATACACTCATTTAAAAAAAAAAAAGCAAACAACATATTAAGAAAAATTCACAACACACTTATATAAAAACTAATTTCTATACTATCCCAAAAGATGCTACAAATCCACAACAATACAAAAACCAAGTAGAAAATTGGATAAATGACAAAAATAAATGTTGTCATTACTTTTGGTGGTGTTAACTCTTGTGTGGGCATATTTCTAAATAAAGTAACAAAGTTATCATTTAATAAATGTTACATCTTATACCCTACATCAGAGTTTTATGAGTTTTGTTGAGTTTACCAATTTTATCGCCAAATCTTTGTGACATCCAGCAACCTTCCCCTCCCCTTCTTTCCACTTTTACTTCCCACTTTTTAAAAACCAGTTCTCATATTCTTATTACAAGATCATGATGTGATACAGAAAACAGTTCCTCTTAGGTGAAAAGCAAGAGGTGTGTTCAAGAGTAACTATCCATTCCTTCCAACTCTGAGCTTTCTGTTCATTTCTCATGATGAGTCAGCACTTAACATTATAAAGGGAAATCAATTTGCATAATTAACCCTCACCAATGATCAGTTCAATCTGATTATAAGTAGCTAATGATTTTATTAGACATTTATAGCTCCATTCATCAGATGCTTAGTGAACATTAGTTTATTTCAATTTAATCTGGATTTTTTAAAATGGGTGTTAAGAGTAAAATTGTGTTTAGAATTTTATGCTGATTTTAATAAATGAATTTTAATAAATGAATATCAAATTCAGGGTATAGAATTTGCAAAGATGCTAACCAATAAAAGAGATATCAATAAAAGAGAGATGTCAATAAAAGAGAGATTTCACTTATACTAACCCATTTCACAGATCTATGAAAGACAGTGAGATATAACCATTTTTCTATTTTTGCCAATATTCCTGGGCTTTTGGAGTTATATCTGAGGAATTATTGCCAAGGTTAAGGTCAAGACACTTTTTCTGTTTTCTTATAAGTATTTATGGCTTTAAGTCCAATGTTTAAGTATTTAATCCATTTTGAGATAATTTTTATGCATAGCACAAGTGTCCATTTTCTTTCTTTTGCTTGTGAATATCTATTTTTCCAAATATCATTTATTAAAGAAACCTTGTCCTCACTGAGTTTTCTAGATACCCTTGTCAAAAAACATTTGATCAAATATCCATGGGTTATCTCTAGGCTGTCTTCTGTTCTATTGGTCTGTGTTTAAATTACAACCTTCTGTCTTAAATCAATGTAGTTTTGGAATATATCTTGAAATCTGAAAATATCGTAACTTCATCTTTGCTTTTGCTCAAGTTTTCTTGGGCTGTTTGCAATCTTTTCTGGTTCTATGTGAATTTTAGGACTTTTTTCCTATTTCTGTAAAAAAAATGCCATTGAAATTTTGATTAGGATTGCATTGAATTGGGTAGCATGGCATTTTAACTGTTTTAGTTCTTTCAATCTATGACCACAGGATATCTTTTTATTTATTTGTATCTGTTGTAATTTCTTGCATCAGTATTTTATAGCTTTCTATATATAAAATTTTTGCTTTTTTCATGAAGTTTATTCCTAAGTATTTTTTTTCTTCTTTGATGCTCTTTCGTTCACAATAGCCAAGGCACGAAAGTAACCTAAATGTTCATCAATGAATGAATGGATAAAGAAAATTTAGCATACACCTATAAAGGAATATTATTCAGGTTTACAAGAGAAGAAAATTCTACCACTTACAGCAACATGAAGGGAATGATGATGAGTGAAGTAAACGATTTATGGGAGTGCTAATGCTACATGACACCATCTATGTGCTGATCTAGAACAGTGGAAACTCATCAAAGCAGATGGTGGAATGGTGGTTGCCAGGAACTGAAAGGAGATACACAAGTAAGTTAATTAGTCAAAGGATACAAAGTTCATGTTGAACAAGATGAGTGAGCCCTATAGATCTAATGGAGAGTATAATACCTGTAGTTAACAATATTATAGTGTGTATCTGAAGATTTGTTGAGAGGGTCAATCTTATGATAATTGTTCTTCCCACAAAAATAATAATAACAGGAGGTAGAGACAACTCTTGGAGGTGATGGGTAAGTTTACATAGATTGTGATGATGGTTTCTTTATCAAATTGTATAAATAGGTACAGATTTTGGGATGTCAATCATATCTCAATGAAGTGTAAGAAAGAAAAAAATGAAGCTGGGTATATCCCCATGAAAGAAAAAAAAAAGATGCTATCTCTTTTCAAATTGTACATAAAATTACAAAAAAATAAATAAATAAAAATAAAAAGTTCAACCATAAGCTGTGTGGCAAACATTGGTTTCTCAGAGGGGAAGTTCAAGTTCAATTGTGCTTAGTAGACATGAGTGAGAGTAGGGAAAGGGAACATAAGTCTTATTTCCTCTCTTCTTGAAATTTTTGACATTTTTTTTCTCTGGTTCAGCTTTATTTAAACTAGTTGAAGTTCAATGAGCAGAAATGGAAGTGACACTGGAAAGAGGAACTACATGTGTCTTTTAGAGAAAGGGTTCAAAGAGAAAAGAAATGCCTTCCAGAATTTCAGACAAGACAGAGCAAAACTACATCCTTTCTGAATGATGACTACAAAGACAGACCAGTGAGTTCACAATGACTATCTAATTCTCCGAGGGAAAAATTTTTGTGTTTAGGTTCATAATTTCTCAATCACATGAAGTTGCCCCTGAGAAGTTGTAATGATGAAATGTGTAGCCTCCCTGTGGCTAACACAGAGATTAGTTAGTCTGATCTCCTTGTTCCATTAGTAAAGGCTTGCTCCTGAGGTTCTTCAAGAACCATTCTAAATTAAACCGATGCCTGAAATGGACTCTTAAATACCCACTAGTGCTCTAGCCATTGAAGTAGATATTCAGTCTGAGACAAGTTAAAGTATTCCTCAGTGATTAGTTCTCACAGAGTTGGACAAAGTGTAATTACTACTCAATATTAACGTGACTTTTCAAATAGATGCATTGAGGAAAAAAGTCTCCTATTTGCCCCACAATTTCAATTCTCTATATATGTGGTCAAAAGCTGAAATGATATAATTTTTTTAATTGATGCTTTTTTTTTTAAGGACTGGGGATTAAACTCAGGGGTACTTAACCACTGAACCACATCCCTAGCTCTATTTTGTATTTTATTTAGAGACAAGTACTCACTGAGTTGCTGAGCGCCTCACTTTTGCTGAGGGTGGCTTTGAAGTCGAAATCCTCCTGCCTCAACCTCCCAAGCAGCTGGGATTAGAGGCATGCACCACTGCACTTGGCTGCAATGATATAATTTTGATGTCTTATTTAATCCATATGGAAGATTGTAAAGATTGTTCCATAGAGTCTTCTGCAATGTAGTATTGCAGATTTTAATAATGACAATAATGAAAAGGATAATCAAGCTCATAATTAAAAGGTTCCCACTAGATATATATTACCCTTAATTATAAAAAATTATTTGCCTATAATTAAACTGTTTTTAAAATGTTATTTAAAAATAGTTACTGTTTTATAATTATTATTTAATAATTATTGTTAGTAGCAGGCAGAAGATACCAATGTCCTTGTAGTTTAACAAATATATAAATGGTAAATTAATATTTATCACTTCCTGAATCTATAAATTTCTATTTTCTCAAGCTATTTTTCCAAACTCTATGTACACATTATCTTATAAAATTCTCATGTAAAAAGAATCCCATCAGTTAAAGAATGGAATTTATTGTATATTTAAAGGAATTTGGCTTCTAGAATTCAGTAGATCTGCTGCAATACTGTAGCTTCACAATCACTTTGAGACTGGCTGATGTATAATGCTGTAAAGTGACAGTAAACACTGGATTTGTTATTTTATACTCGTGAGCATATAGCACATTTTTTATTTAATTCTCTTATAAAGGGAAAAATAAAAATTTTTACTGCAACACTTACTGCCATATTCCTAAATGAGTTAGTGCATGATTAAGAAATGTACATTGGATAGAAAGTGACCTGTGTTGTATTTAGAAAAGAGCAAGAATTGAGTACTAAGAACACCTGGATTTTAACTAGCATTAAGTCTAAACCTGAGGTGGGGTTGTGACTCAGCAATAGCAGGCTCGCTGGCCCAGCATATGAGAGGCCCTGGGTTCGAACCTCAGCACCACCTAAAAATAAATAAATAAAATAAAGGCATTATGTCCAACCACAACTAGAAAATTTTTAAAAAGTCTAAATCAATCATTGCATTATGAAACCATTAATAAAAATTATTTATTGAAAGACATTTGCTAGGCAAACAACTTTATGAAAAATCTAACCCACATAAGGAAACATAAGACATAAGAGATAGGTGTGAAAGGTTTCGGAGGAAATGTGTTGGATTTATCTAATGAAACATTCTATACCAGTCCAAATTATTTTTGAGTTAAAGCAGCACGATCATTCATTTGCTTTTCTGAAATTTTGGTAGGACTTATTGAGGAGTCCTGTTTCTGTTCCATTTGACATTACTGGGGTAACTCAATTGGCATCAGAAGTTCTATTCTCAATTTGACTTGCTCATATTTCTAGCAAGCTGAAGCTAGTTGTCTTCTGGGAACTCAGTTGCAACTGTAGCTAGAGCCTCCATTCTTCCCCACATATCCTTTGCACAGGCTGAGTTCCCAAAAGGAAGCATATTAGAGAAGGTGTTCCAAGAAGATGAATTCCAATATGTAAGTGTTTATCAGGCATTGGTAATCACGGTTAGCAGTCTTACCTTCCTACTTTCTAATCCCCTATTGGCCCGAACTAGTCACATGACAAGCCCAGAGTCAGTGTAGGAGAAGACCTTATAATGGTTGAATATTGAAAAGGAGCATGGCTCATTGGAGGCGAAAGCAACAATCTACCATAGAAGGATGGCTAGAGCGTTATAATACAAAGAATGTACATGATTCTGCCTTAAAAGACCTCACAGAGATGAAATCTTTTAAAGACTATTGGTTTTATTGCATATCCCAGTGGGTAGATGTGGGTGACAATCGTTTACTCTGGATAGCTGCTTGTGGTATTATTTTATAGATGTTATAACTGAAAAATCAGAAAAGTGTGATCAAGAGCCTAGTAACTACAGAGTGGTTGAGTGAAGACTGAGTCAGAAGAGAATAATTTGCCAAGGTGAAACTTATTTCGTTTTTATCAATTCTGCAATCAATTCAAGTTATCTACATATTTCAAATTTCTGAGACTGTTTTATAAGTTGTTTGCATAAAGAACCATTGTGGTAACATGTGTTAGGTCCTTAGGCAAATCACTCACCTCTTTAGGTTTCATTTTCCTCATTTCTCATAGAAGAATGTTAAATTAGATGTCCTCTACAGTTCCTTCTGCTTGTTATATTTTACTGTATAACAATCTGGTTATAAACATCATTGTACAACAGTAATAAAAGAGTGTGAGTTCATTCCTTGGAAGCACATTCCTTTCACTAATTGGAGTCACCAAAGCTAATTGAGAATGAAAGAGTGCATCTAAACTTTCTCTGGACACACCTATTTGATCTCTAACAAGTATCAACTAGAAAAGTGGACTGGAATGAGTTAGGACTGGCTCTTGGCTTTGTGACAGCCAGCTCTTTCTCTGTTGGGAAACTTGGTTTCCTCTTTGATCAAGAGGTTAAATTCTGCCTTGCTTATTTCACAGGTCTGCAAAAAAGATAAAGCACGATAAGCGAAGGGAAAGTGCTTTAGATTCCCTCAGGGACTGAAGTTTCTTTTTCCATCCCTCTCACCCCACACTACTCAAATCGGACAGCGGTTGCCACAGTCTGCAAAAAGTAGAAGGATTCACTGCCAGTGTAAGACTTTATTCCTTAACTTCTGCAGTTCCAGCCCCGCCCAGAGTAAACCCGGGTTCCCACCCTTTCAACTTTCTCCATCGTTAAATTCGTGATCATTTCAATGAAATCCAGGAGAGGATACCAAAATATTTTCAGATGAGACGTTTTTTAAGAAGCAATTTACACTGCACCGAGATTGTCCTGGTTGTCCCCGCCGCCCTCCCTCCAGCCCTCCACTACCTTTGCCCTCTTTTGAATGCACCAAATACAAACGCCTTGTTGTATTTTTTTTTTTTAAACTTCAGTTTCACTTTCGAGATGGCAGTAAGCTCACCACGCAGATTTCCCCGATGAAAAACGTCTGGATGTGAACTCATGAAAAACAAGGAACCGGCAGCCGTCATCAAGGGAAGGTATATATTTTAAATTCTTTTGGGGGGTCAGGATTTCTCTTGCTGAGTAAAGCCAGAATTCACTTTGATTTTAACATTCATCAGTCTTTCTTTGGTGCTGGAAATCGTGTCAGAATCATTCAACAAGGAAAATGGAAGAAATGGGATGAGACAGGTATGGACAGAACTGTGTCATAAATCAGAATACAAATAATAGCAAAAAAATCTAAGATAATATAACATTTTATGCAGCAATTTAAAAAATTGTTTTTAAATTCTTTCTCTGTAGAACTCTGTACCTGGAAATACACATTAAGGAAGCTATGGAAGTCATTTTGCAATAGCTTTTTTTTTTTTTTTAAGTCACACTTTTTAAAAAAAGTCACATTCTAGGAATTTAGAAAACTTTGTCTATTTCTCAGTTTTGTTGACTGGAAAGGAGACAGGAGCTGGTCCTTTTCAATAATGAGCTTGAAAAATAAAAAAAAACTCTTCAGGTGTTCCTAAGAGCACATAGATGGCTTTTATTTAATAATGGAAAATGAGATTTGGAAAGATGTTCAGATGTGTAGAAAGATCAGAAATTAGCATCAGCAATTGTGGGGTACATAGGTGAAAATAGAGGCAGCTTTCAGTGGTATTAAAGTTCTGGCAATTCCAACTTTACAGTTGTGACTATGTGCTAGTATGTGTCTGCATATAGGTACCTGTGTATCAACTTAGAAAAAAATATTATAAAGTTTACAAACCAAACCATACAAACTCACCTGTAAATAGTAGTTAACTCCACATATCCTGGCTCCAGACTCCAGATCCTAACCATAATACAATACTATCATCTATCAAAATGAAAAGTAATTTTATGCACCTTAAAAAAACTTCCCAAAATTACAAGTCACCTTGAAATTTTTTTCTTTCTTTCCTTCATTTTTTTTGTTTCTCTTGATCTCATTCAATAGCAACTAGTTATTCACTCTCATCTCATCCTTAAGCTGTATTTTTGTCTGATTTATTTAAGTGTGTCTTGCAATAATTCTTCCTTCAGGTTGAATGGTTATAGTTCTATTTTGTTTTCTGGATGTTTTTGTTTTTGTTTTTTGGTTTTGTTTTGTTTTTTGGTACTGAGGAGTAAACTCAAGAGTATTTAACCCCTGAGGCACATCCCCAGCCCTTTTTTGAATTTTATTTAGAGACAGGGTCTCAGTTGCTTAGGGCCTCGCTAAATTGCTGAGACAGGCTTTGAATTCTTGATCCTCCTGCCTCAAGCACCCTATCGACTGCTGGGATTACAGGCATGTGCCACCGTGCCCAGCAGGTTCATGGCAAATGTCTGTCTGTGCCCAGCAAGTTCATGTCCTCTGTGCTCTGCAGATTACATGGTTATAAGCTTAGTGAATCTTTGCCAATATCAAAATACCACTTCCTTTTCTTTCATTGTTCAGCTGGTCATGAAATTTAGATTCAAGATGATTTCCCCTAACATTTTGAAAGTTTATTTGTATTGTTTTCTAGTGGTTTGTGTGACTGATGAAGAGTTTTATACCCATCAGGATCTCTTTCCTTTGGAAGTAATCTATTATCTCTCTCCTTACAGGACTTTTTGGTGAATGGTCACAATTCTGAAATTTTGCAAGACCCTTTCCATGTATTTTCATGTATCCTGCTTATCACTTGGTAAGTGTTTCCCTTCAGATGAAGTGTGTTTTCAGATCTGGGAAGGTCTTTATCATTTAGAGACATACTTTGTAAATGCACTAGTCCTTCTAGGTAATTCTGGTCTCTATCTACAGCTGGTCCAGAGGAATAAATATCTCCTGAACAAGAAGAATACATTGCAGGACTGTACCTCTGAGTAGGTAGGTAGAAGTAGTAAGTCCTGATGGTACTAGGAGAGGAGATGTTGGGGAGAATCTCAGACAGGTGAGCTGGGGGGAGTCGGTCCCTCATTTCCAGAATGTATCCTTTCAGCCCCACATTCTTCATGCCCCTGAGCAAATTGGTAACATGCATCCTTTGTACCCAAGGTCATGATGTTCTTCAAAACCTTTGGATATAAAAATTATGTGCAGCTTTAAATATTTAATGCCAGCATTATAAAGGCTTGAAAGGCTGGAATATTCATTTATAAAAGCTATTTATTTCCCCTGAGAACTATACTAAAATATCAGTAAAACTTACTAGTGTAATTCCTAAATACTCAGACTAGTTCTATTTTTCTAGAATTAGTCACTGATTAGTATTTTATTCTCTGAAATTTACCTGGCTTTATTCTTGTTTCGTGAATTAGATCTTTTGGGAAATCAATTTAAATATTATTACCATTGATTCATTTCACACTCTGAGGATGCATTCCATTTTTTAAAAAATATTCCAAAGTGAAAGTAGGTTGCTGATCATATATCAGACAGTACTATGTTGGACATACATCCCACCAAAATAAGATAAGAGTGGTTTTCTTGAGCTGATTAAATCCCCATTGGAAAGCTATTTATTTAACAGGTATTTGTTTATATATGAAACAGCTATGTTCCAGGCATTCTTGTAGGAACAGGCAATACTATATGGAATAAAAGCAACCATAGCCTCTACTATATCTTTACATTCTAGTGAGGAGGAATGATTAACAAGTAAATAATATTAGATAATTCTCATCAGCCACAGGATGGAAGAAGCGATTTGATAAAAGAAGAACAAAATGAGAGGATTTAAACTTCAGATTTCAAGACTTACTATAAAATTATATGAGCCATGCACTGTGTACACTTATAATCCCAGCAGCTCTGAGGCTGAGGCAGGAGGATCACCAGTTCAAAGCCAGCCTCTGCAACTTAGTCATGCTAAGCAACTCAGTGAGACACTGTCTCTAAATAAAATACAAAAAAGGGCTGGGACATGGCTCAGTGCTTAAGTGCCCCTGGGTTCAATTCCCAATACCCCCCCCCAAAAAAGACTATAGTCATCGAAACAGTGTGGTGTTGACATAAAACTGACAAAGAAAGTAAAAGAGAGCCAAGAGCCCAGGAATAGACCCACACTGAGGTGTTTGGTTTTTAAGAAAGGCACAGAAGCAATGCAGGAGCAAGAAGGAAAAGTCTTTTTAAAACTATCGTCTAACTGGATATACACTTGAAAAAAAAAATGAACCTGACTCCTGCTTCACTCCATACATGAATATTAATTTATCAGAAATCACAGAATTTCACATGAAAGCTAAAATGGTAATTTTTGTGGGGGGCAGGGCAACGGTATCAGGGATTGAATTTAGGAACCATTGAGCCACATCGCCAACCCTATTTTGTATTTTATTTAGAGGCAAGGTCTCACTGAGTTGCTTAGTGCCTTGTTTTGCTGAGGTTGGCTTTGAACTGGAGATCCTCCTGCCTCAGCTTTCTGAGCTGCTGTAGTTATAGGCGAGTGCCACCATGCCTGGATAAAAATCATAATTTTTTAAAGAAGAATATCTTAAAAATTTGGGAGTAAGCAAAGTTGCTTAAGACCCAGAAAGCAATAAAAATAGAAGAAAAAATGTTAAATTCGACTTCATCATAATTGAGAAGACATTCACAAAATAAGGAAGCAAGCCACAAACCGGAAGAAAATGTCATGAAAATATGAATCTGACAAAGGACTGATACCCAGATATATAAAAAAGTTGATAACAATACTAATCTCAAAACAACCTAATGAATAAATGAACACAATCTTTTTGTGTACAATAGTATATATGGACAATAAGCACAAGGGGATTTTTAAATGTGATTAGTCAGCAGGAAAATGCAAATTAAAAATTATTTACCTATGGATACATACTCACAAGGAAGATAAAATGAAAGGAGTAACAGTATCAAATGTTCATACCAATTGGCCCAAACATCCAATTCTAAGTACTTATACAAACGATACAGAACACATATGTCTATGAAGATGTGTACAAGAATGTTTGTGACAAATTTTATTCACAATGGTGAGAAATTTCAAGCAATCCAGGCATCTTATTATATAAGCATGGATAAAGTATGCTACTCAATTAAAAAAGCGAAAGAAAAAAATATGTAGTACTTCCTCTTTATCTGCAATTTCTCTCTCTGTAGTTACCATTATCCATGGCCAACTGTAGTCTGAAAACATTAAATGGAGAATTCTAGAAATAAATAATTTGAAAGTTTTAAATTCTTACCAAGTAGCATAATGAGTAGCATAATGAAATTTCATGCTATCTCACTCAGTACCATCGGGACATGAATCATTACTTTGTCTCATGTATCCATGGTGTATAGGCTACTCACCCATTAGTCACTTAATACTTGTCTTGGTTATCAGATTTTCTGTCACAGTATCACAATGCTTATTTTCAAGTAAACTTGATTTTACTTAATGATATCAAAATGCAAGAATAGTAATGCTGGCAATTTTATTTAAAAATTTATTAAATGTCCCCAGCTTAAAGCATTTTTTACTTTATGAAGGTATGAAAGCAATGCACATTCAGTAGAAACTAATTTGCCGCAGTCCGGCTGCAGCAAAATAACCCCGGGGGTGACGAAAAACTTGTGTACATTGATATAGCAGGAGTGGGAGCCGTTTATTGTAGGACAACAGAGGTATTTATACATTCCACACAGCTTATCTTAATTAACATAAACTAGATACAGCAGTCAACCAATAAGGAATCTCCACACTTAATGGCTCGCTGGCGTTACTTCATAAACCACTCCCTCTGGCATTTTGCCAGGCGCCATCCTGACTTGTTTACAGACTCTAACACTAATTAATTTTGAATTTGATCTCATCTGGGTTAACATTATATAATACAATAATCTATTGAAATGCTGAGCAGTAGCAGAAAGCTGCAGCTCCCAGTCAGCCACATAATCATGTTAATAATCAATATTCTATAGTGTACTGTGTTGCTAAGCTATGATGTTCAGTAAGGTACGTGTATTTAAAAGTGCTTTTTACTTTTAGTATTTTCAACTTACAATGGGTTTATTGGAATATAATCTCATTGTAAGTTAAGGAGCATCTGTATATTGTTATAATTGTTCTATTTTATTGTTAGTTATTGTTGTTCGTTTCTCACAGTGCCTAATTTGTAAACTATGCTTTATTATAGGTTTGTATGTGTAGGAAAAAATGTGACATCCAGAGAGTTTGATATTATCTGTGGTATCAGATGACCACTGGGGTTTTTGGAATATGTTCATAGATAAAGGAAGACGACTTACAGAAATAATAAATGTGGATAAATTTAAAAACTAATATGCTGAGTGAAAGAAAACATACGAAAGAGAATGAATATGATGTGTGTACGACGCAGAAAACGAATGGATAGTGGGAAAAAGAACAGTGCCTACCTCTAGGAAGTAAGAGTGGGAACAAAAAGAGATGAGGAAACTGTAGGGTTTGCACTGCACAGATGTATGCATTAGTCAGAACTCAGAGGATGTACACTGAATATTTGTGTATTTCATTAAATGTGAATCCTACATCTAAAGAACAACTCTATAAACAAGAAACACTGTAGTTAAGAATGTACATGTTTGTGAAGTGATGATGGATGAATGAGTAGATATATGATAACACAAGCATGGTCCCTATAATGTTATTGAATGGTGCTGTATATTTTTATTTTAAAATGTCAATATCAATACAATGGACAAAAACAATTAACTGTGATATATCTATAGCAATGAAAATGAACAAATGCTATTATTATGGGACCTTTGTGTTCTTTTAAGAATTAATGCTGCCCATAAATATGACAAGAGTGTAGCAGAGCTTGGTAAGCTGAATGAAAAAGATGTCACCCTGTGCCTCTCAGCAAGTGACTATGGAATGATCAAGGCAACGTGCTATGAGACATATATGTGTGTGTGTGTGTGTGTGTGTGTGTGTGTGTGTGTGTGTGTGTATGTGTGTATTTCCCCCCCACTTGTAATTAATGACTTCTTCAGAATGATGTCTATATACTATAGTTTTTTCTATACATACATACCTATGATAAAATTTAATACATAACTTAGGCACAATAAGAGACTAATAAAAATAACTAATAACAAAATAGAACAATTATAACACCACTCTGTAATAAAAGTTATGTTAGTATGCTCAATCTCTAAAACGTCTTAATTCCTCATTCCTCATTGTGATATTTTTATATCATGGTTTGCCACAAGTAACTGAAACTTCAGAGGGTGAAACTGTGGCTAAGGAAAGATGAGTATAATGCATTAAGCTCATTAACATGTACTACACAGCAGCTGAACTTTTGTATAGGAAATAACAAAGTTCTTGCTTTGGGGAAGGAGGAGGTGATGACTGGAGAGGATCATGAGGCTTCTTGGGTGTCATAATCCTTTTTTTCTTGATCCAAGTGTTGATTACATGGACATGCTTATTTTGTGAATATTCATCAGCTTTTACTTTTGTGATTTGTGAGCTGTTCTGTATATATTTAAAATATAATTGCTAAAATCTAAACAAACAAACAAACAAAAAACCCACAGTGTTGGTCCTGGTGTGCAAAAGCTGAGCTCAGGTCTAGGCACATAAAACAAAAGACAAAAAGAAAGGAAATATAAAATTTATGTATGCAGAGGATACACAGGAGGGTCATTGTCTAAGTAAATGTAGTTCCTAAGAAAAGAATATAGGAAAGTAGGAAAGGAAATGATTCAAGTAATAATAGAAAAAAGAAATTATAGAAGTTTAAGGAAAACATGAAACTTCACATTGAGATACTGTAGAGCTTATAAGCTATGTTTTAAAGAAAAGACAGTTTGAAATTTTACATTACTGAAGATAAAGACAATAAAAAATTTTTTATAGTGAAAAACAGAAATGCAATAAAGATGTCCTTTATGTTAAGGAAGGAAAATCAGATGGGCATCATCAGACTTCTTACCACCCTGGACACTGGAAGGCAGTGAAATAATGCCTTTATTATTATGCATCAAAACTTCATATAGCCTATACATCGAAATCACTGAAGACAAAAGGAACAAAAGCAAGACAGGGGTGTCAGCAGAAGAACTTCTCAAGGAGGTACTCCAGTCAGAAAAAAAAATATTTCAAGAGAAAATATACTGAAATCCATAAGAGAGTGACATCAACCCAAGAGTGCAGTGCAATAGAGTTTGTGATGACAGCCATGCAGCAAGCTATATGTATCCATCCATCCATCAGTCCACCTCTCCACCCATCCATCCACCCACCCACTTACCTCTCCACCCATCCATCCACCCACCCAACTACCCCTCCACCCATCCATCCACCCTCCCACCCTCCCCTCCACTCATCCATCCACCCACCCACTTACCCCTCCACCCATCCATCCACACACCCACTTACCCCTCCACCCATCCACCCACCCACCCATCCATCCACCTACCCACCTACCCATCCATCCATCCATTTACCCATTTATTCAAACTGGTGATTCAGCCTATGATTAAGAGGGTAGATGAGTGCTTACTTTAACAAGACTTAAACAGGGGGAATGATAGACTTTAAGGAAGTCAAGTTTCAAACAGTGAACTAAAGAAGACATTATTCCGAAGAATTGGTTAGTTAAAACGGGGAATAATCCATGTTGCCTTCATAGGGTCATCTGCTAAGAGGCATAAGGTGACATCTTTTGCACTCACTGTACACTTCTGCACTTCTGTTTTATTTATGGGCAGTATTTATTCTTTAAAAACTGTATTGAGTGCAAAGATCCCATAAATTAAAATCTTACTTCCTTTCATCTCTATGTGTAAAGCTGTGATTGGTAATTTAGGCTCCTTAAAGCACCCATTTAAAACATCAAATGGGATTTATTTCATTTATAAGAATCACCAGTAAAAATATTAAAGTAGTTATGTAATTTTTCATGAGAAATATTATTTATTCACTATATAAATGTTATCATTAAAACTTCCAAAGCCCTTTGGATTTTGTTGATGTTATACTAGCAAATACTGAGTGACCCATGGATGCCTCACAACCCAGGATGTTTTTTTCATTCTTTAAAATGAAATTGAAAGCAGACCAGTTTGAAAGACATGGATCTCCTTGTAGGAAGAGTGATTGAAATTGTCCAGGGAGAATGCTGGTTGCTGCTCAACCTATGAAGGCAGCCAGTGGTGTACTCTTCCCCTAATCCAAGGTCCAGTTAATAAGAAGCTTTTGGAATCCTTTTCACCATTCTTGAAGTTCTTTGAATTTCAGTGAGTTGACCATATTGGTGCTCTCTACTATTGCTTTCTTGTTTAGTGGTTAGTTGTGAAAATCTCATTATACATACTGTCTTTTTTGTAAGCTTTCTCTATAAAGTGACAATTTTACCAAATAGAACATAGTTGTAAAGTCGTAATTATCTATATAGAGATCATGAGATTATCACACTGATGTAATAGTATTAGAAATTACTATAATTTCTGCTTTATGCCAAGTACTCTTAGGCTATACTACTTCCTTTCATCCTCATAACACCCTATGAAGGAGAAAACTAAGACCTGAGAAATGAACTAATTTACCAAAGGCTACAAAGCAGAGGCACCAAGAACAGAATGCAGTTGAGGTAACTCCAGGGTCTGTCCTCTTAACCTTTATGTTTCTCTGAGTTTTACTGAAGCTACAATAAATATATACTTATATAGTTGTAAATGACATTTGTTAACTTTAGATTTTTCAAATTAATCTAGACTAAGTATTGCATGTTTAGTCGTACTTTCAGGATGAATGCTAACATTTCTTATCATGACAATATCAAGCAGTGGTATAGCTGACAGTTTTAGGATGGAAGAAATGTGGAGAAAACACAAGAGCGTGCATTTCTTGTATCACAGAATGAGGTCCCAGGAGATTTTTGTGTAAAGCTGGTTGCACAAGAAATATAATTCTAGGTATACTCTTCAAGATTATAAATAAAACATTAAAATTTAAAACTAAAGAAAAGTTGGGAAGAGAATGAGGAAATAGTGTAATTAAATTTCTTAGTGGGGAAAAAAAGTGCATAATTAAAGTCAGTAAAACCATGGATGCCCATTATGTTCTATGAGCCTGGAGGACATTACGTTAAGTGAAATAAGTCGGACACAGAAAAACAAATGCCTTATGTTCTCACTTACACGTCAAAGTGAAAACAGTTGATTTCATGGAATTATAGACCATTGGTTGCCAGAGGCTGGAAAGGGTAGGGAGTGGAGTAGGGAGAGAGGGTGGTTAGCAAGTCCAAGGGTGGAGCTGGACAGCAGGAGTAATTTCAGACTTTCTATGTAGCTCAGTAGGATAATGGTGATTGACAATAAAGTAGTTGCATATTTCAAAATGGCTTGTAAAAAGGATTTTGAATATGTTCCACACAAAGAAATAATAAATGTTTGAGGTAATGGGTATGCCAGTTACTCTGATCTGAGTATTGAAATGTCACAGTTTTACCCTATAGATAGGTACGATTATTTTGTGTCAATGAAATAATTTTTATTTCACTAAAATAAAAATTTTGACTAAAATAAAGATTTTGACTAAAGTTGGCTGATTTATCATTTTAGATATAGTCTTCAAAATTATAAATGACACAATAGATTAAATAAACAATCACTGAGGATAAATGGTGAACAGAATAAGGAAGGAGTATGATTATGTTCTCTGTTTTTATAGTGGGAAGTAAAGGCTCAACGTCAGCGAAGATAAAAGGATAAGTTTCTGAAGGGGATCATGAGAATTTAAAATAGAAACTGTCAAGAGAGCTTACTTTTGAAGATTGCAACTGGCGTAGAGGTACAGGACAAGAAAGGAGTTGGTATGTTTCTCTTTTTCATCTTTCTGTGCTATTTGAATTATTTCTGTGTGGTATACTACTTGTATAATATATAGCATAAAAGTCGTGGGTAAATAACATCATACATAGTCATGTTTTGGTTATGTATTTTACACGGAATATACCAATGCATGTGAAAGCATGTATTAATAATGTTGTCCATTGTTTTTTTCATATTTCTTTCATTGGGTAGAATCATGAGGCTGCATTTACCTTATCGTATCTACTTCTTTTGGGGACTGTGGCCCCATTGGATTCTGTGTACATCTTCCACCAACAAATGCACTGTGAGACATGAGGAAGCTGACTGCAGTCATCTAAAGTTGACTGAAATACCCAATGACCTCCCAGTAAACATAACCACATTGAACCTTTCCCATAACCAACTCAGAAGATTGCCACCTGCCAACTTTACAAGATATAACCAACTTACCATCTTGGATGGAGGATTTAATAGCATTTCAAAATTCGAGCCAGAATTGTGCCAAAATCTCCCGTGGCTTAAAATTTTGAACCTCCAACACAATGAGCTATCTCACGTTTCTGATACAACGTTTGCCTTCTGCTTGAACTTGACGGAGCTCCATCTAAGGTCCAACTCAATCCAGAAAATTGAAAACAACCCTTTTAAAAACCAGAAGGTAAGGTGGGAATGACCATTTCTATCTCAGAAATGTGAAGTTACGCTGTCCAGTGTTAAGTTTTCAAGAAATTTATTCATGGCCTTACACTTCCTAAGTATCAAGATAAGAGTAAGGAATATGGTTTACCCAGTTGGGACTGGGGGGACTCATACGCAGATTTTGCCATTGGTTTTGAAGCCGTTTTCAAAATTATAATCTTAAATCAGTTTCAACCTTAATTTTAAAGAAATCTACCTCTTTTGCTTACTCCCAAAATATGGACTGAGATAGAAAAAGTAGGAGTCATCTAATAGGAAAGAAACATCGGATAGTTTCATGAGGATCCCGGAAAATAAATTCACAAAGCTGATGATTTAGTATCTAAGGTAGTGAAAAAAAAATGTTGGGTCCAAATTCTGACTTTAAAAAAAGCTAGTGAGTTGATACAATGATAAACACAATGTTCACTAAAAATTATCTACTTGTTATTGAAGGAATCTCCTCAAAGGATCAACGTTTTCAATAGCTACTACTTCTTTCTTTTCAGCACCTTGCTTGAATTTGAAATCAGTGAACTAACATGTGTTTTTATCTATACTTCTGAAGCAATTTTTAAGTGTCTTCTTAAAGTCATTTTCTAGTCTTTTTGTTTTCTTCATATGCCTTATTAAAAAAAAAATGGAGCATACTACCTCCTTAGAGGCCAAGAGCAACATACAAATTTAAATATGCCGAGAAACCTTAATAAGGTGATTTGTTGACTAGCTATTCTAAATCTTTTCTTGTGCCTTCTTAAATTTTCTTGTGGATGAAATGTCTTTGGACACAAATACTTCAAAATCTGACTTAAGAAATTATTGACAAAAATGTTATTTTTCTTTTAAAAACATAAATAAAAGCCTTATTCTCTTTAATGGGGATTACATTAGATTTCTTTCCCTAATGGATACTATGGGGTTTTTTTACCTTTTACCTGAGTTTGAAGTTAACATGTTCAAAAGTAAGATAAAATGATAAATACTCCCAATACTGAAAAAACAAATTTAATATTTCTGTGTTAGTTATGACCCCAAATTTATATAACTTCAAATATTTCTCAGCACAAAAATCTTTCCAGAATTTTATGGATGGCAAAGCTTTACACGTGTTTATTAAAGTAAATGTTATTCTTTTTCTGTTATTTATTTTCAAGGTTAATGCATAAGACTGCATGTTAGATAAGCCACATGGATATTCCTTGTATCATAAATACTTATTTAAATAAATTATGATTTTTTTCTATAATAAATAAATAAGCTTTTATTTTGGTAAGATAAATAAAGTGACTTTAAAGGAAGAAACAAATCCTTGCAACAATGGTGTTTTTAATCACCACCAATGTGATTTATACTCCCATTACTGGTTCTCTATAAAACAATAGGTGACATTTTGATATTGAGATATTTCTGAGATTGACTTAAATTTAGAGGAGCTATTTTTAAAAGTGAGACTCTAACATATGTATTATTTTTCTTTTGTGCTCAGAATTTGATCGTATTAGACCTGTCTCATAATGGTTTATCATCTACAAAATTAGGAACTCATCTCCAACTGGAAAATCTCCAAGAGCTTATATTATCAAATAATAAAATTCGTGCTCTAAGAAGTGAAGAATTTGATTTCCTTGGCAATTCTTCTTTACAAAAATTAGAGTTGTCATCAAATCAAATTAAAGAGGTAAGAAGTAAAGTTATTTTGTTTTCTGTCTTTTAATCAGTATCATCTCTCCTGTGTCACAGTAGGACGCTAAAGAATTTTGGAGGAAAAAAAAATTTGTAACCTTCACAATATCTTCCAGAAATGCTGCACACTTATTGCTTAGGGATGTTGGTACCAATGTCAAGACAGAGTTTTGGTAGTGGTTAGGAGATGAGGCTCTGCCACCAAACAGCACCGTGTTAAAATCCTTATGCCATTTTATTCTTTGACCTTGAGAAAATTACTGATCTTATTTTCCTTACCTTTAAAGTGGAAATAATATTCTCTATCTCACAAAATCTCTGAAAGAAATACAATAGTATAATGGCTAAGAGCACAGGTCTTAGAGTTGAGCCAGCTGTTCCTCTGTGTGGACTTTAATCTTTTAGTGATGTAATGGAAGCAAGTTATTCAATTTCTCTCTGCTTCAATCTCCCAGCTTTCAAACTGGTATAAAAATAACTGTACTTCATAGAACCACATAGTAAAGAATTTAGTACAGTGCCTGTTGTATAGTAAGAGCTCAAGAAATGATAGCTTGTACTGTGTTTATAATATCCTTTAATGTAGTATTCTAGTTAACTATTTAAGTTGAACTATTTTCATACACAGCTGTGTCTGTATTTTACACATGTCTTATACTTTTACAGGCTAAGAAAGATTGGAAGTTCTTAGCTAGAACAGCTTCTCAAAAGCTATATTATTTTTCAAATGAAAAGACTGTTCAAAATTATCCTGAGATGACAAGGAAATATTTTTGAGCAAGCTACTCATTTTATTCTTTAAACAGCATTTTTTTTAAAATTGAAATTTATTGTCATCATCACATAAAATATGTAAATAATAAGGGGTAAGAAAAATGAAGGCTAATAAAAATCACTCAGAAATCTATAATCAGAAACAAGCACTTAGCATTTGGGTATATTCATAATTATTATCCAAATAATTATGAGAAAAAAAAACAGCAACAACTAAAATTTACACAGTACCTAACAGAGTGCCAAGCATGTGACAAATTATTTTTAATATTTTATGTATATAATTGTTTTAATCAACTCACTCTGATGGTCGTTTTGCATAAGAGTAAACTGAGATGAAGAAAGGAAAAGTGACCTATCCAGGGTCCTTCAGAACCCAGCTGATTATAGAGCTGGGTTCCTGGCAGTGTGACCAGAGCCCATGTTCTCACCAGCTGTGCTACATTGCCTCCTGAGGGTAAGAATGCTTCCTGCTCTTTAAAGTTAGTGTCATGTCATACTCATCTCCCATGCAATTAAGAACTGTTCAAAAATTTAATTTTAATGGTGACAAAATAATGCTACCACGTAGATGTATCATATTGAATTTAACAATAATTTATTTCATTTAATCATTCCTGCTTTGCATTCTAATTTCTGTTATTTTCGAGGAAGCACGCTTTTTTTCACGTTTTTCTCTATCACCCAGACCTCTCACAAGTAACACATTAGCAATCAGATTGCTCTGGCTCCCCTGGTGGGTTTAACTGCCAGGGACTCCTCAGACAGTCCTCTCTGGATTCCTTGTCACCCTCCATCTCATCTCATGGCCCAGCATTGAGTCCCCAAACAGATAAGGTTTCTGATAGGGAAGTGGGAGCAGGCAGAAGGGAGTTGGAAACAGTATAGTAAAATAAAGTCAGGAGAAAACCTGGGTAGAAAACATGAAAGGTGTGTCGCTGTTTCATGATAAAAGCTGTCCGTTATTTCCCTCCATAACGTTCACTGACAGGCTGTCACCAAGATAAAGCCAGGATCTGCCCCAGGGGTGACTTCACAGATAATTCATTAGTTACAGTTGTATCAGTGGGATAAAGTAAAAAAAAAAAAAAAAAGTACCACGAGTCTCGAATAGGAGATCTGGGACAACCCCCTGAAGAAGTGGCATCTAAACTGAGCTCTGAACACTGAAGAGAAGTGGCCAGTGGCCTGGGGAGGTGAGAGACTGGAGCAAGTGGATGGTACAGGGACAGAGTCAGGAAAAAGCTCTGAGGAATGGAGAGAGATGCCTTGCCCAAGGGAATGTAGTGGAAGGGGAAGGGAGACCCAATAAAGAACCACATTTAAGTTTTCCAAGGGTCACACAGAGTCTTTTTTTTTTTTTTTTTTTTTTTTTTAGGGGATTGAACGCAGGGACAATCAACCACTGAGCCACATCCTCAGCCCTATTTTGTATTTTATTTAGAGACAGAGTCTCGCTGAGTTGTTTAGTGCCTCGCTTTTGCTGAGGCTGGTTTTGAACTCATAATCCTCCTGCCTCAGCCTCCTGATCTGCTGAGATTACAGGTGTGCGCCACCTTGCCCAGTTTAGAGCCTGTTTATAGATTGTGGTGGTTATTAACCTTTTCCCCTCTCCATCTTTAGTTCTCTCCAGGATGTTTTCACGCAATTGGAAAACTGTTTGGCCTCTCCTTGAACAATGTCCAACTGGGCCCCAGTCTCACAGAGAAGCTGTGTTTGGAATTATCAAGCACGAGCATCCAGAATCTCTCTCTGAGTAACATCCAGTTGTACAGAACCAGCAACATGACGTTCTCTGGACTCCAACAGACAAATCTCACCATGCTCAATCTTTCCCACAACAACTTAAACGTGATGGGTAACAATTCCTTTGTTTGGCTTTCGCATCTGAAATATTTCTTCCTGGAGTACAATAATATACAGCATTTGTCTTCTCACTCCTTTTATGGACTTTCCAATGTGAGATACCTGAATTTGAAGCGATCTTTTACTAAACAAGGGATTTCCCTTGCTTCGCTTCCCCAGATTGATGACTTTTCCTTTCAGTGGCTAAAATGTTTGGAGTACCTTAATATGGAAGATAATAATCTTCCTGGCATCAAAAGCAATATGTTCACTGGATTGGTAAATCTGAGATACTTAATTCTATCCAACTCTTTCACAAGTTTGCAAACTCTAACCAATGAAACATTTTCATCACTTGCTCATTCTCCTTTACTCTTGTTCAACTTAACCAAAAACAAAATCTCAAAAATAGAGAGTGGTGCTTTCTCTTGGTTGGGCCACCTAAAGGTGCTTGACCTTGGCCTTAATGAAATCGGGCAAGAACTCACAGGCCAGGAATGGAGAGGTCTAGAAAATATTTATGAAATCTACCTTTCCTACAACAAATACCTACAACTGACTAGCAACTCCTTTGCTCTTGTTCCGAGCCTTCAACGACTTATGCTCCGGAGGGTGGCCCTGAGAAATCTGGAGAACTCCCCTTCACCTTTCAGCCCTCTTCATAACTTGACCATTCTGGATCTAAGCAACAACAACATAGCCAATATAAACGATGAACTACTGAAGGGTCTTGAGAAGCTAGAAATTCTGGATTTGCAGCATAACAATTTAGCACGGCTGTGGAAACATGCAAACCCTGGTGGTCCTGTTCATTTTCTGAAGGGTCTTTCTCACCTCCACATCCTGAATTTAGAGTCTAATGGCTTTGATGAAATCCCAGTCAAGGTGTTCAAAGACTTATTTGAACTCAAAAGCATCAATTTGGGACTGAATAATTTAAATGTACTTCCACCGTCTGTCTTTGATGACCAGGTGTCTCTAAAGTTCCTGAACCTTCAGAAGAACCTCATAACATCAGTTGAAAAGAATGTGTTTGGGCCAGTTTTTAAGAACCTGAGTGATTTAGATATGAGCTTTAACCCATTTGATTGTACCTGTGAAAGTATTGCCTGGTTTGTTAACTGGATCAATCAGACCCATACTAACATCTCTGAGCTATCAAGGCATTACCTCTGCAACACTCCACCTCAATATCATGGATTCCCAGTGATGCTTTTTGATACATCATCCTGCAAAGACAGTGCCCCCTTTGAACTCCTGTTCATGATCAGTACCAGCATGATATTGATTTTTATCATTGTTGTACTACTTATCCACCTGGAGGGTTGGAGGATATCGTTTTATTGGAATGTTTCAGTACACCGAGTTCTTGGTTTCAAGGAAATAGATGGACAATCAGAGAAGTTTGAATATACAGCGTATATAATTCATGCCCATAAAGATAGAGATTGGGTCTGGGAACACTTCTCCTCAATGGAAGAAAAAGACCAATCTCTCAAATTTTGTCTGGAAGAAAGGGACTTTGAGGCAGGTGTCCTTGGACTTGAAGCAATTGTTAATAGCATTAAAAGGAGCAGAAAAATTATTTTTGTTATTACACAGCATCTATTAAAAGATCCATTATGCAAAAGGTAGGTAAACATTGTGAAATTTTAAATATGCACTTGTTTTTCAATTAAACTTTCTAGTATTACTACTTAACAGCTCAAAGAATTTTGAAAATAAAACTTTTAAGAATCCTGATTTTTAGTGGCAGATTGAAGCAGATTCCAGAAACAATCTCCAATTGTTGAACTTTTGGCTGTTCGAAACTGTATATTGATTATTTAACTTATTTATTTATTATTTTGCTTAGATTCAAGGTACACCATGCAGTTCAGCAAGCAATTGAACAAAATCTGGATTCCATTATATTGATTTTTCTTGAGGAGATTCCGGATTATAAACTAAACCATGCACTCTGTTTGCGAAGAGGAATGTTTAAATCTCACTGCATCTTGAACTGGCCAGTTCAGAGAGAACGGATAAATGCCTTTCATCATAAATTGCAAGTAGCGCTTGGATCCCGAAATTTAGTGCATTAAGTTTATTTAGAGATTAAATTATCTAAAGGGTAGTTTTTCAATTTAAAAAGTCCCATGGTAAATTTAAGTTTTACTAGAAAGTAATCTGGTACAGGTGATGGTGTTACATCACAGTTCTAGCTCTTCCATGGAAATGTATTTCCCTGTTTCAGGCCTCATGTGGAGAGCTGCTTGATCTAACCCAAATAAACCCCTAATAAGCACCTTCCCTGCAAATGAAGGCACAGTTGGTCATTGAGACCCATCACAACTTGAAATCATTTAAAAATAGTCCTCACTTTTAAGAAAGTTAAAGTTTTGTGTGGTTTTGAAATAATTAATGTTGGATACACTTTGAAAGATATTTGTTTTAATGAGCTTAAGGCTATTTCAATTGCAAAAGAGTAAAAGTTTAGAAAAGCTTAGTTACATTAATTTTTCAGTTGAAAAACTTTGTATTTGAGTATACCACTATTAATTTATTCAATGTGAAAAACCCCTTTAAATTTGCATAGCCAAGGGGAAGAAATCTCTTACAATTGAGTTTGGGAAAATTCATGAAATAAATATTGCAAGAAATAGTTACTTGTATTTTTCCAATGCATGAGTTTCTGCTCCAGGAGAGTAGAAACAATACTATTACTTAAAAATAGCATAGAAAGGCTTACTCCCTGTTAGTCAGTAAGTAGATTGGCTTTGTGGAAACAAAGAATTTTCTTCCCTAGTCACAGACTCAGGAGATGATGCTGGTCAAATCACTTGGTCCTACTGGGATTCTTTGATTCCCAATCTTGAAAATGATGATGACAAATAAGAAGTTTCTGATGATGAGTATGGTATAGTATATTTACATGGAATGTACTATTGCACCATAAGATAATATGCTGTATGTGAGTTAATCCCTAGCTATCTAGAAAGAGTATTATTTTAAGTTTTATTTTTGTTTTACAATAAAACAAAAAAAATCTTGTCTTGTTTTATAATGAAAAGAGTCTAGTTATTAGAAATAGGTGTGACAAACTTTTTGGAATATTCATAGTTCTGGTATTCAAATGTAGGAAAGAATCAAAGTTATAATGCTAATTTCTGCACTTGAAATGCTCTTTTGTCTGTGAAAGTTAGGAAGCATCTAAGCTGTCCCATTTTGATTTAAATACATTAGTATTCTCGGGACTAAATTCACATGAACTTGGAATAAATAACTCAGCACTGCTGGTTCTGAGAGTGTAGAATTTAAGCGTATGAAGGAATGATTTTACTTTCACATTATTTGCCAGCCTAACACCTCAGACACTTGTTTTATAGCATTTTAGATAAGATTTGTTTTTAACCGATATAATCCTGTTTTTGCATCATAAGATAAAAATCACAAATCCTTGTTTTCTTAATACACTTTGTATGTTTTGTATCAAAATTCATAGTTCTTCATTAAAATATTTCTAAATAAATTATTTTTATAAATTATTTGTTGATTTGTGAAAAGCAGGGGAGGAAATAATTTTGCTCTGATTTTCTTGTGTACTTATAGGATAGTTGATCAAATGGCACAATTTAAATTGACTTCAAATGCATTTTTTTTTATCAAGTTGCTTTAATATTTAAGAGGTTAAGATACCCAAAGAATAACTTGTTTAAATGGATACAGTGTAAACCTAACTTGTATTTGACCCACACAGGAAGCAACATTCTCAACTTCTGTAGGATGCCTTTAATTGTTCTCAGGGGGAGTCCTTGTCCCTTGGGTTCAAGAAAAGGGAATTGCAGAAAAGGATGTTTGTCTGACCTCCTGTTTACTTGCCACAGTGGCTTGCCTTGTTTGAATAGTCTCTGGTGCCACCATGTAATCTGATCACTCCAAGGCCTTCCTGTTTTTCATTTTGCAAAAGGAAACCCAATCTGAGTCAACCTGGAGTTTAAAATAAATCTCAGTATCCAAGTTTTACCTGAAAATTATACCTTTCAGATTGTGATAGATTGTGTGTAAAGGGGACACCCTGATAAATGATAGTGACCATTAGAATATAAAGATACTTCAAACCAAGGTGTATTTCTTGCAATCTATAGAAACAAAACACACTGATGATTGAGTGGGCCTAGGGACAGGTGTGATGAGTTACTGTAATAGGCTCAAGAGATCTTTTTAGGGTAATGAACATATTCTAAAATTGGAATGACTGGGCAACTATGTAAGTTTACTGAAAATCATTGAATTGTGTAATACAAATAGGTGGCTGATGCCTTGTGAATTATGTATTTATAAAGAAACTTTAAGAAAGTTTTAACTTTAAGAACACTAACTTAGAAATAGTGTTCACTGAGAAGCTGCATATGCCTATCCCTTTTGTGCAAAAGGATGAGATAAGTTACAGAAAATGGGACAGAGGAGTGTGGGTAGGAAGTGATCCTCCTTGGTGAATGTAGACAGCACAATGTTCCATAGAATAGAGTCAGATACTTCAAAGGTGGGTGGGATTTTGAGGAAAGAGAGAGAGGGCACAATGAGTAGTAAGAGGGAAGGTAGGGAGGGAGATGTGAACTGGTTATTGGGAGTTAGAAGGAATGCTGAAGAGGATGGAGCCATGCTATGGAAGGAATGGCAGAGGCATTTAAATTGAATGAATTGAGGTGTTCTGGAGTTGTGAGTTGCAATTGGTAAAAACAGGCATTATAATCATATTCTCTCCTGGAACTTATGACTTAGATTTAGCTAAGTGATAACGAGTTGTATAGAGGAATATAGCTTATCATTTCATATCCAGCCCACCAGGTTGACTCTCATCTAACAAAGAGGTTTTGAAGCACTTGACTTTTTTCAATAAACATAGACACTCCTGACCCACACAACATTTTAGTCGATGATGAACTATGTATATACAACAATAGTTCCATCATATTATATTGCCTAGTGATGTCATAGCCATCTCAGCTTGCATAAATACACTCTATGATGTTTGTAAGACAATATTTCCTGAGGACAGATTTCTGAGAACAACCCCATCACACTGTATCCATGGCTGTACATCTATGCTAAGGTAATAAAGCATGCCAATCAACTGATCATTAGCTACTGAGTACAGTAGGTTGTATATAAGCCACTCTCAGCTCTTATAATTCCTCTAACCTTGATCCATCTTCCTGTTTAAGGAAGACACTGGTTCTGTTTTCTGACTTCTCCCTACCAGTGTAGCAAACCATCCTATGTGTGCACTGGACAGAAATCTTCAAACTTTTCTTTCTTTCTTTCTTTCTCTTTCTTTCTTTCTCTTTCTTTCTTTCTTTTTCTTTCTTTCTCTTTCTTTCTTTCTTTCTTTCCTTTCTTTCTTTCTTTCTTTCTCTTTCTTTCTTTTTCTTTCTTTCTCTTTCTTTCTTTCTTTCTTTCTTTCCTTTCTTTCTTTCTTTCTTTCTTTCTTTCTCTTTCTTTCTTTCTTTCTTTCTTTCTTTCTTTCTTTCTTTCTTTCTTTCTTTCTTTCTTTCTTTCTTTCTTCCTTTCCCTCCCTTCCTTCCTTCCTTCCTTCCTTCCTTCCTTCCTTCCTTCCTTCCTTCCTTCCTTCCTTCCTTCCTTCCTTCCTTCCTTTCTTTCTTTCTTTCTTTCTTTCTACCAGGGATTAAACCCAGGGGCACTTAACCACTGAACCATATCCCCAGTCCTTTCTTGTATTTTATTTTGAGACAGGGTCTCCCTAAATTGCTGCAATTGGCTTTGAACTTGTGATCCTCCTGCCTCAGCCTTGCAAGTTGCTGGGATTACAGGCATGCGCTATTGCACCCATCTCAAGCTTTTCAATAAGGGACCTCTTCCAGTTTTGAATGAGAATTTCTGGAGAGTCAATGTCAACTCTCTTTGGTCCCAACACAGGGCTAAACCAGTCGGGGTCACTCCAGGTGAACTGGGCTGGCACAAAATCATCACACAGGGACAGAGAGATATCTTTTTCTTTGGGTTCTGTGGTGGCTTCTCTGACCCAAGGCAGGCAAGAAAGAGAAAGGAGCACATGCTGAACCTTTTTACTAGGAGAAGCCATTCAAAGGAGGCAAGGGTTCAGGTTTCAGGGGATTGAGTCTAGCTTCCTGACGTCTTGCTGTCAGCAGATTGACTGACATTTTGGAAGGCCACGCCCATCCCAGGTGTTGTGTGGGGATCATAGGCAGAGCCAGCAAAAAGGACACATAATATCACCAGCCCAAACAGAGGGGCAATGTCAGTCCAGTCCACTTTTGTGCTCATCGTGCATACACACCCAGCCCATGGCTGGCTCGCCACATACACAGCTCCTGTCCAGAGCAGCTCCCGACACGCTTTTATCTTAGGTAAGTGCCCCAGAAAATAGACTCTGGGATGGAGATTTGCCTAGAGCAGATTTGAGAGAAATGATCTTATTTCTAGGGAGTAAAATAAACTGTGTCATGATAAGGATGAACCCTGTGCAAGTGCAGTTTGCAGGGGAGGCCTCGGCCCACCCTTCAGGGAGCGCAGGAGCTGGAGGAGCCCAGAGTTGGTGCAAGCCTAGGCAAAAAGAGCTGGACTGCTCTCTCTCCCATCACTGATGCAGGTGGCCCCAGAGAGGAAGTGTGACTGTGTGTGACCAAGACTGTGGTCAGAAGAAATTCTGAAGGAGGAACCTAGCTGTGAACCCTCAGATGCTAACACTGTGAGAAACAGGTGCCTGGATCCTGAGATCCTGAGCGGGGGATGTCCATGTTTCTCTCCAAACCACTACACCTTCTAAGTCATTTAAGAATTAAAATATGCAGCACTCAGATGGCTTCTTCTGGCACTTCTGCAAGCTTCCAACCTTTTGATATTTTTTTAAGTGAAGTCTTTTCCAGAATTTTGGGGGAAGAAATGACTTCACAAGAGCATGAACTCTCTCTCTCTCTCTCTCTCTCTCTCTCTCTCTCTCTCTCTCTCAGGTTATTCTAACAGAGTTAATGGCCCCTAGACATAGACAACTAAGGAACACACCTGTAATTCAACCAATTTTGATTTCACTCATTGTACTGAGTGGGGAGACACATTATGGGGTATCTTAGTAAGAAGTTTCTTGAAAAAACCTAGTTGGGGTACAGATGGGTAATTACAGGGAGAGAAATTAGAACACGGATAAAGTTGTAATTTCTTGAGAAATTACAATCTCTTAGCCAAGAGAAGAGCACTTATGGTTTTGGAAGGTGGCACAGTGACCTTCAAAATCATGAAGTGATCATGCTTTAATTTTACATGGTAGGGTAATCTTGTCTGGGATTGGTATTCTGTGAGGTTATTTATGCCCAATAGAATAACATAACCTACCCACAGGCTAGCTTCTGATGGTCAAGGTGTTTCTTATAGAAATATCTTTTTGATCTAGTGAATATTTGATTTCAAGTGACAGAAACATAAGATCATTTAGGCAAAAAAGGGAGAATATTTGTTGTATAACCTAACTGGGAAAAGATCAGGGGTTTATTCAGCTCTCAGGAGGAGCTAGAATAAGGGGCTTAAATATTACCACTCCTCTGTATGTGTTAGCATCTATAGTTTGTACTGCTGGAAACATGGTTGCCCATGGTTATAGTACATTTTATGTTGCTATCACAAAATACCAGATGCTGGGTAATTTTAAAGAAAAGAGGTTATTTATCTTTCAATTCTAGTTGTTGAGAAGTTCAAACAGTATGGCACCAGTACCTGACCAGAGCTCCCCTGTGTCACAACACGGTGGAAGAGTGAAAGGGGAGCTAAAAGCATGCACAATGAGCTAAGCATCTGGAGTGGCCTTGCTTTACAACAACCCAGTTTCAAGAGGATTAATTCAGTTACACAAAAACTGATTCACTCCCATGAGAAGGCATGAACCCATTCTTGGTGGTGGAGCTCCCATGACCTTCACTGGGCCTCATCTTTTAAATGGTCTTAACACCATTACATTGGGGACCAAGCTTCTAATACATGAAGCTTTGGGAAACAAACCACATTGAAACCATAGCACACAGGATCTATGAGGCTACCATCTTATATCAACAAGGGACTATCTCTCTTTCCTAGTCTCAATTTCTAGAACCTCAAGAAAGGCCTCTGATTGGCTCAGCCTTGGATATGTGTCCATGTTTGTCTCCTGTGGTTGGTAGTACTCACTAGAACCCCATGTCTAGAATGACAGAAGGAACAGAACTCCTAAGAGAATTAGTCCTGTTTCTCAAGTGGTGGGGGGCAACCACGAAAGCAAAGCAATTTACATATACCACATGAGACGCATATGACTGGTTTGCTTGATAACCTGGACTTGGCAAGGTATTAACATAAGAAACCTGACTGATGTTATTCTTTCTTTTTCTCTCAATGCCCTTTTTTTTCCTTTTTAAATCCTACCATTTGGATGAAACTTTATATTTATGACAGAGCTTTCCAGACACTTTTAGTACAAAGGGTGGCCTGGCTTCATGGTCACAGAACTCCAGTTTGGTATTTGTCACAAGCCCTAACTCTTGCCAGGCAAAGTTCGCCACCTCCCCAGCTGGGGCCCCATCAGCCTCTGGAAACTTTCCTGATGAAGGCAGCTGTGTTGGCTCTTTTCCTGGAGCCTCACTCCACCTGTTCTTCCACCTGCCACCTGACGCTCTGAGCACCTCCAGGATCTCGAGGGTTCAGAGCACAACAGAAAAGAGATACAAAGCACAGAGAAGGCTTTTCTTGGATGGCACAGGTATGAACTGGTGTCAGGGCTTCAGCAGCACAATGTTGAGTTGCTGGCTCACCTTCTCCTGAGACCTTCCATCACTTCTTCAGAAACCCAGGACCTTCTTTCACAGTCTGGTTCATAGTCTGGATAAACTTCCAGTCAGCCACTCCCAATACAGATTCTACCAGGATCTGGCTAGAATAAAACGTGTTCAAAGCTTTCCATCACCCTGTCTCAACCCAGTTTTCCAAACTGGTCTCCCACCGTTGTTCTGTACATCTCAGACATCAAGTCCTGTTCCTCAGGAGTCTTGCAACACCAGTCTTATAAACTAGCATCCTGCAAAAGGGCTCCCTGCCAAATAAGATGGGAAATACTGTATACTATCCTCCACTCTCAGAAATACACAATACATATCTGGATATTGGAAAGCTAAGATGCCTGGCAATAAAGAAATTTACTTAGCTTTTTCTTATTGAGACATTTCCTATACCAATTTGATTAGAGAATCCTTCTAATCATATAACTACTAACATTCTGCAGGTTTTGCATAACACACTTTTGAAAAAACTCTAAATAAACTAAATGATTCTAGTTCTCTTTACACTCCTTAAGAAACCTCTCTCCTTCATACCTTTGCCCACCTTAGGCTTCATATCTCATTCCTCACTGTCTTTTCTTCTACCTTTACACATATTTCTTAAAGTTCCAACTAAACACCATTCCTATTAGTAAATTGCTCTAGCCAGCATTGCAGCCTCTCCCTTCAGGCACTAGATGCAGATGTCCTTTTCTTTTAGAATGGATGAAAGCATGCGGTTGGAAAGCCTAAATATATCACCAAAGAAATTAGTCAGTGGGGCAGGCACAGTGGCACATGCCTGTAATCCCAGCAGCTCAGGAGGCTGAGGGAGAAGGACCTGTGAGTTCAAAACCAGCCTCAGCAAAAACGAGGCACTAAGCTACTCAATGAGACCCCTTCTCTAAATAAAATACAAAAAAGGGGTGGGGATGTGGCTCACTGGAGTGCAAAATAGGGCTGGGGATGTGGCCAAGTCCCCTAAATTTAATCCCCGGTACCCTGCCCCACCCCAAAAAAGAAATGAGTCAGTGGGAAAATGAGGAGTTAGAAAGAACTTTTTTTAAAATAGTAGAGGCATATAATCAAAGATGGGTTTTAATAAGGGCAAGGGAGTGAAACTATAGACCAAAGATTGAGGTTCTGGAGATGCTCCTATTAGAAGGAAGTTCAAATTAGCATGACTTTCAGAATGCGTCGCAACTAGGTGAAGTTTCTCTCTCTAGCTTGATTTTTTACCGCTTCTCCCATGCTTCATACTAGCCTGCTGAGCCACTCGGTGCCCAAGCACTGTCACTCTCACAACTTTGTGCATTGGCTTATGAGCCTCCTTCTGCACTCACAGTGCCTCACCTCTCCACGTGGGAGTCATCTTTACCCTACAGAATGAATCGTGTCATTATTTATGGACCATTAGGACTTGACTCACCATTTTCTATTTTGAGCCAGGTCTCCCAAAGTTTCTTAGGGCCTCATGAGGTTGCTGAGGCTAGCTTTGAAATTGTCATCCTCCTGCCTCAGTCTTAGGAGCTGCAGGGCGTGTACCATTGCACCCTACATAAAATGAATAAATTTAGAAGTAAGTGTAGTTATAATTTCTTTCCTTCGGGATCCTTCTCTGGTTAGTTAATGTAATTTGGTGTCACATAAAATAAAAATTAACTTATATTATGAGCTACTATGTTCTAGGTGCTAGGCTCCTGTGCTAGGCTCTGCTCCAGGGAGCTCACATGTATAAGTAACATAATTCTTACATGGTGTCATTATTTGTGTTAGGTCCCATTATTATCCCCGAATTAAGTAGAGAAAACTAAAGAACATAGAGAAGTGTTGGGAGCTGCCACATAGGAACCAAGCGCCCCTTAGCCTTGAGCCATGAGAATGTGGAGATGTGGCAAGCCAGCCATGGGCTGTGTGTGTGTGAAGTATGAGCATTGAGCTCAGAGGGTGGACAGAACCGATGCTACCCCTCCATTTGGGAGGGCAACATAAGGGTCATTTTTAAAATTTATTCTAATTTGTTATACATGATGGCAGAATGCAATTCATTTCACATTACACATATAGAGCATAATTTTTCAAGACACTGATTGTACAACAAAATATTTTCACACCATTCGTTTCTTATACATGTATTTAGGGTAATGATGGCTAACTCATTCCACTCCATACTCCATTACCCCCTCCTTTGCCTAGCTAAAGTTCTTCCATTCCTCCCATGAGCTCCCCCACCCCACCCCCTGCATTGCCATTATGTGTCAGCATCTTCATGTGAAAGAAAACATTTGGCCTTTAGTTTTTTGAGATTGGCTTACTTCACTTAGCATTATATTCTCCAACTTCATCTATTTACCTGCAAATGCCATGATTTTTTCTTTCTTTCTTTCTTTTTAAAGAGAGAGAGAGAGAGAGAGAGAATTTTTTTTTAATATTTATTTTTTAGTTTTCGGCAGACACAACATCTTTGTTTGTATGTGGTGCTGAGGATCGAACCCGGGCCGCACGCATGCCAAGCGAGCACACTACAGCTTGAGCCACAACCCAAGCGCAATTTTATTCTCTTTTAATGCTGAGTAATATTTTATTGTGTATATTACTAAACTTTCCCTATCCACTCATCTACTGAAGGGCATCTAGGTTGGTCCAACAGTTTAGCTATTGTGAATTGTGCTGCTATAAAAATTGATGTGGCTGTGTCCCTGTAGTATGCTATTTTTAAGTCCTTGAGAGGGATAGCTCGGTCAAATGGTGGTTCCATCCAAGTTTCCCAAGGAATTTCCATACTGCTTTCCATATTGGGTGCACCAATTTGCAGTCCCACTAGCAATGTACAAGTGTGCCTTTTCCCCCACATCCTCACCAACACTTATTATTGTTTGTCTTCATCATAGCTGCCATTCTGACTGGAGTGAGATGGTATCTTACAGTAGTTTTGATTTGCATTTCTCTAATTCCTAGAGATGTTGAAAATTTTTTCATATGTTTGTTGATTGATTGTATATCCTCTTCTGAATAGTGTCTATTCACTTCATTAGCCCATTTATTGATTGGGGTTTTTTTTTTGGTATTAAGGTTTTTGAGTGTTTTATATATCCTAGGGATTAGTGCTCTATCTGATGTGCTTGTGGTAAAGTTTTGCTTGCATTCTGTAGGCTCTCTATTCACCTCACTGCTTGTTTCTTTTGCTGAGAAGAAGCTTTGTTTAGTTTGAATCCATCCCACTTATTGATTATTGGCTTTAATTATTGTGCTATTAAGAAAGTTGTAGCCTAAACCCACATGATAGAGATTGGGGCCTACTTTTTCTTCCATTCGGTGCTAGGTCTTTGGTTTAATTCCTAGGTCCTTGATCCATTTTGAGTTGAGTTTTGTGTATGGTGAGAGATAGAGGTTTAATTTCATTTTGTTACATGTGGATTTCAAGTTTTCCCAGCACTATTTGTTGAAAAGGCTATCTTTTCTCCAATGTACGTTTTTGGCATCTTTGTATAATATAAGATAACTGAGGTTATGTGGGTTAGATTCTGTGTCCTCTATTCTGTACCAGTGGTCTACAGGTCTATTTTGGTGCCAGTACCATGTTGTTTATGTTACTAATGCCCGTTAGTATAGTTTTAGCTCTGAAATAGGGATGCCACCAGCTTCAATCTTCTTGCTAAAGATTGCTTTGGCTATTTTGGGTCTCTTATTTTTCCAGATGAGTTTCATAATTGCTTTTTCTATTTCTATAAGGAATGCCATTGGGATTTGGATTGGGATTGCATTGAATCTGTATAGTGCTTTTTGTAGTAAGATCATTTTGACAATTAATTCTGTCTATCCAAGAACAAGATAGATCTCTTCATCTTCTAAGGTCTTCTTTAATTTCTTTCTTTAGCCTGTCGTAGTTTTCATTGTAGAGGTCTTTCACCTCTTTTGTTAAATTTATTCCCAAGTATTTTATTTATTAATTTTTTTAGGCTCTTGTAAATGGGGTGGTTTTCCTAGTTTCACTTTCAGCGGATTTGTCACTGATGTACAGAAATGGCCTTTGATTTATGGGTGTTGATTTTATATCAACGTAAAGATCTTTTTGCTCATTCTGCCTATGATCTCCACACAGCATATGAGATGGGTGTGGCCTTCCTAGATGTCAGTCAAACTGCTGACAACAAGACTTGAGGAAGCTAGATTCAACCCCCTGAAACCTGACCCCTTGCCTCCTTTGAATGGCTTCTCCCCAATAAAAGGGTTCAGCATGCGCTCCTCTCTCTTTCTTACCTGCCTTGCCTCTTTTGTGGGAGCTGGGTCAGAGGAGCTGTCACAGAACCCAAAGAAAAAGGCATTTCTCTGTCTCTGTGTGATTATTTCGTGCCAGCCCAGCTCACCTGGAGTGACCCTGACTAGTTTAGTCATGTGTCACAACAGAGAAGCTTTATTATTGGTAAATGGCAGAGACAGAATATGAACTTAGACATTCTAGCCCCAGAGTCTATCATACTGTGAGGCCTCTCTGTGGTGCTTAGTAAATATTTATAAAATCAAAAAATATATCTTATTGTTCAGAACTTTTAAAAGTTTTATCATCAAATTTGACAGTATTTTTCTTTAAAGTTTCTGGTCTTAGTGTCATACTAAGTAAGGCAATTTCACTTCATGAAAATTCAATTAATTATTCTGGTTATCTGTTTTAACTTTCATGTTTCCAAAACACAACATTTCTTCATAGCAGTGTTGTCATAGCTCCTAATACTTTCTCATTCATATAGTGAAGCATTGTCATGCACATCAGAAAAATAATCAAATTCTTAACTAACCAAGATAAGCAGAAGAATTTTATCACATAAAACATTACTTTGACATTTCTAATTGTCTAAAATAAACACTGTTATAGATAGACACAATGATTTATTGTATTTTGGTTCATTTTCTTATTCTTGAAATAATGACTTGAGCCAGACCATTACGTCACATCACTTAAGACTCACCACTAATAGAATGGCATGCTGTGGTAATTAATGGAGTAGCCAGGGAGCATCTAATGTCTGGCTGAAAGACTGTTGATGGATGAACAATGGTCATGAAAGACCTAGCATCTTGCTAAGAATCATTTAGCATGTTTGCAATTGTAGGTCGTTTTCAAAGGAAGGACCTTCAAACAAAAGGATCAATCATTCCTTCATGTCCCTTTTCACCGGCTGGCTGTTCAGAAGGCTACAACCACTACCTTACCCAACAATGGCACTCCCGCCCCCTCCCCTGCCAACTCCTGTTTACAATTTCTGTCATTCTCCCTATAGATTTGACCTGTAAAATTATGACTATCATTTTAATTTGTAGCCAACTTTAGAGCAAATACACCCATTGAAGACTTTCATAGAAATATCAGAAAAACACTATGATTCTAAAGTGCCCTCCAAATTAACTAAATATTCACTAGTCTGGTTCCTAGGGTTGTCATAACAAATTTCCACAAACTGGACCCTCCTAACAACCTCAACTTAACTTGATTACACTAGTCACCCCCAATCCAGCTTTATTTTCTAGATTTCAATTGCCTGGTGTTGAACACAATCCAAAAATATTAGTATAGTGCAATTAGGAATTAAGATATTTCTAGAAGGCCTGACGCGGTGGCATATGCCTGTAATTTCAGCAGCTTGGATGGCTCAGGCAGGAGGATCTCACGTTCAAAGTCAGCCTCAGCAAAAGCAAGGCGCTATGCAACTCAATGAGACCCTGTCTCTAAATAAAATACAAAATAGGGCTGGGGATGTGGCTCAGTGGTTGAGTATCTCTGAGTTCAATCCCCAGTACCAAAAAATTCAATTAAATACAAAAATATATTTCTAGAGAGAAAACAAAAAAATCAATCATTCACATAACACTTATTACAGTATATTGTTATAATTACTCTAGTGTATTACCAACTATTGTTTCTACTCTCTTTTTGTGCCTGTTACAATTTTCATTGGTATGTCTGTATGTAGAAACATATATTGATATGTACATGTAAGGGTTGGTACTATCCTCAGTTTTATACATTCACCGGAGGTATTGGAATGTATTCCCCACGAATAAGGGAAATCTACTGTGCATCTATACAGACTCCAAATAAGGTCACATTTACATGAATTGGGAGTGAGGACTTCAACATATCCCTTTGAAGGATACAATTCAACTCATAACATATACGTGCAAACATCCCTTAGAGGATACTTTCAAGGATGGAATCTGGAAGAGCTAATAGCTTTTTGTGTTGCTTTATTAATAGTATTCATATCCGCAGAAGGGAAGTGATTAGTAATAAAGGATAGAAATATCTACCATCAGACAGGTGGTTAATGTACCACTGTTCAGGTACAGTTGCTCTTCCTTTTGGACGGAGCCTGATTGGTTCTTAAGGCTAATGCCCCTCATGTGTAAACCATATGACACCCTCTGCCCGTCCTTGCATGGATCCCAGGCTCACCTAAAATTACTCCAACTAATTTGGTCTTAACAGGAATTCCCCTACTAGAGAAAGAGCAGAAGATGCAACACTCTGAATCAGTGTTTTATGAATCAGATTAGTGGAGCTTCATTTATCCTAAGAAGCTCATCAGCTGTGCTCAGGAGGGGCCAGATTTCTGAGCGTGAAAAATCGAGAATCCTGAGATGTCCCAGTAAACAGTGCTGCCTCCAAGAGAAATGAATGAGTTTAATCAGGCTTTACTCACTATGGCCCTCCCTCGCTGCCTGTCCCTTCAAATTACATTACATATGTTCAGAATCAATCAGGCTAAGATTAGTAGATTAGACTCTGAAAACCCTACTTCAGAAATGATCTCCACTTGCATAAAGAGAGACCTAATACTAAGGATTTAACTGCCCTATGAATCAGAATCAAAATTCTTGTGATATAAACTACAACAACCAAAAATTAGAAACTACTTTTCAATACTGAAGTGGTGTTTGAAAAAGGTCCAATGGTCCGATGGACATTCCACACTTTGGACACTCCTTGGTGAGTTGCTACAGAAGAACTGTGAGAACATGGAAAATGGTGGTGGGTCAGCCTGGCATTGTCACAGAGGTGGCACAGCTCCCTGACACTTCTATCTCTGGTTTCTGTTGCTGCTCTTGGATGTGTCTGTGTTTCTCTTTCTCTCATTTTGATTCTGACAACTGCATACCCTTGCCTTGTCCAATTCTAATTATGATCTGACCTCCTTGCTACATCTCTTATTACTCTCTCACACACAAACTCTCTGCTTTCTCCAAGCTAATGGTGACTGTGGTGGTTGCCACCAACTTTATTTGTTTTCTGGGATGCTCCCCTGACACCTAGCATATGACATGAAACTGATTATCCCATGCTCTGGGAAGAGCACAGCTTCTTTGCCTCTCAGAGCTGAATGCAATCTCAAAGAAGAAAAGTGCCTAGAATGTGTTTGTTGTGGATGGTTGGATGCAGAAAAGTGATTACAACAGGTTGTCAGTGTCATAAGCGGGAAGTAGCTAGCTGTCTACAAAAGAACTCAAAGCTTGGCATTGCCATGGAAATGTACCATGGCTCAGAATCCAGTTTGATAACTTTTTTAAAGATTAAAGCATATAGTTGTGAATGCCAGTTTATTTTATTCACTATAAAATTTACTCTCTTTTTCTTGCCTCAGGCCAGAAAATACATCTTCTGAGATAAAAACAGAACCCCCTGAAATCAATGGATAAACCCTGTCAATATCTTTTTTAAACCTTGCTCAGTACTATCCCTACGGTGCTGTTGATGTTCACACTCATACACCATGCTACTGTTCACAAACTTTCCCTCAAATTAAGCAAAATGCAGTTTATTCCCTTTAAGAGCTCACCCCTTTCTGTCTTTGAATCTGTAGTTTGTATTTAGTCGGCATGATTAGTTACAGTTCTTAAACATCTAAGCTATACACTTTCTTGGTCTACTCTAATAGGTGTTTGAACATACACACTATCTATGGATTTTACTAATTCAACTCTTTTATGTCCGATTTGATCTCCAAGTTCTTGGATAAAGCACCTCACTGTTGTTCCCATGTATCACCCACTATGAACATGACCCTCAAAGGGATGGGGACAGTGGGCACTGCCATTTCAAGTGTACTCCCCTGAATACATATTTTTACCCACCTTCCCCACATCAGAGACCTGACTGACTCTGACCATATCACCTTTGGCCTGGTCAGACTGAATGAATTCCAGAACCTTTTGGAACCAGGATTGTGTTTCCCAGGGCTGTGTGTAGCTTCCTCTCTCTCACCCCGAGCCTGCTGAATCTGGTGAAGCTAAGAGTGATGGAGAAATTTGAGACTGTTTCTTTAAGGCATGAACCAAGGAGGGAAGCCAGTGTTTCCGTTGCAGACACTGCCCAGCTACAATCCCGGGGCCCAATTAGCGGTGAGCTAAGCAAGGTTCTGTTTAGCTTAGCAACCGCCTGCGGTCCCTGGGGCCTGTCGTGGAATCTCCAAGCAAGTCAAAGCCCCATCTACACCCTAAGCCCTCGGTGGTGCTGCCAGCAGCAGGTCCTTTCCTTGGGTTCCCGGACCCCTGACCCTCAGAGGTGTCCCGGCACAGGGACACAGAAGGACGCATTGCTCCTCGCGGAGGGTGGCCGACTTCCCACTGCCGATCCCCACAGCTCAGCCCCCTGTGAGTGGGTCAGTCTGTACTCCGAAGGTCTATCCCAACTCCAACCATGCGGAGCTGAGCCTCCGAAGATTTCCTAGGGGTGGAGAGAGAGCCAGAGGCCACCAGGACTCCACCGTGTCCCAGATCCTCGCTCGCACCCGGGATCGCCCCGTCCAGATCCCTGCGGGCGGCCTTGGATGGAGCCCTGCAGCACGGCTCCTCGTGTTCTTGGGCTTCTGGCAGCAGCGAGGACCTTTCCAAGGTCAAGTCATGAAGGTTGCTGTGTTGGACCTTGGCTCTCTCTTTGCCAAAATCTTCAAGACTTCGACGACGGCGTCCCCCGAGGTTCCCTCTCTGGTCGCCTCCTCCGGACACTCGGGAGGTGCTGCTGCCTCGGGATCAGCGGGCTCTGGCGGGGGCACTTCGCTTAGCACGACCCGGACCCTGACCCTCTTACCCTCGCTAGCTCCCGACTCCTCCTCCGCCTCCCGTGGCCCCGCCACGTCGTTGCACCCGCTGCTCACCGCCTCCTACCCCAGGGTCTCTGCCGCTAGTCGCACCGCAGAAGCATTAAGGTCCCCCTTTTCATTACCCGGTAGCCCAAGAACTCCAAAAGTCCAGCCTCTGCCCCTGCCTCCCCCCTGCGGCGGCTACAGTGCCACCAGCTCCCCCGCCCACCTGGGGGCCCTGGCGCGGCCACCCCCTGGCCTTGGAGGAGTCTGGGCTGCTCTGCCCTCTGTCGCGGGGGACAGCAGTATAGTCGCGAGCCCACGGAACCCTCGCCAGCCTGGCCCTGGGGAGCGAGAGCCCAGTTCTTGGATCCCTTCTGAGCCTGGCCCCAAAACACTGGTCTTCACTTTGCCGGACATCGGTGAGGAGTGGGCCTCAGACAGCGACTCGGAGGACAGCGGAGAAGGGTGAGTAGCTTCAAAATGCAGGCGTGCCTTTCTTGGGTTGAGACCACTCACCCCCACCTGCCAGACCTACCATCCTAGGTGCACTCCAGAAAATGCGCTTTTTGCATAACTTCCGCGAACTCCCCTGGGTGTCCTCCTTGCTTTTGAGCAACTTTCTTAGAGTGAATCCTCTGCTGTTTACCAGTGGAGAGGAAGACTGAAGGAAAGGACAAAAATTTGTTTCTTTTCTGCCCAAAGCGTGGAAGCGTGCAGAATTCAATTATTTGATTTACCCAAGAGCTTTAAAGGAGCCTTAAAGTCTCTTTCTTTGCCACAGAATATAGCAGATATGCAAATAGCTGAATGAAACCCTGGCAACAAGGATTTGATTTCAAGAAACAGTGAAACACTCTCTGCTTCTCTACTTTCTAAGGATCAGCCCCAACCCTAATCCCTGGTGGGACGGGTTTCCTTCATGTGACATCTAGATAATTAGCATATGTATCATAGCATCTGACACAAGCAGAGCCTTGTAATGCTCAGGATATTTCCCCTAAAGGTCTTTAGTTCTTGCCATTGTGTTAAGTTACTGCAAAAAGTTGACTACCTCTATGGGAAAGGTTTCGATGTGAAAACACACACACACACACACCTTTCCCTACCAAGATCAGTAACGAATATGTTACTCTAACATCATGTGTGTTCAGAATGAAGGCGAATTTTAATTTTTAATGAGCAGAACATATAGCTAGCTATCCTTAAACGCGTACAAATTTTTCATCCTTTTGAACGCTACAAAATAATAGTGAAATAGTCCCAAGAAAGATCAGAGGAGCCCATTCACAGTTGGAGGTTTCTGCATGGTGATCTCCTGAGGGAAGAAAGGCAGTTTTATATCAAGCTATTTCCTAACTTACCTGCTGCACCCCCACCCCCCACCCCACCCCTCACCAAAACCCAAAATAACCCCAAACCAAAAAAACATGTTCTGACTGGAGGACTTTCCTTTTAAGACTGACTCTTATTTCATTCACAATTTAAATAATTACAATTTTACAAAACAACATGACATTCATTACAAAGCTACAACAGGCAGCTAAATATTATGAAGTTATCTCCTTTCATTTAAAATGTTGTATTATGAAATGTGTTTATCAACTTCTGTTTTCCCTGAGGAAAATTAATTGCACTTGGAAGTGGCTAGGGTACTACGCCTAAGGAACTAGACCTTTGTTATCAGCAGCTGTTCCTTAACATTTATGCAATTAATGATTCATGAGTAAACAGATCTACACCCTGACCTTATACTCTGGTCTCTCTGCTTTTAACAAATAGGCCCAGGAATATGCAGCCTGTTTAGCAAAAGAAGTGGAAATGGTTTCAATTCTTGAGCATATTAGCCCACATTTATATTGTCCAATACTTTATAATAGATACATCCTGAACAGAACTGTATTTGGCATTATTTACAGAAGGACAATTCGGTATAAACAAACCCATCCACTTTCACTAAAAGTTAATAAATTGAATTTTGGATAATTGCCTTGAGAAACACGCACATGTATTTTCAAGACTCTTCCTGATGAAGTATGTTTTCATGTAGTATTGTCTGTAATAGCAGATGAAGGCATGAAGGCATGGACAGAGGCAGAAGAGCAGACAAAACTCCCACATGCACACACAGTTTTCTTTTTAAATACATAGCTGCTCCATATATTTATATGTATGTCTCGTGCATGGTAGGCAAGGGCTCTACCACTGAGCTACATCTCCAGCCCACACTGCATTTTTTTTTCTTAGTCACTAAAATGCAGAAAGGGATAGAAGGAAAGGAAAAAAGTATTGAGGCAATTGTTCCTTATTATAGACCTTTTAAATTTGAAAGACTATATTTCCCTCTTGGATTTGTTTGGTTTTTTTTTTTTTGTAACAATGAATAAGTAAACATCATAAGACAACAAATATAAATTCTCTCCCTGCCAGCTCATATGTCAATTAGCAGATAAGTGCTGCTGTTAGCCTGCTTGGTTAATATTAAATTCAGTATTTGATGTTCAAAACCCTGAAGACATGAAAAAAGAAAGATGGTTAATGTAGAAGTAAGAAGGAAAAAAAGGATAGCTTGACCAGAGAGGATGTGAATACATATAAAACAAATGGAAACATATCCACCAGGAATATAGATCTAATTTTAAAATGATTGCACTGTTATTAAATAAAATCCTAATTCACAATTCATATATATATGTGCATTTTACTTTGGATCTGACCTATACTTGACCTTTGTTAAAACTAAACATAGCAAAAGTAATTTAAGTACAAACATAAACAAACTCTCTTGCACTTCAGAGCCCCCACCCTCACCCCCACCACGGTGATGTTGATTAGCAGCTTGGGCTTTGAACTTTGACCCAGAAATTCAACAAATGAATGGTCTGTGGAACAGATGCTTACCTTGTTCCTTCACAGACATACTGACTGCTATTATGAACCAGGGGAGAGAATACTGAGTTCTCTTTCTTTACCCCAATGTCTTGCTCCCCTAGATAGGTTATCCACTTCTTTCTATCCTGACCGTTTTTGCCTCCAAATACATTTCATTTATACATTATTCTGCATTTACCCTGCTTTTCAGTGTTCCTCATCCCTCTTCACTGCCTCAGTTTTGTACTTCTGGTTTGAACCACACAACTGCCACCTTGTAAAGCTCTTATTCATTTGTTTTGCAAATAAAAGAATCCTAGCAGTTAATAAGAAAGTAGATGTATTGAGGTATGGAAGTAGGTGGGCAGTAGGAAAGGAGGTGGGCAGATCAATAATTGACATATATAAATGTTGGTAGGTTGTAAACTTCATGTAGTCACAAAGTATTTCTGTCATTTGTAAGTCATTGTCACTAGCATGTACTAATTTCTGAATGATTTGTGGTCTATTGTTGAAGTCATGTTAGTGTGGAAATATTGCAGTAGCTGTAAGAAAGGTTTATCAAATTAGCTGGCAATAAAATCACCAGAGTGACTCATACCTCAATCCATCCATCACTGAAGCAGGCTAACATCTGAATTAAGCCTACAAACCTAGAAATTGGTCAAATTGGATTCCAATCTCAAATCATTTACTGTCTAGTAATTCTGGACCAGTTATGCATTCCAAGTGGTAGTTTTTCTTCCTTGATAAAATGGCAGTGATAATAATACTTGCTGCAAAGTATTCAATTGAAGTAATATATTATTATTAATTGAAGCACTAATTGACATAATATATTAATTGCCTAACACATGGAGAAGTATTTTTTTAAAAAAAAAACTTATCTATGATGACTATCTGCTTTTTGGTACCAAAATTAACTTTGAACACATTTTATTAAATAAAATGTTTCAGGTAAAAAGAAGAATACGATATAATATGATTTATTTATATTATCATGTGAATATAATAAATGACATCTTTTAGTTCAATAATTTTGGAGAACAAATTACATTACATGATAATTTTTCTTTGTTATTTTCTCTGCAAGTCTTGTAAAAGATAAAGGTTAATTTCATTAACATGTTACCACTGATTTCTGTGCTGTGTAATACCAAGAAGAAAATGTATTTACTACATGGGGATCAAAATTTTAATTTTTAGGGACAATACAGAATAATCAGTAGCATCATAAGTTACACATGGCTGATTCTTTGTATATCAGTTGTTCATTCTTACCTGTAATCTGTGATTTACATTTACATCTCATGTCCTTCATTATACTATAATCACTTTGTCTTATGATGCTTATAGCAATATAAGCCCACAACATTTTCTTCCTCATATAATCCACTTTCATAAATTCCTAGTCTCAAACATCTAAAAGCAATTTAAATATTCTTCTTTTAGAATAATTATTGTCTTGGGTTGTTTTGTTTTGCTGTCCTGGAGTTTTCCCAGAGGTAGTGATGCTTTCTGCTGGGACTTTGCATTTCCACAGACATGAATGGTGAGCTCAGTGTATGATTGTCATGTGACTCTTACTTTCTATAATAGTCACATGACCATGACTTTCATTAAAAATAGTAATGAACTTGATATGGTCTTCCACATCTAGCATTTGCTTAAACCCAAGAAAACAATTTTGCTCTGCTATGTATTTCAAGAACAGGTTTTTAGTTTTTTCTAATATAAAAATTAACATGTATAACATTTGATGTCCCAAGTTTATAAAAACAATAATTATGATATGCAATGAGAACCATTTAGACTTGTATAATAGTAACAATTCTTTTAAATTAATATAATTTTAGAGCATGGATTGAAGTCATATTGAGGTTGATTTAAATTCCACTTTTTTATTTTTCTTAGACTCCTAATTAAGTATTCAAATTAAGCACTTTACTTAACCTCTTTAAATCTCACTTTCTCGTCTGTAAAATGGAAATTAACAGTACCTATTCAAATAGAAACTGTAAAGACTAAAAGAGATAATATATATATAGCATTCTCTGTAGTGGCTAGCACATAAGCACTCACTAAAAATTCATTGCTATTATTTTATAATGTTCATTGTTATAAATATATTTTTATCTATCACCCACTTTGTACAAAGTACAGTTTATGCTATGATCTGCAGTTGTTAATGTGTTATTTTTCAAATACTAATGGTCAACTTGTATTTAACAGTTATCCATCTAATATTCATACATAGCTTTACTTTTTGAGTAACTACAGAAAAACTGGAAATGCATCTTACCATCAAAGGGTAGGAAAAAGTTGATGAGTGAACCAGGAGAGGTTTCAGAACACAGAGCTAGGAGAGAAGATGCTCACAGATTGAGCTATAGGAAAAGGAAAGTTGTCAGAGACTGGAGTTCTAAAGAATGGGTAGCACTGGGGAACCTACATTTGGGGTTCGGGAGGACATTCTAGGAGACTAGAACTGTGAAAGAAAGCAAGGAGGTATAAAACTACATGGCATGTGAAGAGCATAATTTGTTAGGATATAACTTTTAGAACGCCACGGGAGGCTTGGATACCAGGCTCTGTTTAGTTGACACTGGAATAGCTAGCTACTGCATATGTTTAGGCAGGAAGTGGCCTCAGCAAGTCTGAGCTTTGAAAGGATTAAGTTCATGCATAGGGAGATACTAGAGTCTCTCTCAATAAACTGTGTGAGAGGTGAGAGTGAGACATAGAGGTTCTTGGGAATGAAGTAATCAAAAGAAAGATACTAGGATGACAAGCATCGTACCTTAGCAACATGTTGGGAAGGATGAAGAAAGCAAGGCAAAGAGCTTTTGTGTGTCTGGGAGGAAACTATCATCAAGGTGAGAATCCCAGAAGTGGGTTTGTCAGGTAGATGAGGAATTCACTCTGGTGTATTCTTGAGTTGAAGTCTTAGGAAAACGTCTAAGACAGACATAGAAAACATCTTAGGACAGAAATGGACAAGCATGATGGATCTTAGAGAAAGGTGAGGACTGCAAATATCCATAGCTCTCCCTCTGTGAGTAGTGAATGCACACAGCAAGTTTAAATTATTTAACAAATTACATCATATACTGTGCAAGGTACTTAGTGTTCCCTATTTTTGTCACTAAATATTTTAAGACCTTTCCAAATAAGAGATGTATCCCCTCTCGCTCGACCATTTTTCTCCAGATGGGCTCCATTAAGTTACCTGTGAACAATTACCTGTTGTTACCATCTCCCTTTCCATGAAAAGGACATCAAGTAAGGATAAGCATTTAGAAACTTCTACAGAGTAACTTTATGTCTATTCGACTCTAATAATGAAATGTTAATTTTTCTATTTTTGCATCTTTTAAAATCTTATTAATTATTAATTTATTTATCAATGGTAAATTTATTATTAATTTATTTTTATTATGTTTCTGTGATGGCCAGAATGAATTGGAAATTTTAAAAAAATGGTTGGACACTGCAGATGATTTGAAAAGCACTGAGTAGATTTTCCTAGATACTTTTTGATCAAATTGATCAAGAGATTTCTATACGTGAGAATTAAAAAAAAACCCACATTATTATTATATTTTATTCTCCTTATAATGTAGGGCTAAATATCATTAAAATAGTCTCCTATGATGAAAGATGAGATTTTTCTAAGTTGTTCTGTTATGCCAGATTTGTGGGACCCCAGTAGACCTCCAGGAGCCGAATCCGATGCAATCACACAAGAGTCTTTATTGCAAGCTTGAGCCTGGACTCACAACCGTTGCCTATGCAGCCGTCCCAGGGTCCTGGTCCTTTGTTCAGTGAGATTTTATCGGTTTGGGGGGGATACTCTATGCGTTACAACATCACACAGCAAATCATTCCACACCGTGGGAAAATCAAACAACAACTCTTAACATTGATGAGCACATTCAAGTTGGGCAGGGGTGATTGGTTAGTACAAGAGGGGGATTCGTTTGAATTGATTGGTTTAGACCTCGAGGGGTGTACGTGCTGAACTACATGGTTTCCCAACATGTTATGAACCACCATAACCTACTGGGGGGTCATCTGGTATCCCAGGTATTTTCCCTGTCTCATGCTGATTGAAGGTTGCTAGGGGGTTGCTATGGGTCCTCACCTAGCCTAACTGAGTCAGGGACACCTGGCGCCACAGACCTCTCCTGTTATTTACAAACAACTCAGCAGGGTGGGTATGTGCTTTGGAGTGCTCTGAGGTAGAGCACTTTGCTCTGAGGTAGAAGCTGGTTTCTCAAAAATGAAGTCACATTCTCAGTTCAAATGATGCAGAGTTGATGCTCAGTTCACAATGGCTTTGAGAACTAGGGCTGTGGGAATACAGCCTGTGGTCAAGGATCCACTGTTAGGAAGGAGGGACTTTCTGATACTTATTATTGCTTTTATCAAAGTTGACATGGTAAGTCAGCAGCAGTGGCTGTGTCATGTCCCGTCACAATTGCCTCAATTCATTGTCAGTCTCAATGACAGTTTTTCTCAGAAAGTGTAACCTATAGACAGAGGACCTTTGACAAGGAAATTTATACGTATGGCAAGCTCTCTTCTGTGGTTGTCAATCTATAGTCCATTATTGAGAAGAGTTCCTTGCTTAAAGCTAATAGATAGTTGCAATTTATTAATCCCTTTGAATTCTATGGGGACAATCATGTTACAGTGAGGTGAGTGATCTCATGCCACAGGAGGGGATTTTCCCCTAGTTTAATTTCTATTTGAAGATTAGATTCTGCCAAAGTAGCAGGAATTAAACTCAGTTAACATAGGTTTGAGCCTCCTTCTGATGATTACGTGTATCTATAACATTCAGTGATAGTGAAGAAGCCCATTTGTTCTCTGATGGCCTGTCCTTTCTGGAGTTACTGAAATGATTATAATCTCTTCTGGTCCTTCTTTTTGGCCCAGGTCTCCTGCACACACCCATGAAGGCCCTTCCTGTTAGTGACCTCTATCCCTTACTTCTGTGATATTCCTGGGAGCTCCTGGAGTCAGCCTGCTGCTGTCTCTATTTTCTGAAGCAAACATTTCAAAAAGAAAATGAAAACGCTAGGGAAAAAATTGATCAGTTTTCCTGATTCATGAATGGTTTACCACATATCCTTCACATACAGAGAACACTGAATTCCCTCCTGGGTGCAGTGCAAATATTTGCTTCATTTAACAACAGCCCAACCACATAGACATTTGTGAGTATGCATAATTTTACAATCCATAGGCAATAGCTTTTATTCGTTACCTGAACATTTTATGATCTTACAAATAGTATTATAGATCACGTATATAATAGCACATGATTCATTAAATAGTATGTACTATTCATGAAGTAAAAGAATAAACACTATTCATTAAATGAACAATGAAAATGCCATCTTTTATGAAGCACAGAAAGTATATAAAGGCTTTGCAATGATTAAATATCTCTGAACTTGGAAAAAAAGTTGATGATCTTTGGAAATGATAAAAAAACTCATAAAAACTATTTTTGTTTAGTAAATTGATTATTGCATCTAAGTTGAACTAAATAAAATGTTCATTTCATATGTACATTCTTCTTAGAATAATTGTATTCTTACATTTATAATAACCATAAATTTCAAAATTATATTCAAATAATGTAGCTTTATGTAGTGTTAAGAATGAAAATGAGGACAGACTCCACCTTGGTTACTCATGACTTCCATCAGGCTTTTAATACAAATGATTATACTTCAGAGAATGTCACTAGTCATAAAATGGTTAAAAAAAATGATTTTTTAGGATGAAATATTTAATTTCATTTAAATTCCTAATATCAAATAGTGCAAAGTCTTAGAAATTATCCATGTATCTGCAGGACTCTTCATAATCTAGGTGAAGTAAGAGTCTATACTGAATAAAAAATCTCTCACTGCGAACAAACACAGAATTTCAATGCTAGATTAATGAATGTAAAATAAATCCTAGTAAATTTTAATTTAAATACATAAAGTAATATTTTAGAGAAGCAAGTGATATGTTCTCAAGAAAAGCTCTACTTCAGTTAGAACTTTATTTATGTATTAGTGTTAACATTTTTGTAAGCTTGTTAACTAATATGAACATTGCTCAAATAAGTACTATTCTACAAGCATTTGAAATACATATTTTATTTTCTAATAAAGAACCAAAGAACCAAACACTGCACACATGTTTTATAGACATTATAACAAATTTCTAAAACATATGCACACAATAGGAACTTTATTTTCCATTTTACAGGTGAAGAAGCTGAGGCTCAGAAAAGATAATAAATTATCTGATTCTACATAGTTACTAATGAAAAACATAAGATTTAATTCCAGACAGTCACTCTATATTATTTGCACATATGTGGTCTCAAGGGTTTTTCATGGATTATCTAAGATAATAACTAGGATTAAAATCTGCTTCTAAACTAATGTGCAATATTTTTCCTGAAAAAGATAAAAACAAACTGACTCTAAGCAATTCTACTCTTTCCAATTGAAAAAATTTGAAAAATAAAAAAATCATATTATTAAGTAATCTAAAAATATCTTCTTCAAAATAATGTTCCTATTAGTACTAATAAGGAAACAGATGCCTATTAAAAAGTCATTTTAAAAATGACATTTTAAGAATAAAACATTCATTTTGTCAATTCACTTTAATTCATTATGTAATCATGCTTGTTATTAATTATTTTGTGTATATTTAATGCCAAATCAAATATTTTATTCATTCTAGTAAAACAGATAATGAGAAACATTGTCTTTTACTCCGGAAAAAAAAAATGGAGAAGCAATTAGATATGGCACTTGCTAGGGAAGGCTGTCTCTGTGCATTAGCATTTTCTTAATTAGAGGTTTCACTTAAAGATTTAGAAAAAGCCTTATAATTAAATATTGACAACTATAATCCTTGCCAGGCCCTAATACTCATGTTTACTAATGAGTGTTTCTTCCACATAGTATTTATCATTTTAGATCTTGTTTGACTGCTGATTTCTAAAACTCAATGATGTATTTTTGAAGATCTGGAAAATAAGTTTTTTTAATTTTAAAATTTATTGCAGTGATGATTTTAAAATTAGCCATTAACTAAAAAAAAAAAATCACAGGACAATACAAAGATGTAAATGAAGTATTGATTGCCTTTGTCTTATTTTTGAAAGGATACGCAAGGCTTATTTTTGGCAAAACATGGTTGTTGGTTTACACAGTTTGCTCTCATACTTGCAAATCTTGCCTGTATCTTTATGAGATGGGTTAATGAAAAGAGACAAATGCTAATTAATGTTGGGACACCAGTTATCCACAGACTTTTTTCATTCCTGCACATTCTTGGGGATATGCCCCAAATGCCAGGCTCTTGATGGCTCTTTATTGGGACTATTTCTCACGGTTGCATTTAAAATGATCACCCTTCACAGATGAGGGACAAATTGCAGGCTGGCCACTAGTTGCTGCAAAAGAATTATTGCCATGCTCAGTGTTTTTGTAACATAGTCAGCTGTTCATGCTGGTGTTTTCTAGAACCAAATGGTCACCCTTGTAGGAACGGGATTCAGAGAATGAACACAAATTCTGACAGTCTGGCTACTGCTTTCCCTCTAAGTAATAAAAGTCTTTTATCTCTGATTCAGGACTCTACTGCTTCTCAAGCCATCTACAAAATCATGACACAGCGTTTTAGTCGGCTTTTATGTTTGTGACCAAAATATCACACAAGATTAACCTAGAGGAGGGAAAGTTTATTTGGGACTCATGGTTTCAGAGGTCTTAGTTTATTGATGGCCAACTCCATTGCTCTGGGCCTAAGGTGAGGCAGCACATAGTGGAAGAAGGGCCCGGTACAGGCAAGCTGCTCTCCCCCCATGGCAACAAGGAAGGAGAGAAAGGGGAAGGGGAGAGAAAGAGAAGAAAAGGAAGAACAACCCTTCCAGAGCACACACCCAGGGATCCATCTCCTCTAGCAATGCCCCACCTGTCTAAGGTTACCACCAGTCAGTCCGTTTAAACTGGGGTGGACTGATTAGTTCACAGCTCTCATAATCCAATCATTTGCTTCGGAATATTCCTGCACTGACAGATACTTTTAGGGAACATCTCCTATCCAGTTGATAACATTCACCCTTGACCCACAAAAGCAAATGTCCCTCTTATAATGCAAAATGCATTTAGTCCATCTGCAAGAATTCCAAAGTCTTAACAGTCTCAGCATTACCCAAAAGTCCAAGTTCAAAGTCTCCCCTGACACTCCAGCAAACTCTTAGCGGTGAGCCCCTGCAAAAATCAAAAGCAAGTTACATATGTCGAGTATATAGTGGCTCACAGCAACTATTCCCATTCCAAAAGGGAAGTTTACGGGCAAAAAAAGAAGGAATGAGACCAAACAAGATTGAATCCCAGTTGAGCACAAGGTCCCCTAACTCCACATGACTAGCACATCTACGACATGATTGTGAAATGTTCTCACTGAAGGGCTTGGGAAGCCCTCGAGCCTTTGGCAGTATTGGTTGAAGTGCACTTGAGCTTTCTGTTAACCTGGCTCTCTCCACAGCCAACGGCTTTTCTCAGAAGACTATCCATATTAGTAGCATCTGCTAACTCCTAGGGTCTCTATTCCAGCTTTGGCTTCCCCTTCACAGCTTCCCACATTATCTTCTCTGGGGCAGCCTGCAGGGATACCAACCTGGCTTGGTACACTGTGCCTGGCCTCCCAGGCCTTCATTTGGAATTTCAGTGGAAGACTCCATGACCCTTTAACTCCAGTATCCTGCATTCCTGCAGAACCAGCACCACAAGGATGGTGTCAAGATCTGCCACCAGCTTAAGCAAAACCTGGGGCCCCTGGAATCATGGCTGCAGTGGCCTCTGAGTGCCTGTGTGGGCTCAACATGGTAAAACAACTTTCTAGACCTCCCTGTGTGAGCAGAGCACTCCAGTGATCTCAAAAGAATTTTCCCTTCTATATCCTTGAGACCGCAATGGGTATGGTCTTGCAAATTCTCAACATGCTCTCAAGCCATCTCTCCTGTTGTAATGTACAAAGTACTTAGCATCTTTTAAGGGCTATAATTTCTTTAACAAGCACAACTTTCTTGGCTACAAACTGCAAGTTTTAAAAACTCCTTTAGCTCTGTTTTCTGCTCCCAGTTCTCAAGGTAAACCTGGCTAAAAGCTGATAGCAATATCCATGCCATTGACTGACTGAATGCTGTGCTGTCTTGATATTTCCTCTGCCAGACTAATGCATCCATCACTTTTAAATTCAGCCTCACATGAAGTCTCAGGACTGTGGGCAAAATATATACAAGTTCTTTGCCTTATTTCCCCTTGAGCACAATCCACATTCCTATCATCACTCTGGTCTTCTGAGCTTCTACCAGAATCACTGTTTAAGCTCCACTACAACATTCTAAGGCTTTTCCAACTTGTATTCCCAAACTTTTCCAAAAGCTTCTGAACCACATAGTCAGGTTAGACATAGCAGTGACCCTACTTCTTGGTACCAATTTCTTATTTAGTTAGCTTTTGCATCACTGTGACCAAAATACCAGACAAGAGCAACTTAGAGGAGGCAAAAAAATTTGGGGGGGGAGGTGTTAGGGGCAGCTCATGATCTTAGTCCATAGAAGGGAATACTCTGCATCCAAACCATAACACACACTAAAATGCTAGCTTGAGACACAGTTTAATGAAATCTCAGATCCTTCACATTTCCTTGACAGCCGACATTATGGTTTTATGTAATTATGTGATAGCAAATTTAACTGGCATACTATTTTATTTATAAAACCATCTTTTTATGCTACAACTGCAAGACAGAAATTCTACTCTTAAAATTTGCAATCTTCTACACTCCATAAAATTTGAACTATCCAAAATTTTGTGGCATATAGGAGAAGGAGATACACACTGACACAGTGAGAAATTTGGTAGTGGCTAGTCACTTTGTTATCTGCATCCTCCACCCCCAAACATGTACATCCATAGTCAGAAAGGGACAGAATTATGATAAAATTCCTAGATGCATTTAAATCATGATTTTGTGAGTAGGAAATTTAACTATCATATATTCGTCCATACTAGAGACAAAGGGTGTTTAGTTTTCAACATTTTAGCATTTCCATAGAACATGACAACAATTATCAGTCTCTGTGGTAGCATCTCACTTTCTTTCAGTACTTTTTTCTGTAAATAATAATGGCATTTTGGACTTGCTGCTTTGTGACATGAGTCTGTCACTCCCATCTTGAACCATATCTCTCTCTCTGAAAGAGTACAACGCTAAGTAAAATACCTGCATCCACATGTGAGGCTGTCTTGACCGTGAACCTTGCACAGAGAAGGAGCCTAAGCAGTTTCTCAAACACAGAGCAATGATGCTCCTTTTCTATAGCTGATGGGAGCCAGCTTGGAAACCTGAGCAAGACACTCAATTCATCAGCTGGCCAGCAAGTAGAAAGCTCTGCCCAAGAAAGAATATAAGTGTAATGATATATGTTTCTATTTGGGTGGCTTTTCCCTGTGGATCTGGACTCTTGTTTTTAATATTCCCATTTTAATAATTCCCATGAAACAAAATCTTTCCATTATTATCACCTCACTTTCCTAGTTTATATTATTTATTATGAAGGGTAAAGTGAGAAGGCTCAGTTCTTGTAATCAAAAAGGATAAATTAATCCACTTTCCCTTCAAAACTTTTATCGTCACAAGTTCCCCTTCCCTTGCTGGATGGGTAGAATCTATCCACTCTCCAAGGTCCTCTGCCATATAGGAGCATTATGGTTAATTTTATGTGTTAACTTGACTGGGCTAAGAAATGCCCAGATAGCCAGTGAAACATTATTTTGGGATGTGCCTGTAAGACTCTTTGCAGAAGATATTAGTACTTGAATCAGTGGACTGAGTAAGAAGATCTGCCCTCACCAGTCTATGAAGGCATCATTCAGTCCATTGAGGTCTTGAACAGAAGATAAAGGCAGAAGGGAAAATTCTCTTACTTCTGAGGCTCAGCTGTTGTTCTCTCCTGCCCCGAGACTGTGGAACTCCTGGTTCTTTGTCTTCAGCTTCTGGGACTTAACATCAGCAGCACTCTGCACTTCACTTCTGAATTCTCAGGCTTTTGACTTTGGACTGGGATTTATACCATAAATCCCTACTTCTGGGTCCTAAAAACTCAAATTGAATTACACCATGGCTTTCCTGGTGTGATTCAGTTTGAGTTATTTTGTTTTTTGTTTTTTTCTTTTTTTGGAAAACTGTTTATCCATACATTGGTTTTTAAAACCTGGTTCCTGAGCTTGCAGATGGCAGATCGTGGGGCTTCTCAGCCCTCCATAACCACATGAGTGGATTCCCCTGATAAATGTCTTCTTATTTATGTCTGTGTATCTCCTATGGGTTCCATTTCTCAGAGGAACCCCAACTAATGCCAAAGGGATTGAGAGAGGCTTGCTCTTTACAAAGGTGCAATAGATCTCACAATTCTGTAGTGATTTTGAGCTAACTTTCCACTTGAGAACCACCGAAGAGGCTTACTGAGGAATAGAGTGGAATTTTATTATGGCAAAGTTGTTAGATATGTCAACTACAAAAGCTGATTACAATTGCTACTGTAATTGTTAGGACAGTTATTTCAGAGGCAAAACTTGTAGTCTGAGAATCTTCCTTTCCTAAGGCAGAGTGTATTGCTGTTGATTGTACTATCCAACAGGAGCCAATGCTACGGTCTCTTTCCAGTCTGCACTTATTGGCATCTCTTGGGTAGGTTGAAATCAGCCATGGAGGGAGTACTGACACCCTGTAAGTCCGCAAACATCTTAAGTCAGGGCTTTTTTTTTTTTTTTTTCCCCAGTGAATTGGTTTACCAGCTCAGTGATGCTAATGAGTTTTATAAAACATGTTTACTTTCAAAATCATCCTGGATATGACGGGTAGATTGAAATTAAGAGATTGTTTTTACAAAAGCCTTTGAGGTTACTGAAAATGATTCTGTTGTATGAACATTCAAAAGAGAAGTCTGAGAGTTTGCACCCAGAAGTCTCACAGCTGGAGCATAGGTACCAAGTGACTTTTAATGTTTGTTTGTTTGTTTGTTACTCTCTCCTACAACATCCATCAGAAAATGGCATTTGCATTCAGTGTAAGGTTTCATGAGCAATTGTTTGCTGCAGTTATATCACTGAATCTCAATGCGGACAAGAATAAGCAACTGTATATGAAAAGGATAGTCTGAAAATAGTCTATTTCCTAACGCAAATCATTGACAAACTTACTGCTACTTTTTTTTTATGGTAGTGAGTGTCACACCTCACAATTAATGTGAAAGTTAAGAACCATGATTTTAGATAATATAGGCATGAGAAGAAATTGTGCTCTGCAGAAGGAATCATTGCAATTTTTAAACCTTCTCAATTCATGATAAAAGAGCTGATTTTTATAGCTAAATGCTGTAAAAAAAGTAAACCAAACAAAATAACAGAAGCTTCTGTGAAATACCTTAGTATGCAATATGTTTTTTCCTTCTTATAATCAGGAACACATATTTTTATCTTTATTAAGATCAAGGACTTAGCTGTACATCTACAAACTGTTTACCCATACATTGATTTTTAAAACCTTTGTATGTTTCAACATGGTCCTTGGTAAATACTAGATAATCGTTCATTACAGATTAAATTCAGAAAGGATTACATTTATTTCCTATGGCAGACTGTGTTAAGGACCCTGGCAATCTCAGGTCATCTTAATCCAATCAAGTATTAAGAAGATTTAAAATTGGGTTTCAGGTCCTATGAGGTTGTTCTATTTCCAATTCACCTGAACTTCTGGGTGTGTTTCTAAATTTATTGTTTAGCTTTTCTAGTTGCCCTCAGCTTGTGGTTGGTCTAAAACAATCTATCTTTGCTGAAAGTAGAATCGAGGGAATTTTTATACTGAGATAATGCACAGTGTGGGATGGAAATCACCATTCATCTTCCAAGGAAATCTTCTTGAAACAATTTTTCCTAACGGTTTAATGTCAGAATAATTTTTTTTTTATGTAGACTTTCATCCTGCTTTATGGTCCATGTGGGGCAAAAATAGGGGCTTCCAACAGGGACAGTAATTATGTAAATTAGAAGTGTATTTGGAACACACACACTCACACACACACACACACACAGAACTAAGCTCAACATGTATTAACCAAATGAGCAATTGAAGTACATTAAATAATGATACATTAAATAATATATCCTTCAAGAATTAAAAGAAACATGGAAAGATCACCTGTTTTCACCATACAAATACATAAATTTCAAGTGGATTATATTTCTAATAGTAAAGGTAAAACAATGAAACTTCAAGAAGAAAACTTAGGTAGATGATGATGACTTGGATAGGTAACAAGACATTACAATCAGTAACCCCCAAATAAAAGATTTTTAAATTTCACTATATTAAAATTAAGAACTTCTGCTTATCAAAACAGACAGATGACAGAAAGTATTTAATTATCCTCAGTAAGATTTGCAAGCCTGGCTGGCCGTGTAATTATAATTCATGGCTGGAAATAAAATTCTTTAGAATTTGATTTTGAGTTGAATTTAGCTTCGGTTCTGGCTTTATTTATTTTATCTGTGAAAGGTTGGAAGACAAAACCAGTGGCAGATTAAGACTTAGAAAACCAGAAAAATTCTTCATCTATCAGAATCTTATTAACCTTAATTATTTGAAAAATATCTTGATACAATACTATATTCCAATTTATGCTGTTTTTAATACAAGGTAAATCTTTAAAGATGTATCATCTATTTTTATAACTGAAGCCATCTGTGTTGAAAAACACTTGTTCAAATTAGAAATTCCTGAATTTCATTGAATTGAAGCTGCTATTGAATAAAAGACTCACTATTATTTTACATTCCACTGCAAAAGAAATGTGCAAATTATTATAAAATACTTTCATCGTTAAGAATTTTAATTTTATTCATATTACGAACGCTCTTTTAAGACTTAAAAGACTTTTACAAATCATAAATTATTCTTATGCCAATGTAAAGGAGAAACTATAGGCTAGATAAATTCTTAAAAGTTGTCAACATTCAAAGACTCTTTTTTAAAAAATTTATTTATTTATTTTTTTATTGGTTGTTCACAACATTACAAGGCTCTTGACATATCAAAGACTCTTATGAAGCCCTTTCCTGCATGGCGTTGTTGAGGTCTTTGTCTTTCCAGACAATATTTTCCATGCTATGAAGACACAGATGAGGCAGCATTTGCATAAGAACAAAGAGCTCTTGATGCTGTGCTCCTAAGTTGGCTTTGCAGTTATGTGGAGCCCAGCTACATTTGACAGAGCCTGGGGAATGTGAATGAAGACATCTGCTTTGACATCTCCTACCCTCCCTAGAGCAGAATGGGTAAAGGCTAGACAAGTGCTCAAGTGGTGTCCCTACACTTCCTTCTGAGCAACTGACACTCACCTGCAAGCTGGGAGGTAAATTTCTGAAGTTGCAATACATACACATAAAATTTACCCTTTAGCCACTGATAAGCACATAATTCAGTGGCATTAGGCATATTCACAATGTGGTGAAATCATCACTACTATATAGCTCCAGAACTTTTTGTCATCCCAAACAGAAACTCTATACCCATTCCCAATAACTTCCCATTCCCCCCTCTCCCCAGTGCCTGGCATTCACTATTCTGCTCTCTGTGTCTGAGTTTTACTGCTGTAAGTATCTCAGATAAGTGGAATCATAGAATACTTGTAGGTTTGTGTCTGGCTTATTTCACTTAGCACTATGTTTTTAAGGGTCATTCTATTTTAGCATAAGTAGGATTTTCATTCTTCCTAAAATCTGAACAATATACTATTGCATATAGTTATTTCATGTTGTCTATTCGTTCATCTGTTGATGGACATTTAGATTATTTCTCTCTTTTAGCTGTTGTGAATAACGCTGCTTTGAACACTGGTATACAACCATCTCTTTAAGTCCCTGCTTTCAATCTTTTTGAATATATAGTCAGAAAAGATACTGCTGGATCATACAGTAATCCTATGTTTCAGTATTTGAGGAGCTGCCAAACCGTTTTTTTCCATAATCACTGCATCATTTGACATTCACACCAGGAATGTACAAGATTGTAGAGAATGTTCAATTTCTCTACAATCTTGCCCACACTTGTTATTTTCTTTCTTTTGGAATAGTCACTCTAATGAGTGGGAAGCAGGGGGATGATCTTTATGGTTTCATACAAATACTCCATGATTGCTGCTTAGCTGACCCCTGTTGTTAGCAGCTAGGCAGGTACTTTGGAGGACAACCACCTATGCTTGCTGGGGGGTGGGAGCAATTGCTGCCTCTTTATGGTTGGGTTTTTATTGTTGTTTAAGATAAGGGCCTGTAAGATAAGAAACTTAAAAGTACCCAAACTATAAAATCATGGAGTCACTCTGACTCACTTATTTTAGGTGATCTGAAGTCAACTTTACTCATGTTATAACACTAAATTCTCCACCCAGAACCATTCGTGTCCACCATTTTTTTGTTTGTTTTTGAACATGTGATATATGAACTGTTTAAGAATGTGCTGGTCTCCTACATGTATTGATAAGTTTTTCCTATATGAATATGCAGAGTTTTCCTTGATGAAAGTCCCTTGCTTTCTCTGTTCAGGGCAACACTGATTTGAGAATTATCCCTAATGCCCTCCTAACTTGCTTCAAGTAATAAAGCTTTCCTCCCTATTTTATGTCTTGGTAGTGCTTATGGGCTTTGCACTCAACAAGAGGCAATCCCATAGTCCCATGGTATGTTGTGAGATTCTGTTGATGATAGACATGTCTCAAACTCAAAGATCAGGATGTAAAAACTCATGGTCTTTATTTTCTATTTTTGTAAGTTCTTAGGCTGACATCTCCCTGAACCTAAAATAGTAATCAAGTTGTATGTAAAGCATCTTCATGCGTGGCCCTGTGCTAAGTAGAGGAAGAATAGACTCTGGCTTTCATGGCGGGCATGAGCCAAACAGCTAGAATGTAGTCATCCTGAGACTGTTTGGCAGTCTGAGTTCTTCTTTCAGCTTTGGTCAGCTGAGCCTCCTGGAGCATGAAGAAGAGGAACCCTGGGATCTCCTGAGTCTCTCCTTTTCCTTGGCCCCATGTTTTTTCCTAGGTACCCAGCATTGCTGCAGAATTGGACAATCTTTTGTGTTTGGAAAGAATGTTCTTTGGCTAGTGTTCCCACCCAAAAGATAGACTGGATTTTACTCACGAGGACTGTAGCACATTGTAAGAGAAAGCCTGCCTGATAGCTTCATGTGCAGGCAGTTTGGGGGAGTTCTGGGGTTCTTGCCCCTGGTATGCATTGAATTAGCTGAGGGCCTCCCTTTCCTCCTCTGTCTGATGAAGGCTTTGATCTCTACTCCTTCGCATTGATTAAAGGTTCAGCAGGTGCTGAGGCTGGAGTACAAGGCTCCGTATGACACAATACCTGAGCTCAAGTGCTTTGGGGGTTGGGAACAAGGTGTGAGTGGGAGCAGGGTATAAAGAATGGTAAAGCAAATAAATTCAAACTGTGGTTCCCCCCTGGGAAATAAATTCAAACTGTGGTTCCATCCTGGGCCAGCAATAGCAGCAGCCCTTGGGACTGTGAGAAATTCAAATTCTCACCCCAGACTTGCAGAAAAAGAAACTCTGGGGTTAGACTCAGCAATTTATATTTTAATGAGCACACAGCAAGTTGGGGTGCATGTTAAAATTTGAGAATCGCTGAATTCAATTGTGATACAGCAAGCAAAATGCAGAGTGAACAGAAGACAGTGATCACTGGCCGTTCTCTTTCTGAACGTAGATTTCTTTTTTTTTTTTAAACTCTAGACTTAGCGCTAATTATAAAACTTCCATCACCTAGTTTTTGTATTCTGAAATTGTTTGTGTGTTCGTGATATCCTAATAAGGTTTTGAAGTTAAATAATTCAAATTTATGAAGACTTTGTATAGCAGTGTTTCATAAATGTGAACAGGTAACACAGTTGATTTTCATTATTCTCAATAGTTGGGTTTTTATAAAGTAGCTGCAGACACAGAAATGGTGAGTTACTGTACCATTGCTACCGGTCAAAATACAGAGTTACATTCCTGTGAGCCTCTAGTATCAACATTTTTGTCAACTAAACAATACATAATCTTGTCTACTGTGTGTTTGTGTCTAAAGATATATTATTTAATGTATATGGTTGATATACTGCAATATTTAATAGCACTACAGTTCATGACTGAATGAAACCCATCTGACATGTATGTTTCCTCAAACAAGACACATCATGGTCTTCCTCAGGAACACTAGACAGCACTTAAGCACAGCTCATAGGGACCAACGTAAGCAATGATTTCTCCAACAAAATATCTCATTGAATAGACCCCTCGGAGTGCCTACTTATTTGCAGAATGAGAGCTGAAACAAGAATGCAGGGTCACTTTCTTCCACCTCAGCTGGGAGCACATGTTTCAGGTAATTCAAACTTTTCATCATTCTGCACACATCTGCAAATGAGCATGAAAGCACTCAAGTACTGATTTGGTGGTTACAAGTAAATTTTAGCAAGCAGGAAAATTCACAAATAGTGAAACAGAGGATAATAAGATGAACTATATTTTAATATTTCAATTACACAAAAGGAAACTGTAATTTGCAATAGTGTTTCAGCAATTACCACAAAGTCTTTGTTTTCTATTCTACTATTTAAAAGAAGAAATTAAACAACAAAAAAACATTTTAGTAAAATATGTCCATATTGATGCTATAGTTTGGGAAATTGAATTCTTTACAGAATATATGTGGATAGTTGTTTTCATTTTGAAATATGGATGAATCCTTTATAAAAATATAAATTGATTTTGTATTCTTTCTTTTTTACTTTTTGATGAAAGTATAGCAAAATAAATTCTGAAAAGTAAGAAAAAGTTATTGGATATTAAGGAATGTTATCAAACTCATTTAGTCAATGTATTATGTTGAAACAGGAAATTTCTGTTTCTTTAGTCCAAAACAGTATAACACTGACAATTTCATATGGTTCTGCCTAATTATTATTGTCCTTATTTCAGCATTCATTTTTAAAACTTGGGGTTCCAAAAGTTAGGCATGTTATATTAAATAATAATTCTCTTTCCATGATTTTAGATAAGCCTGTAAACCTCATAGGTTACTCAAGACTATGCTCTATGTTTTTTCTATATTCTTCATAATAAAAAAGTCTTTCAATTTTTCATGTGCTATCTCTTTTCAAAGACAACTTTCTTATCAATTTAAAACCCCTTATATTCATTGCTAAATATAGTGCATGTTAAAATTTAGTGAGCCCATTTCAGTTATAAAAGACTTTTGAAGTATGTGTCACAAAGACTGAGGTATGTGTTGAATAAACTATGTTATCAACAGCCTAATTTAGAGCATAGGCCCTGCCTGTGTGGCATCTTCTCTATACCTTAGTTTTCTAATCTGCAGAATAGCACTAACAGTAGTGCCTCCTGTGAGCAACTGTCCAATTAATACACTAATTTTTCTCAAGTGCGTCAAACAGAGCCTAGCATGTGGCACATATCAAGAAAATATTAGTAAATATTATAATAGAATATTTTATAGATTTAAAATACAAAGAAAATATAGTGAAAGGAGGTTTAACAGAAATCATCGAATTAGATTTGAGATTGGATTTCATAAGGTAAACTTTTGAAGTCAGACTGGATCCATCTGAGTAAAACTGTTTGTCTTTTGTAATTTACCTGATGTTTTGGACCCGATTTTCTGTACTGAAAAGTGATCACCTTTCAGGATAGCTGACTTAGAAGAAAGGTATGAGACCTCTAGGTTTTTGTCTGCCAAAGCAAAAGCACTCTATCACCTATGGTAGACTCTACTGTCATGACATTTTCCATGAGCTGCTCCTGCAAGATCTCTCCACTGCAATAGTGATTTATGATCTAAATAAGATTCTCCATCTATTCTGGACTGAAAATTCAGGGAATCCTATCTTGCCAAAAAGATACATGCATTATCGATATTAAAATCTGGGCACAGTTCTTAAAGGGACAAAAGAAGGAAAATTGTGACATCTAGTGGCTTTTGGGCAATACTGCAGCAAACGTTTCAATCCCAAAGTCAATATACATGCATCTCGTGTTACATAAACTATTCCTAGAAACATTTCATTTAAAAAAACCTATTTAGTATCAGATATAAATTTTTGCAATTTCCTGGAATCATTTTAAAATAATGTCCTTATAAATTTCAGCACTGAGGTTAACTTTTTTTTTTTTTAAGTTTCTCTGTACCTGATGAAACATAGATGACCTTGGATCTCACAGGGAAACAGATAGGACACGTTAGGGCTGGGAAACATACTAACATCCACTTTATTCATCGTAATTATTAAAAATTCTATAGTGGAACCAGGCATAGGTAGTACTTAGACTTGAATACTTGGCCTTGAAAATGTATTTTACCCCAGTTAATTCACTCCATTTCCTATAGGTTATGAAAATGAGCTAGAGGAATTTCATTTCTAAGGCTAGAGTGTAGTAACTGGTCCTGATATAGTTGTGTCCCTCCAAAATTTTGAAACAAGTACATATTAATAAACTAAACTGCAAGAATGGAGCCTGATTTGTAGAAAACTTACTAGGTTATGTGACATAAAGCATCTATCTGCAGATGGAGAGGCAGGACTTAAAACGACATAAATCTTCAGTGAGGATTATCAGGCCTAGAGTTCCTGTAATAAATCTTGCATTTACCAGCTATAGGGCTTCATTCTTTTAAACTTGACTTGCCCACCTACCTCAATCTATACATCCTCTGGTGGGGAGAGAGAGTAGGTGAAATCTTTCTATAGTTCTCTTTCTCTTGTGAGTTAAAATTCTATTTCGAAGAAGCAAGGCTGGAGACACCCATCTGGACAGACCTTCAGCCTGAGAAAGACCCCGGGAAGGTATGGTAGGGCCAGAAACCTGCGCGCTGGAGGTCCGGAGAAGGCGAAGTGGCGGGTCTCCAAAGGTCAAAGCGCTGATCCGTGGGTAATGAAATCCGGCCTGGGTCGGGGAGAAGGGGCTTTTCCTGAGGTCCCTGGGAAAGCCACAGGCCGGCAGAGGGCCAGATTCGGCGACTGGGGACAGGGAGTGCCGACCAGGATTAGGAAGTGGGGGAGAAGTGGACCCCAGTCCAGCCCGGCCCGGCCCCACCCAGCGAGAGCGCAGCTGCAGAGGAGAGAGGAGGACTTGCGCCGAGAGCTCCGGAGGCGTCTCCCCGCCGCAGCGGAATCTGGCCCGTGAAGGTCCCAGGGATCTGGAGAGGGCAGGAGAGCTCGGCGCCCGCCCCCCAGCAGCCGCGCCCATGGGCCGCGCAGATTGGGTCCCAAACGCCGGGAACTGCGCGGCTGAAGGCCGGCGCTCCGCGAGTGTGGCCCGGCTGCACGTGCAGGGCTAAGTCGGCCGAGGGGGCGCAGGGCTGGGCCGGCGGGGAGCCGAGGCCCCGCGGGTGCGGGGGCGCGCGGCCGCCTTCTGGCAGCCCGGGGCGCGAGGAGGAAGCCAAGGCGCAGGGACGCGCAGGCCTCGGGGCGCAGGGCCTGGCCCGGGGGACACGAGCCAAGGTCTTGGGCTGATTGTAATTGGGTAAGTGTTCATGGGCGAGAGGAGGTGTAAGGAATTCTTTCTGGTGTCCTCTTTTTGTGCGAAGGGCCGTGATTTTTTTTTTCCTGCCTGCCAAACCGGAGTCTATCCTGGTCTGTATTTTCCTGCATCCATTCGTGAAAGCCTGACGCTCTGACATCATCAGGCCTTCCCAAGTGAAGTTGCTCACTTGGTCTGAGAAGCCTTCCTAGCGTCTGATGGGACTTCTCCATCAGGTCCCCAGAGCCCTGAACTTGTCTTAGGACGTATGAGAGTGCGTGTTGCAGGAGCAGCTTCGTGATAATAACCCTTGAGTGACCTCATCTGTGTTTGCCAGAAATAGACCAGAAAAGCAGCCTGCGGTTTAACCCAGCAACAGTGCTTATTTCGGATAAATCCTTTCAAATGGAAGCGCGACTTTCCAAAAACTGAGATTGATCCTGCGGGTCTACTGTGAGGAGTTGTGCTCTCTCACAGGTCCAAGGATAACACTAGAGAAGCACGCGGAGGCAAGCAGGGTTTATTTAAAAAGGGGGTGGCATAGACTTCTCCCGGCAGGGAGAAGGGGGCCATGGCTGATATCCTGTTATACCAAGAAGTGGGGGTGTTCTTTTTTATAAGCCTTAGGCTTCCTTTGTTCTCCTGCCCCCTTTTGCTAATCTCTCTCCTTCCTGCATACTTCTGTGACTAGGCCCAGGGGATGCTCAGTGGGTTGGCCAAAAGGAGAAAAGCAGATGGGCTGGAGGGGCCAAGTTGGAAAGATCTGGATGGGAAGGGGGCTTAATTAACTACTCTCTGTAGGGAGGGACAATCCCTGGGACAGGTTACCTTAGCAACCGGTTGGAGCCAGGGCAGGTTATCTTCATAAGGGTGGAGGAAGGGCTCTGGAGGCATTAGCATCTCCAACTTCCAGGACTCACTCAAATTGGCTTCCTTGATCTGATCCGACTCGATTTACTTATCTATACCGACTGCCTGTCTAATTCAGGCTTGAAGATCACTGCCTAACATTTTAATTTCTACAGGACAATGTGGCAGAAGTTTGTGGGCCATCGAGAAGCAAACTAAAAAGTAAAAATAGATGATTAATCATTTACCTGATAGCTGGAATGCAGTGACTCCTGGAGATTGGTTCTCAGTCTTCACTTTGCAATACAGTTCAGTGACTGCACTTAGGTCCACACTGAGGGAACTTAGGTCTTGCACCGGAATAAATGCTCTGACAAGCAATAGTTCATTATCTCTAAAATTTAAGCAATAGAGAAAGGAACTAGCATAAAATTGTCACATTTCTATGCACAATGTAATATAACTTTATTAGATATTCCACATTTAAGTTTTAAAAATATTTACCAGTTAGAATGCATCCTGTAAGTTTGTATACTTTCTAAGACTGTATAGAATGTAGACGTTGAAATTGCAAGGGATTAAAAAGTGTTGAATGTTATGCATGGAGTAGCAGTTCAATGCTTGGTTAGCGCATAGAGAAACCTAATAGCCAAAACAGAACCCAAAAGAGGCAAGAAATATTATGAGTTTGTTTTGAATTCACAATGTTAGTAATTTGTGGTTCCTGGAGAGATATATGCATGTCAGTATCCTGCATCCTTGTCCCAACTGCTTTCCTGTCTTCTTGGTGACCTTTGGCAGTCCTTGAGTTGTGGGCTCAAATAAATTCCTCAAATAACATCCAGTTTCTTCCGCAATTTGTGGTCAAAATGTGTAGGTTATCATCCTCAACCTTGAAGTGCAAGAATTTGCACAGAAAGACATGAGGAAGGGAAGAGGAAGAAAAGGTTGCAGAAATGGAGTGGAATTAGTGTTTTAAAGTATCCATTGGATAGAAACCCCTATCCAATGTAGAGCTCACTGTAGAGCTTCCCATTCCTGCCCTCCTTGCTCCACACCTCAGATCCTCAGCTACTTTCATATGAGCAGGACTGATGGTTTTAGAAAGGATTTTCTGTCACATGCAGTGAGACATTAACATGTCCATTTTGAAATCAATTTTCTTCTTAGTTTGAAAAGACTCCCCCCCACACACAAAAAAGAATGAATTTTATAGAGGAAGAAATTATTCTTCATTGAAAACAAAACAAACTGGGCATGCTTCCAGTAAGTGAATTTTTGCTTTGAGGTTGCACAAAAGGCAGATGTGCTATGAGCAAGAAGAATGGTGATAAAGAAGACTAATGGAGCAGAGGCTTCATTTAGTCATGAAAGTCATTTGCGAGGTAGATAGAAGCTATTCAGAGAAGAGCTGTGACTTTCTATCCTCTCTAGAAAACTTTAAAATTCTCTAGAAATGTCCTGAATTTGGAGAACGGTGTATTTATTTATTTTTTATTTTTTTTTAAATGTCTGGTCCCAACATGATCTTTTGTGATAAGTAAGAACATTCAGAGTAATTATAGAGTAAACAGTGTTCTGTGTTTGAGTGACTCATTGAATCTTTGCTTATTGATTCTTTCAATAAACGTAGAAAGTATTTCTTGTGTGACAAGCATTATTTAAGATGCTACAGACAAAAAGATTAATAATGTGTCAAGTTCAAAATTTTAAAATGCCCAAAGAGATCTATTTAATCAGAATGCTAAGGAAGGTACAAGGAAACAACCAGAACTATTATAGGTGCATATGTAGTGTAGCAAAGAATATGGTATCAATAGGGGTAAGTGCTATCCACAGTTTCAGACAACCACAAGGAGTCTTGGCCCTTTATCCTAGAATGAGGGAAGAACTTCTGAATTATTTTATAGATGTGGATAGTATCCAGGAGAAGGCAAGTGTCTTGCTTAAAGTATCAGGAGAGAACAAATTCTAATCCATTGTTATAAAGATATCATGAAGGAACAATATTTTAGTTAATTAATCAAACTGGATTTTAAAATTATTTCTCAGTAACATATTAGCTCATATATGAATGCATACTTCTTAAGTTCAAAACACGACTATAGTTAGTTGATTTTTGGTCAGCTATTTTGTAGGATTTTTTTATGTTTAACTAAAAAAGTTATTGAGTCACAATGTAAATGATAAGTAACTGATGGTTTAAAAACAACTGAACAGAGCTAAAGGAAAAGCAGTTTATTAAAACATGAAAGTTATATTTTTTCTCTGGTATTCTTATTTTAACATTTTTTTTTTTTTTTTTGGTACCGAGCATTGAACTCAGGGGCACTTGACAACTCAGCCACATCCTCAGCCTTATTTTGCATTTTATTTAGAGACAGGGTATTACAGAGTTGCTTAGCACCTCTCTGAGTTGCTGGCTTTGAACTCCTGAGCCACTGGGATTACAGGCATGTGCCACCTATCTTCATACTGTATTTACAATATGTAAGTAGTAGGGAGAAAGGAAAAAATCATATAATTCTGTTCTTTTGTATAAAACACATTTATGAAAGGTAGGGGTTCTTGCTAATCTCTATAGTTTTAATATATTTTTACAATTCCCTTTTGTGTAGATTATGATAGATACATAAGTGTAATATTTATTCCAAGTATATTAAAATAAAAATATTGAAAATTAGTACCATTTTATTTGTTTGTTTGTTTGTTTATTTTATGGTGCCAGAGATCAAACCTAGAGCCTTGTGCATGTTAGACCCCTGAATTACCTCCAGCCCCTAAATTAGGTACCATTTAAATTGAAAACAAAAACAAACTTAAAAAAAAAAGTACACATTGAGTAGTGGTGTTTTTGTTGAGAATGTTGAAAGTGGAAGTTATTCTTCTAATTTATTATCACATCTTAAGTTAATGTACGTTTTATTCATATGAGAGGATATGATATCTACTTTAAGAATAAAAGTAGTTTACTATTAAACATCAGGAAGATATTTTGACTAGAGGCAAGTAAATGTTTTAAGAGGTTCATTGAAAGGGCATTTTAATGATTAACACAAACTGTGCTACAGTTAGGTTTAACAGCTTATTTGAAATTTAGATTTTCTTTTATTGCAGTTCTCCATTAAATTTTAATATTTTCAAACTCTGTAAAACTCAGAATATACACCAAGAAACAATGCTAAAGTAAAATAGGTTAGATGTTTGTGTGGCTTCTAGTGATTCAAAAGAATCTGATCTATTTCAGAATATATGGGATTCATGATTTTTACTGGAGTCCCAGTTGGAGTTTTCAAGGATAAGGGAACCTGGTCAAGGGCAACCTGAAATCCAGCCCATGTTTTACCTCTTGCCAAGTCTTACACCTTGGAGTAAAGCCACATCTGAAATATTGACCTGTTTGGGGTAACTTACTTCTCTGGCTACGTCTCCAAAAGTTGTTATTATTATTTCACTTCACATAAAGATGCATGCAGATTATTGGCCACCTTGATTCTAAGAAACATTAAAAACACAAGATCCTAGGCTTTAGTTTCTTAAGGGGGTGTGTTACGTGTACACACACACCTGTGTTTGGGGGAACAGAAGGAGAAGAGGAGCAACCTTATACAAAAGGAATTTTACAAGTTTTAACAAATATTATTTAATGAATATATCATGACATTAGTGGGGCTTTCCATGTTTCTTTTGTTTTTCAGAAGAGGACTTTCCGAAGGTTCTAGAAAGCACAGTGTTGCTGTGAAAAGCAAAGATCCTTTACCATCACATTTTACAAGAAATGTTCAGAAAGCCATTGATAAATATACCTGGTAAGAATTCACCTGTTAAATGCTGCTGATTACAAAAATCAAAAAAATTCCAATAACAAATCAGTGATGGGCCATCATGAACCTTTTAAATTAAAAGGCAGTTTTATTTTTAACCTAATGCAAAAATATTCTTAAATTAGTGCACTCTGTGTAAATGTTATGTCTGTTGCTTATGTTCATTCCAGTAGTGAATCCCCATCATCGTTTTCATCTAGTGGAAGCTGCACACCCACGAGAGCCCACGATTCATGGTCAAGGTCTTCAACACAGAGTTCTACCACTGGCTTGTCTACAGAGAGGAGCTCAGTTTATTCCTGGAGAGATGATGTATGTCTCGGAATTTTTTTGATGATACCACGATTATAAATTATGTGAAGAATTGCCTTCTTAGGTTCAAAACAAAAATCTTTTTACCATTTACAGAAGCACTACCAATTATATCCATCTATATGCATACATATGTATATATAAAAGTATTTACAGGTTACCGTGTAAAAATTTTGAAGTACCAAAATATAGGAAAAAAAAAATTGCTCGTAATTTTATAGCCCAGAGTCTTAGCTGTTAATAATTTTATTTTTCCCACCCTCTCACCCTCTTCCCATTATGTTATGTATGACTCCTTGTACAGTATCTATGGCAATTAGGAACTCAAATAAGAAAAGAATTTTGGAAAAATAAAAATTGTGAAGCGTCTCCATGATTAGGGGATTTCTCCACAATATTCTAAACCAGATGTTTTACTTTTATTTTCTAACCCTAGAGGGAGTCATTCATTTTAACGCTTCTTGGTTCTTTGTGAGAGTGGGACTCTTAGCCAGGTGAGCTTTAGCTACAGCTCCAGCTTTGCTAAGGACTTTGCAGGCTCCACAGTCTCCTTCCTCCTTATCCCTGCAGTGTCCCAGAACATAACTCTCTAAAACCCATGTGATTAAGGCAGAGCCTCTGGATGGCACCTGGGTGTTCTGTTTCTATCTCCTTGTTTGCTGTATTGTTTTTTTTTTTTTTTTAAGAACCCTTCTCCACTCCTCATGGTGCATCTGAATCTACTTACTCATGTAGTTAGATAGCAGTGAGCCTCAAAGAAGTGGGAAGTCACAGGGCATGGGAAGGATCTGGAAGGGAGTCATCTCATCACTCAGAGGACTTTTTCAGATGTGACTCCCTCACTTAAGATTACCTCTTCAGCATCTGCCTGCCCATGCACTGCAAACCCTCTCACATCCTTTTTCCCTGAAAAGACTGAGAGCCATTAATTCATCATGTCCCGATTCTGGAATCCATTTATTTATTTATTTATTTATGAATGACAGTGGAATGCATTACAATTCTTATTACACATATGGAGCACAACTTTTCATATCTCTAGTTGTATACACAGTATATTCACACCAATTTGTGTCTTCATACTTGTACTTTGGATAGTAATGATCATCATATTCCACCATCATTAATTATCCCATGCCCCCTCCTTTCTCGTCCCCCCCCCATCTATTCCTCCCATGCTCCCTCTCCCTATCCTACAATGAATCAGCCTCCTTATATCAAAGAAACCATTCAGCATTTGTTTTTGGGGGGATTGGCTAACTTCACTTAGCATTGTCTTCTCTAACTCCATCCATTTACCTGGAAATGCCATGATTTTATTCTCTTTTAATTCTGAGTAATATTCCATTGTGTATATATGACACATTTTTTTAATCTATTCATCTATTGAAGAGCATCTAGTTTGGTTCCACAGTTTAGCTATTGTGAATTGTGCTGCTATAAACATTGATGTGGCTATGTCCCTGTAGTATGCTGTTTTTTGTAATATTTATTTTTTGTAGTTGTAGTTGACACAATACCTTTATTTTATTTATTTATTTTTATGTGGTGCTGAGACCCAGGGCCTTGCACGTGCAAGGCAAGCACTCTATTGCTGAACCACAACCCCAGCATAGTAGTATGCTGTTTTTAAGTCTTTTGGGTATAGACTGAGGAGAGGGATAGCTAGGTCAAATGGTGGTTCCATTCTTAATTTTCCAAGGAATCTCCATACTGCTTTCCATATGGCTACACAAATTTGCAGTCCCACCAGCAGTGTATGAGTATACCTTTTTTCCCATATTGTCACCAACACTTATTGTATCATAATAGCTGCCATTCTGACTAGAGTGATATGAAATCTTAGAGTGGTCTTGATTTGCATTTCTCTATTTGCTAGTGCTAATGAACATTTTTTCATGTATTTGTTGATTGATTGTACATCATCTTTTGAAAAGTGTCTGTTCAGGTCCTTGGCCCATTTATTGATTGGGTTATTTGGTTTTTTGGTGTTTAGCTTTTTGAGTTCTTTATATACCCTAGAGATTAGTGCTTTATCGGATGTGTGAAGGGTAACAAAACTACAATTATCTTATATTAGACAAAAGTGCCAAGAGCAAGGCATTGGAGAAAAGATAGCCTCTTCAACAAATGGTGCTGGGAAAACTAGAAATCCATATACAACAAAATGAAATTAAACCTTTATCTCTCACCATGCACAAAATGCAACTCAAAGTGGATCCAGGACTTAGGAATACAACCAGAGACCTTGTGTCTAATAGAAGAAAAAAATAGACCTTAATCTCCATTGTGTGGGACTAGGCCCCAACTTCCTTAATAAGACTCCTGTGGTACAAGAATTAAAATCAAAAATCAATAAATGGGATGGACTCAAACTAAAAAGTTTCTTCTCAGCAAAAGAAACAATCTGTGAGGTGAATAAAGAGCCTACATCTTGGGAGCAAATCTTTACCCCTCACACATCAGATAGAGCACTGGGATTCTTTAAGTACAAATTTTCAGGAAATTATCCAGGGAAAGTCTTATGACTTCTATTTGTAGAATTTAAAGTATTCTAGCTGGGTGAGGTAGCTCACATCTGTAATCCCAGCATCAGAAGGCTGAGGCAGAAGGATCATGGGTGGCTGAGGCAGAAAGATCATGAGTTCAAAGCCAGCTTTAGCAACTTAGCCAGGTGCTAAATAACTCAGTGAGAACCTGTCTCTAAATTTAAACATAAAATATATAGGCCGGGGCTGGGGATGTGGCTCAAGCAGTAACGAGCTTGCCTGGCATGCAGGGGGGCTCTGGGTTCAATCCTCAGGACCACATAAATAAAATAAAAGATGTTGTGTCCACCGAAAACTGAAAAAAAAGTATTAAAAAAATTCTCTCTCTCTCTCTTTAAAAAAAAAAAATATATATATATATATATACACATATATATATGTGTATATATATATGGGCTGGGGATGTGGCTCATTGGTTAAGCACCCCTGCGTTCAAACCTCTACATCTTACAATGACTTTTTCATTTCCTTTTAAAAATTTTGGTTACTTTTTTTTTTGATAGAAAATATTTGCAAAAGCAACAAAATGAAAAAAAAAAGAGAGAAACAAAAGTGAACCTTCTCCCATGCCCCAGCCACCCAGTCCCCTCCTAGGAAACAAATTATTATTAGTTTTTCTCTTATTTTCACTTTAAAAGCAATAATTTGGTTCCCCTATGATCTGGGAATATAGTTTGTTTTCAATTTGAGAGAATCAGATTTAACACATAAATCAAGATGGCTATTTTGGGTCAAGTGTGTCTAGCTGAATGTGCATTTTATTGCTTTCAATTGCAGATTAGATTTCAGATTCACATACTCCTAGAAGAAAACATGGCTAGGTCTCTGTGATTATAAGTTATGTGAAGAATTGCTTTCTTAGGTTCAAAACAATATCTTTACCATTTATAAAAGCATTCCAATTATATCCATCTATATACACAAGCCTGTGCAGGGTTGTTTCTCCCAAACACAGTAATGTTTATGTTAGTAATATAATGTTCCACTTCTTGGCTGATAGGACTGTTAGCTTCCAATAGAGACCATCTAGGGTTGCTGAGAGACTTTCTCAAGTACAATTCATTACAGCTGAAACTGTTCAAGCCATCAGGAAAAATTAATATGCTGATCTCACCCTAATAACCACACCTCTTAGGACAACTAGGATTTTTTTTTTCTACGCCATTGATGAAAAGAAAGTTGACGACCCTTTCTTCAAAAGTAATTTCTTTTTCCCAGGTATAATTAGAAGAAAAAAATAACCTATACTTTGCAGGTGTGCTTAAGCACAGCAGGCTCAACTATGTGAGGGATCTAGGTCTGTGTACGTGTGTGTTTGTGCATGTGTGTGCACATGTGCATGCAGATATCAGGGTATGTGGGGGTCTGTGCATCCATCTGATGCCTTTGTTCATATGTGTACCTGCGCCTCTGTGTCTATGAAAAATTTCAAATAAGGCTCATAAGTCATGAAAGAAGTGATCTCTTTCATAGTTAAGGAATCTGAGGCTCGAAATGAGATGCAATTAATTCATTAGAAAAGTCAGAGTTGGAGCACCGACTACAAAGCCCACATTCTTTTTACCTTATAATACTTCTTACTATATCATAGATTTGAAAATGCTTTAAATATCATTGATTGTGAAAGCTATGTTTCTATGGCTCTTAGGGTTCAATGCGCATTTCTGTTTCAGGAGTTTGACAAAGCCAATGCACAGAAAGTGCAGCAGTTGTTTTGGGAGGTCGAGGAAATGCTATTTGAGGGGAAAGTAAGCCCTCAGACTCAGAATCTAGTGACTGAATGTGGTGAATGGGCAAGAAGATCCCTCCATCTAAGGTAAGCATATCCTCCATAGAAATTCTCTGGAATATGTTTTCAAACTAATCACTTCTGATCTGGGTCTATACAATCAATACATTTTGTTGGAAGCCATATATAAATTATGGGTTTGTTTGAACCAACATAGGAGCTGCTTTTCTGGGAACTCCTGGATGAAATTCCCCAGTTTGAGAAAGCCCAGATCATGCTGTTTCCCTGTCTTAGCTCACAGCATTAATATCAACCCCTCTCACCCTGAAACCTATCCCTGCTTTTGATGTACTCCCCTTAAATAAAGAATTGGAACCTTTTTCAGTCCAGTTCCTATCAGGACTGGAAGACCCGTCAGGCGCTAATCTCTGGCTTTGTCTTTATTTCTTACTAATTATTTCAGATTGTTTATCTTCCCAGTGGCTCACCCCCCCCACCCCCCCACCCCCGCAGCAGGAACCTACTCTGCTGGGGTGCTGGTCACCTTGAAAGCACTTGCTCAATCAAAATACCTATCCAGAGCACAGTCTTTTACTGATAGGTGCATCTTTTGCCATGGTGCCTGAGCAGATACAGACACCTGACAGTATTCAGGTGCTTCTTAATTTGTGAGAAGCAAATCTAGCTCATTCAGAGAAAGGTACTATATATGCAACAAGTGCAAGAATATTAGATGTGGTCTTTGACCTTCACATTTACTCTTTATGAGCAGCAGGTGATTGTCAGCGCTGAGAACAACCTGAGGGGCTCCTGTGGGCAGAGTATTTGCAGAATGACTGGATAGGTGAACTTTTCTATGTCATCATTGTTCCTGATGTAAAGAGGGTCATTTATTATTTTTTAAATACCAAAGGTAGAGAATATAGATTGGGTCTGATGGGAAGCTTTGCTTCCTGTCATTCAGCCAACCTACTTAGGGGAAAGTCCATTTCAGTTATCCCAAGTTCCTCCACATTATATCTGGGAAGAATGAATTAGAACATTCAAATAAGTGCTCATGAATTTTCTAGTTAGCTTGACTAGGAAACTTTAGAAAAAAACCCTAAGCAATATATTTTTTCTTTCTTTTCAATCCTTCCTGAATCCCTACCTTAAAGTATATAATGTGTCCATAGATGTTAATTATACATGTGTGCTTTTCTGGGAGTGGCTTACCTTCCAAAAAAATTCAGGAACTCCAACTTGATTATCTTACTGTTCTTTTACATTGTTAGGATAAAAAGGAAGGAGGGAAAATGGAAAAAGAAAAGACTGCTAGGTGTATAAGCTTAGTGCATATATTTATATGTTTTTATTCATTAGGTAAATGTTAGTTAACACATAGAGGGGGTTTCATTGTACTCTTCCTTGCCCTAGGCACCAAGTCTGATATGCTTTATCTCCAAGCCAGCTCATCAGTCCTGCAAAGTAAATAAACAGGCAAATAACATCGGTGGCCTAGAGAGCCAGCGCACTGTGCCTTGGAATCTAAGTCTCTGGCCAGAACAGACTGTCTCGGCTTCCCAAAGCTCAGGCTTTTTCTCTGACACCATGATGCTTCTCATGTGCCAATACACACTACATCATGTCATATCCATGCCTTCAAAAACATTATTGCATCCTACCTTTGCAATCACATAGCATTTTTTCCTTGTCTACTCCATTACTAACTCTTTACTGTCTTTCCATTACAGAGTATTAGGAAGACAGCTTATCCTGCCAACTGATGAAGGGTTCCAACACTTGCAGGGCAATGTGCCTAGTTCTGCTGGCCACAAACCCTTATCTGATGCCCCAGAATGCAGCAGCAACACCCACCAGTATGTTGATATATGTTACTTCCAAAAACTATCTGTTACTGCGTTTTAGTTATCCTTTTATATGTTTAACTCATCCATGGGCTTTGGTTCCACCAAATATTCAAATTTAGATTTCAATGCAGGACAAATGCGGAGAATATTTTCACAAGATGCTTCTGATCCTAAATTAATTATGCTTGAATATATGCATACATGTAAAATATTTATGAAATACAAACACATGCATATAGAAATTAACTTCAACTTTTATTCCAAAGGCACTGTGAAAGCCAGGCTAAATGCAAAATCAAAAACTGCTTCATTGTGATAGAAGAGATAGCCTCAAGAAAATAGCAGAAGTAAAGCTTTATCCTATTTTTTGGCTTACCAAAAAGTTTTGTTTGGTTGGTTTTTGTAGTGTTTGGGTTTGAGTTATGTTTGTTTGTTTTGTTTTATTTTTTTTTTTAATTATTGTTTTTTGCCGGGGATTGAACCTAGGGTCTCATGTATTCTAGGATATTGCTCTAACAGTGAGTTAAACCCCCACCCTTTTCATTTTTATTTTGAGACAAGGTATCTGTAATTTGCTGCAGCTAGCATCAAGCTTGCTATCCCTCAGCCTCAGCCTCCTCAATAGCTAGGATTACAGGTACGCACCACCACTCCTGGTTTATAGATTTCAATAAATATCTTTATTCCTTTTACACCTATTTGGCATTGAGCTGTGGTACTAGCAAAGAGGATATAGACATATAAAATAATTTAGCCTTTTAAGAAGCCTTTAAGTTTTTTTTTTAATGATGCTTGTGTTAAAATGCTTTTAAGGATCAGTTTTTGCAAATGTAATAGTTAATGATTTTTAAATTTGAGGTTCTGTGCTTTATGGCCACTTTAAAGATCCGCCATGTTGGTGCATGTGTTACATTCTTGTTGTTCTACAGAATCCCATATAGGATGTTCTTTTCCCATAGGTTGTGCATCTCTGGTTCTCAAATAATCCCAGCCACACTCTCAGCCTCTGCCCTGCCAGGCCCTGTAGGCACAGGGACTGCCCACCTCACAGCATGTTCATCCCTGGAAGAAGAGGTTTACGATATGGATGGAAAAGTGGAAGAATATTTTGCTTTTGACAAAAAAGAGGAGTAAGTAGAATTTTGTTTGACATCCACTTCATAGTATAATAGTTTGACATTTATTTTTATTACATGCTCATTTTGTGTTTTGTATATTTTTTATTTTATCTAAAAGATTTCTATTCTTTTGAGAATACTGTACTCCCCAAAGAGTTCAGATTCCTAACAGGAAGTATATGTGCTAGAGCGGTGTTTCCCTGCCTTCTTGACTGGATGGCACAGAGAGGAAACAAGAGCTCTGACCAGCATGCTAGTGAAAACAGACAAGGCCACCAGGCTCTCATGCCCAGGGACTGTAGGTTCCTTACCAAGGGCAAAGGGAAAGTTCTAGTCTCTGTACTAAATGCATATTTTGTTCTTAAAGCTACAAGTGTTGTAGGATAGCAATTTGCTTCAATTGAAAATTGTTACATTAAAAAAAACAACTAGTTGCCAAAATAAGTCTTAACAAATTTAAAAAGGATGAAATATCAAACATCAGTAACAGGATGAAAACTGGAAAATTCACCAATATGTATAAATTAAACAATAGATTTTTGAATAGCTGATGGGTCAAAGAAGAAATCAAAAGGGAAAACAAGAAAATTATCTTGAGACAAATGAGAATAGATATATACCTTACCAAACCTTATGTGATAACAAAAACAGTTCTGAGGAAAGTGTAGAGCAATAGATGCCAACATTAAAAAAAAAAAAAAGAAGAGATATATCAAGTCAGCAAATGAACTTTATACCAGAAGGAACCAGAGAAAGAAGAACAGAGTAGAGGAAGGAAATAACCCAAATCAGAGTAGAAATAAATAAATCAGAGACCAGAAAAAAAACAACAGAACAGATCCATGTAACTGAGAGTTGTTTTTTATTGTTTCTTTTGGTTTTTATCCTCTAGCTCTATTGAGGTATGATTGATAAAAATTGTGTATATTTTTTAAAAAGTGTGCTGTTTAAAAAGAATTTTACATTTATTTGTATATGTATAAATATGCATATGCATGCATGTCAGATGATAGAATAACTTTAGAATGGATAGATAGAGAGATTGGGAGAGAGAGAGTAAGTTACTTTAACTTAAACATGGATACCTCTAGTGATTACACTGGGTTTTCATTCTTAGTGGTGATGAACGTCTTGAACGGAAACCAGCTCACCGTGGCAGGAAGTGGCATAAACATGGACTTCCTCCTATTTCCCCTCATGACTGTATCAAAGATGCTGTGGCAGCAGAAGTGTTTGATCATGTCTGGAAAAATGTGGTAGAAATATTAGAAGGACTGATTAGAAAACACTGGGAAACTACACTTAAAGGTACTTATTTGCAGAATTTGGCCACCTGAAAAGATAAAAAAAATGGGCTTTGTGCTCCCCGCCGCCCCCACTTGGCTTCACCTAGAACAGGACTGGGGTGGGAAGACAAGTGGTTTTCTACCTTTACTCTCAGGTGATCTTTAATCATTTCCAAAAGGACATTGTTGTTTTTTGAGTTACAAAAATAATACCTTTGCACTCTGAAAAAACAAAAACAAAACTCAGAAATGCACAGAAAGAAACTGGAAGTCACATTATCTTATTGTGGTTAAACCAAAACAAAACTTCACCTAACTACTCTCTAATAAGGAGGATATTTATTTTTAATTATTGATGGCATGATTTATAGAGTAAAATATGAACATAGCTAACCTAATAATCACTTCGTTTATCTTCACTTAAACATATAAAATGTTCTCTAAAGCATCTAAAATGGAGCAGAAACAAATCATGGTAATATTGATGGTGGACTTTGATGACTAGTTTTAGGTATTTGATACAATGGGGCAATAAACATGATAATTCTAATGCTGTTCTTTTTCCAGCCAAAAGGATTAGTCAGGCTTTTATAAAACTCTTGAGAATCTATTTTTGCTCCATTATATAATCTCTGTTTTGCTACTAACCATTGGAATGATGGTATGGTAACCAGTTGGTTCATGGGGTCTCTGCTCTCTAGTGCATTGCTCTTTAATTGATGGGCTATAACTTAGATTTTTGGTGACTCAAGAACAGATGTTTTCTTTGCAGAGTGAATTTATTTGTCTTAGGTAATCTGATGTTTCTCATAATATTGATTTTTCTCTTGACACAGAAGGGAAAAAACAGAAAGAAAAGTTGAAAGTCTCTGAAAATAGACCCTCACAGGTACTCCTTTCCCAGCTGAGCACTGATGTGGCCAGCGTCCCCCCATCCAGGAGTTCTGAAGCTCGCAGCTTGCCCATGGCTTCTCATCTTAATCTACCCCAGGTAGATGCATTTACATCCTGTTTCCCTTTTGTTTTTACCTTAGTTTTTCAAGAACACCATTCTATTGAATTCAATTATCAAAATATTTAATAGTGTTTGTCAACAAGATTAAAATATAATGTAGTTATTTCATGGTGTTTATTTAATAGCACCACACATGCTCTATGAGATACTAGTTTGAGATGTGAAATTATTTTCGAAATTTTGTGAGAGGGGGGAAAAATGCTTTCCCCTAAGTTTGTAGAAGTTTTGAAAGTTATAAATGGCCTCCTTTCCTTTCACCAAAGTAACAAAAGAATTAATGAGTGTTCATTAATGAGAATTACTTGGGTTCCTTAAAGAGTTAGTACTTGTATTAATTGCACCATGTTAGTTGTTTTGAGGAGATATGGAGATGAATAAAACTGGGTCCCTGACCTAGTGAAACAAAAATTATAACATAAGGTCAGATGCATTATCTTCTGTGAGGAATGAGCAAAAATAGGCATGGTAGGAGAATCCAGGAGAGATTGATTCATCCTGATTAGAGGATGGGGTTGATGTTGGACACTAGAGCTGAAATCGGAACAGAAACATGAACAAATGAGTAGAACTTTTGTGGCTAAGAATTTTGGGTGGGCCACTTCAGGCCAGGCAAAGGCATGGATGCATGAAAGATAGATGGTTTAGGGCAATGATGGACTGAGGATTTAGATAACAGCAGACTGGGAACAGCAGGGCATGGTGGGGGAAAAAAAATGGGGCTTTGGAATCAGGAGGTCTGGGCTGAGTATTATTTTGGACATGTTAACTTCCTGAGCTTTAAACTACTTATCTGTGTAACAAGGAGAATAATACGCTAAGATATGGTTGTGAGGATCAAATTCTAGAAAGATGTGAGAAGTTTGAATTAAGATTTATAACCATATATAACCACCTGATACACTGTTCTTGAATTTCATGCTCATTCATAGATCTAGTAGCAGGTGAGGCTGGAAAGGATGGGCCTGTTCATGGGAGATCTTGGATATGCTAGGGAGTTTGGACTTCATGTTCCACACAGACCTTCTTATGTGGGAGACCAGAGAAAAGGAATCAGACAAGATTCCTGGTCTTGAGCTATGTGCCATTTACAGACCAGTTGGAAGGAGTCAAGCCATACTGAATGCATGTACACACACACACACCACACGTGCGCATGTGCGTGCACAGAGCCAATATTATTGATAGTAATGAGAATGAGAGTTCGAGCTTTGCTTATTAGAATCCAACTTTGAAACTTGATGATACCATTCATTAGCATTATGATCTCAAATCAGTCATTTTCTCTCAAAATCTCAACTTTAATATGTTACCTATGCAGTAGGAAGCTGTGAGAATTAAAGGAGATATGACACTTATTATAGTGTGTAGCATGGAATAGGCACTTCATAACTCTTAGCTTTTATTATAATCAGATGCTAATTACCTCTAATGTATTATATTTTATAATAGATATGCTTTAGCTCATAAGTGCTGTAGGGTTCAGAGGAAAAATATACCTTTTACAAAGTAGAATAAGACATACACCAATTCCTAAATGATAGTAAGATTTGTTAAACTGAAAAAATACAAAAAGAGGCACACTTAACATAGGTGCAAATAAGCAGAATGCCTGTGTAAGACTGGCAAAACTCATCCCTGAACAGGGCTTGTGGTTTGGGGAGCAGTGAGTTAAACAGTATCTAAGCCTTGCAGCCTTATTTTGCTTTCTAGAGTAAGGGCTTTACAATAAGCTTCTTTGCTTTTTACTGTTTGAGAGAAACTTTTGGAGTTTCTGCCTGCTTCTTGTAGTTTTTGGTCTCTTCAAACTGCTCTGATAAGTTCAATATAGTATTTTCCACTTTGTTTAGTATGCAGTATAAAATATGGTCCCTTGATTATTTTTTTTTAAAATTTAGCCAGTTTGTACCATTTGTTTTCTGAAGATTTGACAGGCATTGATGATTGGAATATTGTTTTACTCTTTTTTTTTTTTAACTTTTCTCAGATTCATCGCTTCTCCAACAATTTCTACAGCGATTTGAATGGTGTGATGACAATTCAAGCAAAACCACTCCAGCAGAGACCTATGTATTTTGTGGATAGAACACAGTACGTATGAGGAAGAACCCAACCACTTCCCTATGCTGGAAATGCTAGAACAGGAAGTGTTTATGTATATACACTGCAGGAACATGGGACAGTGAAAATCCCATTTAACTCCATGCTCAGGATGTGCCTGAGCATACCCCAGAGGAAGTACAGCCAGGGTAAAAGCAGGCTCTTCTGACATCAATCACAACATAATTCCTGTTGCATTAAGAAGAGATGAGAAAAGCTCAATGCAGTTATGAATTTCTAAGCTTGTGGGCTTCGCTACCATTTGATTACAAACAATGAAAAAGTGACATTTTTGTTCACCTATGAATTTATTAGTATAGAAATGGAAACAATAGTCTGTCCATTCATTTAACAAGTACCTCTGGGAGTATGTTCTGGGTACCAGGCACTATAGTGCGTGACACAGAGGAAGGTACCAAGAGTTGTGTTCAGTCTTCTCATAGTACTTACATCTGAGCAACTAACTGGAGTTTTCTCCCCTAGAAATGAACAAGAGGACAAATCATCTAGTATGGGCGCCAGTGCTCCGTCCTCTACACGGTTCCGCCTGGCTAGAATCTCAGATACTCACAGATTACAGACTTCTGCCAGGAAAATACCAGCGCACCGGAGGCTGCCTTCTCTTACTTCAGATTCACAGAGAATAAAAACCCCCAATATGTACAGTGATGAAATTCTTAGGGGAACAAAACTGTAAGTCTTGTTTCTTTATCTTGGTAAACAAAAGGTCATAGGGCAGAGACATTGTCAATTAGGATTGATGGATTATTCTGAACAAAGTATCCTCTATCAGATTTTATTTAGATGCTTTTCTTCCAAGTTCATTTGAGTATTCAACACTAATTTTGTTCCAATAGTTGTATGTAACTGTGTACATACATTTATTTATTTTATTAATGAAATTTCATGTATTTTCATTATTATCTTAGTTATTCCTCACTACAAACCTTTCCAGTGGTATTCATATTATCTCAAATCTAAGATGAAGAAACAGGCTGAAAGAAGTTGAATACTTGCCTAGGATCATCATCACAGCAGGAAGGCAGAGCTGGGGACAGCCACAGTGCTCTTGGCTTTGGAGTCCGCCCTAGGCCATAGACTTTCTACTGTAAGGGACTGAGCTTTAGAGGAGTTGAACTGAAATCCCCTTCAGGAGCTGGTGGGTTGAGCAGCTTCCAACTATTAATCACCAGACTCTCAAAAGATGCATTTAGAGCATCATTTGCAACTTTTTGTTAGACCACCTTTCTTTTACAACTGATATACATCAGGCACTAGGACAGATATTCCTGGTGGTATTTGGATCTCTTCTGTTCATGCTTTCAAGTCATCTCTCCCACCTTCAGTCTCAGCGTGGCTGCCCCCCACACCTGATTCAGCTTATGCCCGTGTCAATAGCACGGACCGCTCTCTCCTCTCTTCCAGTCTTCCAGGGCTCCACTATCAAACTTTCATCAGTTTGACGAAAGTTTGATAGTGGAGCCCTGGATACCTCCAATTGTACATTCCTTCCATGTTTTGGCCCCTCTTTCCATAGAGGAGAATTTTTAAAGTTTTTTTCTCCCACTATTAACAATGCTAGGGACCTCTTTTAGACTATTTTCCCTAATTGTGCTCCAATCCTGGGAATTCAAATATCACAGATAGACTGTCTATCTGTATGTATAGCAATGCTGGCTTTATGCAGAAGAGTAAAATTTTTTGCCTTCTTTGAGGGGATCCCTCTCACCCTCTTTGACTATGCATAACTATTTCCTATTAGTTCTCTTCTCCTCTTTAATTCTGGGCAACCTTATCTTCCTTTGCCTCACAAACACACCAGCCATGCATGGTTTGATATGTTTATGGTCTGTCCTCTGCATTTTTTTTTGTGTGTGTGTATGTGTGTGTGTAGTGGTCCTGAAATTCAAACTGAGGGCGAATTTGTGCCACTTGGGCACTCTACTCATGAGCTACAACCCCTGCCATTGACTTCAATTTTATGAAATAAATTTTTCTCTAACTATCAAAGTACCAAACACCCTGGAACATGTTGAAAATATAAAAAGTATGAATAGAAACCAAAGATCACTTGTATGTTTCTCACACAGAAATATAGAAATGACAATGGTTGGTAAAATTTCTGTCAGCTTTGTCTAGGATTATATTTTTTCTTTCCTTCCCATTGTCTTTTTCCTAACACCACCTTACTGTTGTGTAATATTGCGCTTTTTTGTAGACTTTTTTTCACTTAACATTATATCATTTATATTTCAGTTCTCAAATATTTTTAAAAGCATGATTTTAATGACTACTCATCATGTGGGTATATCATAATTTATTAAGTATTTCCCTATCTATGAAATTTCACTCTTTTCTATATTTTCATTTTGATGATGTGCAGTGGAGATAATTTGATATCAGTCTCCAAAAAGATATCCTTAAATTCTTTCCTAATGATACAATCCTAGAAGGAAAATGAACAGGTCAAAGGTTATGGATATTTTTTAGGTTCTTGAAATATTTTGCCAAAGTACTTCCTGCAACAGTTGTACAAATTTATAGTCCCACTGGCAATATAAGTCTCCTTCCCCTCGGTCTCTAAAGTTGAGGTCCTGCATATACTTTTTAAAAACTTTATAGCTTTATAGGTTAAAAAGTCTCCTACTATAACTTTCATGACTTTGTTATTAATGAATAAATAATTTTGAATCTGTTTCTAGAATGTCTTATCTATTCCTGTGCAAAAACCAATTTAATTTTTGAATGTTATTATCTGATAGGGACAGTCTCCTGTCATTACTCTTCTTTTATTAGAATTTAGTCAGTGGCTGATTGACAGCCCCTGCTAAATAGGGGCAATGTGATTTGACCCACTGATTTGGTACAAATTTAAAACAAATAATCTTTACAATCGAAGTGTCAAATTTAAACAGAGCATACACATTGGGCATCATAGTGTTAAATCTATAAAGAATGTTGGAAAACTGAAATCTTCGTGATATTTAGTTTTCCTACCAGAGAATGTCTTTTTGCCTCTAATTTCATATCACCTTTTTATGACTTCACATAAAATTCTGTATTCTTCTTCATCTAAGCCCTGTGCATTGATAATTAATTGTGCCTCTTATGGATTATGCTTTTCTTAAATATATATAAGTCATAATATATATAATTTCATTGATCTCTAATTACTTGTGTTTTCAATAGCTGGTCATAGGAAGGAGCTAGATCTTCAATTTTTTCTTCGATCTGTACAGTTCCCAGTGTGGCTGAGCATTTGGGTGATCCAGATTGACAGCCACTGCTAAATAGGGGCAGTGTGACTGGAGCTGCTGGTCCCTGTCTCATCTCCCATCTCCCTGAAGCATGGCGTGTTTTCCTTGAACATTGCTTTTGGAAGGCAGATCGTGATTGGCAGCTCAGATTGGAATTGCCTGCTAGGGGCTGACCCCTCCGCACTTGGGTACTCAGATGCATGTTGTTGTGTTCACAGGCAAACTGGCCTAGACCATGTGTCTTCCGCACCGGTTCAAACCTCCTGGAGCAGGTTGCCCCCAATAGGCTCGGAGGCTGGGGAGCAGATCACAGCTGTTTCCGGATCCCGCTCTGTTTCTGTAAGACAGATTTCATTATAAGTGCAACCGTTTTAGTTAATCTGTGGGAAAACAAGTAAACCAGAACAATCCTGGCACTTCTAAGAGAAGTCAGAACATAAGAGAATGCTCTTCTTGGCTGCATCCAAAATGTCTTCATAATCCACTTCTAGAATATAAATGGCTCATGAGACTTTAGAGGGGGATGATATAAAAATTGGTCTTGAGCTAAAACAGAAAGTTCAGGTGTCAAGGAGATAGACAACGAAGAAAAGAACATGGAGATTAGGACAAGGGACAGGCAGAGCCATGTCTCCATCCTGCTGTGCAGACACACTGATTTGGTACAAGTTTGCTTTCATCTCCCTGAACCTTAGTTTTTTCATCTATAACAATTCCTGTCTCAAGAAATTGTTAGAAGGATTAGATGAACGCATACATTTTAAATGTACGATATAATGACTGACGTAAACTAGGAGCTCAGTAAATTATTATCCCTGTCAATTTTTTTAAACCTTTTTTATTCATTTATTGTATGTGGTGCTGAGGATTGAACCAGTGCCTCACACGTGCGAGGCAAGCGCTCTGCCACTGAGCCACAACCTCAGCCCTACCTTTATCATTTTTATCAGCTCTCATTTTTGCAGCTGATTTTTGCCATATTTATTGCAGTACAGAGGCAGTGTCTTTCTCACTCAAGCTCAGTGCACCCATGCTCTTGGTAGTAGGGGTAACCAGGTTTCTCACAGATTTACAATGATCCACACGCCTCACTCTGAAACAAGTAATTTGTGTCTTTTGTAGGAAACATGAAAGGACGACCGTTACAGGAGCATAGGGCAGAAAGAGAAAAAAACAAAACAAAACAAAACAAAACACTAAGTTAGGGTTTTCTCTCACATTCTTTTCTGCCACCTTAATCACAGCAATAGAACCTGTCCCCAGAAGGCCAGAGTGGCAAAGCTTGAATGTGTAACCTGAGGATGAAATAATAAAACAAGGCAAACGCTTCCCAAGCCCAGAATTGCATTTCTAACATAATTTACTGTTAAGAATTTTGTGTGGTTAAGGTTTTTGATACCTATTTACCTATTATGGCATTACCTTTTGGGGGGACTGATGTAATTAAAACATGTGGATATTTAGAAGTCCTTGTATTTGGCAAATTGAAATAAGTATTTTAAAGTAAGTAACTCACTGAATAAATAAGTGAATGATTGAAGCATCCAGAGATGTTGTTTTGTCTTTCTAAGGAATGTATTATTCTTCATTCAGTACAGGGGAAGGTATCCCCAAAACCACGTGTCAAGTGCAATGCCTGATGGCATAGAAAGATCCCCTCTTCGAGAAAAAACCATTACCCTGGAACAACTTTCAAGGCCCAACACAACCCATACATTCCGGGTAGGTCTGCTGTTAACCATAACTTTGATTAGAACAAAACAAAACACAACAAAAAAGATATATATTTTTTAAATAAAGCTCTTCCCTCATTTTATTTTCTTCTTAACAGTCGGATACACCTCGAAAAGGTTCACTGACACAGATGGAATTTGCTGGTCACACATGGACAGGTCAAAGTATTTTGATAGGTCAGTATTTTCTTTTTTTTTTAACCTAAAACTATTTTTTAGTTTATATATGACAGCAGAAAGCATTACAATTCTTATTACACATATAGAGCACAATTTTTCATATCACTTGTTGTATACAATGTATATTCACACCAATTCATGTTTTCATACATGTACTTTGGATAACAATGATCATCACATTTCACCATTACTTATAACCCCATGTCCCCTCCCTTCCCCTCCAACCCCTCTGTCCTATCTAGAGTACGTCTATTCCTCCCATGCTCCCTCTCCTTATCCCACTATGAATCAACCTCCTTATATCAAAGAAAACATTTGGCATTTGGTTTTTTGATATTGACTAGTTTCACTTAGCATTATCTTCTCTCCATCCACTTACCTGCAAATGTCATGATTTTATTCTCTTTTTATTTTTATTGCTGAGTAATATTTCATTGTGTATATATGCCACATTTTTTAATCCATTCATCTATTGAAGGGCATCTAGGTTGGCTCCACAGTGGCTATAAACATTGATGTGCTGTATTTTGTCAAATGTTTTTTCCATATAGTATGCTGTTCTGAAGTCCTTTGGGTATAGACCAAGGAGAGGGACAGCTGGGTCAAATGGTGGTTCCATTCCCAATTTTCCAAGGAATCTCTGTACTGCTTTCCATATTGGCTGCACCAATTTGCAGTCCCACCAGCAATGTATGAGTGTACGTTTTTCCCCACATCCTCGCCAACACTTATTGTTGTTTGTCTTCATAATAAATAGCTGCCATTCTGACTAGAGTGAGATGAAATCTTAGAGTAGTTTTGATTGGATTTCTCTAATTGCTAGTGCTAATAAACATTTTTTTTCATGTATTTGTTGATTGATTGTGTATCATCTTTTGAGAAGTGTCTGTTCATGTCCTTGGCCCATTTATTGATTAGGTTATTTGTTTTTTTGGTGTTTAGCTTTTTGAGTTCTTTATATACCCTAGAGATTAGTGCTCTCTGATGTGTGAGGGGTAAAGATTTGCTCCCAAGATATAGGCTGTCTATTCACCTCACAGATTGTTTCTTTTGCTGAGAAGAAACTTTTTAGTTTGAGTCCATCCCATTTATTGATATTTGATCTTAATTCTTGTGCCACAGGAGTCTTATTAAGGAAGTTGGGACCTAATCCCACATGATAGAGATTAGGGCTTACTTTTTCTTCTATTAGATATAGGGTCTCTGGTTTTATTCCTGAGTCCTTGATCCATTTTCAGTTGAGTTTTGTGCATGGTAAGAGATAGGGGTTTAATTTCATTTTGTTACATATGGATTTCCAGTTTTCCCAGCACCATTTGTTGAAGAGGCTATCTTTTCTCCAGTGCATGTTTTGGGCACCTTTGTCTAATATAAGATAATTGTAATTTTGTGGGTTAGTCTCTGTGTCCTCTATTCTGTACCACTGGTCTACCAGTCTGTTTTGGTGCCAACACCATGCTGTTTCTGTTATTGTTTCTGTTATTGTTACTCTGTAGTATAGTTTAAGGTCTGATGCTGCCTTTTTCACTCTTCCTGGGAAGGATTGCTTTATCTGTTCTGGGTCTCTTATTTTTCCAGATGAATTTCATGATTGCTTTTTATTTCTATAAGGAATGTCATTGAGATTTTGATCAGAATTGTATTAAATCTGTGTAGTGTTTTTGGAATTATGGTCCTTTTGATAATATTAATTCTGCCTATCCAAGAACAAGGTAGATCTTTCCATCTTCTAAGGTCTTCTTTGACTTCTTTCTTTAGGGTTCTCTAATTTTCATTATAAAGATCTTTCACTCTTTCTTGAAGTTGATTCCCAAGTATTTTTTTTTTTTGAGGCTATTGTAAATGGGGTAATTTTCCTTGTTTCCCTTTCTGACGATTCGCCACTGATATACAGAAAAGCCTTTGATTTATGGGTGTTGATTTTGTATCCTGCTACTTTGCTGAATTCATTTAATAGTTCTAGAAGTTTTCTGGTGGAACTTTTAGGGTTTTCTAGATATAGAATCATATCATCAGCAAATAGTGCCAATTTGAGTTCTTCTTTTCCAATGTGTATCCCTTTCTTTCATCTCTCTAATTCTCTGGCCAGTGTTTCAAGAAGTATGTTAAATAGAAGTCCTGAAACAGGGTATCCCTGTCTTGTTCCAGTTTTTAGAGTGAATGCCTTCAATTTTTCTCCATTTAGAATGATATTGGCCTGGGGCTTAGAATAGATAGCCTTTATGATGTTGAAATATGTTCCTGTTATCCCTAATTTTTTGAACATAAAGGGGTGCTGTATTTTGTCAAATGCTTTTTCTGCATCTATTTAGATGATGTATGATTCTTATCTTTAAGTCTATTGATGTGATAATTACATTTATTGGTTTCTGTATGTTGAACCAACCTTGCATCCCTGGGATGAATCCTACTTGATCAATGGTGCACGATCTTTTTGATATATTTTTGTATTTGGTTTGCCAGAATCTCCCTGAGAATTTTTGCATCTATGTTCATTAGAGATATTGGTCTGAAGTTTTCCTTTTTTGTTGTGTCTTTGCCTGGTTTTGGAATCAGAGTAATATTAGCCTCATAGGATGAGTTTGGAAGTGCTGCCTCTTTTTCTATTCCTGAAATAAATTGAAGAGTATTGGTATTAATTCTTCTTTAAAGGTCTTGTAGAAGAACATGGCTGTTTATCCATCCAGTCCTGGGCTTTTCTTGGTTGGTAGACTTTTGATGGTGTCTACTATTTCATCACTTGAAATTGACCTGTTTAAATTGTGTATATCAACCTGATTCAATTTGGGCAAATTATATGACTCTAGAAAATTGTCGATGCCTTCAATATTTTCCATTTTACTGGAGTACAGGTTTTCAAAATAATTTCTAATTATCTTCTGTTTTTCTGTAGTGCCTGTTGTGATATTTCCTTTTTCATCACCTACATTAGTGATTTGAGTTATCTCTTTGATTCTCAGCATGGCTAAGGGTCTGTCAATTTTATTTATTTTTTTCAAAGAACCAACTTTTGTTCTGTCAATTTTTTCAGTTGTTTCTTTTGTTTAAATTTCATTGATTTAAGCTTTGATTTTAATTATTTCCTATCTTCTGCTGCTTTTGGGTGTTGATTTGTTCCTCTTTTTCTAGGGCTTTGAGATGTAATGTTAAGTCATTTATTTGTTGACTTTTTCTTCTTTGAAAGAATGAACTCCATGCAATGAACTTTCCTCTTAGAACTGCTTTCATAGTGTCCCAGAGATTTTGATATGTTGTATCTATGTTCTCATTCACCTCTAAAATTTTTTTAATCTCCTCCTTCATGTCTTCTGTAACCCACTGTTCATTCAGTAGCATATGGTTTAGTCTCCAGGTATTGGAGTGGATTTTATTTTTTATTTTATCATTGATTTCTAATTTCATTCCATTATGATCTGATAGAATGTAGAGGGTAGTATCTCTACTTTTTTATATTTGCTAAGAGTTTCTTTGTGGTATATTTGGTCTGTTTTAGAGAAGGATCCATATACTGCTGAGAAGAAAGTGTAGTCTCTTGTTGAAGGATGAATTATTCGATATATATCAGTTAAGTCTAAATTATTGATTGTATTATTGGGTTTTATAGTTTCTTTGTTCAGCTTTTGTTTGGAAGATCTATCTAGTGATGAAAGAGGTGTGTTAAAGTCACCCAAAATTATTGTGTTGTGGTCTATTTGATTCTTGAACTTGAGAAGAGTTTGTTTGATGAATGTAGATGCTCATTGTTTGGGGCACATATATTTATAATTGTTAAGTCTTGTTGGTGTATGGTTCCCTTGATCAGTATGTAGTGTCCTTCTTCATCCTTTTTGACTGACTTTAGTTTGACGTCTGCTTTATTTGATATGAGGATGGAAACCCCTGCTTGCTTCCGTGGTTCATGTGAGTGGTATGATTTTTCCCAACCCTTCACCTTCAGTCTGTGTGTGTCTTTTTCTATGAGATAAGTCTCTTGGAGACAGCATATTTTTGGGTCTTTTTTTTTTTTTTGATCCAATCTGCTAGTCTATGTCTTCTGATTGGTGAGTTTAAGCCATTAACATTCAGGGTTATTATTGAAACATGATTTGTATTCCTAGCCATTTTTGTTTATTTTTGATATTTAATGTGTGTTGGTTTCTCCTCTATTTAGTTTTTTTTCTGATTTTTCTAAAATGTAATCACTCCCTTTGTTGATTTTCATTATTGTTTTTCATTTCCTCTTTTTGGAATATTTTGCTGAGGATGCAGGCTTTCTAATTGTAATTCTTTTTAACTTTTGTTTATCATGAAAGGTTTTTATTTCATCATCAAATATAAAGCTTAGTTTTTCTGAATATAAGATTCTTGGTTGGCATTCATTTTCTTTCAGAGCTTGTTATATGAACTCCTTCTCTAATATTTCATCAACTTCGCTGTTCATGGGTTCTGTTATTATAGTGTCCTGGCATCCTGGATCTGGGTCCTGCCCAAGTTGGAGTAGATGGATCTAGGTCGCTGGGCTTGACCTCCCTAGGTAGTCGGATGGTTCGAAGTGGCAGTCCTGCGCCAGAGGCTAGGCTCTGGAGGGTGTCTGCCCCGCCGGGGGATGGGTGGATTGTGCCTGGTGTACCTGGGACCCACATAGGCCAATGTGGGTGGATGTAGGCTGCCAGGCTTGACCTCGACAGGTCAGCAGTTTTTACACATAAAGATAATGATGTAATTTGCAAAACTTTAAGTTTCAGAAAATGAAATTGAAGGTTATCTACCTTAATAGGCCTATTTTGACCATGTAGAAGAAAATAGCAAGTGTCCATGATCTGTGGCTCTACCTTCAGAAATTCTATCAAAAGAAAACCTGCACATACCAGCAGGGGCCACAGGGTGGAAAGGAGAAAATGGATCAGTGCTCTTAATGAACTGGGGTCTCATTTTCATTAAAAAAAAAAAATGAAAATCCATTCTGCAATCAAGTTTTTGTGCTTTTCTTTTAAATGAAACCCTTATCCTATATTATCTTTGAAAAGCTAGTGATAACAGTGTTTGAGAAAATGAACACAGATTTGCTAATTATTTTCTATCCTAAAACTTTCCAGATATATTTTCAGCCTAGTATGTTTTTGATTAATAAAATTAGAGTTGGAATGCAGGCCGGGATAATTTGATTTTCAAACTAATACCAACATTTTTTTTTTTCCCATGGAGGCAGTACTGATCATGTGAGGTGTGCTGTTCTGAAATCTGCTGGGTTCTACACTGACAAGATGTGCAGTCCTAAGAAAGTCCTAACCTCTCTGAACATCAGTTTCTTTTTTTATAACAGATTATATGGATAAAATAGTTTTTGGAAAATCTATGAAAAGGACATAGCTAGATGCCAGGCATGTACTACTTGATCAGAATTATAAGCCATTCGTATCATAAATAATCTTAAATGTCAAGGATAATGTATGGTGTTAAGGGAAATTTTAAAAATAGGTAAATTTTAAGCATTATATAACAGATTTATCACCGTTAATATTAGCCTTTCGGGGGCTGGGTTTGTGGCTCAGTGGTAGAGAGCTTACCTAGCATGGGTGAGACACTGGGTTCCAACCTCTGCACCAGATAAAAATGAAATAAAGATATTGTGTCCACCTACAACTAAAAAAAAAAAAACCCAAATATTTTTTTAAAAATCAGCCTTTCTACAGTTTTATAGCATAGTGATGTCAGGGATTCTTTAGTCCTTTGAAGTTTTTCTCTTATACTAATATCTCTAGGCTGCTGTGGCTTATGTTGCTTTTTATGTTCCTTAGCAGTGTTACCCATCATTTTTAGTGACAATGAGATTCCTGTAAGTGGCCACTGTGCTGCATTATAACGTATTACTTTTAACATAGTTGTAGATGGTAGGGGGAAAGTAAGCACTGATTTGTTTATTATTCAGTAACAATATACCAGGAAAGTCTCACCCTGTGCTAGGTTCTGATATAAGGGCCAAGATTCAAAATATCGAGGATGGATCTGGGGGTGTGGGGGTGTGGCTCAGTGGCACAGCACTTGCCTACCATGTTTAAGGCCCTTAGTTTGATCTTCAACACCTCCCCCCTCCCCCTCCCTCCCTCCCTCTCTCTCTCTCTCTCTCTTTCACACACACACACACACACACACACAGCAAACAAACACAAAAACATCAGAATGCTTTGGTTTGTGCTTCAAGGATCTTTCGGTCTTATGGGGAAGATGATGGAAATGGTCATGAGAGGTGATCAGGATCACCTAGCTCAATCTTCAGGCAGTAATGGGTGCAGAGGGGCTTCCCAGAGGAGATGAACAGCACATGAGGTGTGAGAAAGGAATGAAGGCTGTCAACTGAGATTCTGTGGACGACCAGTAGCATTGGTATCAAAAGAAGGAACTGAAGGAATTTTGAGGAACTCAGTTTTGGAGATGTTTACTGCAGCACAAGTGGACATGTCTAATAGGTTTTTTGGATGCTCAAAAAATGAGAGGAGGTAAGAGAGCTGGGCTCTGAATCAGTTTTAAATTTTACACTCCTAATCTTTCACCAAATACTTAGTCAGTGTCTTCTCTTATCAATAACTCTGATGTCATTGATGGTCAGAGATTGTTCTCATTTCTGTAGAAGCAACCAGGGGTACATAAGGGTTTCTAAGGCTTATTTTCTTTTTCTCTGACAAGCAGGCACTTGGCCTCCTTGTTCTCTTTGCTTCCAAGTCAAGAAGCACCAGGAGTTATTAACTTAGCTTTCCATTTATACTTGGGCAGGAAAAATAATAATAATAATAATAATAATAACCCTTTCTTTTTCTCAGGAATCCAAATGACAGTCTTCGTATATAAGAATTGCCTGGTTGGTAGAAGAGGAAACATTAAAATATTTTTTGGCGGGGCTGGGGATATAGCTCAGTTGGTATAGTGCTTGTATCACATGCACAAGGCCCTGGATTCAATTCCCAGCACCAAAAAAATTTTTTTTTTTCCTTTTTAAAAAGTATCATCTTGGGCTGGGTTTGTGGCTCAGTGGTAGAGTGCTTGCCCAGCATGTGTGAGGCACTGGGGTTCGATTCTCAGCACCACATACCAATAGATAAATATTTAAAAATTCATCAACAACTAATAAAAATATTTTTTAAAAAGTATCATCTACATGGAATGTACAAAACAATCCTCTTGAGAGGTTGAACTTTTAACATTCTAATGAGAATTACTTTCTGGTTTGTGTTTCAGGTTCACAATATTTGCCTAAATCTTTTCAGAGGACAACTGTGACTTCAAGAAAGAGGTTCCAAGTGGCATCTTGATATTAATTCACCAGAACCATGGACTCACTGGAGCATCCAAAGCCTCAGCATACCATTTTTCACTTGAAAAGTGGAAGAACAAGTATTATACTATTTATCTGTTTATCTGACAGTCTGCAATGTTAGGCTACCTGAGTGAAATGCAAATAAAATAAGTAATTTCATTTGAATACCTTACATTCTAAAGAGCATGAAAGTCAAAGTCACTAATCTTCTTTACTGGGAGCATTCCTGAGGTTCTTCAGGCTTTGCTCAGAAGATCTAATATGTGTTTCAATTCCATCATTCTATCAGTTAACGCACACAGAGTGTGTGCCTATATGCACACTCGAATAATATATATGATATATATTATCTAGGTCTATGCCATTTTGTAACTTTGTACCTTAATTTTTAAAATCTCATTCTCTTAATAATTCCATCAAAATCCTAATCACTAATAGATATAACTTCCTTCCTTGAAAACTAGTAAAATTGTGTTTGAGATAATCTGTCCCATTTGGAAAAGATTCTGATTATTCTAGTCATGGTGCTGACTTTGTTATATATGTTTAAAAGTGCTTTAATCATGAGCTTCTTTGTGCATCGTCAGTGGCTAATTAATTTTAAGCCAACTGTGTGTTACTAGTTTTTATTTCAAAGCCAGGCCTTGCATTTGAAAGTCCCCACATTTATATATTTTTAAAGCTGAATACAAAACATAATTAAAACTGGTTCTATATGGCTTCATCCTCATTATTTCAACTGAGTGTCCATGCACTGGAGAGAAAGCTTTGCAGCAGCATCGTCCTTATATCGTCACCATCTCATCTGTGCTCTAATGTCACCTCTGCAGTAAAGTCCCCACCCAGCCCATTTGCTTGAAGCAGCAGCTCCATGCCCCCCCACCCCCCCACCCCCGAGGTCTTCCTGCCCTGCTCTGTCTTCCTCAGTGTCCCTATCTGACAGTACTGTAGAAAATGGAGTGGGAATGGAAAGGAGAAATGTCAGTTGGAGGCAAAGCTAATTTATAGTGGCTTAAGTCCTTGTATTCATCTCAGATCAGCATTATTTTTTCTTTGCTACCAGATAATTGTACCTTATCAATCTGATTTTCACTAATCCAAGTTAAACTTTATACACAAGTCTCGACCATGCCCAGTGTGATGGAGGGAATGGGTAAAGGTCAGGGAGATGGGCTGGCTGTGAAACAAAAGCTACGAAAGTAGTATATTAAGAAATAAAGACGGGCTGGGGATGTGGCTCAAGCGATAGCGCGCTCGCCTGGCATGCGTGCGGCCCGGGTTCGATCCTCAGCACCACATACCAACAAAGATGTTGTGTCCGCCGAGAACTAAAAAATAAATATTAAAAATTCTCTCTCTCTCTCTCTCTCCTCTCTCACTCTCTCTTTAAAAAAAAAAAAAAAAAAAAGAAATAAAGACAAAAAGGCAAGAATTATATAGTTTCAAAGCAGGGGTGTGTCGGGTTGAGCAGACATGATGGGTCTGGCTCCTAACAATGAGATAAAAGCCAGTGCTTGCTTTATTTATAGCGGTACAGACCAAAGGGGATCCATAGGGATCTCCTTCCTTGGGGACAGGATAAGAGTGGAGATAAACAGGTTGCCCTAGGCAGGTTATGCCCATCTCTGGGTGGTGTTGTTTGATCCTAAGGCTGTGAGGTAAGGCAGGGTGCCAGTATGACCTGGGATTTCTTGAACCCTAGGGATTTCACCCAGGAGTTTCCAGAAAAGCAACTTCCCTGCCTTAATGGCTCAAACAAACCCATAATTTACATATAGCTCGCAACACATAAAAACGTGTATCACATAAATGTGTGACAAATTATTTTCAGACATTTCTGCCTATGAGGGGTGAGGATCATTTTCTGTTAAAGATGTTTGGAAATTAAAAAGTATGCTGAGGGGTTGGGGTAGAGCACTTGCCTTGCACATATGAGGCACTGGGTTCAATCCTCAGCACCACATAAAAATAAACAAATCAAATAAAGATATTGTGTCTATTTTAAAAAAAGCATGCTGAGATTAGTATTAGTGTTTTTGGTTTTGTTTTTCTAAATCACAGAATAACAAGTAAAAATGGGCCTAGAGTCTTGCCTCCATTTGATGATTTCTCCATTATATGCACCACTCCATATTTATAGCCAGGGAACATGTTAGGAAGTGGAAATGAGAAGGACCAGTATCTTTTTACCTCTTTGGGGGTGGCTAGTCTACGGAGCTCAACTCTCTAACTCCAGTGAATATTGCTAATGCTTCGTTTCTCACACCAAGAAGACCAAAGCATTTTGAAAATTTTCTAAATTACTCAACATGAGCTATGGAAACAGATCTAAGAGAAAACACCAGTCTTGGTTCATCAGTTGTCCAGCCTGAGTAATTTCTAGATGGGTGAGTGGTCTGGAACCCCTGTTTGCAGAATCCCTCATAAGTTGCTCTCCGGTCCCCCAGAGCTGCTAGAAGAGCTGTCCATTCCGCTCTCTCCCAGCCCTTCAAGCAACTTTATATTAATCTCTAGACACCATCCAACTGCTTCCCTATTCAGCCCAAATATCTCACAAGGGAGATGGCAGACAGGCAGCCTACCTAACAAAGAGATTGGGCATCCAAGATAAATTCTTTTTTCCTAGAAAATCACTGAATCTCTTTATTATTTTTATAATGGTAAAAAGTACTTTGAAAAATAGAACCAAATACAATGATAGTGAACTTTATCTTCTAAACATTTAGATTAGAAGATCAAGTGCTGTTAGAGATTGCATAAGGACTTGGTTCTCTTATTGATTCTAAAAGTGCTATCTCATAGCAATTTTTTTCCACTTGTGTAAAAGATATTTTATTTATAGGCTAAATGGGATTGAAAGGTTAGTACATAATCCTTATATCAAGGATGGTGCTTTTAAACTAATAAAATAAAAATTAGAGAAGCATTTCCACAACTACCTATTTTGATAAAAGAATCTTAGAATTTTTCTGCTAAAAAATTGCAAAGAGGCAAATTTAATTATTTCTGAGATCACCCAAAACCAAAGAAGGAATGGAGAAAATTTAAAATAATCTAGGAAAGTCTAAAATATCACAGAAAACTGTTAGATTTTATAAATTTAATATAAAAGGAAGTATTCATATATATTGTTCTGACCTAGAGTGGAATTTCTATACCATATTGAGATGTACATTTCTATATATAAATCATTTCAGTATATTTTTTATTTTCATTGTTTTCTTATGACTATAGATCATTGTGCAGGATTTTTAATTCTTTAACTTTTAATGAAATATCAAAGTGTTGAAAGTTTTTAAAAATTCATTGCATTTGTAAAAGCACCTTTACACTCTCAATTTTTATATAATTTATACACCTATCTATTTTACAATTTCTAATACACAGGCATTCATTCAATCATTTCTAACCACATAACAAGCCTTGCCCAGTGAATTCAAAATATATAAACATACATATCTGTGAAAGTTTAGTTCATTTATAAATACTCCACTATATCTCTGTTTCAGAAGATGACATCTCTACTTAAAATCATCATGAACTTATTGTTTCATAAAATATTAATTCCATGTTTGTGTAAAGTGTTCTCAGAATTGGACTGAATAAAAGTTTTGCTATAAAAGAATTTAGATTTTAGTAAAGGAGATATGCCATAAACAAGCGTATACAAAAATACTATAAGGTCAGCTAGCAATAAATGATATGGAGAAACAAAACAAGGCAATGTGACCGAGTACCACTGTAGCTGACATCTTCAGATATCTGTAGCTGGGGTTTGGAGAGGAGGTGTAGACTGGAGATATAATTTGGGAATTGTTGCTTTTACAGGTGCTCCTAAACTTACAATGGGCTTAAATCCTGATAAAACTATCATAAATCCAAAATATCATAAGTCAAAAATGCATTTAATATACCTAACCTACCAAACAACATAGCTTATCCCAGCCTGTCTTAAATGTTCTCACAGTAGTTACATTAGCATTGAGTTGGGAAAAAAATCATCTAACACAAAGCCTCATTCATAATAACATATCGACCATCTCATGTACTTTTTTTTTTAATACTTGCATCCAAATAAAACCTGGTAATGCGTGCACTACACATTAGGGTTATTGACTCTCATGGTTGCGTGACTGGCTGGGCACAGTAGCTTGCCACTCCCAGCATCACATGAATATTCTGTAGCATATTGCAAGCCAAGAAATATTCAAGATTTAAAGTTCAAATTCTGTTTTCTTTGGAATCAGTGTGCTTTTGTATCATTATATAGTTGAAAAATTCTGTGCAGTCATCATAAGTCAGGAACTGTCTGTACAGTCCATAGGTATAAAATGGATGAGATACCTTGTCAGTGTAGACAGACAGTGAGTGTAGAAAAGTAGGGAAGGAGAACAGATTAATAAACTTCTGAGATTTGAGCATGTCAAGTCTGCAGGTCTAGGATGTGAAGAAAAACCAGCATAGTACACTGAGAATGAACGGCTGGTGAAGGGAAGTCAAAATCAAGATAATGTGGAATCCTCAAAGTTAAATGGAGAGAAAAGTGTTTCAAAGAAGGGACAAGACCTGGAATGCTGTTGATAAGTCAATTTATATAAAATGAAGAATTGACCAAAAGATTTAGCCAGATGGAAAATCTCGGTAATTGCAAGGTTTGAGTATGTCCCCCAAATTGATTGTATTGGAAACCTTATCCCTAAAGACATGTGTTAGTGGTATTTGGAATTGGAACCTTTGGGATGTAATTAGGATTAGATGAGGTCATAATGGCAGGGCCCCTATGGTGCAATTAGTGACTTTTTTTAGAAGAGTCTTGAGCTAGCACACTTACCCTATCTTGCCATGTGATGCCCTGTGCTACCTCAGGATTCTACAGAGTCCCTGCCATCAAGTAGATCCTCAAACTTGAACTTCCCAACACCCCAAACCATGAGTCAAATAAACCTTTATTATTTTTTAAAACATCTAATTGAATACTTTATTGATTTTAATGTGGTGTTGATGACCAAACCCAGTGCCTCACAGGTACTAGGCAAGTGCTCTACTACTGAGCCACAACCCAAGGCCAAAACTTTATTCTTTATAAATTACCCAGTCTATGGTATTTGGTTATAGCAAGAGAAAATGGTCTAAGACAATGACCTTTAAAGAAAACCTCTCTTCCTACTGAGGATCATAAAAATTGTAATGGCCAAGGAATAGATATTTGGAGGTACACACAAAGGCAATATGAGAAAGAAAGTTGGTAAACAGGAAAACTATGTTGAGGTTAATGTTTTTTTTTTTCCTTTGTGATGCTGAGGATTGAACCCAGAGCCTCACTCATGCTAGGCAAGTACTATATACACTTTGACCAAATGGCTGGGCACCATAACCAAGTCGACATCTAAGAATTTGCTATTACAAGACCTCCTCAAAGAAAGCTACAAAACATTTATGGAAGAAACTAAAGAAGAGCCAAATAAATTAAGTGATGTATCACACTCATGAATTGGAAGACTCAGTATTATAAAGTGTCAATTCTCTTCATATTGATTTTTATGTTAAATTCAATTGGATATTATTTTTTAAAAAAAAATAGATGTCATTACCCCCGCATGCACACATGCGCGAATGCACGCACACACACACACACACACACATATTACAGATGGCTCTGATACCTAAATGCAAATGGTAAAATTACAAAGTTTCTAGAAATTAACAATGAGAGATTTTCTTTTTTACCTTGTGGTAGGTAAAGGTTTTCTAAACAGGATAAAAAGTATTAACTACAATGGAAAGATTAATAAACTGTACTTCATTAAAATTTTAAAACATTCTACTCATCTAATGACGTAGAAAAGATAATTGTAGTATATATCTGGCAAAGGTCTTGTAATCAAAGGACTTGTAAAATACAAAGTACTTATATTTTATATAGACATATATAACAATTGTTAATTAATTATACAAATGCATATATATATATATATATAAAACTATTTCAAATCACCAAAATTTCGTACAGTTCCATTGTTAAACATGGGCAAATGACTTAACAGGCACTTTTGAAAATGGTCAATAACCTCATGAAAGATGCTCTCCATTACAAGTTGTCAAGACAATGCATGTTAAAATCTCATTGTCATACCACTATGCCACCTAATGGAATAACTTATTTTAGAAAAGATACTATCAAAAGTTAGCAAGCATATGAAATATCTGGAATGAATCATAGATTGCTAATGTAAATTGGTACATTGGAAAATTGGCAGTTAATATTAAGGCTAAATATGACATATACCCTATACCCACTAAGTTTACTCCTAGACACACACACACACACACACACACACACACACACATATATATATATATAATACTCAATAGAAATATGTACATATGTGAATCAAAAACATCTAAGAGAGTGATCATACATAATTATTTATAACATAAGAGACTTGGAAACAACTGAAACATTCATTGGCAGTAAAATGACTAATAAAGTATGATATATTCAAACAATGGAATAATACATAGCTGTGAAAATAAGGTAAAAATATTGTGCTCAGTACTACAGATTCATCTCATAATGTTGAGTTTAAGAAACTAGATACAAAAATCATTATTGATTGTATGTTCTATGGTACAATTTGGGTGATGGCTAGATTTTTGTCCATAAAATTGTACATTTACGTATCATTCACTCTATTGATCTACTTGATCTTGGTATCTATGATTCAAACATGGGTGACAAATTTCCCTGCTACCTTTATGATGGATGTGTATAAGTATCCAGCCAGGAATTTATTTTATAATCTAAATTAAATATCTTTTTCATATCATAAATCATTCCAAGTGATAAAAAATTAGGAAACAAAAGTATTAACATTTACAAAGACTTTCTGTAGTTTATAATGTCTCTGGCCCATGACTTTAACCTTCAAAGGTACTGACTGTAAGCAGGGCAGACTGTCAAAGTCCTGGACCTAAGATCTTCCAAGTGGCATGGGCATCCTTTAATATGGAATGAATTTTCAGAAGAGGTTATGAGGAGACAGTTTCCTGCTCAGTTAGCTTAGCTCCCTGAACAATCTGTTCATGGTGAGCCTTCTTAGTTGCAACACTATGTACTCTGTTGTCACAAGGCTGTCCTGTGAGGAGGTTACTTCCATGCACTTCTTTCTGGCTGTCTAGTTTGGTTTGAAATTTTACTATTCCAAAGCAGGATGAGAACAGTCCTTATCTGCCAATAAGGGAAATACAGAAAGATGACTAAGGGACAAAGGTCTTATTTTATTGCCCCTTCTCCCCCAAATCTCTTGGTACCCCTCTTTCTCTCCTCTACAAATTGACTTTAAAATAAAGATGAAAGTTCTAAGCCTGGTGGTCCAGGTCTTTCTGGTTTTGCTCCCCCCCACCTATGCACATTATCTCCCACTACTCACTATGAATGGCCAAGAAAGGACTTTGATGGCTTGAGACTCTTCACGCCCTTCCTTGCTTTGGAGCCTTTCTTTGCCCATGTTCTTATGTGCTGCTGCCTGTTGTACCCCCCCCCCCACTCTCCCTTTACTAAGGGAGAGGTTATATGGTGTAGCCTTGTTATGTCCATAGAGATGATCAGTGAGTCAAATATAGATATATTTTCTACTTTTATAGTTGAAATTCACCTTACAGCTCCACCTCAATCTTTTATGGAGAAAGAAGCTAAAGCCCAAGAGATATATTAAAGACATTAAATATAAATGATTTTTTTTCAGTGCCAGGGATCTGATCTAGGGCCTTGCACATGCTAAACCAATAGTCTACCACTGAGCTGTGCCTCAGCTCAATGCATTTAGTTTTTAAAGAAGTCTTGAAGCAATTAGACAGTGTAGAAGTGAATACACTAAAAGTGTAAGTTACTTTTTTCTCCATTTTCACTCCAAGGAGTTCATCAGTGCTTTCCTTAATCATCAGTCTAGCTGTAAGAAAAAACAAAACAAGACAAAAAAAAAAAAACTACTTTTTCTCCCAGAGAAGCCTTACATCATATATTCAGTTCTTTTTGTTTGTTTGTTTGTTTGGTCTTTGTTCTGTTTTTTTCCCCCTTAATATTTTATAAATCACTTTCTATATGTCAGCAGCCTTTTCCCCCTCATATCAGAGACCCTTAGGAGGCTATGGATAACCTCGACAATAGCTATGAGAAACCTAATAATAATTAAGCAAAGGAGTCCAGGACAGTCTCACAATTTCATCTTCCTTTGCACTTGGTGCTTAGGGATTTGTTACTAGGATACGTCTTACTCAGCCCCTTGGTACCGGGCCTAGGAAAAGTCATCCTTCAGGACAGGGCATCTCTGCAAGCAGAAGAGAGAGAAACTGGAGTCCGTGGTCACAGCCTCAATAGAATTAGAATCTCCTTGTACTGTCTTTTTCCTGCCTCGGGCTTGGTCTTAGATCCATTTTGAGCATGCTCCATAGCAGCCGCTCCTTACCCTGAGTCCTTCCCCAAACTTTGGCCGGACATCCTATCTTTCCCCCCTCCCTTAGGCTCTGGCTTATCCTTGCTCTGGAGGATATTTTGGCAAATATCTGGATCACCACCTCATTTAGCTTTTCCAATCAGCTGACACAAACTGACATGCCGTTCCCCTAAGGCTGTGTCCCTAAAGCCCTGTGGATGAAAATAAAGTTAGCTGCTCCGAATGACCCCGTGCAGACGCCAGGGTTGCACCCTCCTCCCGCGGCAGCCAGTCCCGCAGGAGCACAGCAGCGCTGCGGCTTGCGCAAGAAGAGAGTTTCAACCCCGATGCGTCTTTATTCCAGTTTTGAAACAGACTGCTAGAAAGAACGGAAAACCCTCCTACACCCAGCAGCCTCGTCCCAGCCTCCCAAACCCTCGCTGGTTGGCTCCGGGGCGCCTGGGTGGGGCGACGTGAGTTCTGATCTCCTGTCCATCCAGGGGCTGTCCTAAATGTTCTTCTCATTCGGCCCTAAGAGCCTTCACCTACCTTCAAAACACCCCAGAGTCAGCTTGCACCTGTGCATTACGTAGGTTCCTGCAGCGCTCAGTGACAACCCTTGCGGCGCTTTCTCTTTCCGCCTGGGAGGCTGGAAACCCTGTCCCCAGGGCCCGGGGTGGCCGCTGCTGTGCTTCCGGGAGGCCGGGCCAGATCAGCCTCCGGCGGTGGAAGAAGGAAGCCAGCCCGCGGGGCACTACTCCGCCCCTCTGCGCTGAGCACCGCATCCCCGCCGCCCGCAGCCCCCGCCTCCCACCGTCCGGGAACTCCTCCTCCTCCTCCCCGCACCCTGCACTTGAACTCTAGACGGACCTCGCGGGCCGCCCCGACGGCCCACCCGCGCTGACTCTCCATCCCCATCGCTAACCCCGAGCGAAAAGGGACGCTGCAGAGATGGTCGGGCTCTGGCTGGGGCTCATCGGGCAGAAGTTGCTGTTCTGGGGCGCGGCCAGCGCCGTCTCTCTGGCCGGCGCCACCCTCATCCTCAACCTCCTTCAGATGGTGGCGAGCTACGCGAGGAAATGGCAGCAGATGAGGCCCATCCCGACCATCGCCCGCGCCTACCCCTTGGTGGGACACGCGCTATTGATGAAGCCGGACGGGAGGGGTAAGTAAAGGATGGCGCCCTGTAGGCCCGCACCTACCTCCACCTGAAGCCCTGCCTAGCAGGAACCCCAGCTGGATCCAGATGCGGGCACCGCACATCAGCTCAACCCAGCCTTCTACCTGTGGCGCTGGCAGGTAGGAGAAAGAAGAAGAATCACCCTCTGGAGAATGAATTCCCAATTCTATCCAGACTTTGACCCCTGCCAAAATTGTTTACGCCCCCACCCCACCCCCGCTCCCATCCCATAATGAACCTTTTACTTATAGCCCAGAATGCACTATTTCCAAACTCATGTCCTGCTTTTCTCTTCTGCCCACATCAGCTACTCAGATCTCAAAACTCTATATTTTCTTCTGTCTTGGCTTGTTAAAGCTTTAAGGGTGGAAACTCCCCTGGAACATGGCAAATACTTAAGCCCCTCTCCCTTTTCTCCCACTTTGGAAAACAGTGGACTGGAGTTTCATTTGAGGCTTACCCCCCTACTCTCGCCCAGACGTCATATGACTTGACCACTACATACTTTCGTTTCTTCTTGACCTTCACATTTAATAAGGTTTCATAATAGCAGTTAATAAGCTCTGCTGGTGGGCACTTCAGGCATATTTATAAGGCAAGCTATATTTATTAAAGAGCGAATTTTTTAATTGAAATCATCCTTTTAAAAATGATACTTTATGTTTTGTTAATAGGAAAACAAATCACTTTAAGTTAGAAAGCTCTCAAAAGTACCTGATATTTGCAATCTCCCATAGAAACTCATGGGTATACAATTGAGGATACCCAGAGCTGAAAAGATTGATCCAAAATGACGTAATTTTAAATGGATCCCATCCAGAATCCAGCACTTCTTCAGATTAATTATTAATTGTTTTACAGGCTGAGCACTGACTTCAAAGCTTGAAGGATTACTTAATTTTCACTTGTGATTCCTCAAATAAAAATAATGATGTCATTTCAACTTAACACAGATAAGATAAGGCCTTATGGGAGAGTGCTTTCCAAAATATTTTCTGGCAGAAGAAAAAAAAAACCTATACTAACCAAATATCAAAGTGAGTAATATTACAAGTAATTCAACAACACGTTTAGATATATGAAAATCACATTGATAGAAATCATCTGGATTAATACTAAAGGCAGAGCTAACTTCCCCCTCTATTCTGAGACGTTATAGTATTTTATATAATTGCATAGAAATACAGATGCCCCAGATGCCAACCATAATTGCCAAGTCACAATCTAAATATTGAAATCTCAAAAGATTAAAATCCCCTAAAGCCTAAAATTCCCCAAATCACAATCTTGAAATAGTAAAATCCCAAATGTTGAAATTCTGAAAGTCAAAACTAAAAACCAAAATTCTCATTGAAAAATAGTCTACTTAAGAGGGGTAGGAAGTAGTATCCCAGAAAGGGTTGTACATAGGATAGTGGCATCATGTTAGTCAAATGCCTGAAAATCTGGTGAAACATTATTGTGTGTGTGTGTGTGTGTGTGTGTGTGTGTGTGTGTGTGTGTGTAGGGGGATGTCATCAGAGAAGATTGAAGTTAAGTCTGAGGGGACTAGATGGGGAAGATTCACTCAACGGGGTCAGGCACCATCCAATCCATCATGGCCTGAGAGGGAACAAATATGGAAGGCAAACTGGTATCCCTCTGAGAGCTAGGACCAAATTTTCTTCTTCTGCCTTGGATGTCAGAACTCCAGGCTCCCCAGCCTTTGGACTCCACGACATAGGGCAGCATCTATTTCTCCACCCACACTGCCCCCACCCCCTCCACACACGCTAATTTGCTATGTATGCTATGTATTCCACCTTCACGTCATTTCTAATACTGGAGGTATAAAATGCACAGACTCTCACAGTTCTATATCATGTTATGCATTTTTATTGCACATTTGACAGTGACTTAGCACAATATTGATATTGTGTGTAAGCATCATGTAGCATTGAAGCATTCTCAATAAATGAGAGATGTCTTTTTATACATTTACATTAGTAAAAGAAAACATTTCTCAAGCTCTCAACTCTTTGGTCACTGTATATTTATATGTCCACCCATCATCATTGTGATTTTTGATCCTTCTCATCACAAGACTTGGGTGGTCTACCTTGGTATTTTAGATACCAGCACTTGGGGCTGGAGATGTATCAGTGTTAGAGAGCTTGCCTTGCGTGGACCAGGCTTAGATCCCCAGCACACACAACACAAAAACAAAACTGTAGATAAAAAAGTTATAAGACTGAGTGTACACAGTTATAAATCATAGTAGTATGTGTTATATGTGTTTATGGATTTCATTTTTTGACCTATTTCTTTTTTTTTTTTTTGAGGGGGGGAACAATTAGCTTTTATTTTTCTTAATTTTCCAAATTTTCAATTATTTCTTTATTTTTATCAGAAATACACAATACATTTAACAATACATGGCCATATTTCCAGTTGTCAATTGAGCACAATAACACTAACATAGTTAAATATCACTTTTTGGAATACTTTCTATTAAAATATTTCCACGTGGAAAAATAAGAATTCATACCCCATTTGAATCAAATATATGATATGTCAAGATTATTGTATTATCTTTGACCTATTTCTTTATGATCACAATTCATTTGCTTATTAATTGTTAATATATCCATGTGAGTAATGTTAATGTATTTTCATGTTTCTGATTATGAAAATGTTATTTTTGCTTATTTTTTAAAGAGAGAGAGAGAGAGAATTTTTTAATATTTATTTTTTAGTTTTTGGTGGACACAACATCTTTATTTTATTTTTATGTGGTGCTGAGCATCGAACCCAGCGCCCCGCACATGCCAGGTGAGCGCGCTACCACTTGAGCCATATCCCCAGCGCTATTTTTGCTTATTTTATTGTGAAAAATGATCTCTAAAGAATTCTGTCCTGTGTTATATATTTCTCAAATAAAAATTCCCTTTTAAAATGTAAGTAAATGTTTTTAAAATCATTTATAATATTTTTTTCCAGAATTATATTTTTAGGATTTTAGATGCCAGGGATTTCAGATTTCAGGCATTTTGATCTTTGGGGATTTCAATCTTTGGCATTATGGAATTCTTGTCTTGATTGAACTTAAAATCAAATATTTTTCTCTCAGTATTATATCTTTGGGGCTTATGACCCAAACCTAGACTATCCTTTCCAACTTTACACGGGAAAGTGATAGACTTAAGAGGTCTCATCATATTTGGGGGAGGATTCTAACAATTAAAGGAATAAGAACAGTTTTAAAATAAATCATGAACTGATTATATACTATTTGAAGTAATTGTCCTTGGAGTGACTTTCTGAGTGAAAAAACTAACAATATATTGCAATTTACAAAAGGGACTTTTTATTTCATCAAGTGTTAGATTTTTGGCATCAAGAAAACCGTTGCTCAACTTCCAACTTTTAACCAAGTTTCTTTAAGAAGTTGTTTAAAACTCTCTAATAGAGGAGTTGTGTTTATTTATTTATGTATTTACTTAATTTTACCTGTAAAAGTAACTGCATTTGAAAGTTGTTTTAAGGACTAAAATTTCTAGGTCACCACCTAGAACTTGTTTAGAGCAAATTATTTAATTACTAAACATTTACTGAGGCCCTGCTCTACACCCAGTATGGAGATCAGCAAAGCTGGGGATGTGAGAATATTCTAAGATATAGTCTCTGTTCTGAGAACACTGCCTCTTATACAAGAGGTCACGCCTTTCATTCTGTAGCTAATGTGGGAATTCTGATCTCAGTAACCTCACCTTGAAGAACGAACGTCTTCTAGTTGATCTCTAAACTCTCATTTCATGCTTTCCAATCCCTTATGTCAATGCCTGGAGGTGGGTGTGTGGAGCTGCACCTGGCTGTTGAACTTGACACCGTTAAGCCACAAACTTCAAGCCTCAAACTTCCCTGACCTTCTGTCAGACCAGATGAAGACAGGCAATATAATAGCATGAAGCAGGATGTTTTGACACTGGTGATTTGACCCAGCCTTTTTCACAGCAACTTCAACAACTATATTATCCACGAGGCATTTCAAAGCAGTGTGGTATAATGGTTAAGATCTCAAGTTCTGAAGTCATGGTACAAAGCCAGGTTCCACCAGTTACTAGCTCTGTGACCCTGAGCAGTGATTTTTAGAAAGTGCACATTTTGGCACATCACTAATAATTATCCTATAAGAGCTAACGTCATTATATTATTTGCAGTGGCAAATATTGTTTCAAGATAATTTTAGACCTACAGAAAGTTGTGAAAATAGTAAAGAGCATTCATGTCTGCCCTCTTTTCAGCTTCCTTTAATGCTATCAAATTACATAACTAGTGCATTTATCAAAATTACTAACATTTGTACAATACTATGAAAATTCTTGTCTTGATTGAATTTAAAATCAAATATTTTTCTCTCAGAATTTTTTCAGCAGTTAATTCAGTACACTGAAGAATACCGTCACCTGCCACTACTGAAGCTGTGGATAGGCCCAGTGCCAATGGTGGCCCTTTATAATGCAGAAAATGTGGAGGTGAGTTGTGTGGTAAATGAAACAGACATTTCTCTGCATATTTGATAGTGTGGAAATATCATCAGAATAAATGTAATACATGTATCCTTAAACACACATTTCTCTGCATATTTGATAGTGTGGAAATATCATCAGAATAAATGTAATAAATGTATCCTTAAATTTCATTTAACTGAGTATAAAGAGCAATGTATCTGTGCGTATTTGTTATCAGGTCTCAATATATTTGATCTTCTTTTTTTGGAAAGTGTACAGAAGGCTAGAGTTTTTAAGAACTATTATTAAGTCTGAATGATAGTTACATGTTCAAAACTCTAACTAGATTTCTTAGAGGCACAGAAATGAAAATGAAGATAAGAAAAGATAAAGATTATTAATATTGCCTTAAAAAGTAGTTGTGTTCAAGCCGAGTATTTCTATAATTGCAGTTATTTTGATGCCAATATATCTCTCAAATATTTTTTTTCTCTTCCTAAGGTAATTTTAACATGTTCAAAGCAAATTGACAAATCCTATGTGTACAAGTTCCTAGAGCCATGGCTTGGCCTTGGACTTCTTACAAGGTAAGTCAGTATAAATTTGTAAAGTTGTGTGGTAGAAATAGTTACTTCTATGTGTAAGTTGTTATTTTAGTAATTCACTAAATTTCTAAAGTAATTTAGTTATCTTTTGGGTTTTATTTTTGTCTTTGTTTTGTTTTTTTTTTTCTGTAGCAAGACTGTTCTCAGAAAGGGAGAGATTCCGGAAGGAAAGACCTAGCTAACAGTGGGCCCTTAACTGGCACAAGTTTATGGTGTATGGTGATCTCAGTCATGGTATTCCATGGTGGGTATCACCAGTAGAAGAATTATTAGGAGTTCCTAATATTATAGTGGAGCACGAAGAGGAGTGTCTGGAACAGGGAAATCTTGAAAAGCCAGTGGAAAAGGCAAGCAGCCCCAGAAAAGTACCTTGGGCACAGTGACCTTGATCTTGACCTGGCATCCAGAGTCTTATTTCTGACTCCATCCTCTTCGGGCTGGCCTAGCAAGAGAATTCAAACACAGTAGAAATCAAGATAGAGCCATGGAGCATGTGAACAATAGAAAACTAAGATATTGTAGGAGGAAGAAAAAAATTCTTAATCTTAGAATCTCAGAACTTAAAAATGGAGGAAAATTATTAAATTTTTCTATTTTATGAATAATAAATTAACTATTAGTATTATAGAACAATGACCAACATATCTATATTTTGTAACTACGTGATTATTATATGTGTTTGTCTTTATCGTTCTGACCAAAGCATTTGAGAATCTGTAGATGAAGCTGTTTCAGAATTTTGTTGACTTGGTTATATTCGTGCTCTTTTGGTTTTGGATATTACTCCTCTCTTATTTGTTAATCATGTATTGTATTTCTAGTACTGGAAACAAATGGCGCTCCAGGAGAAAAATGTTAACACCCACCTTCCATTTCACAATTCTGGATGAATTCTTAGATATCATGAATGAGCAAGCAAATATATTGGTTAATAAACTTGAAAAACATGTTAACCAAGAAGCATTTAACTGCTTTTTTTACATCACTCTCTGTGCCTTAGATATAATCTGTGGTAAGTCTGATTGATTTGTATTTAAAGTTATAATGTAAAGATGAAACTGATCAAATAGAAAATAACTCTCTTTTAGGAAGATAAATGAGGGGATTGGAAAGGACAGGGATTCTTCAGAGTGGTGCTACTGATAAATCAGCTGCCTAACAGAGAACAATCACTCCTATGGCAGTGGGCACAGTAGTCACAGAGCAAATTGCCAGGAAGGCCAAAAGTAGAAAGTAGAAGAAGCAATGATACAGGAAGAGCAAGCAAAGAAGAACGATACTGAAATGTAGAAGAAAAGAACAGGATTTTTGTTCTTTTTAGTGTCTGCCATTGCAAAATAAACACAAGATGTAAATATGAGCTGAATGTTTGCTTCTCATCCATATTTTATAGAAACAGCTATGGGGAAGAATATCGGTGCTCAAAGCAATGATGATTCTGAGTATGTCCGTGCAGTCTATAGGTAAATGCAATTCTTTCAATTATCTTTTAAATTATTATTGATTTGGGACTCAAAATTATTGCTAGTGATTTCTGTCTTGCATCTTTTTGTTGTTTTACAATGAGATGTTAAGCTAAAATTTAAACATGTATTTTAGCTTAAAGGAATATTATGTAAACTTTGGAGTATCTAGATTATGCAATAATTTTAAATGACTGCTTCCTAATATACTGGTATTGTGGTATACATTATAATTTACATTACAATAGTTACACTATGATGCTAAGTGATAAAAGACAGATCTAAACAATTTGTGTACTATGACAACCACGACCACAAAATAATTATAAGAAAAAAAAATGAGAAGAACCTATACCAATGTGCCAGCCATGGTTACCCTTATTCTGTGTATGGGCTTCCCAGTCTATTGCATTTGGGTTTTGGTGTTATTTTCCTTTCCCCTATTTTCTTTCCTGAGTAGTAACTGCTTTTGTAATTGTAACCAACTATTTTACTTTAAAATTGCCTGCAATATTTCAGTTACTAAGAGGCAGAATCAGGAACGATTTGGTGTATCCTGTCTTGAAGTCAGCTGCTCATTTCCCTTCATTCTAACAAATATCTACTGAACATCTAAAGTCTGCCAGTCAATGCACAAAGTTCTAACTGGTTTGATAAGGGTACACAGAACAGCATAGCATCAGAGACAGACACTGAACCACTATAAACTAACAGACTATGCTATTGCTTAGGAAGAAAAGATCAAGCTGATATTTGAAAGGAAAAATCAATGTGTCCTACAGACTGGCCTTGGAAGGCCTCTCTGAAGGAATGGTATCTAAGCCCATCCTGAAGGACAGAGCATGGAGGGGGCTTCTTGTGCTTTATCCCTGTAAAGGAGAGAGCTGCTTGGGACAACCATGTGACAGTTATTTAATGAGCACTTTCTTATAGAAGAGGCAGTCATTTTCTTTTTCTTTCTTTCTTATCTTTTTTTTTTTTTTTTTTTTTTGGTCATGAGGACTGATTAATGAATAGGTGGACCTTAAATAGAAGCAGATTTCATCTCAACCTTTAGTACCAAAGCCCCCGCTGGCCTTAGCAAGTTGAGAACTTACCCTGGAGAAACAAAAGCGGAGACCACAGACTATCCACAAGGGTGTTTTGTAGTGGGTTCTTCATTCCTCTTTAAATCTAATTTTTTAAAAGCCTCATCATATGTGTAATGGCCCCATTCCTTCATTGTTTAGCATGGCGCTAAGCTAAACATGACTAATCAGCATCAATGACTAATCAGCATCACTCCCAGGTACTACCTTTACCAAAATCAGGCACCAAGTCGGTGCTCAAGAAACAGACATTTCTGGTATAAGAGATATGTTTTCATCCTATTTATAGGATGAGTGATATGGTACATCGGAGAATGAAGATGCCGTGGCTTTGGCTTGATCTTTGGTACTTTTTGTTTAGAGAAGGATGGGAACACAAAAGGGGCCTTACGATCCTACACACCTTTACCAACAATGTAAGTCATTTGTTTTATTGTGGTAAAATACACATAACATAAAATTCACCATTATAACCCTTATAAGTGTGTAATTCGGTGGCAATCAAGGGCATCCATGATGTCACTCAGCCATCACCATTATCTATTTCCAGAACTTTTTAAGACCATGATTTTTATCTTTTGTTAGTGTAACAAAAGATAGACGTAGGACCATGGAACCTAAGTCTCATAAAATAAAAGTCAAATTGAACAATAATGGAAAGAAGTGGTCAGTATGATTACATTTGAATTATATAAATATAATTCTAGTTAAATTAAGTTTAAATTATGTGAATACTAATACTAATTAGGTACTTACTAAGTATCAAACACTATTCCAAAGGTGGGAAACAGACTGATGAATAAGACATGTATGTCCTCTACCATAACATAGATTATCCAGTAGGGTAGAAAACAATATAACAAATAATTACAAAACATGAATATGGGCAATAACAAACAGAATATTTTGTAAAAACATAAAGAGGCAAAGATCTTTATACAAGAGTCTTCTGGGAAATGTTTGGTGGTAGTTTTCAAAGATAAAGGGCATTCAAAGCAGCGCATACTTTAATTTTGTGAAAAAACTAAAATTAACCAGTTTCTACTATTTTATTTTCAATTAAAAAAAAGGCAGAAGAAAGGGATTTTGTTTTGAATGTAGAATATCAGTCTTTGAAAATCAAGATTTATTTGAAAATATATGTTCAAATTTGAATATACTGAACAAAGTATTAATTTTAATATTTTCTTCCTTTGCAGTAAATTTTGGTTAAATTATATTAGATTTGCTTCCTTATGTAACTGAGGAAAGCCCTGCCACCCATTGATCGAATTATTAATAATAAATCAATAGATGGATGTTAAATGAGTGTTGCTGTTGCTCTCAGTTGGCCACAGTATAGTATAATAGTAAATAGGTTATATTTTATAATTATACTTTTCTTTAAATTTCATTCATTAATACCAATATCAATAACTCATGAATTCTAGACTGGATGGACAATATCATATATATATAATATATATATTATTTATATATAATTGCATACTGAGATCTAGGCTATGAATTTCACAATAAATATTTTGTGATATTTTGCCCTTAAGAAACTTAGAATGTACTCATTCAAGCCATTTAGGAGCAGGTTTGTTCAATTGCCTGATTGGGAAGGAAAGTTCAAATGTGTAATGAAAGTCAGTGTGTGAACTTTAATTCTTTTATTCATTCAACAAACATTCTAATGAACATTTTCAAATGCCAGCAAGTGTTCTAGAGTTTGGAAATCTACCAATGAACAAAGACAAATTCGATACCCCATGAACAGTGGTGTTTAAGTTGGAGGAGAAGGAATCTGAACAGTTAGTATGTTATGATGTTAGGTGGTAAGTGAATTGGAGAAAAATAAAAAAAGGTTGGGAAAACAGAGCAGTAGGGATGGGGTAGCAGTGAAGGGGAAATATCTCTCTGATATGACAGTGAGCAGAGACTGGAGAGAAGAGAAAGAGCTAGCCATGTGGGCATACAAAGAAAGAACATTCTAGGCATAAGTAGTAGCGAACTTGCAGGGTGAATTGCCTAATCAGCCCGCTGTTACTTTTCTCCCAACATATGTAATTGAGAGTGATCTATAATATAATGATTGCGTGTTCTCTGCTACTTAAACTTTTTCTCATTAGCTTATTCAAGTTCTCGGGTACTATTTAGTAGAATATGATTATTCCCATGATAGACAGATTATAAAAACAGCACTTGAAAATTATGAATTTGTCTGACATTAAATTTGTTCTTAATGGTTTTACTCAGCAATGCCCAAATGTTAGCAAGGGGCTTTAATGTATTTTAATGAAGGCCTAAGTTTTCATAGAAATGGGGAAAAATAAAACAGGAAAGGTTTTTAAAAATTAATTTAGAGAGGCTAGTATATTTTCATAGAAAAATGTGTCATGAGACCTTATCAAAGTCCAAACTAAAGCCTGTGATTGATGTTGAAATTACATAGGTCATTGCTGAACGGACCAAGAAAATGAAGGAAGTTGGAGAATGTAGAGATGCTGTTCTCTCCAAAACTAAACGCAAGGCTTTTCTTGACTTGCTTTTAAGTGTGACTGATGACGAAGGGAACAAGCTAAGTCAGGAAGATATTCGAGAAGAAGTTGACACCTTCATGTTCGAGGTACTTTATATCCTCAGGTTATTTTCAGGTATCATTAACATTCCAGAGCTCAGGGTATAGTTCAGTGCCTAAACCTGCACTAGGCCCTAGGTTCCATCCCTCGTAAGACAAAAACAAAAAACAAATGAATTCCAGTTATTTTTTAGAGTCTTTAGAATAATTTTTAAGAAAGGAATCAATGTTAAAATAATTCTATATAACCCAAAAGATTATATTATCATCAGAAATTACAGAATTGAAGAACCTGATTGAGTACCAGGCCAACTTCCTTGTTCAGAATAAGTTTTTAATGCCATGGTAGATACCACAGTAGAGACATTCTTTTCTTAAGAAAACTTAAGGTCTGTCAGACTTTCCCAAGAAGAAGAGCCACCAGAAATTTAGTTCTCAGTTCTCTATATTACTTCATGCTTCCAAATCCACATGTTCACTTCCTCAGTACCTCCTTTTAAAGTTCTAACAAATGAGCACTTAGCTACCACAATGGCTACTTAAGCAGAGAGTAGAAAGAGTCCTTCTTTGGAGATCTGCACCAATTTGCAATGCTAAAGGGATTTCTGATCTTCATATATTTTTAAACAGTACTTTTTACAAAATAGTTTAAAATATTATATTAAATTTACAAAGAGTAAAACTCTCTATATGTGCATTGCAATAAAGATAAGCAAAATTTATTTAAAAAATGATAACACTCTTCAAAGGGAGGACAGTAGAATGCATCCAAGGTTTTGGTGACTCACTGCTAAGCATTGTACTGGCTGCTCTGCTACAGCCATCTGAATATAATGCCAGTGCTTGCGCATTCTATTCATTTAAGGGGGGGCAGGGTACCAGGGTTTGAATTCAGGGGCACTCAACCACTGAGCCACATCCCCAGCCCCTTTTTGTATTTTATTTAGAGAAAGGGTCTCACTGAGTTGCTTAGCACTTTGCCATTGCTGAGGCTGGCTTTGAACTTGTCATCCTCTTGCCTCAGCCTCCTGAGCCTCTGGGATTACAGGCGCGCGGCAATGCACCTGGCTTGTGCATTCTTTTTAAAAATTTAATTTTATTTTTAATTGACAAATAATAATTGTGTATATTTATTGGGTACAATATGGTGATGTTTGGATACATGTTTACATTGTGGCATGATCAAACCAGGTTAAAGGATCCATTAACTCACTTCCTTATTGTTCCTTTGTGGTTAGAATAATTAAAATTCACTCTTTTAGCAATTTTGAACTATACAATCCATTGTTATTAACTGTGGTCACCAAGCTGTACAACAGATCACCAGAAGCTGTTCCTCCTGACTAGCTGAGACTTTATATCTTTTGACCAAAATCTCTCCTTTCCCCTTTCACTTCCCAGACAGCCTTGAGCCAACACCCTTCTAGTCTTTATCTCCATGAGTTCAACTGGTTGAGGTCCCACATATTAACGAGATCATGCAATATTTGTCATTCTGTCCTGGCCTATTTAACTTAGCCTAATATTTTCTAGATTTATCCATATTGCCACAAATGGCAGAATTTTCTTCTTTTCTAAAAACTCAAGAGTATTCTAGATGATGGACACTTCAGTTGTACAGCCTATAGATTCAATGTGATTCCTGTAAACATGCCAGTGACATTTTCCAAATAAATAAAATACTGAGTTCTAAAATTCTCATGGAATCCCAAAAGACCTTAATATACTAAAGTGATCTTGAGCAAAAAAGAACAAAGCTGGAAACATCATACCCTGATTTCAAAATATGCCACGATATCAATACAGCATGATACTGGCATAAAAAGAGACATTAAGACCAATGGAATAGAATGGAGAACCCAGAAATAAATCCATGTATTTATAACCAACTTATTTTTGACCAAGTGCCAAGAATTCACAGTGGGGAGAGTTTCGATAAATGGTGATGGGAAAACTAGAGATCCACATTCAGAAGAGTTAAAATGGACCCTTATATCACCCTTTATATAAGAATTAACTCAAAATGATAAAGGATGTAAATGTAGTATGTGAAATTAAAATTACTAGGAGAAAAAAACAGTAGGAAAGCTAGTAATTTCTTTGGAGATGATTCCCTACAATAAGAAAAGCAAAAATAGACAAATAGGATGGTGTCATGCAATCTTTTTGTAAAGTTCTACAACACAATAGAAAAAAGTGATGTTCAGGATCAGAGAATTGAGTTCTAGTTCTACCACTATGCTGATTAGCAAGTGAAATGGTTTCAATGCTTCCTGATCTCAATCACAATTTCTCTATGTGCTAAAGAGAGATGAACTGAATCAGTGGTTTTAAACTTTTTTTTTTTTTTAAGAGTGCACTTTAGGGCTAGGGTTGTGGCTCAGTGGTAGAGTGCTCGCCTAGTATGCATGAGGTACTAGGTTCAATCCTCAGAACCACATAAATGTAAAATAAAGACATTGTGTTTACCTAAAACTAAAAAATAAATATTTTTTTTAAAAAGAGTGCACTTTATTGAAAAGAAATCTAAAGCAGAAGGTGGACATCTAAATTAACTGAAAAGGAGAGACAGAGAAAGAGATAAGGTGTGTGGACTCTGGGGCCATATCCCAGTTTTTACATGTATTAGTGTGGTCTTGTCACCTGGCCTAGCCCTTCTGTGCCTTGGCCCCATGGAAAAGTTATGATGACTAGATTTTTGAACGTGTTTCAAGGAGTCAAGCTTGGCACATAGGAAGCATGCCGCAGATACTGGCTGTTATTATCTGATGTTGAAGTGGAGGCACCTTACATCTCCATCCTGCCCATGTGCACATGTGCACGCACACACACACAGACACACACACACACACACACACACACACACACATCCATGCACACAGCCACTCATTCACACACATATGAAAATAATCAGCCTAATGATCTCTTTCTTTTAGTTCAAACATTCTTCAAAATTCTTATTCTTTTTTTCTTTGCTTCGAGTCAGAGGCACACCATGTGGACTATTGTGACTCCCTCCATGAGGGGAATGCAGGCAATAAACACCATGTCTTTTATGCCCCAGGTTCTAACCATTAGTTATTAAGGTGCTGGCCCCTCCCCTCTTTCACTAATATGCTTCAATAAACTCTTGCCTCATCCTGCACTAGGAATCTCAGCAGACTTCTTCTACACATTCAGACCAGGTTTCTACTCACAAATCCCAGAAAAGCTATTAAAAACTATTTAGCAAGACTACTTCTCTGTGTGACTCAGTAGCCAAATGAATGAAATGACCCAGATCTCTGTGTTTCAGAGTAGGTACTGTAAAGGAACTATAAGTTTAAGAAAATGCAATTAGGCATTAATGTCAGAAATTTGTAGACTGTATATTTTAAGGACTTGCAGAATAAGCCTCAAACAATTAAATGTGGGAGCTGTTTTATAAAACAAGTATTTGAGGGTGGTTTTTTTTTTTTTTTTTGCCCAGAGAAGGAAGCAATACAATGAGCACTGTGTATTATAGGAAAAATGAAAAAGTAAGATCATATATGGAGGAACATTTCTCTTTTTGTCCTAAAAGTTTTGCTCTTAGAGTTATATATATTACTATTTCTGATTTTTTTGTACATTTTTTGATGAGCTTACTGATTTTGCACATAAAAATGTCCGAGTGAGATGAGGATCAGAGCCACATGCCTAAAACACTGAGTGGACAGAAAATGAGGCTGTCTATGACGGTGACTTCTCCTGATCACAAGCCACTCCAGGCCATTTCGCACTTGTAGAGGAGGATAATGTGGCCTCTCCTTTGTCATCAGGCATTCTGGGAGTGGGGATCAGTTCCTACTTCTACCTTCTACCAAGCTATCTGGTCCTGGAGAAATTATTTGACTTTTTTTTTTGGTCAGTTTTTAATCTCTAAAATCTGAATAGTAGTAATAAGTATCTCCTGAAGTTTTTGTGAAGATTAATTAGTTTCTGCAAAGTACTAATATTTTGCCTAAATCTCAGCTAGCGTTAAATGAGGATATCTGTCACCTCCTTGAGGTGGAGACTTTTACCCAGAACCACACACATACCCACTGGTACTATTGAAAGGTAAAGCCACCCTCACAATGAGAGAAGGTAAAGAAGTACAGATCTGGCAAGTTGGCTCAGTAAGGTCAAACTTCTTTTCCCCTTTAAAAGGACGAGCTTTCTCAAATGGCTCCAACTGGTCCCCTTAATAGCACAGGACAGCCACTTCCCACAAAGTATGCAACACCTTGAGGCATAAATGTGCCATCTCTAAGCTTAAACCTCTGCGTTTAAGGTATGGTTTTATTTGTTTCTCAGTGAGGTGAGATATTGTACAGAAACAATTTATATTCCATAGTGGCATGACAGCTGTCAAATGTAGAGACAATTCAAAAGAGCTGTATAGACACTCCTGATCTTCTCAACATAACTCTGCTTTCTTAGCCTTTTTTTATTTATTTACATTTATAGGGCCATGATACAACTGCAGCTGCAATAAACTTGTCCTTGTACCTATTGGGTTGTTATCCAGAAGTCCAGAAAAAAGTGGACAATGAACTGGATGAAGTGTTTGGTATGTTTGGCCCCTTCACTAGTTCTATGGTAGGTCCTAAGTCCACTGAAGCAAATGTCATTCTTGCTCATTAAGGATGTGCCTACTCTAAGGACATTGGCATAAGCAGAAAGGCTCCTGTATAGAATCCTTCCAGAATCTTCCTTCTTGGCAAGCTTCATCCATTCCCTTGCAGGCATTTGTCAACGTCTTAGCAGGTGACTGTACTGGGCTTAAGTCTGAGGATGCATAGATCGATGTGATTGTCCTCCCGGGTCTAACTGCTTAATATGTCAGACACATGTACACAGAGCTTTGAGCCAGGGGCTGTGCCCTTGAGCAATGGGCAGAGGTGATGTTTGGAAGCACAGAGGAGCAGGTGAAGTTGTTATAAAGGTAGAGGAAAGCTGTTTCCTAGGACTGTATCTGATGACAGAGGAGAGAAGAGCTGGGTGAAGCTGAGAGGAGGTTAATTTCTGTTATACAGCAAGCAATCTGGAAATAGAGTCCCAGGATGATGCCAATAGAGATGTTCCAGGTTCTCAGACTTCCTCTTTTCTCTTTTTGTATCCTTACCATCTTGGCTTTTGTCTCCTGATTATTTTTCTAGGCACCATTACCGTCTTCAGAGCAAGAAGAAAGGAGAGGTGGGGATGAAGGATGTATTTATTGCTTGCTGCTACTGTTAAAAAAAAAATCCACAAACTGGGAGGCACAACACAATAGAAATTTATTCTCTCACATTCTGGACACCAGAAGTTCAAAATTAGTATCACTGAGCTTATTATCACTGAGTTGGTAGAACTGAACTCCTTTTGGAAAAATCAATTTCTTGACTCTTAAACTTGTGGCATCTGCCAGCATTCCTTGACTTATGGGCTCATCACTTGAACCTCTTTCTCTGTCTTCACATAGCCCCTCCATATCTCTCTCTCTCTCTCTCTCTCTCTCTCTCTCTCTCTCTCTCTCTCTCTCTCTCTCTTTCTCTCTCTCTCTGTCTCAGTGTGTGTGTGTGTGTGTGTGTGTATGTATCTTTTAAGGAAATTTGTGATGGCATTCAAGGCCCACCTGGATAATCCAAGACAACCTTTGCATTTTAAGATCCTAGATTTAATCATATCTGCAAAGACCCATTTTTTTCAAATATGGTAACATTTATTGGTTTCAGTGATCAGGACCTACCTAATATTTTGGGGAGCCATTGTTGGTCTGCTGCAAGGGGCTACCATCATTCTTATTTAAATCATGTATCACATGGTTCTCCATAGCCAGAAGGTGAAAAGGAAAAAAGTTGGATTAGCCAACCAACCACATGGTCTCTGACACATTTTTCTATAGAACAGAATTGAGGAAGAAAAAATAAAGAGGGAAGGTTGGAAAAGAAGAGCATTCTAGAAAGGGAGGAACTAGATGAACAGTAGCACAGAAGTGGAAAAGATTGTGGCTTGGAGGACAATAGCCAATAATGATGGACAACTAGAGTTTCAGGATATTGGTATAATGGAGAATTGAGAGTTGAGGTTGGGAAACAAGGTTTGTGTTCAGATTGTACAAGGACTGGAATGTCACATCAAGGGATGGCTTCATCTTGTAGAATGGAGACAATCTAAACTTCCATAGCTGCGTTTCTGCAGTCATTTTTTTCCACACTGACTTAATTTTAGAGTGCCTCAGGAAAGAAAATATGATCTTCTAAAAGCTCATAAGTTCTTTTGAAGGAGTTTCAGTGTTTATATCCTCCATAATTTCTAGCTCGTTGCTAGTTTTGCGAATGCTTTTTAATCTCATATAACAATAACAATTGTTGTCACTAGAATGTTCTGCTGTTTGTCATGTGTTCTGCATATTATGACTTCCTTCTAAAATATTGTAGTATTTTTGAGCAAATAATCTTTGGGTACCGTGCTGCAAGTGCCAACTCTGTCATATTTTTAAGAAAGGCAACATTACATAATATAGAAGGAATAATTTTAAAATGTAAAATTTAGTGGCATTTAATATATTCACAGTGCTTTGTGACTGTCACCTAAAGTATTTTAGCACCCCAAAACAAAATGCTATACCATTTAAGCAGTCCCTCCTCATTCCCCTGACCCTCAGCCCCTGACAACCACTAATTCACTGTGACTCTGTAAACAAAACTGTGCAGTAAGTGACCTTTAGTGTCTGGTTTCTTTGACTTAGCATGTCATCTGATTGTATTTTGATCATGTATAATAATAGAAATTCTACTTCAGGGTATTCAACCTTTGGTGTTTGATTCATGTGTTCTACGATGCTCTCACCTCTGCCCCAAGCCCAGACAGTTCTTTCATTGGCATTTCATACACTTACTTCAATCAGGGAAGTCTGATCATCCTGCTACCTTGGAAGACCTGAAGAAACTTAAGTATCTGGAATGTGTTATTAAGGAGACTCTTCGCCTTTTCCCCTCTGTCCCTTTGTTTGCCCGGAGACTTAATGAAGATTGTGAAGTGGGTAAGTGTCCTAGAAGTGAACCGGTAGGGAGAGTGTGTTTCATATCTCACGTCTGTCTTGCTCCAGTGTCATGATGGGTTGCTTACTTCTTGACAGCCGGTTACAAGATTTCCAAAGGCACCGAGGCGGTCATCATCCCCTACGCATTGCACAGAGACCCCAAATACTTCCCAGATCCTGAGGAATTCCAGCCAGAACGGTTCTTTCCTGAGAACGCACAAGGACGCCATCCATACTCCTATGTCCCCTTCTCTGCTGGACCCAGAAACTGTATAGGTTTGTAGCCTTACAATTGGGTGTGACTTTTCAGGCCCACATGATAAGCAGGTTTCTCACCAGGATTACTTTGAATTGTGATGAGCCATTACCCAAATGCAAAACAAAACAAAAACAAAAACAAAAACTGGTTTATTTTTTTCCTCCATTTTACATTATAGCTTTAAAGTATTCCAAAAGCATATTTGCAAAGCATATAACAAATATGCTATCATAAAGTATATTTGTTTTCTAGGGATGCCATAACAAATTAGCACAGGTTGGCTTAAGCATCAGGTATATGTTTTCCCACAGTTCTGGAGGCTAAGGTGACAGTGAGGTTGGTTTCTTCCCAGGCCTCTCTCTGGCTTGTAGATGGTGGCTTTCTCCCTATGTCTCCATGGGTTTTTAGGTTTTGTGGGCCAATGTTCTCATCCTTCTGAAGACAGATTGTATTACAGCCCACTCTAATGACCACATTTTAACTTTAAATTAACTTGATTAAGGTTCACACTTAACATTAATTATCTCTTTACAAGAACCTATTTCCAAATACAGTCACTGTCTGAAGTACTGGGATTAGGACTTCTAAAGAAGAGCACAATTTACCATATAACATAAAGCATAAACGTCTCACTCCAGATAGGGTCTTAAAATGTTACACATGTGGGATTAAAGTTAAATATAATTTATCACAGTAGAAAAACTACATGATTGGTTATGTGTAACCTTGTTTTTGTGTTTGTTGCTTTTAAGAATTTTATTTTGCAAAACCAAAACAAAAGAGACTTGTCATGTGACTAGTTGAAGTACTTCAGAAATGAGTATCTATCACCATGTATTATGAACACTCTTGGCTTTAGTATCTCTAAAGCATTTTATCATTTATATAAATGCAGACATTAGTAAAATGAGACCGGATTTAAATGAGTGACTCTGAAGCATATTTGGTATCTCTATAGTAAACTAAAGGACCAATAAAAATCAGTTCAGAGTAGTAATTCTTAAGCTTGAATGAGTTCAGGATTCATCTGGGATGTACTCATCCCTAGATTTTCTTAAGGAATTAGTTCCAGGACTTCCGACAGATACCAAAACCACAGGTGTACAAGTGCCTTGTGCAAAATGGTATAGTATTTTCCTATAACTGATATACATCATCGTGTATACTTTAGTTACTTGAATACCTAATACAATGTAACTGCTGTGTAAGCAGTTTAGATACTGTATGATTTAGGGAATAGTTACAGGAAAAGCAATACACTTCCAGTGGAGATGGAATTATTTTTCAAATATTTTCAATTCACCATTGGGTGCATCTGTGGATGTGGAATATGTGGATACAGAGGGTCCTCTGTACTACTAAAATTCAGATTCTCTGGGCTGCCACTGATAACACTGGGTGAGAACAGAAAGGGGTACTTGAAAATCTTCATTTTTTTAACAAGCATCTCAAGTGAGTCTGATTCTTTTAAGACCTATGTGAAAATATTAAGTTGGTTATTTCTCTAACAGGGCTTCTTATTTCTCACATTAGAGTTGTATATCATTAAAATGATGTATTTATATTAATTTAAAGGTCAAAAGTTTGCTGTGATGGAAGAAAAGACCATTCTTTCCTGTATCCTGAGGCAGTTTTGGGTAGAATCCACCCAGAAAAGAGAAGAACTTGGCTTGTCAGGAGAATTGATTCTCCGGCCAAATAATGGCATCTGGATCAAGTTGAAGAGGAGAGACATAGATGCATCCTAACTATGTTCTTGGGCCATAGCCTTATCATGAAAAAGATGTTTGTGTATAAGAAACTTGGTGTTTACAACTTAAGTGCACTTTTAGCCTTCCTTCTTTTTTTTAGATCCTAATTACCTTTATATATCATGAATTATTAGAATAGAGTCCTCTTGGTAATCTAGTGCCTTATAGGGTTAGTTAATGGCTTTCAGATAAACTGGGAGTTTATAGTTTACCTGCTGTACTCTCTTATGTAAAGGAATAGAATCAACAAGAAGGTAAATTTCTGCCCAAAGTCATGCTAGTTGGGATAGGGCTAGAAACACATAGAGGTCTACACTCTCAATCTTCCCCCTTCATTCTAAGACACTATCTATTGCAATATGCTATTGCTCTGTGGACCTTAGGTTTGTGCCTAGATGTGTTTTAAGAACTCAGGACTCTGCCTCTGGTTTAACTGATGTTTTTTTTTTTTTTTTTTTTAATTCCTTCACTCTTGAGGGAACAAAGAAGCCATTCATCTTTAGTAAACAACCCAATAATATCTCAATTAGAGATTAGGCCTTTAGTGAATTCATTTCTGCACAACATACTTGTCAATCTGATAATCTGATCCACATTCCTTGAAATGTTTTGATACACAGTACTTCTAATACTCAGTGATGTTTTTCCAAAACTTTCAATAAATAATTGTAACAAAATTGGTTTATTGGTTTGTTTCAATTTTCAAAAAGCACCAATAGATAGAAGCAAGGAGTGGATATCAAATGAAGAAGTTACAAAACCACAGCCATTTTCAAAACACTGTTGTCTGGGGCATTTACAGGTAGAGTCAGTAACAGTGCCCACATAAGTATCCTAAAGAGGCTAGAACCCAGTCCCTAACTTGATGAGAAAAGCCAAGGAAGTAGATGAGAAATTTGGAAACATTTCCTATACAATGCTTAACATTATTTTCTAGGAAATTCATATATGTAGAATACTCTTTCCCAGATGATTTTTGTGCAATAAAACTTTCTTTGTGGAAATTGGTATTGCCTCTCAAGTGATGCACTTACGTTTAACCTAGCTTTTATATGTTTATTGAACCTACACTAGGCATTAAGTTAAATTTAAAGCAAAACATGACTTGATATTACCTCTTGGTATCATATCTCTATTTATCCTGAAATACTTTGTATTCATATTTTAATTCATTTGACACATGTCAGAGTTGGAACTGAGAAATTACATCGTTTCTATAGTATTGAAAATATAGATGCTGATTTTTTTTAAAAATAAGAAGATAACCAAATATGTATGTCCCCATTATCTGTCTTCTGCTTGAAAGAGTTACCTCTAGAAAAATAAATTGTATTTTAAACTTGGTTGCTATATTTTATTCAAAGAATTGATGTTGGTGTGAAATATAGATAACTTTAAAAGATAAATCAGTGGCTGCTGATTCACTGTGGGCAATAAAAAAAAATAGCACTTTTGAAAGTCAAAGTCCTCAGCGACACTTGGACTTTCTAATAATAGTTCCTTCTGATTGTGAATCTCTGTGACTCAAGAAAGAGGAGAAGTAGAACTCCAGAGCATTCTGCTCAGCTAATAGCAGAAAGTGGAATCTCCTAGGGCTGCAGGAAATCTCCTGGGAATCAGCAAAAGCCACGCTATCATTGGGCCCCAGGGATTTAGAGTCTAAAACTTCTAATGAAGGACTGTGGAGTAGGTGCATATTTTTTGTCACGGGCAAGAAAGTCAATTCCTGAACCAACTGACCTGTCTTATGATGCTGGTCATAAAATAAATAAATAAATAAATAAATAAATATTCACTCTAAATGTTTCTAGAATTACAAAAATATCTTTCTGCCCAGCATCTAATGAAGTGCCGTATAGGTACATTTGAATTTGTTTTAGTCTGCCTATAAACCTCCCTTTTCTAGGAATAGCATACTTTAATTGTTAGGGTAACCTTATGATAAACTCCATCCCTATTTCCACTGTTCTCAATCTTCTGCTTCCCCAAAATACACATGCTGTACCAATGTGGTTTACTTGGCGATCTCTGGTCCCTGAGGTGATCCCACTTTCCCAGCTTAATCTGATTAACCCAAGAAAGTTCAAACTAGAGTTCTCCCCTTGCTTTGTACCAGCTGGGGTTGGGACCCTTGGTGGAAACTTTAGGTCATGAGGCTTGGGATGAGTCAGCAATTGAACCTCTGGAGCAGTTACTAGGAGACAGCAGGTGAGGAGGAGAGAAGACATAAAGAAAAGAAATGGAGAGAATCCTGCAAGAGTTTGAGTCCTAGGTTCCAGCCAATGATAAGGTTCAGCTGCTATTCCAACAGAGGATTGATATCCAGAATATATAAAGAACCAAAAAAACACTTATCACAAAAAACTCATAAATAACCCAACCAAAAAATGGACAAATACTTAGATACCTCTCAAATAAAAAATACAAATGTCCAACAAATATATGAAAAAAATGTACATCTTTAGTAATTAGAGAAATGCAAATCATAACTACATTGAGAGTTCATCTCAATTCAGTTAGAAAGGCAGAGTCATCAGGAATAAAAATAAGATCTGCTAATGAGAGTTTTGGGAAAAAGGAACATGTATACACTGTTAGTGGGATTGTAAATTAGTACAATCATTATGGAAATCAATATGGATTTTCCTCAAAAGACTAGGAATGAAACCACCATATGACTCAGCTATACCATTCTTCAGTATTTATCCAAAGAAATTAAAATCAGTATACTATAGTGATTTATGTATATCCCACAATTATAGCAAAGCAATTCACAATGGACAAATTATGAAGCTAGCTTTGGTGTCCAACAGCAAATAAATGGATAAAGAAAAGTACACACACACACACACACACACACACACACATAATGCAGTGGAATTTTATTTAGCAAAAACAAAGTTATGTCACTTTTAGGAAAATGATGAACTTGAGAGCATTATATTAAATGAAGTAAACCAGACTTAAAAGTCAAAGGTTGTTTTTTTTTTTCTCATATTTTCTCTAGAAAGAAAAATAGGGAGGGGAAGAGAAGGAATCTCATGACTATAGAGGCCATAGAGTAGAGTAAGGGAAAGAGGAGAGAAGGAAATTGGAGGTCCTGGGGAAATTGATCAAATTAAGTTATGTGCACGTATAAATACAGAACAAAAAATCCCATTATTATGCATTATTACATGCATCAATAGAAAATTAATCTAAAATTTCAGAGTTATATCATTCTTTGAGTAGGGCATAGAAAGACAAAGACTTTTTTTTGTTAAAATATACCTCTAGGGAGAGCAATCTATACCCACCCCTGATTCAGGTGTGCTTTCAGGCAACTCACATGGGAAGAAATAAAAATATTAGATGAAATTTTAACTGCATATCCTCAAACAATTGAGAATGCTACAAATGATTTTTTAAAAAGGAAACCTCTGCATGAGTTCTGTGCCTGTAAGATGAAATACATTTTTCTGGAAGTCATCTATGAACTGTGGGTAAACTGAGCAATGTTGGTGCCATTAGGCAGGGAAGCCTGGTATCAGGAACTCCCAGTAGGAATCCACTGGTTCAAGAATGCCTGATTCACGAGACCCCCTGCCTAGGTCACTGCTCAAGTTCTAACAGCACCAGAGATGGGAGTGACCCACTGGAGCCAGAGACCTCCTGTAGATGGGTGTCATTTGCCAAAAGTCAATCAACCTGTTTACTGCAAGACGCCTGCCACACCCAGAAGCAGCACTGAAACAAGACTCCTCCCATTGAAACCTTATTCCTGCCTTTAAAGTACTCCCCATTAAATAAAGAATCTGGGCCTTTTTCAGTTGTTAAGAGGAATTGGAAGACCCACCAGATGCTCTGCTTTTTATATCTAATTTCTGGATCTGTCTTTATTTCTTATTGATTATTTCAGACTTTTTATTTTCCCAGGCAGCTCACACCTGGACAGAGAACTCTTCTGTCAGGGTGCTGGTCACTCTGATACCTTTGTTTTCTAAACGCATTTCAATGCATTTTCCCTTTTTTTTTTTTTTGTATCAGGGATTGAACCCAGGGGTGCTTAATCACCCAACCATATCCCCAGCCCTTTTGTTTGGGTAGGGGGATTGTAAGTGTGCTTCACTATTCCAAGCTTTCCCACCTTTTTAATAAATGCATAATTTACATATATATATTTACAAATATATATATGTTTATAGTAGACAATATAGTAGACAATGCTTTGATGTGCATACATGTTGTGAAGTGATTACCACAACCAAGCTAATTAAATTACTATCATCTCACACCATTATCATTTGAGTGTAGGGATTGGTAAGATCTACTGGCTAGCCAATTTTATATGTACAATGAAGTACTATTAATTATAATCACAATTTATTCATCCTACAAATTGAAACTTTGTACCCCTTGACCCATATCTCCTATTCCCCCTACTTCCCAGACCCTGGAAACCACCATTCTACTCATTGCTAAATTGACTTCTATTTTTTTATATTATACAGAAGATAATCATATAATTCAAATAATCATATTATTTATTGATTTATTTTATTGATTATGTTAAAAATGAGTGACAGTGGAATGCATCACAATTTTTATTACACCCATAACAGCAAAATTTTTCTTATCTCTGGTTGTATATAAGGTATGTTGACACCAATTCATGTCTTCATACGTGTGCTTTGGATAATGATGTCTACCACATTCCACCATCCATGCTAATCCCCTGACCCTTCCCTTTCCCTCCCACCCCTCTGCCCTATCTAGAATTCATCTATTCCTCCCATGCTCCCACTCCCTACCCCATTATGAGTCAGCCTCCTATATCAAAGAAAACATTCAGCATTTGTTTTGGGGGGGATTGACTAACTTCACTTAGCATTATCTTCTCCAGCTGCATCCATTTACCTGAAAATGCCATGATTTTACTCTCTTTTATTGCTGGGTAAAATTCCATTGTATATATATTCCACATTTTTTTATCCATTCATTCACTGAAGGGCATCTAAGTTGGCTCCACAGTTTAGCTATTGTGAATTGTGCTGCTATAAACATTGATGTGGCTGTGTCCCTGTAGTATGCTGTTTTTAAGTCTTTGGGGTATAAATCCAGGAGAGGGACAGCTGGGTCAAATGGTGGTTCCATTCCCAGATTTCCAAGGAATCTCCATACTGCTTTCCATATCGGCTGCACCAATTTGCAGTCCCACCAGCAATGTATGAGTGTGCCTTTTTAATCATATAATTTTTGTACTTCATTCTATTAATGCATTGTGCCTCAGTATACTTTGCATTCTATAACAAAATACCTGATGCTGAATAACATATAAAAAAAGATTTATTTGATTCATAATTCTTGTGGTTGGAACACTATAAAAATAACAACAATATACATCAATACATACATAGAACATTACAAACATATACAGAACATTTATTTTAAAAACAGCAGAATGCACATTCTTTTCAAGTTACACACAAAACATTTTCCAGAATAGATAATATGCTCGGCCTCACAAAGCACTAATTTTAACAAACTCACAAAAACTGAAAACTGTCTAGAGCCTTCTGTGGGCTGTGTGTGAACTACATTGGCACCATAGTCTAACAGGTAGGAGAAATGGTGTCTGGGAACTTCCGGTGCACATTTCCTGTGTCTGACTGCCCAGACACATTGTGAGCCCTGCCAAAGGTCCCACACAGCACCGGAAATGGGGTGACCTGCTGCAGCCACACAGCCTCTCAGAGATGGGTGTGACTTGCCAAGATGCCAATCAACCTGCTGACTGCAAGACATCATGAAGCAAAACTCCACTCCTGAAATCTTATCCCTGCCTTTGATGTACCCCCTTAAATAAACACAGGGGCCATTTTTTTAATTGTCCAGTGCCAGCTCCTGTGTGGACTGGATCTATCAGATGCTCCATCCTTTAAACCTAGTTCTAACTTTGTCTTTTGTGCTTCACTAATTATTCTAGACTTTAGTTTCTTAGGTGACTTACACCCTCCTGAGCAAGAAGAAGAACCCCCTTAACAAGTCGCTGGCCACCTTCCCATAGAAAACATAGCAGGTATTTTGTCCAAAAATATTGACTGTTAAAATACTGGTTCCTTATCAATTTTATGTCTGAATGATGATCTATTCACTGTTGAAATCGTGTTGTGTTCCTGTCACTTCTTCCTTTAGTTCTGTTAACATTTTTTATATGTTTATGTTTTTTTTAGATTGGATGTATATGTATTTACCATTGATATATCCTCATGAATGGATGCATGTTTTATCATTATCAGTAATTCCCTGTTTCCACAGAGGATACACTGTAAAATCCTCATTGGATGCCCGAAACCTCAGGTAACACTCATCCCTACACATACTTAGCACTGGGATATCATGACAGCTGATCTGACAATCATGGCTCACCTGTGACTGAAGATGTGCAGTGCATACAGCATGGATATGCTGGACAAAAGGGAGATTCACATCCCAGATGGGGCAGAGTGGGAGGATGTGAGATTTTTTATCACACTACTCACAACAACATGCAACTTAAAACTTACAAATTGTTTCTAGAATTTTCCATTCAATGTTTTCAGACTGTGGTTGACCAGGGTTAACTGAAATCACAGAAGCAAAACCATGCAGGATGGGACTATCTTCATGACCTTCTTTGGCTCTTGTAATGCTTTTTGATTTAACTCTACTTTTTCTGATAGAGGATGACAACCTCTTCTCTCTGTGGGCTGCCATTTAAGTGTAGTATCTTTTTCTATCCCTTCACTTCTATATTATGTGTTCTATTATAGCTAAAGTTAGTCCCTGGTACAAATCACATAATTTTTTTTTCACTGTGACTTATTTTTATTTTTATATTTTTATTTTTACCATATGATTTATTTTTATCTTTTTTATTCATACATGACAGCAGAATGTATTTTGACATATAATACATACATGGAATGTACATACATCAATCATATTGTCTATTCTGTTCTGCTGCCCTTCCTATCCCCCCTACTCCTCCCCTCCTCTCCCATCCTTTCTCTCTATCCAATCTAATGTGACACACTTTTTATTTTCCTTTTCTCATCACAACATCATATACGTATTCTGTATAACAATGAGGTTCTCCTTCCATCTTCCGTGCAACTCTCCTTCTCCCTCTTTTTCCCTCCCACCTCTCTTCCCTATTTACTGGTAGTCTTCTTCTCATGCTCTTCCTCCCTATCCCATTTTGAGTCACCCCCCTTATATCAGAGAAGACATTCAGCAATTGTTTTTTAGGGATTGGCTAACTTCACTTAGCATAATCTGCTCTAATGACATCCATTTGCCTGCAAATGCCATGATCTTGTTATTATTTAGTGCTGAGTAATATTCCATTGTGTATAAACCCCACATTTTTTAATCCATTCATCTATTGAAGGGCATCTAGGTTAGTTACACAATCTAGCTATTGTGAATTGTGCTGCTATAAACATTGATGTGGCTGTGTCCCTGTAATATGCTCTTTTTAGGTCTTTTGGGTATAGTCCGAGAAGGGGAATAGCTGGGTCAAATGGTGGTTCCATTCCCAGCTTTCCAAGGAATCTCCATACTGCTTTCCAAATTGGCTGCACCAATTTGCAGTCCCACCAGCAATGTATGAGTGTACCTTTTTCCCCACATCCTCGCCAGCACTTATTGTTGTTTGACTTCATAATAGTTGCCACTCTTACTGGAGTGAGATGGTATCTTAGGGTGGTTTTGATTTGCATTTCTCTGACTGCTAGAGATGGTGAGCATTTTTTCATGTATTTGTTGATTGATTGTATGTCCTCCTCTGAGAAGTTTCTGCTCAAGTCCTTGGCCCATTTGTTGGTTGGGTTATTTTGTTGTTGTTGTTTAACTTTTTGAGTTCTTTGTATACTCTAGAGATTGAGCTCTATCTGATGTTTGAGGGGTAAAAATTTGTTCCCAGGATGTAGGCTCCCTATTCACCTCACATATTATTTCTCTTGCTGAGAAAAAACTTTTTAGTTTGAATTTGTTCCATTTGTTGATTCTTGGTTTTAACTCTTGTGCTATAGGTGTTTTATTAAGAAATTTGGGGCCTGCCCCCACGTGATGAAGATTAGAGCCAACTTTATCTTCTATTAGATGCAGAGTCTCTGGTCTGATTCCTAGCTCCTTGATCCATTTTGAGTTGACTTTTGTGCATGGTGAGAGAAAGGGATTCAATTTCATTTTGTTGCATATGGATTTCCAGTTCTCCCAGCACCATTTGTTGAAGATGCTATCCTTTCTCCATTGCATGGTTTTAGCATCTTTGTCTAATATAAGGTAGTTGTAATTTTGTGAATTTGTCTCTGTGTCCTCTATTTTGTACCATTGGTCTACCAGCCTGTTTTGGTGCCAGTACCATGCTGTTTTTGTTACTATTGCTCTATAATATAGTTTAAAATCTGGAATCGCTATGCCACCAATTTCACTCTTCCTGCTTAGAATTACTTTAGCTATTCTGGGTCTCTTATTTTTCCAGATGAATTTCATGATTGCTTTTTCTATTTCTGCAAAGAATGTCATTGGGGTTTTGATGGGAATTGCATTGAATCTGTAAAGTGCTTTTTGTAGTATGAGCATCTTAATAATATTAATTCTACCAATCCATGAGCAAGGTAAATCCTTCCATCTTCTAAGGTCTTCTTCTATTTCTTTCTTCAGGGTTCTATAGTTTTCATTGTATAGATCTTTCACCTCTTTTGTTAAGTTGATTCCCAGGGATTTTTTTTTTTTTTTTTTTAGGATATTGTGAATGGAGTAGTTGTCCTCATTTCCATTTCAGAGAATTTGTCACTGATATACAGGAATGCCTTTGATTTATTGGTATTGATTTTATATCCTGCCACTTTGCTGAATTCATTTAGTTCTAGAAGTTTCTTGGTTGAACTATTTCGGTCTGCTAGGTATAGGATCATGTCATCGGCAAATAGTGCTAATTTAAGTTCTTCTTTTCCTATATTTATGCCTTTAATTTCTTTCGTCTAATTGCTCTGGCTAGTGTTTCAAGAACTATGTTGAATAGAAGGGGTGAGAGAGGGCATCCCTGTCTTGTTCCAGATTTTAAAGGGAATGCTTTCAATTTTTCTCCATTTAGAATGATGCTGGCCTGAGGCTTAGCGTATATAGCTTTTACCATGTTGAGGTAAATTCCTGTTATCCCTAATTTTTCTAGAGTTTTGAACATAAAGGGATGCTGTATTTTGTCGAATGCTTTTTCAGCATCTATTGAGATGATCATATGGTTCTTATCTTTAAGTCTATTGATGTGGTGAATTACATTTATTGATTTCCATATATTGAACCAGCCTTGCATCCCAGGAATGAATCCCACTTGGTCATGGTGCACGATCTTTTTGATGTGTTTTTGTATCCAATTTGCCAGAATTTTATTGAGGATTTTTGCATCTATATTCATTAGGGATATTGGTCTGAAGTTTTCTTTCTTTGAAGTGTCTTTATCTGGTTTTGGAATCAGGGTGATGTTGATAGAATGAATTTGGAAGTACTCCCTATTTGTCTATCTCCTGAAATAGATTGAAGAGTATTGGTATTAGTTCTTCCTTAAAGTTCTTGTAAAACTCTGCTGTATATCCGTCCGGTCCCAGGCTTTTCTTGGTTGGTAGTCTTTTGATGGCTTCTTCTATTTCCTCACTTGATATTGGTCTGTTTAGGTTGTTTATATCTTCCTGACTCAATCTGGGTAGTTCATATATCTTAAGGAATTTATCGATACCTTCATTATCCTCTATTTTATTAGAGTATAGGGTTTCAAAATAATTTCTAATTATCTTCTGTATTTCTGAAGTGTCTGTTGTGATGTTGCCTTTTTCATCCCATAAGCTAGTCATTTGGATTCTCTCTCTTCTTCTCTTTGTTAGCATGGCTAGTGGTCTTTCAATCTTATTTATTTTTTCAAAGAACCAACTTTTAGTTTTTGATTGTTTCTTTTGTTTCGATTTCATTGATTTCAGCTCTGATTTTAGTTATTTCTTGCCTTCTACTGTATTTGCTGCTGATTTGTTCTTCTTTTTCTAAGGCTTCGAGGTGTAGTGTGAGATCATTTATTTGTTGGCTTTTTCTTCTTTTAAGGAATGAACTCCATGAAATGAATTTTCCTCTTAGTACTGCTTTCATAGTGTCCCAGAGATTTTGATATGTTGTGTCTGAGTTTTCATTTACCTCTAAGAATTTTTTAATTTCCTCTTTGATGTCTTCTGTAACCCTTTGTTCATTCAGTAGCATATTGTTTATTCTCCATGTGATGTAGGATTTTTTCTTTCTTATTTTATTATTGATTTCCAATTTTATTCCATTATGATCAGATAAAATGCATGGTAGTATCTCTACTCCTTTGTAATTGCTAAAGATTTGCCCTGTGACATAATATATGGTCTATTTTTGAGAAGGATCCATGTGCTGCTGAGAAGAAAGTGTATCCGCTTGATGTTGGGTGGTATATTCTGTATATATCAATTAAGTCTAAGTTATTAATTGTATTATTGAGCTCTATGGTTTCTTTATTCAACTTTTGTTGAGAAGATCTGTCCAGTGGTGATAGAGGTGTGTTAAAATCTCCCATGATTATTGTGTTGTGGTCTGTTTGACTCTTGAACTTGAGAAGAGTTTGATGAACTTAGCTACACCATTGTTTGGGGCATATATATTAATGATCGTTAAGTCTTGTTGGTGTATGATTCCCTTGAGCAGTATGTAGTGTCCTTGTTTATCCCTTTTGATTAGCTTTGGCTTGAAGTCTATTTTATTCGATATAAGTATGGACACCCCTGCTTGCTTCTGAGGTCCATATGAATGATATGATTTTTCCCAACCTTTCACCTTCAGTCTGTGTATATCTTTTCCTATCAGATGAGTCTCCTGTAGGCAGCATATTGTTGGATCTTTTTTTTAAAAAATCCAGTCTACTAGCCTGTGTCTTTTGATTGGTGCATTTAAGCCATTAACATTTAGGGTTACTATTGAGATATGGTTTGTACTTCCAGCCATATTTGGTTATTTATGTTACTTAACATGATTTGTGTTTCCTCTTTGATTAGTTTTTCCTTTACTGTACTACCTCTGCTGTTGGTTTTCATTGTTATTTTTTATTTCCTCTTCCTATAATATTTTGCCAAGGATGTTTTGAAGAGGTGGTTTTCTAGCTGCAAATTCTTTTAACTTTTGTTTATTGTGGAAGATTTTTATTTCATCTTCAATCCTGAAGCTTAATTTTGCTGGATACACGATTCTTGGTTGGAACCCTTTTTCTTTCAGCGTTTGAAATATGTTGTTCCAGGATCTTCTAGCTTTCAGAGTCTGTGTTGAAAGATCAGCCATTATCCTGATTGGTTTACCCCTAAATGTAATCTGCTTCCTCTCTCTTGTGGCTTTTAAGATTCTTTCTTTATTCTGTATGTTGGGCATCTTCATTATTATGTGTCTTGGTGTGGATCTCTTATGATTTTGTACATTCGGCTTCCTGTAGGCTTCTAGTATTTGGATTTCTTTTTCATTCTTTAAGTCTGGGAAGTTTTCCAGTATTATTTTATTCAACAGTTGCTCATTCCTTTGGTTTGGACCTCTATACCCTCTTGTATCCCAATAACTCTTAAGTTTGGTCTCTTTATGTTATCCCATATTTCTTGGATGTTCTGCTCATGGTTTCTTGACAGTCTCGCTGAGCTGTCTATGTTCTTTTCAAGTTGAAAAACTTTGTCTTTGTTGTCTGATGTTCTATCTTCTAAGTGTTCTACTCTGCTAGTAATACTCTCATTTGAGTTTTTAATTTGGTTTATTGTTTCCTGCATTTCCCGGATTTCTGTGTTTTTTTTTTAAATATATATATCCTCTATCTCCCTGTAGAGTTCATCTTTTGCTTCTTGGATTTGTTTATATGTAATTCATTGTCAAAGTGATCTTTCATTGTCTGAATTTGCTGTCTAATGTCTTCCTTGAGACTCCAGATCATCTGAAGCATGTATATCCTGAACTCTTTATCTGACATTCCATCAGCTACAGATATTACCTCTTCTAATGTTGAATTGACCTGCATTGTTTGTGGTCCTTTCTTTCCTTGTCTTTTCATACTGCTCATGTTTCTTTCCAGCTTTGTGAAACGGTTGTGTTAATGGTTTTTCCCTTATATATTTATATTGTTCTTGTATAGCTCCAAAATCCCTCTTTTGCGGAGAAAGACAATGTTAACAGTTCCCAATATCAACAGTACATCATCTAAGCACAAGTTTTCATTATTAATACATTTATAGTTAGAATCTAAGTCTATAGATATTGGTTTCAATTATTATTTTAAAATATAGTCATTAGTTTCATAAAAGGCATACTATATCTAGTGGCATATAGAAAACTGAATTTCAGACAAAGGATGTTATACTTGGAGGGAAAGGAGTGAGGGTATGAGGTTAAACTAACTTAACAACTTTGGAGAACTCTAACCAATAGACTGGTAATTTATGGAAGAATGTATAGATTCAACCTCCTATCTGTATTTAGATAGAGAGTAAAAGTTAGGGGGTTGAAAGTGGGATTGAGGGAATAAGAATAAAGAAAAGGAAAAAAATAACAAGGAAGAAAAGAGAAAAAAGAGAGAAGGCAAAAGAAAGTAAGAAAGAAATAAGGAAAAAATGGGGGAAGGCGGGGCATATGCAATTCCTCTATATTATATTATTTTGGTGATTCGGTCGTTCATGCACAGTTCTTGGTTTCACATATGTTGAGGTTGTGAAAGAGAGAGAAGAAAAGAGAAAAAAGAAAAAAAAAATCTCTCAGAACTCTATTTTCCTTTCTTCCAGTAGATGGCGTTGTTTATTCCTAGCTTGAGCCTCTGTGTGTTCAGGGTGGTGGATATAGCCAGTGTGAAAGGATATGAGCTTCCACCTGTATCCTCCCTACTCTAGTCTCTGAGGTGGAAACCAGGTGCCTGTACAGTTGTTGTTTTGCGTTGATAGCTACACCCCCCCCAAAAGCTTGTGGGAAATATTTTGAGTTATTGCAACTAAGGGTAGGGGAGTTGGAAACTGGGTACCTGGATCAGCCGCACCCCCTTTGATGGGTTTTAAGGGTTGATGGGCTTCCTCCGGACTAGTGCATGGGGCAGGGTCAAGCTTCCTCCTCCGGTCTCCAAATTACATAATTTAAAAAAAAAATCCATTCAGCTACTATCTGTCTTTTGATTATAGAATTTAATCCATAAATATATTTAATGTAATTATTGATAGGTAAAAACTTAGTGCTGCCCATCTTGTTATTTGTTTTCTGTTTTGTATATCCTTCCTTGTGATTGATTATTTTTTATACTGCTATGCTTTGATTCTTTATCTTTCATGGATCTATTAAAAGTAATTTTTTTCATGTTTATATTATTGGTATAACCTTCTATTTTAGGCTGAGAACAGCTAAAAATTTTTATAGATATACTCTACATTTTAAGTTCTGCTTCCCCCACATTTTATGTTATTCATATCAAAATTTATACCATATATATATATATATATAATGTAACCACTGACAAATTATTATAACTATAGTTATTTCTAGTATTTGTTTTTTTAGCTTTTACTAGAATTAAAAGAGATTTTTGCACAACCACTACAGTAATACAGCATTCTGAATTTGATCAATTCTTACCTTTATACTGAGTTTTATTCATTCATATGTTTTTATTTTCTTAGTGTCCTTTTTTTTTTCAACGATTGAACTCCCTTTAGCGTATTTTGCAAGGCTAATTTAGTGATAATGACTTCCATAGGTTTTATTTGTTGGGAAAACTCCATCTCACTTTTGAAAGACAGCTTTGCTGGGTATAATATTCTTGTTTAACAGGCTTTTTTTTTTTTTTTTTTTTCCTTTCAGGACAGATGCTCCTGACATAAAATGGGATAGGTCACAATAAACTCATCAATAAGTTGTAAAAATCACAAATCAAAATTGTATCTGATACACCTAACCTACCAAACATCACTGCTTAACTACATGATACATTGTACATTGTTGGTTGTTTACCTTGGTGATCTCATGGCTGCTCCTCAGCATCATAAGGGATTATTATACTTTATATTGCTAGCTTGGGAAAAGGTCAAGATTCAATTTTGGAAGCAATATTTCTACTTAATGTGTATCAATTTTGCACTATTGTAAAGGGAAAAAGAGTTGAACTATCATAAGTTGGTGACTGTACTTTAAGTATGTCATATCACTCTCTTCTGACTTACAAAATTTCTAAGAATTCCTCTGATGGGAATACAGATATCTTTGTATGTATTAAATTGTGTATATGGTTGCTTTAAACATTCTCTTTGTCCTTGACTTTTAATGATTTGATTATAATGTGTATTGGGGGCAGATGTCTTTATATTTAATCTATTTGGGTTTCTTTGGGATTCATGGATCAGGATGTTCATATCCTTCTTCACATTTGAGATTTTATTTTCATTATTTCTTTAAATAAGCATTTAAAGGGTTTTTTTTTCTTTCTCTGCTCCTTCTGGGATTCTTAGAATGCATATAAATTTTCTTAATTGTGTCTTACAAGTTCTTTAGGCTTTCTTCATTCTTTACTAGTCTTTTGTTGTTGTTGTTACTCTGGTTAATTTCAAAGGAACTGTCACAGAGCTTGCTGATTCTTTCTTTGTTGAATCGCCTATTTTACTTTTGCACTGTTTTCCTGATTTTGAATAGCTGTATTTACTTGCAGGTCATTGAACTTACTTAAGATAATTATTTTGAATTCTCTGTCAGGCAATTTGTAGACTGACATTATTTTTTTTAGTCAGTTTCTGATGCTTCATTTTGTTCCTTTGCTGTGTTATTTCCCCCTGATTATTTGTGATCCTTGCAGCCTTATATTGGGTGTCTGCACATTTGACGAAGTAAGCACCTATTTTAGACTATAAAAATTGACTTTATCAAAGAAAGCCATTAATTATTAATTCATACAGAGATTCTTGGTGGGCTATCTGATGGGGTCCTTGGGCAGGCTTGCTACTGAAGTCAGGAAGGATAGCGTGCTACATGGGTCTGCAGGGGTGGGTCTAGATCTTAGGTCCAGAGAAGCTAGCCTGGCACCAGGACCTACTGGGGTGGGCCTGGTCACTGTATCCATAAAAGCATGACTGGAGAACAGGTTGAGAGTGGGGCTGCAAGGATCCTGTGCAGAAGAACTGGCTTAAAGTCTTGAGGGCTGACCTGACACTGGGCGGGGGGAGGTCTTGAGCTGGAAACTTCAGAAGCCAACCTGACTTTGAGCTCACCTGATCCCTCTGTCTATGGAGTTGGATCTGTTCTGAGTCCACAGCTGGCCACTAGGGCCCACTGGAGTGGGCTTGGCAGCTGGGTTCACTGGACCTGAGTTCATTGGGGAAGGTCTGGTGATGGGATGGGTCTGAATCCTGGGTCTTCAGGAGTTAGCCTGGACTGTGGAGTCACAGGGACAAGCTTGGAGCTGGGGTAGGCTTCAAGCTTAGCTTTGTGGGGAGTATCTGGAGCTCCAGGGTCTTCCTGGTCTGAAATAAGCCAGAGGCCGCTGGGCCCATGTGGTGGGCCTGGAGGTTGGGTTTGAGAGTACCTAACCTGCCTGGAGCCTGGTTCTGCAGTGGCTGCCCTGGTCCTGAGATTCACTAGGGCAGGCTTAGGGCTGAAATCTGTAGCAAAATTGGGCATATGCCTTATTCTCTTTCCTTCATTGAGAGGAATGTCTTTTCCACACGTTTTCAACATGACTTTTTGTTATTTCTGTGGTCCAACCGGGTACTTTAACCTCTCATCTAGATTCCTTAGTTCTTGAGAAGATATTTTGTGCTTGGGTTGTTGTTCAAACTAATGTTTCCACAAGGGAATGAGTGCCAGAAATCCTAGTCTGCCATCTTGTTGATATTACTCTAAGAAATAGTTAATATATTAGGTAGCTAAATACAGGAAGAGGGTGTTCGGGAATATTTCGACAGGACAAAAAGTTGAAAGTGTTAGCAGCGACCCAAAGTCAATATTGAAGCCAAGCAAATATTGCCTGCCGTACCACATATTAAGAACAGCTAGAGGAGTGTTCAATTTTAAGTGGCGAGAGACTCCCTCATCTTCAGAACCACAGAAGCAATTGTGTTTTCAGGTAGCAAATTTTTATTATTCTGGTTGCTTCCAAAGAGTGTTTTGTTTCTAAAGTATAATTTTTACTTTGTGAAGAATCTATTAGTTTGTGTTCTAATTTTCTGAGTGTCTAGAAAAAACTGATGCTCTTGTATGTGGAAATATTTAAATTTGCATGCCATTTTAAAATCGAAGACAATATTTGATTGGTTTAACATTTTTAGAGGGGCTTTACTATTTTATAGATAGAGATTCTGGACTGGTGTTATTGCTATTATAATACATGTATTTTTATTTATGTCAAGAGGTTTAGCAACTGTTTAATTCTTCCCTATCAATTCTCTTTTCAAAATTATTAGCAACAGAGCTGAAAAAGGTAACAATAATAGTGTAAAACTCTCAATTCTCTATCTTGGGAAGCATTCTAAATTTTCCAAGTTCCTAGAGACAAAAAGTAAAACCAAACCAACAAACAAAAAAAAATCCACAAGAAATTTAAAAATTCCTGGCTCTCTCTATTGGTAATATTATGCTTTGATTTGTAACTCAGACAGTTATAAGAAAATCTGTATCATCTAAGATTAAGGTTTGTGTTAAATGTCTGTTAAATATGATTCCCAACTAACAGACTTATGTATGTGTTGTTTTTTTTTTTAGGATGTTTTCATTGAAGCACGCAGTTTATTTCATTTGTTTGTTTGCTACAGTTTCCTGTGGTAAGTATTTTATCTACAAGAGATGAAGTTAGGGTGTTTGAGAGATGAATAGTCCAACAAATTGTACCATCCTGGAGAAAGGTCAAGAATATACAGCTTTGAGGAAGGAGGCAGCCCCTGGTAATTCAGGAGAATTATCCTTTCAATGTTTGAAGGCAAGACACTTCTTCCCAGATATGTTGTCCTAAACATACATGATTTAGCAGGGGGAGGAGCCTAGGAATGAGATGTCTTGGAGCAGGTACTAGAAAAGCTTCTTTTTGGAGATGACTCTTTACAAAGCAGATCTCAAAATGAATGATTCGACTTCTATTTTTATTTTTACCACTAAAAATTAAAAGGAGTACCATAGCATCTGGGTCCCATCAAGTGTCTGACAGGTACGTGGTAATTTTACTCTAGGCCACTAAGGAACCATTTCTGAAATGGCTTAAATTTAACTTACTAAAACATACCTTTGATATTCTCGATGAATAGTTTTCAACACCATGTTTTGGTATTGTTGATTTACTTATGTCATTAATTTGCAGAATGACTTTGCTCATTGTTTTTCATTAGTCATTGCTGGGTGAAATATTCTCTGGGTTACCACTAGGAGTAGGTTCTGAGTCTATAACAACTTCAGATGACTACTCCAAGATTGTTTATTGATCTCTTAGATGTGTGACTAAGATAAATACCACTGGATGAGATTTGTATTTGTAATAAGAAACAATTTTTTTAGGAAAGCTTTTTTTTTTTTTAACTCTGACTCATACCTCTCCTCCATCTGTCCCTCAACCCCTAATTCATTGCCATGTAAAAACCACATTAATGCTGTAAAGAAGTATAAGTCTTCCCACTGGCATGTGAGAATTCTCCATTATCTGCTTAGGTCAACTCTAATAGGCATCTGTAGCCTTGTGACCAGGCATATTGTCACCTTTTGGGCAACAGTATCCAAATTTATTTCTGGAGATCTGCTCCTCTCATTTTTGGTCCATGTGGTTTCTGCTATTGACACCGGAGCCAGAGCTTATGTCCCAGCCAGACTTGAATCAGGAAGTACACACATCCTGCTGACTGCAATGACCCAATAGAGCCAAAGTATTGTAAGAACAATTTGGCTTAGACCTAGAAATAAGGCTCCTAATGAGATCAATGGTACCACTACAGAACAGAGAAAATTGATGTAGACAAATTGTGTACTGATGTTATACATTGAATATTTTATGCAATTACTCCTAAAACCAGATTTACCATGGGCTTTTTGGCTTCTGGACCAATAAATTTCATTTGTACCCAAGCTACTTTGAACTAGTTTTTCTATTATTTGGAATCAAAATCAATATGAAAACACTGGTTTTTTAATTTTGACTTTTTGCTAACTTTATGGGTAAATTGACATTTTTTGTTTTATCTTATATGGATTTGTGATTCTTACCATTTTTCACATACTTACTAATCACTTTTATTTCTTTAGTAGATTATCTTTTTATATTTGTCACCTAACTTTTTTTTCTTTTTCTTTCTTTCTTTGTTTTTTTTTTTTTTTTTTAGTACTGGGGACTGAACTCAGGGGCACTTGACCACCGAGCTACATCCTCAGCTCTATTTTGTATTTTATTTAGAGACAGGGTCTCACTGAATTGCATAGTGTCACTTTTTGCTGAGGCTGGCTTTGAACTCACAATCCTCCTGCCTCAGCTTCCCAAGCTGCTAGGATTACAGGTGTGTGCCACCCTGCCCAGATGTCACTTAATTTTTTGAAAAAATTAGAATGCTTTGCTTCTCCTCATTGATCATGTAAATTTTTTAACAAGACCAAACAATCTGCTCAATGTTCAGGGACATGTAAAAACTGTGAAAGCTATGATGATTAGAGGATAGACAGGAATGCACTAGAACTTTCTTTCCATTCAGCTCCAAAGTTGATACATTTCTAGGTGCCCTAACTGACATGGCAGTTCACAAAGACTCAACTGCAGAATGGGAACACCCAGGCCAGCATTGGTCCTAGTTTACACCCTTGTAAGTGCCTTACAATCAGGACCATGTAGCTGCTTGATAATTATGAATAAGCCAAAACACCAACTGTCTAAACAACAAGGCTTTTTTATGGTTAGCATTGCCCTTGGGCCAACTATTCCATGTTTTGTGCATGTACAAAATCTAGGCATACACCCTTGGGAACTTGTATCCCCAGAAGCTTTAACCCGAAGAGATTTATGCTCCTGCCAAATATAGACCTTACCCAAGTGGTTAGCTTGTTAGCCACAATGCCAAGAGGAAGAGAAGCAATCTTGCTGGTCTGGTTATCAAATGGGTCTCAGGGCCAGAGTTCCCAGACAGCTGGAATGGGGCAGATAAAATGTTAAAACCTAAGGAAATACATTTTGTCTGAGTTGCCCATTCTCTGAAAGGCAACTCAAAAATACACACTATTTAAATTGAAGAGTGACTACCGCACTAGGGTATAGACAGTTGCCATTGGAATATTGCCTGGTTAACAGTTGATTGACTAAGATGGATGTACTATCTGAACTGGAAAGTTTATTAATCAGAATTTGATTAATACATTACCTTTCAAGGTAAATTCAAATTCAGATGGGAACGCCAGTAAAGACAATTCTCTAATAATATGTGGGGTGCAAAGTAATTAAGAACTGTGATTAATTCCAAACAGCAAGTGGTGGAAATTTTATTTTTGATTTAGTGTGTGCATGCATTTGCTTAAACTATCTAGAAATTATCTTAACAAAAAAATAATTTGCTTGAATTAAACTGAGTTGAAGAACAACATTTAACATTGCACACTAGAAAAGGGAAACAAGATTTGAAATTAGAAAGGCTCAGTTTGTGTCCCAGGACATTAATTAACTATACAGATCTTGGGCAAATCAGTACACTCTGAGACCTAGTTATTTAACTTCTTTCTTAAAAAAAAAAAATACATGTCAGATGCAGAAAATAAAGCCTGCCTCAAGCTTTTCTTACAGAGTTATTGATTATCTAGGGAGATGTTTGTTTTGAAAGTTTTGAAAAATAGATCGAATATCATTATGTTTAGGGCTTATTTTCATAGCATGTTGGGCAACAGGGAGAAATAAAGTTAGTATATTTTATTGGGGATAATTGATCATTGATCTGCAAATTATTCTATGATTTAACAATTATCCAATTTTTTATACAGAAGTACTTTTCTAAAATGACATTAAATAATATTGTATGTTGTCCAAATAATTGCTTTAATATGTTTCATTCTGCTTCTATAATCAAAGTCATGCTATAAACATCTTTGTGCAGTCACTAGAAGAAGAAAGAAGGTTAGGGATGCAACATACAGCCAGGTGTTGTGGCACAAGCCTATAATCCTAGTGGCTCAGGAGGCTGAGGCAGGGGGATGGAGAGTTCAAAGCAGGCTTCAGCAAATGCAAGGTGCTAAGCAACTCAATGAGATCCTGTCTCTAAATAAAATACAAAATAGAGCTGGGGATGTGGCTCAGTGGTTGAGTACCCCTGAGTTCAATCCCTGGTACACAGCCCCCTCCCCGCAAAAAAAAAAAAGAAGGCAATATATTTCTGTTATAATTATTATTTGCATTGATTCCACATTAACTTTTAATGATTATATCACAGGCTGCCTGATTCAAGTATATCAAAATACTTTCTTCAGAGGTGGGGATATCACTTCCGTGTACAGCCCAGATATTCAGCACTGTCGGATGATGTGCACATTCCACCCCCGGTGTTTGCTATTCAGTTTTCTTCCAGCAATTTTAACTCAGGAGCCAGCTAAAAAGTAAGAATTTGCATTTCATTATGGGCCAATTCAGTCATTTTTCAAAATGGTATCGGATGTGCAAAAAGCTGAAGTATCTCACAGGATTCTCCAATGAGTTCAAAGACCAGCTTCATTAGGATTCCCTGGAGTGGGACTTACAAAAGCAGACTCCTTAGCCACAGGCTGGACCTACTGAACCAGTGTCTCGGTCCTAGGAAACTGTGTTTTAAAAAAAAATCACTGAATTGACTTAAAGTAGTAGAAGCCAGTTATTTTCAACCCAATGCCTCAAGAAAAAAAGCACTTAAAAAATTATCAAGAGATTGTCTCAAGAAAGGGTCTAATAATAGGGAAACATTTCACCTACACCAGGAAATATATAGTTAACTGTCTCACTTAATCACATTTGTGAATAGTTCCGTCTTAATGAAATATAAAATGCTTGGCACAGTGGTACATGCCTGTAATTCCAGAAACTCAGGAGGCTGAGGCAGGAGGATCACAAACTTGAAGCCATCCTCAGCAACATAATGAGACCCTGTTTCAAAATGAAATAAAGTGTTGGAATGTAAATCAGTGGTAAAGTATCTCTATGTTCAATCTCTAGTACCAAAAAAGAAAAAGATATAACATGAATCAAGCATTTTGTTGAGAACATAGTTGTGTAAGACCCAGGACTAGTGATCGGTGCCTACAGTAAGCCAGTTTGGTTACCTAGAGTGTACAGGATGTGTGTGTGTGTGTGTGTGTGTGTGTGTGTGTGTGTGTGTGTGAGAGAGAGAGAGAGAGAGAGAGAGAGAGAGAGAGAGAGAGAGAGAGGATGTATTATGAACTACAGTTTGAAAAAGAATTTGAAAAATAATGATTAAAATATTAATTAGTTTGTAAAGATGCTTATTGTACACACTCATAGCTTCATCTTAATTTTCTTTCATTTTGATTAATAACCAGAACAAAATATTTTGTTTCCATTTTTCATACCCATAACTCTTTTCTCATCTCCCACTCTATTTGAGTTTAAGAACTAGAAATTCAATATTCATTCTCTGATCTTACATGTTAAACTGTACAGAAAACTCAGACTGTGAGAGGCATCACATTAAAAGTTGAATTCTAGAATTCTTATAAATAATGAAATAAACATTAAGATTGACATTAAAGACAGAAAGAAGTCTTCCAGGAGATGTAGATTACAAATAACTGATAAGAATGATAAGTACTATATAGAGATCCACCTCCTATTACTGATTTAAATTTTAAGTAAATTATTTATAAAAATAATCACCATGCTCTTTGTGGTGGAACACAACTGTAATTCCAGCAGCTCTGGAGGCTGAGGCAGAAGGAACCCAAGTTCAAAGCCAGCTTCAGCAAGTTAGCAAGGCTCTAAACAATTTTGAAAGACCCTGTCTCAAAATAAAAAAATAAAAAGGGCCGGGGATGTGACTCAGTGGTTAAGTGCCCCTAGGTTCAATCCTTGTTACCAAAAAAAAAAAAAAAAAAATCACCAGTTGGGAATCACCCTGGAAGTTTAGAAAGATAGGAACAATCAACTCTAATATGATTGACTTTCTGTGAGCATGAAGAAAAACAATGCTTATGTGAGGTATTACAGAGACCACCACATATTACACAATCACTTCTGAGTGTTTTTCCAGCAAATGTCGGGAAACAACATTAATTTTCTTATTCCTGGTTTCATTTAGTAATGTGTAGAAAATGCTAGACATTTCTTTAGTGTGTGTTTATTGATTCTACTTCCTGAGTGAAGCTACTTTTAAAAACAGGTTTGGCTGCTTCTTGAAAGACAGTGTTACCGGAACATTACCAAGGGTGCATAGGAAAAATGCAATCTCTGGGCATTCCTTAAAGCAGTGTGGCCACCTAATAAGTGGTAAGATGTGTATTTTATTATTTAACTAAATTTGAGTTAATAACTGATCTCCTTTAAAATAGCTTTTGCTCAAAGTCTGTACTGCTGTGCACTTTTGGAAGGGAGCACTAAAAAAAATAACAAAGATGAGGTAGTGTAATGGATGTAAAGAGGGAAGCATGTTTATCTTGAAAATTCTCTTGTCTTTATCAGTCAACATATCAGTCAGTACACACATGCTTAAGGAGCCTCTATTTTTTTATGAGGTTAGTAGTATAGTTTAATATTTGCAGGAAGTGAAAACATAGCCAAAGGATAGTCTGTTATTGAGTTCAGATAAGACAATAAAAGAAAACCATTTCCCTCCCAGTTCACTTGAAGGTAATCTGCAGTTCTTATCAGTAGTTCTCAATCAGCAGTGATTTTATACCCTCCCTTCCACCTCGGAACGTTTGGCAATACCTAGAGATGCTTTTGGTAGTGTTAAGTAGGGGAGATTATAATATATATATATAAAATGGCAGAAGCCAGAGATGGTGCTACACATTCTTCACCACATTTCTGGTGCCATCAAATGTCAATAGTGCCATTAACAAGAGTTTAAGAAAGCTTGTTGAATACCATTCAACCCAAACTGAAGGACTGGATTCTATAAATCTGGCGAATAATAATTCTTCTTAGAAGGAATCTGAAAACTGGGATGCTAGAGGATTAAGTTCCACACCTGTTGCAACTGATATCTTAGGAAACAATTTCCAACATCATCCTAAACAATTTGACAAAGGAAGTGTTTCTTTAGTGACACTGGGACTGGACAGAAAGTGAATAGTGATGAAAAGATCCTGTCAACTGATGGGTTGGTGGAATCTTTAAAGTAACTATGCTGGGACTACCTATCATTACTATTGTATCTTTACTGTATACCATTAATTTTATGGGTTCAAATTTCAGAAGTCACCTTTTCCTCCCCCACTAACACCACTCTTTGAATAAGCCACATTTTGAGCCTTCAGTTAGAATTTTAACCAGTTAACCAGGGGTAGCAGGGCCTTCATTATAAATTTGAAGGCCTGGCTAAGCCAGTGTAATAGATGTAGTTACCCTGAGGCAAAGTACATTTCCTATGTATAAGATCAGGTTTATATACTAGTATAATTTGGTATTATTTCCAATTATTGTATCTTACAGCAATATTTAAAGAATAACAAATATTGTGCTATTTTTCAATACTATTTAATTATTGTTAATTTATGCCCCAAATCAGTCAACTCACTAGCTTGATTTTAAAATTCCTTTTTCATTCTCTCCAAACATCTTAAATAAGTGAAAACAAACAAACAAAAAACTCCCAGCAAGTACACAAAGTCTCCAAACTCAGGATCAATTCTAGTAAAAAACAACAACAACAACAAAAAAAACATTTAGAGGTATATTTAAAGGTTTTGTATAATCATAATGAAGAGTTTTCAATTGCAATTATCCCACCCCCACCCTTCGCCTGTTTTTCTCATCAGTAGTAAACTTAAAAGAGACTTTTTTTCTGTAACCTACAGAGTCCTATCTTCAGGAACCCCTGAAGGTCATCCACTCCCCTGCCCACCTCAATATAATGTTTTCCTGCAACTGTGTACGTTTTCTGACCTTCCCAGGCTTAAAATTAGTTTTATGGATTCACACATTTTAAGAGCGGAAAATTATATATATATATTTTATATATATATATAAAATATATACGTATATATTTTATATATATATAAAATAGATTTGGGTTTACACTGCTAGTTATACTGGTTCTTTAACCAAGGGTCTAACAAATTGATTTTTAAAAAAGACTAATTTGGCTCACCGTTAATTATGTACATTTTTTTCAGATAAGATAAATTTCAATTAAAAGGGTACTTAAATAGAATTGAACAAACTTTTAGAACAAAAGTGGAAGCTGTTTTAACATGCAGGTACAAGAACTCTCCACATTTTATAAAGATTTGACACAGAGAGGTCAATGTCAGGGCTTACAGATAATAACTCATAATCAGACTTGAGTAGTCAAAAGTGGAGAAATACAGCAGAGATAAAGAATCTCCTTCACTAAGTGCAGAAGGTCAAAGGCACATTAGTCTTTTTAATAACACAGATCCTTGGCTCACATAATCAGGATCCTTGTTATCATTGCCTACTTTACTTTCCAGTGCCCATTGATAATTTCAATGTATTGTTACCTGTATTGTTGTGTATATCTTGCAGTTTAGGGAGCAAAATAACCCCCTTTTTTAATGATGGTATTCTAAGGGAAAATCATTTTGGGTTATATTTATTTCAAGCAGAGTTTGACAATGTAGAAATATAATAGAAAATTTAAATCCCCTAGATAAAATGGGGATATTACCTTTAAAATTACCATGCCCAAATGATGGGGAATGAGCTCCCTCTAGACAGGAACTTGACTGACTTTACATGTTTCATTTGTACAGCTTGCCACCGAGAGACTTTTGAGGGAATTGATATGAGAGGAGCCAATTTTGATATGTCTAAGGTTCAAAGTGTTGAAGAATGCCAAAAATTGTGCACTAATGATATTCGCTGCCAATTTTTCTCGTATGCCACCCCAAATTTTTATCTTGCTGGGTATCGGTAAGTCAGATTCATAGAGTGTGTCTTTTATGATGGTGCATTTTGGATTATTTGTATTCTTCATAGCTTGTTTTCTTTTTTTCCCCCAACTAAAAACCAACTGGGTATTTTGTCCTAACTACCTTCCTTATTTGGCTGTCATTTTCTCTAAAGAGAATAAGCTCCAATTGGTCCTCAGATAAGCTGTATTTGTAGAATAAAAATTTAGGGTCTTCCATCCCCTTAATCAGGATAAACTTCCTTTTGCAGAGGGAAAGGGTGTCCCTTTTATCAGTAATGCAAACCCCTAACCCACTCACTATAAAGGTTATTGTTCTGGCTTCTGATTGCCTTTGTTTATTTTCTACTGAACACGGATCGTTTCAGTGCCAAATACAACCTGGACAGCTTCATACACCTTCAAGTGCAAGATGCAGAATCACCTCTTTTCTTTACATTCAGGAACATCTGTCTATTAAAGCGCAGTTTTAATGGAGCACCTACCAGAATCACGGAAGTGAAGAATTTGGTATCTGGATTCTCACTGAAGCCCTGTGCACTTTCAGAAATTGGTAAGTAGAAGACCACTGTTTCCTAAGTAGAGGACCACTGTTTCCTAAGTAGAGGACCACTGTTTCACTGTGTGCCCAGAATGAGTCACTGGAACTCATGAATATGTTGCCTTAACTCAGCAAAAGAATCTTTGTAGATGTGACCAAGTTAAGGACTTTAAAATGGTGAGATTATTCTGGATTATCTGTATTTGTCTGGATGTAGACCTCTGTATCATTGTAAGAGAACTTGGGAAGCAGAAGGGTCAGAGTCAGGGAGATGTTACCCTGCTGGCTTTAAAGGTACAAAAGGAAGGCAAGTGGTTTTTAGAAAAGGATGAGGAAATAGATTTTCCTATAGAGCATCCCAAGGGAACAAAACCCTGCCAACATCTTGATTTCAGTCCAGAAAGACCCATTTCAGGCTTCTGATTTCTAGAACGATAGAACATCAAATTGTCTTGTTTTAAGTCTTTAAGTTGGTGATAACACTCCTGCAAGAGCAGTAATAGGAAATAATACAGTGATAGTGTAGAGAAAACTATAGGATCAATTCTTGAGGATGTTCGTATCTAGTGAAATGGTTCTACCATAATGAATCAATAAAACCCTAGCGTTCCAGATATTTAGGTGATTTCAGTTGAATTATCCAAACAATTGCCATGAAACTTCATCTTATTTAGCACAATATTATTAATAATAATGAGGTATTATGGAAACCAAATCTGTCTCCCACATAGCTCTGTGCCAAGGTCTATCTTGGATGCTGGGCAAAGACCTCTCTGTGGAAGATTGAGAAGTCAGTTGTGTGCCAGTTTGTTGATTCAAATTTATTGATTATTAATTTTAATATTCACATTTTTTTCTGGGAGAATTTTTGAAGGTATGGACTGCAGGAGGTAGGACTCTTTATTCAGAAGCATTGCCTTCTGTACATAGCACTTGTCTCAGTATGTTTTCTGTTACTATAACAGAGTGCTTGAGATTGAGTAATTTATATTTTTGAAAAGAGGTTTATTTAGCTTAGGGTTATGGAGGCTGGGAATTCCAAAATTGGGTGGCTGCACCTAGCAAATGCATCTCGCTGTGTCATAACATGGTGGAACAAACTGGAAAGGCAAGCAGGCATGTGTGGAGACCTCAGGCCCTTCCCAGCTGCTGCCCACAGCCTGAAAGAGCACCTCATGTATCTAATCTCTACCTGTTCTGTGCTTGCTTCCTTGTTAAGTTACAGTGAGTTCACATACTACTTCAATCTAATAAAGTGGCTTCTACAGAGTGATAAAACTCCTGGATATTTAAGGAAGGGGAGTAAGCTCTTACAAGCATGGCTTCTCCCTGAGTCCATTCTTCCATAGTCCTCAGATGCCAACTAAACCTAGAAGACAAGACTCCATCTAAGGCCTAATGGTTCAGACACATTCATAAGTTCAGGGTGATTTGTAGTCATTACCCCATCTTTGTCCCCTCTCTTTAGTTTCACCAAGGATTTTCTCAATTTCACAGATAAGGAATTAAAGCTCCTAAAGGTGAAATGATCTGCTCAAGGTCACACAGATAAATGTTGAACCTGCACACATTTTACTTCCCCCCCCCTCCTCTTTTAATGCAAAATTTCCTACCTCTCAACCCACCTGTGAGTATGTTTAAAGACTTCCTTCTCTTCTTGGCCTTCTTCCTGCATGGATTTCAAAAGAAGGTTTTAGGATACTCACGTTTCTCCTCATCTATGAGACAAAACTACTCGCCATCTGAGCAGGAAAACTGTTCACCATCTTACTGGTTTGGTATTTGTTCCAGCTGTTACTGATGCCTTAGGCAGCTACAACATTATATAATCACTGTGATTTTGTTTTTCCTTTTCTTCTTCTTCCCTCTTCCCCCCCCCAGAAAATGCTCCCAAAGAAAAGGCTGGAAACAATGAGTAATCTCAAGGTTCAGTCAAATAAATTCAAGTCTTGTGAGTGGGATTCTCTAGGGAACTTCCTGACACATCAAATAATGGCAGCCAGCTTGGAATAGGGAACGAGTGGTGCCTTTTTTTTTTTTTTTTTTTTTTAAGTTACTGGTCCCTGGATCATTGTTTGCCTTTGGTTAATTTCCAGAGCTCTGAAAAATATTGGTTCTAATGATTTTTGCCAATATCATCCCCACTTTTGTGAAGGAGATGATTTTTGGAGATCCTTATTCTACCAGCTGTAGTGCTTTTTGGTACACAAACCAAACAAACTGGCTTTATAAAGAAAGAAAATAGTCTTTGGAATCAAGAAGTCCTTTTGTCACCTGTATGGGTCAGACCAGGACTGAAAGATTGATACCAACACTCAGTCCTTGTCCCCATTGCTGATCCAATAGTGAGAAAAAGGTGGATTTTTTTTGTTGTTGTTGTTTTGTTTGTTTGTTTTTTATCGTTGTTTGTTGGTTTCTTTTGGTACCAGGGTTTTAACTCAGGACACTTAACCACTGAGCCACATCCCAGACATTTTTATTTTGTATTTTGAGACAGGGTCTCACTAGGTTTTAGGGTCTTGCTAAGTTGCTGAAGCTGGCTTTGAAATTGCAATCTTCCTGCCTTATCTTCCTGAGCCACTGGGATTGTAGGTGTGCATCCCTGTGCTCAGTGAGAACAAGGTTTTGAGAAAAAGGAGAAATTAATTTGATTGCTTTGTTCGCAAAGGAGAAACACAGGGAACTCCTGCCTCAGAGGCTGTCCTGCTGTCAGGGGCAACAGAGGGCTTTTTAAGAGGAGATACAAAGGCTATGCTCTGGCTATGCCCTGTTAGGACTCAAAATTCATTTGCAGCCTTGAGAAACAGCCATTTCTTGGCCCCACTGGTACCAGCCCTGAAGTCTGGATTCCTTCATTCCTGTGGTCCATGAAGGATAGATAATTTGGCCTAAGATGGGAAAAATGTCAATCTTGCTACTCTATGGTTAGAGATGGGGAGAGGGAAAAAGGAAGGAAAAATAAAATATAAGTTTAAAAATAAGCAGCAGTGGCAGAGAGGAAAGGCTATATTCAAAGCACAAAGTGGAACCCTTTTAGATTTCCCCACTGTCGATTTCTATCTTCCATTTCTATGGAAAAATGGGCAACAACATCTCCAAGCTACTTCCTGCTAAGAATGGGCAACCAAGGGAGGGGTCTTATGAATAGAAGGTTTTTAAAACCTGATGTCGTTTTTCTTTTGGACGTTTACCTGAAGTGAGGGAGAGGTGATTTCAAACTTGATTGGGACCTGAAAGGATCCCTTCATAATATAGCAGCTAATATTTGACTGATTTGTAGTTCATACTGTTTTAATCTAGTTTTTTCGCTATATCTACATATCTACATTTTCCCATTTTCCACTCCCCTGCCCCAAGGTACCAGAAGTTTCTCCCGTACACTGTTTTTTTGTTTTTTTTTTTTTTTCCCCTAGGGCTCAATTTAAGCCTGCTTCTGGGGTCACTTTATCTAAACGAGAGCAATTGGCAGCACTTTAGCCCACTGTGGTGGGCTTGTTACCGTAATTTAGCCACAGCTTTCTGTTAGGTGTGGTTTATCTTTTCTGTTTTCCTTGTAGATTGGGGTCTACAGAATGTGGGTAGCTTCTGATGGATAGCGAATGCTTTGCTCAAATGCTGGGCCACCTATGCAGAAAGAGACTTTGCATTGAGGAGGGGAGTCTGTAATTTGTGATCAGATCATTCAAGAGAACTTTAGTTATTTCTGAAGGTTTTTTTTGTGTGTGTGTGTGTGTGTGTGTGTTCTTTTTTTTTTTTTTTTCTTTTTGGTACCAGAGATTGAAAGGCACTTTACCACTGAGTCACATCCCCAGCCTATTTTATTTTTTATTTTTGAGACAAGGTCTCACTAAGTTGCTCAGGGCCTCACTAAGTTGCTGAGTCTGGCTTTAAACTTGGGATCCTCCTGCCTTAGCCTCCCAAGCTGCTGGGCTTACAGGTTAGTACCTCCACACTTGGCTGTGTATGTGTGTGTTCTAGTGGCATAAGTTTCAACCTACCCGGAGAAGGTGTCTAGCAGTACAATCTGACGTTTCCTGTGGCTCAGGGCTTATGAGTAAAATCTACTTGTCAAGCATCAAAAGGCTGTGTTTTTACATGTTGTGTTCCTTTCATAGTCAGCCGTCTTTTGGTCTTTGGATTGTTTGAGGTACTTAAGACACAGTTTGGAGTCACTTGCTGAATAGTCTGTTGGAGGCATGGTCCTCCAGAGAGGGGCTTGATGACATTTACCAAAGTGTCCTCCCATGGTGAACACTCTCAAGTAGGCCAGGCAAGAGGAGGAGCCTGTGGGAATCCCATCTCCACTTGGCAGCTCTATCCCAGGAATCAAAACTCCATTCATTGGCCCATTTCTCATCCTCCTCCGTTGAAGAAGGTTTGTGTTAGTCTGGTTTAAGTTGAGATTTTAGGGCCCTGTTGAACAGTTTGTTTACCAGGCTCCCCTAGCATCAGCCTGATTCCTCCAGCCACATAAGCATCAGTCTTCTGATGACTGAAATAGTGCATGATCACCATCTGCTTTGGATAGGCCACATCCTGTATGAATGCCGTTCTATCAAGGATCTGTTTAATGTCTTTGTTCCAGCTATGAGGAGCTCTCTTGCATTCTAGAGAATTCTATGTACTTGAGCAATCATGGAAGTACATTTTGAGTCAGTATAAATGTTTACCTTCATTTCTTTGGAAGTCTGAGAGCTCTTTGTCAGAGCGATTAGCTGGGCTTTCTGGTCCAATGCTCCCAGTGGCAAAGCCTCAGCCTTGAGCACCTGTGGCTGCATGAGCACAGCATTTCCAGATTTCTGCTGGCTGTTGTCCATGAAGCTGCTCCCATTGGTGAAGAGTTTCCAGTCCAGCTCTGTGATAGGCTGACCAAGCAGATCCAACCTACTGGAGCAAAGAGTCTCAAGATCTCTGAGCAGTCGTGTTGTATTAGCCTGTTTTCATCTTCTGGCAACAGAGTTGCTGGATTTAAGGTGAATATAGTTTTAAGGTTAACGTTTGGACTACCTGATAGGTATCTTGGCAACCTCCCAGGACTCAGCCAGTAGCCATCCATCAGTTTTAGTAGGACCAGGATTTGGCGAGAAACAGACAAAGTAATGGGTTGTCCTAGAGTGAACTGTTCAGCCTCTTGTAGTAAGTCACACGTAGCAGCTATCTCCTGAGGGAGGGGGGCATCCTTTTCCTGTGTGGTTGAGCTATTTTGATGAATAGGCTATAGGTCTCAATATGGCTCCCTGTGTCTGTGAGAGAACTTCAAGGGCTTTGCCTTATTTCTCATGAAGTCTTTTTGTATGTCAGGCAGGCCTAGGGCAGGCATTTCATGAGGCTTTGTTTTAAATTATCAAAGGCAGTTTGGTATTCTGGTGTCTAAATCAAAGTTTCTATTTCTGTTACATCTCCTATAGGGGTTTGGCAATCAGTCGAAAATTAGGCATCCAAATATGTCAGAACCCATGTAACTGTCTCTGGTTCCCAATTTCTCAGAGACAGTCTGCTTCTGATCTGATATCAAACCGTGGGTTCTTTGGCCAAGTTGGAAACTTGGTTAGGTGACTTGTTGTTTATAAACCTGAGACTTTTTTTTTTTTTTTTTGTGGGCAACTTATGTACTCAGGAGGTACCGTGTTTCATTATAACACTAGTGTTTAAAAAAACAGTGTTTATAGTTGGGGCCAGCTCTAAGCAGGTCATCCACATATTGCAAAAGGATTCCTTGATCTAGTCATAACCCTTGAAGATCTTCTGCCAGATTCTCGCTAAACAGTGTGAGAGTTTTTTTAATCCCTAGGGTGAGACAGTCCAGTAATACCTGGTGGTTACTGTAGTATTAGAGTCCTGTCACTCAGCACAAAAGTATTGGGACCTTTTTATCTACATCCAGTGGGATGCAGAAGAAAAGCATCTTGTAAATCTATCCTGTGAACCAGTCAGTCTCCTGGCACCACAGTCGGCAGAGTGTATGGATTTGGTGCTATGGGCTGAAAATACTGAATGATATTATTTATTTATAGCTCTTAAGTCTTGCACAAATCAGCACAGCATGAGGTTTTTCAACAAGAAGAATTGGAGTATTATAAGGGATCTGACAAAGCTGACTCAATCCGTGTTTTAAAAATTTGTCCAGAAAAGGCTGAATCCTCATTAATGCCTTTCACTTAAGGGAGATAGTCTTTCTTAAGGAGTAAGCTATACCTCCTCCTTAGGTAAATCTTGGTTGGGATAGCACTGGTCACCCTTCCTAGGGTCCCTTCAGCCCCATATGGCCTTATTCACTTTCTTAGCAGACCTCCACAGAGCAGGCTCCATTTCCTTATCTTGGCTGGCAAGTGAAAGCAGGAACTTTCTGGTGGCACTTACTTTTTGGGTGAGAACCTTATTTCAGTTCTTAACTTACACAACAAACCTCACCCCAGGAGAGGGCTCCTCTGGCATCCAAAAAGCTGATCTTTGTTCTCCCAGTTTGCATTCAAGAGGTTTGTGCAATGGATGCCATTGCGCTCCACTTGTCGCTCTTATTATTGCAACATCATCAACTTTGAGCAAGTTTCCCGTGACAGTGGGCTCCTTCTTCCAACATTGGGCATGCTAATTTTCAACGGAGGGTGGACCTTTCTATGCTTTTCTTTAGGCTTCCTTGAGGATCCCTTTGCACCTCCTGGTCATAATGTACATTAGGCCGTATCAAGTAGCTGTGAGGGGTTTATGTCAGTGGCCTCCACCTACCGAAGCTCTCTGCTTATGCAGCTTCTCCTATCACTACAGGATGTAGCCCCTGCTGTTTGTGGCACAGTTGTGTCACAGTCTAGCAGTACAGCTATACAAGGCCTTTATTTTTGTTTTTGAGGACCCTGAGCTAATACAAGAGGCTTCAGGGTGTTTGTTTGTTTGTTTTTTGGTGGAGTCTTTTTTTTTTTTTGTCTCCTCTAGTTGAAGGTTTTCAAGCAGCAGCTGAGTTCTCCTCCTTCCCAACCTGCAGTAGTTCACCCTGCTAGGCCCGCTCTGCGTTTACATCAGTGGGTTACTGTCATAGCAAGAATTGCTCTGCCCCAGTTATGGTGTCTCCTGGATAAATAAGGTATCCTGCTGGATCTTAAAAGGGAAAATATTCCTGTCCCCAGGGCATAATCTAGTGGTGTTTATAGCCACCACAAAGTCATCTTTGGCTGGTGATCCTCTACCCACTGCAGGCCAAGTAGACTGGGAGTCCTCAGAGGTTCACTTGCCCCATGCACACATTTCTCCATGTCCCTGGCAGCTTCCTGGGACTTTTTTTTTTTCCCCCAGTAGAGGGCTGGCATCCTCAACCCACATGCCTGGAACTGGGGCCAGACTGAGAGGCAATGTTGGGCCAGCAGGCATTGGGTTGAAAGGGTTTAAATCTTCTGCAACTTTTTCTTCGGGTGTCTTGCTATCCTTGTATACCAGAGGCAGTGCCTTTCTTTGTCCCATCGACTTAGTTGCTGGCCTTGAGACTCCATATCATGCAACTACATAAATGCCTGCACATACATCTCTTCCGTTTATTTGACCTCTAACACACCAACTCCAAATAGAAGGTCATGTAATAATTCACAGTATCATTCAACGGCCTGATTGTGCTACAGTTAAACATCAGCTTTTCCTTATTCATAGGTTTGTACCTGTATGTGACCCCATTGAGCCACGATCTTTCCCCAGAGGCTACCCAGTGGGATCAACACAGCATTGCCCATGTCTTCCAAAAACACAGAGATAGACAACCAGAGGGAATCCCCCAAACCAAGGCAGATGAATGGGAAACTAAAACAGACCAGATGGGGAAAAATAATTCCCTTGATGTTCTACTCCAATCTAACAATGACTACTCCACCATGGCTCCACAGATGTCCCCACGAAGGGGGGAAAAGATGTGTAGAATCAAGAGTCTTAGCTTGCACTCCAGATGGTCCATGTGATACGGCTTTACTGAGTTCAGTTTCCTTTTCTTCAAAGTAGCTCAACTAATGGAGCAGCTCAGAGAGTTCAGGGGGAGAAGGAGGGAATTCCCTGATGCAAAATGATCCTTGGCAGCTGCTTGGATGTTTCCTCCTTTACTCGCAGGGATAGTAGTTCACCCTGAGACAAACTCGCCCCATCTCCTAATTCTCCAGGAGTTGGCTCCCACCAAACTCAGTAGCCATCTTGCATGCTCAGCATGGAAGGGGAGGCATTTGAAGTGCCAGACCTGCCTAAGAAGGCCAGATCTGGAGGCACCCTCAGGTCCCCCTGGGGTTCCACACTTGGTACTGAAAGGTCCAACCTTGACCCTGATGCCAGCCTAATGATGGCAAGGTTTGAAGAAGAAGAAGAAGGAAAAAGTTTTATTGCTTTGCCAGCAAAGGAATGAAAAGGGGGCTCCTTTCCCAGAGGCTGAGATTCTAACCCTTGGAGGGAACAGTGGGCTTTCCAAGAGGGGATACAAAGGCTGCACTCAGTTGTGCCCCGGTTGGAGTCATAGTTTATTGGTATCCTCAAGAGATAGCCATTTCTGTCCTGCTGGTGGCAACCCCAAAGTCTGGATTCCTTTATTCCTATGGTCCATGACCCAAAGGACAGAAATCTTGGCTTAGGATAGGAAGAAGGTTAATCCTGCTTCTTCATGGTTAGAAAGGAAGGGGGAGAGAATAGGAAGGGGGGTTAAAAACCCAATAGATCAGTTTTAAACCAAGTGACCCAGGCAGAGCATCAAGGGTGATATTCAGAGCATGAAGTGGACCCTGATCATGTTCGATTCTGTAATTCACGCTTGGAGTGCAGCAATAGAGTTGGAACACATCAAGAGGGCAACTGGGATGGTAAAATAACCAGAAGGAGCAGAAAAGGTTTGAATGATTAAAATAAAAAGTTAAAGGTATTAATCTCAAAAATAGGTTTAGAGGACTATCTTAATTTGGGGTTGCTGGATTTTTTTTTTTGGCCTTCTTTTGTAAACATTGTCACTAATAAAGAATTAGTTTACTTAGTCCCATAGACTCATAATTAAGAAAATAAGAATAACCCTAACATCTGCAGTGGTCCAGAAAATAAGTGATTCTTGTCATAAAATAGTGAGATCCTTCTCACTATGAATGTCTACATAAAGGTGTAGAACAAGCTGTTGTGCTGTTCTTGTGAGGATGCCATTGTAGTCTGGTATCAATGACCCATTTATTTCAGCTCAAGGGTCTGTGCATATTTGTTTGTTTGTTTTCTTTAATTTAATCAGTTGAGTTCTAATTTTTGAGAGCGAACACATGAAAGAACTAAGGGAGATGCTGTCTCAATCCAAATATGTTCATTTAAATTGTGACTGTTTTTCTTTCACATAGTTTCTATTATTATTCTTAAAGCTTCCATAATTTTGATAAAATTATGTCATCAAATCAATTAAATAATATAAACAGAAGAAAAATAGAATTGAAAAATAAAATGTAAGGAAAATGAAAGTGAATTTTTCCTGTTCTAATTTCAAAGGGTAGTTGGTATTTTGGATAGCTGCTTAGAATTTTATTAATATCTTCTTATTAAAATATTTTTCATCATATTCAAGAACTTACTAAACTTCCTGTTCCTAAGGCCTGACTCAGGATCAGGGTAATATAAAGAAAATACATTCTGAGTAATTTAACCATTTTGTACTGATGGAAGATGGAGCTGGGAGACTAGGAGCATAAGTTATTTTATTTCTATGACATAGAAAATTATTTCTTATCAGAGTTAGAACATTTTTTACCTTCTTCCAAGTACCAAACAATAAATTTGGGGATTTTTTTGGGGGGGAGGGTATTGAGGATTGAATTAAGGGTCACTTAACTACTGAACTACAACCCTAGCTCTTTTTGTATTTTATTTAGAGACAGAGCCTCACTGAGTTGCTTAGTGCCTTGAAGTTGCTAAGGCTGGCTTTGAACTTACAACCCTCCTGCCTCAGCCTTCCAAGCTGCTAGGATTACAGATGCACACCACAGCGATTGGCTAAATTGGGGGATATTTTAAGAGAGTTTTTTTTTGGGGCTGGGATTGTGGCTCAGTGGTAGAGCACTTGCCTAGCATGTGCCTAGCATGGGTTCAATGCCTGGCACCACATGAAAATAAACAAATAAAATAAAGGTATTGTGTCCATTCATAACTAAACAAAATTTTTAAAAAAGAGAGGCAGTTTTCCACTTAGGATGTCTAGTGCAACAACAAACAACAAATCTGCATAATGTCCTTAGTTGTGATGACAAAGGACCAGCCTTTGTGGTTGACTGAGGAGTGTCTTTCCTCTGCGAGTTCTCAGGTTGCCAAATGAACCTTTTCCAGCAACTTGCGTTCACAGATGTGGATATTGCCAGAGTTGTCACTCCAGATGCTCTAGTGTGTCGGACCATCTGCACCTACCATGCCAACTGCTTCTTCTTCACGTTCCACACCAATGAATGGCATATAGAATCACAGAGGCGAGTACAAAGGGGAGCGGGCCCACTGTTCTTAACGTCACTTTTTGAGTTTTGAAAAAGTTTTGTTCATATCCTGCAAAGCATTAGAGCCTACAGTTTAAGCAGGTGCTTTTCTATCAGGGGAAGATGAATTGAGAGATTAGGGGAATTTTCCATGGACCTTCTCAAATGCACCATTGAAAACGAAACGTCTGGCGTGGGAAAGAAATGAGCAGAGCCTTTCTGATGGGTCTTGGTGTTTTGTATGAGCTGGAGGTCAAAGCTCCTTGCTGGCTGTGTATCTTTGAAGCCTGTAGCCTCTCTTTCTTTTCCATCCTAGAAATTAGAGCCCTGTTTATCCTGATCAAGGTTCTGGACTGACCTCTATACCCTTACATAACCCAGTTTTTTCTTTACACACATGAGGGTAATAGAAGGGTAATTAATTCTGTGATGTATGGGGGGTTTTATTTTTCCAAGTAGAAAGTGGAACTTAATTATGCTTTTTTAAGGGTATCTGTGCCTATTAATTTTCACCACAGGGAAAGGTGGCTTGATTTACATTTAATCTCTATAATTTAGTAGAGTCCCGTGGTCTGACTTACTTTGAAGAGAATTTCTCAAGTGAATAAAATGTGCAGAGCTGTTTTTCTGATGTGAGCTGCTTTTGCACTTGCCTGATGCTTTTAACCCATTTCGGGCCATGGCTCCAGATGTGGAAGTCCTATATAAGCTTAAATAAAGTGTGCAACATGTAACAATATAGTGATTATTTAATGATATTATGATAATATTAATTACTATAATAATACATATCTGGATTATGATTTTCAACCTATTTTAATGCACCTGAGTTAATTTCATTGGAATATTCCGGAATCGAGAATTTGGAGACTTAATGGATTAATGCATCTTTCTTTCTCTCTCCCATTTTTCTTTAAATAGAAATGTTTGTTACCTAAAAACTTCTGCAAGTGGGGAACCAACTTACTCTACTCCTCAGGAAAACACTATATCTGGACATAGCCTTTTGTCCTGCAAAAGAACTCTGCCTGGTAATGGGATTCACTGATCATAGTACATGTGACAAATCATATGACTTTCTAAAATGTAACAATGATGAAACAGTCCTTGAGGCACCAGAAACTTGTGCCTGTGATTTGTTGCTTTTGTGATTTTTTTTTTCCTTTTTACCTCTTTATGTTTATTCTTGGCCTAGAACCATGCCACAGCAAAATTTACTCTGGAGTTGACTTTAGAGGGGAAGAACTGAACATGACCTTTGTGCAAGGAGCAATTGCTTGCCAAAAGATGTGTACAGAGACAGTTCGCTGCCAGTTTTTTACTTACTCTTCACTCCCAGAAGACTGTGAGGAAAAGAAGTAAGGGAACATTTATTTCCTGATTGGCAGGATAAATTCATCCTTTTCTGTGAAGCTTTAATTTTACACTGTTCATTTGATGCAGGTGTAAATGTTCTATGCGATTATCTTCAGATGGTTCCCCAACCAGGATTACACATGGGATCCAAGGGAGCTCTGGTTATTCTTTGAGATTGTGTGAAACAGGAGACAGCTCTGGTGAGTACAGGTCGCTTTGTCATAGAACTGTAAAGGGATGCCCCTGTTATTTTGATAGCTTGATTTTTCTTCTGTAACAGAATTACATATCGCATTTTCCTTGGAAGATGGGGACTCACTCATGTCTAATTCTAACCATTAGCTTCAAAACTTTTCAGTCTGCACAAAAACAAACCCACGCATTGTGGGAGGAACGAATTCTTCTTTGGGAGAGTGGCCCTGGCAGGTCAGCCTACAGTTGTGGCTGCCGAACCTGATCCACCTGTGTGGAGGGTCAATCATTGGAAACCAATGGATCCTGACTGCTGCCCATTGCTTTGATGGGTAAGTCTTGCATATGTCTTATCTTGCCTATTCATTTTGAAAAATGTGCAGTTATTTTTTTCTGTTATCATGTGACTTTATTAATGGAGATTTATTCTGTTTTCTATTTTTTTAAAAAATTTTTATTTAAACCTTTTAACTGATAAATATGAAATTATATCTATTTATGATGTACCACGTTATGTTTCAATGAATGTATGCATTGTGTGATTTTTAAATCAGGTAAACCTTTTGATCTCCTCATTTATTTATTGTTTAAAAGAAAATGTTCGAAAACCTTTCTTCTAATCTTTTGAAATATACATTACATTATCATTTGATAGTGGCCCTCTTGTGCCACAGTATTCAAGAATATCATCCTCCTGTATGTCATGTAGTTCCTGCTGATCAGGTCTACTCTTCCCAGCCCTTGGAAATCACCATCATTCTCAACCTCCATGAAATCGACATATGAAAGTTCCGCATGGGAGTGAGATCATGCATATCTGCCTTTCTGTGCCTACCTTACTTAATATGATAATCTCCAGGTTCCAACATGTTGTCACAGTTGACAGGACACCATCCCTTTTTATGGCTGAATAGGATTCTGTTGTGTGTATGTACCACATTCATCCGCTGGTGGACACCTCCATTGCTTTCATGTCTTGTCTACTGTGAAGAGTGCTTCAGTGAACATGAGCGTTCTTATTAATATTAATATCAATTTCTTTTCCTTTGGATGAACGCCCAGTAGTGGGATTGGTGGATCATAAAATGGTTCTATTTTTAATTTGGTGGGGGGAACCTTCATCCTGTCTTCCATAGTGACTGTATTATCTTACACTCTCACCAATAGTGTGCAAGGTTTCCCTTTTTGACATGTCTTTGCCAGCACTTTATCTTTTATCTTTTCAATAGTAACCATCCTTATTAGAGTTCGATAATATCTCATTGTCAATTTAATTTGTGTCTTCCTCATGATTAGGGATGTCAAAGACATTTTAAAGCAGAAATGACATTGAAAATATTTAGCAATTTTATAGGGTCCTGACCAGGCTGATCCATCATAACAGAGGGTGACTTATTTTCAGGATTTATGCCCCTGGGTGAATAATCACTCCTACCTAAAGAGAAGCTTAAAAAATATTCCAATTGCTGCCTTCTCCACCCACCACTCCCTAAATGTTTTCTTCAAAGATTTTTTTTTTTTAGGCCAATAGAAATTTCACTTTCTACTCTTTGATTCACAAAGATACCAAGTAGTAATAAGTAGAGCAAAATTCTGAAAGTTTATGAATACATATTTCAATGTATATAATTTAATACAGTATTTCTATTTTATCAAGCCAACAATACAATATGGTGGAGTTTTAAAGTTCTAAAATCTAGACTGTCTTAGAAAAGGATCTGAGGTCTGCCGTTTATTATCACCATGACCATGGGCAATTTGTAAATCTTTGAGTTTTATTTTATTTAGAATATGAATAATAACTAATAGCTAATTTGTAATGTTATTGGAAGGATTAAGTGATACACTTAAATGTTTGGCACTGTACTTGGAACATCAAAATTACTCAGAAAATTTAAGCTGTACCAGCTGCATTCAATGAGACGAATAAAAATGGAAAAAGCCTATGGTGAGCAAAAAAGATCCTAAAAGATGCTAAATCACTCTCAAAAAGAAAAAAAGTATTTTTATTTTAGGAAAATTCACCCCTTCTCCTGGCTAAAAGGGCAGGGTCCAGATTGCTAATTATGAGGATTGAGCATACTGCCGTGAAAACAAATCCGTCAACGAACAGCTGGGTAGCACAAGGCTTCTGCACAGGGTGAGCTTCAGTTAGCTCTCTGCAGCACTTGGCCTTGCTAAGGGTAGATGGTTGGCTCAAAAGAAAAAGCTCCAAGACAGGAAACTGTATTCTCCTTTTTGTTGAATGCACTGAAATTTGGGATGAAGAAATTTCCATTCTTGAAGACTTAGTGTTGTGAGTTTTAAGGAGACAATAAACATGGGAACTTTGTGATTTAATTGAAAAAAAAATTGCACCTGACAGCTCCAGTGTTTCTTTTAGTATTTTGTGTGAGTATTTCTTGCACACACTTCATGATGGTAAAATTTTTCAGATCTTTGCACAAAATAGAACTATAAATTTGGATTTCTTTGATATGCATTCATCTTTTGAGCAGTCGATTTAAATGTTCATACTTTTGTAAAAATATAGATTTTAAATACGAAGTCCCCCTAATGTGGCCTATTTTCAATCAATCTGACTCTTTGATAGTTTTGAATCTAATGAAAACAATTGCTTTCAGGTTTGGTGAACTAAGTTTGATTTCCCCACAGCTTCTCAGAATGGGGACAATATTCTTCTACTTTTACTTGCAGTAAACATGATGTAAAAACATAAATGTGCATTTTCAATATTCTAAACTAAACCTTAAGAGATCTACTACTGCTACTGTTGGTGACAAATTGCTAGAGGAGGGATCAGGAAATAAATTCCCCCCCCCCCCCCCGCAAAAAAAAAGGATTCCCTGTCCTCTATTTGTTCGTTCATTTATTTATTTATTTATTTATTGAAAGAGAAAGTAAGAAGGGAAAGGAGCAATATCAAAGGTGAGTCTCTCCCATTCCAACAAAGAATTTGTTTTTCTCTCCTAGGATTTCCTTACCGTATCCTTGGCGCATTTACAGTGGCTTTGTGGAACTGTCCAACATTACAAAAGAAACTTATTTTTCAGAAATAAGAGAGATTATTATTCACCAGAAATATAAAATCACAGATGTTGGTCATGACATTGCCTTAATAAAACTTCTGGCGCCCTTGAATTATACTGGTATGCAGCATATTTAAGGGAAAACTAAATGACTTGTATTGGTTTAAAGTTTCACAGCATTTCTAGTGAGGGGACAGATCTGGAGAGACTATTCTCTAGTTGGTGGAGTTGTGGGGAAGGAGAGTGGTTGTGAAGGTAGGGAAGATCCTATGGCTTGACCTAATATATCTTTCTACTTAAGGGGACAAGAAATGTTAATTCGTTTTTTCATGGAGGGATGCAATTGCAGATACATCGTCTTTGCCATCTGGGAACAGAAGAGTAGCAGAAGTACTATTGCTAAGGCTTAGGATTATTAGGGATATAGGAGGATAAGTGGAACCAGATGTTAATTTCCAGGAATCACTTGGGTAGAGAACAGAATGATGCAGAAGGCAGCTCTGGGAAGACCAGACCATCACCGTTGGCTTTGGAGGTGCTGTGCTCCACAGGAGCTGAATGCCTGCTAACACAACTCATTGTTAATGTCCATTCACAACTATGTGACCTCCAGCAACTTGCTGAGCCTCCTTGTACCTCAAATTTCCTCGTCTATAAAATTAGGACGATGATCTCCTCAATGGTTTATTATAATAATTAAGTAATGAAATGTGGTAAAACACTTCCTGAAACAGTGTAGACACTTTTTGCCACCACTATTAACTAGTCAAGCATACACTGAATAAGACACAAGAACTGCTAAATGCTTTTGATGGTAAATTTGCACTGTGAGTTTTTCATTTGTTCTGGGAAATTTTAATGTCAAAATGACATGGGAAAATTATGCTGATGTTGAGAAATTTTCTTAAATCATGGATCCGAGAAGTTGTGCAGACAGTGGGAGGGTCATTCTCCATATTCTTCCGTGGTAAGAAAATATAGGAAAATATAAGGATGTATTTTTAAAGTCAATATCTATAGCTTTATTTAACTCAACTCTGGTTTTAAAATTTGTTTCAGAATTCCAAAAACCAGTATGCCTACCTTCCAAAAATGATGCAAATACAATTTATACCAACTGTTGGGTAACTGGATGGGGCTTCGATAAAGAAAAAGGTACAGCCTGGCATTCTAAAGTTTGCTCCTGAAGCCAGTCTCATAACACATAAGTGAATCAAATTAGTCAGTTTCTGTCTAAAAATTTTGTCCAAACTTATGATCTTTCTACTCTATTTATTACCAGATGTTTGTTCAGTGATTTTTTTTTTTTTTATTTTTGGTGGGGGGAAGGATACTGGAAATTGAACCCAGGGGCACTTAACCACTGAGCCACATCCCCATTCCTTTTTAACATTATGTTTATCGACAGGGTCTCACTGAGTTACTTAGGGCCTTGCTAAGTTGCTGAGGCTGGCTTTGAACTCGAAATCCCCCTGTCTCAGCCTCCTAAATTGCTGGGATTACAGACATGCACCATTATGCCCAGCTGTTCAGTGATTCTTGAGAAGATACTTTTGCTGCGTCCTGAAAAACTTTATAAGCTAAACTTTTACGCATCTTATTTCATAATAAAGATGATTTGCTTGACTGCACAAAGAGCAGGGCCCCTATAAGGTCCATAAGCCCATTGAAGTGCAACTCATTCTCAGTATCAACAGTGTTCCTGACTCTCCTATTATGTTCTCCCTTGATATTTTGATCAGTAGCACAGGCCAAAATGACAGCCTTTCTTTATAACCAATTCTTAGTATTTTTTTCCATGCATTCTTCCTGCAATCTGGTGATGCCTATGAGCTGCCTCACTAGTCATGTTTAAATAATAAGTCACACACAACTAGAAAGAAAGCCAATTATATTGCAATACAATTATCAAAATACATCAAAAGATGTGATAGTGCTATATGTGCTTTTTAATTGGTGTATTAAATAAAAGCTGTTTTATTTTTTATTTTTTTAAAGAGAGAGAGAATTTTTAATATTTGTTTTTTAATTTTCAGCGGACATAACATCTTTGTTTGTATGTGGTGCTGAGGATTGAACCCAGGTCGCATGCATGCCAGGCGAGCGCGCTAATGCTTGAGCCACATCCCCAGCCCAAAGCTGTTTTAATATTAGCCATAATTGTGCAATAGTGAGGAGCACATATATTTTCAGTTATCTTCCTGAAACACCTAAACCTCTGTCATCCCTGTTGATGACCAAGTTAATGGTGCTGCTGATACTACTGTGTGTGTGGTCTACACTTATAATTGGAGGGCGTGTTAGACTTGGAGATTAGGAAATATAAAGATGTATATTTTTTCTGAGTTTATGCAACATATGATTCTTTTATAGACTCTAGGTGAAGATCCTCTGCTCATAGATACTTGGAGTATTTCGATTGCCCTTGAACTTTTCTAGAAACATAAGATTCTTCCTTTCCAAAAATTAAGTTCCCAATAACACTATAGGAAAAAATATTTGTGTCATTCTTTGCAAAAAGAAAGATAGCTGACTAATCTTGTTCTCTCTTTCTTGAATCATCCCTCTATTCAGCTAATTCAAAATTTTAACATTTTTTTCACTAGAACCTTGAGAGAGGAAGAGTGAAAGTAACTTTAACTACACAAAGAAAACTTCCAATGTATATCCAATGGATTTGGGTAGAAATCAAGTTATTCATAAATAAATTGTACTTCATGGAAAATGTGTTTGTATTCAAAGTACAAAATACTCCTCTGTTGTCAGAGGTTTGGGATTTATTTCACAAATGAAGTATTTTTGTATTATAATCTTGCATATTTAAATATTAAAATATAAGAATGCCCAGATTGGTATTGTAGGCAATAAATGTACAAAAGAATTTCTGAGGGACTTCTGTTGAGGTGAGAGGATGGTAGGTAACATGAAAACAGAGCCCTTGCTCAGCCTGGGTTATGGATTGTAGAAATGAAGGCCAATATAGGGTGCTCTCTGCGTGTTCTCTGTCTCCCTTCTGGACATTTACTGTCTGTATCCAAAAATATGACCCTGATGAGAAATGTACAACCCTTCTTTGCTTTAAGACTTTAATCTTATGAGAAATGTACCACCCTTCTTTGCTTTAAGACTTTAATCTTATTTCCATATTTATTGCATTTCCTCCTCTGAAGTTATATGTATTTATTACTTTGTAGGTAAAATCCAAAATATTCTACAAAAGGCAAATATTCCTTTGGTAACGAATGAAGAATGCCAGAAAAGATACAGAGATTATGTCATAACCAATCAGATGGTCTGTGCTGGCTACGAAGAAGGGGGCAAAGATGCTTGTAAGGTATTGCATTGGGGTGGGAAAATACCAGTTTATGTGAGGTAATTCATTTCAAGGTACTATTTTCCAATAGCACATTTCATGACAGATTTTTGAAAATTTAGAGACAAATGATCTGATGATTTTATAACCCTTTAACAAGTCAAATATACATATAATGTACATCAGATATTATTTCTGACATATATGTCACAATCTTCATATATGTCACAATCTGTACATGTGCATGTTAAACTTAAAGAGAACAACTGTATATACTATAATAATAATACTAAAACATACATAAGAACATTAGATTTCTTTGACTTTGGGATAAGGTTGTAGATAATTTCTAGATTATAGTTAAAAACCTCAAAATGGGTGAGGGAATAAATTAAAAATGCCACCCTGCACTGATTTTTACTACACACAACAGCTAACAAGGAACACAAGAGGGCCTGAGAATTCCAGAAACTGAGTGTGCTGTATGTGCTATGTGAAGTGGGACTTCAGAATTTTAAAGGCAAAGATTTATTTGAATCACCTCCATCGAAACCTTCTACCATTTTATTTTTCTATCCTCTGTGACACAGGGAGACTCCGGTGGTCCCTTAGTCTGCAAACAGGGTGGAATGTGGCAGTTGGTGGGCATCACCAGTTGGGGGGAAGGCTGTGCCCTCAAGGGACAACCTGGCGTCTACACCAAAGTTTCTGAGTACTTGGACTGGATTTTAGAGAAGATGCAGAACAGCGACAAAGGTGCTTTGATGAAGTCATCGGCCTAAGGAGGCTGGACAGTGAAGAGAACCCAGGGTTGTTTGAAGGAGAACCCAGGGTTGTAACTCTAGTTTTACATCCTGGGATCTAGTCAAGTTCTAAGCCTTGGAGTCCTCACCTGAAAAACATGGAGAGGAGTGTCTACCTTGCGTCCTTGTCGTAAGGATCAAAATTAAAACAAACAAACAACAACAAAAACAGGAGGTACAACAGCTGTGGGGACAATGCCTTGCTGAGATTTGCTTTCAGTATTCAGTAACCAGGAGCTCCTAATGGGAGATCACTGAAGAACTCTGCCATTTTGTTGTGAAATCGAACACCAAAAGAGCACAATTAGAGTGTTTCCTTCTGGTTTTGAAACAGAACTGACAATAAGTGACTCTGGATTGAAGCACAGTGCTTGGGATCACCCTGATCTTCCTGCTTCCCCTGGAACTCAATATGTCTCAGAGATATAACTTGTCCATGCCTCACCTGCCGACTCATTAGGACCTAATGCTGCCTTTGTCCTTTGGGTGAAGAGCTAGGAAGCTCAAGTTTTGTTCTGCCCAGTGGATGAAGGAGATATGTGTAACATTCCCTTTGACAATAAAAACATGGTTTCATTTCAGGCCCCTATCTCTGCGACCCCAGCATTGCCACAGGTGTCCAACGTTGATATGCAGATGAGGATTGAAGGGCTGCATTTTCCTGGTTGCAGAGCCTGCAATAGACTCACTGCAGAGCCCTCCTAGAAACCAAGAAATCTGCTTTGCAAAGAACATTAACCCTGGCAATGGATATCAGTGAATATTAGTTTCTGCAATAGTAATTCAAGAAGCATTGTTAGATATATCATGTATCATAGAATACAGACATGTAAAATCATGGTCGTGAGTAGTCATAAGTGACTTTGGAAAGAATGATATAAATCCTTATGCAATGGAAATCCCAGACTTGTTGGCAAGTCCCACAATTGATTGGAGGTACCTTGATTCATTTCAGTTAAGCTGGTTAACATTTACACAGAATCAACCATTTATAAAAGATTATGTAAGCTAGGTAGAAAAATAGAAAAGTGCAGTTTTCTAAAAGTGATTGACTTTTTCTTTTTTCCATACTCAAAGACACATTGACTGGTAGAAAGAGCTAAAGATGGAGAGGCTGAAAGAAAGTCATGAGGTCCAGATTATCCACAGACCATGCAATGGGAAAATGAAGGGTCAAGAATTTATTCCAGAAGCAAAATGGTTTTTGTAAAACCTGGCTAGATTGCATGAATTGATTTTTAAAACATATTATAATTTCAACTTTTACTTTTGATTGCAATAAAGGTATTAGTCTTGTTCTGCGTGGAAGTTGTTTATATTTAAAAGGGAAGAAAATGTTTGCAATAAAATCTTTTATCTCGTTTTTTTTTTTGTATTGATAATTACAAAGGGTTTAAATAGGACTTTGGAGTGTCTACAGGGTAAATGCCTGGGCTTTGGTTGCTCAAGGAATGGCCTTATTTGGGGCAAGGGTTTGATTCCCAGCAGCATGCAACAATAAATAAAGGTCCATTAACAACTAAAAAAAAATATGTTAAAAAATATTAAAAAAAAAACCTTGAGAATTTTAAAATGTGGGACTTTCCTAAGTCATAAATGATCATTTTAAGGTTTCCAATTGAAGTCTCTTGGTACTGGGATGTTCTCTTTGGCTTTCACCATATGTTCATGGTTAACAGAGGAGCCCTTCAGACAGGTATGAGCCTCATGGAACCCAGAAGCATGTAAGAGGCTAAGAAGTGAGAGGTTGGGATGATGTCACCTCACAAGGAACAGTGAGGGTAGAGGCGTGGGTCTTTAGCAGTTCCAGCCAAGAAAGGGCGGTGGCAGAGCCAACCCTGAAAACTAGCACTGCTCTTGCCCTGTGCCAACAAAATGCACATGGAATACACAGTGCTGCACATACCATCTCACAGGAGGGTAACCAACCAATGACTCCAACATCTGTCTAATTAAACTTGAAACTTTTTCTTGTAATTATCATTAATGTCTAAACTTCTCCACCAAACTGTGAGCAACTTCAAAGGAGGCTTTCTCTCATTCTACCGCATATGAGAGGATGTGCTGAGGTAAATAGCTAATAAATCCATTCTTGTTATAAAGCCGAGTCAATGGAGGCTTAAAGAGGTAAAAAGATTAGCTCAAGGTCACTGTCAAGGACAACAGCCAGGACTAAGCTTAGCATTCATATCCCCAGATGATGCCTTCTAAGACTATATCATGTGATCTCATACGAAAAGAAGGATAAAAGAGGGCAGAACCATTTTATGACCATCATCAGTTATTATCATTATTATCCAAGACCATTGTTCTCAATCAGGGATGATCTGACAATATTGACATTTTGGTTGTTACAACTGGTGGAGGGGGTGTAACCAACTATAGCAGGTAGAGGCCAGGGATGCTGATGGATATGCTGCAATGCCCAGGACAGCCCCCACAACAAAGGACAATCTGGACCCAATATCAATAATTCCTGCATTGCTGCAACCCTGATCAAAGTTGAGTATCAAAACTTGATAATAGGGTTGGGGTTGTGGCTCAGTGGCAGAGTGCTTGCCTAGCATGTGTGAGGCACTGGGTTTGATTCCCATCAGCATGCAACAATAAATAAAATAAAGGTCCATTGACAACTAAAAAAAATATTTTAAAAAATGATTAAAAAAACCCCTTGATAATAAAAAGGGGGAATTTCAGGGACAGCATCAAGATGGAAGTGCAGGGCATGGTAGGCCATGCCCTTTCCAAAGGGAGTTTTGATGAGAGGGAGTATAGGCACTCCAAGAAGAAGTGGGTTGTGGCTATGAGTGAGAAGAGGACTCCACCAGGAGACAGGATTTTAGGTCACAATATGCCCAGCACATCTCTCACCTATGTTCCTAACTTATGATTTACACTTGAATATCTTTTGACTAAATTTTGAATTTTTTTCTTGTGATTTTTGCCTAGTAATTTCTGAGTTTGGTTGGGCTTAAAAATATTTCACAGAAAAAAATAATCACCTTTACAATAAAAGTAGTTTATCAGAATTTTAAGCTGCAATGCATTCACTGAGAAGAATTTTTTAGAATTCCTACTGTCAGTTTGAGAGAAAGTTCTATTTTTAAAAAATTTCATGCAGTTAAGAATCTTATTATACTTTGATTTCAATAGAGAACAATATTTCAGAGTTTTTATGCTACTTCAAAGGCTTTAGAGATTTCATTAACTAGCTAAATCAAATTTAGAAGAATCGTATCTGGTTTTCCAGTGAAGCATTTCTCACATTTAAAATCTTTGATTATCTTAATAGGATTAGAGAATTATTATTATCTTCTTTTTATAGGACTTTAGGGGGAAAAAATGGAGGTTTATGGGAGAAACCATATAGGAGGAAAGGTCTATAATCTTACATATCATGGCCATGATAACCTTCCCTAGCATAAGTTTGCCGTTCTGTTTTGAGTCTCATAAAAGGCCAGACTTTATCTATATGAGCCTTTTGTGTAGCTGGAATGTACTTCATTTTAAGTGGGAAACTCAAGATAATAACTAAGGACTTTTTATGCCAACATGGGTTACAATGCATTGGCAATAGATCAAATAAAAACAGAGGAGCAGCCTTTACATACAAAACAACAACAACAACAACAACAACAACAACAACAAAACCAGGACATGAGCACTTCTTTTAAAGACCTAAGTTCAACAGCCTCTCCCTTGTACCTTTCTGTCCAAAGGAACAAAGGCTGTCTTTTCTCTTCCTTTCAAAAATGCTCCCATCAATTTATAGCTAAGTTTCAAACATACCTTTACTTTGCTGCCTATTTTCTCATTGTCTTCTAGTAAGTTCTTTTTTGCCCCTATATTTCCCATTCTGTAGGACTTTGCGAAAGGGTCAGGCAGTATTTCCCCATCTTGGACCATCTTTCCACTTAGTCTTTGGCCTCGAGGGCTTGGGTAGCCTGACCTGCAGAAACTATTCAGAAAGTCCAGGGCAGCATTGCTATGATATTCGGGAAATGAGATTGCCTCTCTATGCCCTCAAATACTGAAATGCTTAGAGTCAACTGGTGACATTGTCAACTGTCAACCTGCAGAAACTATTCAGAAAGTCCAGGGCAGCATTGCTATGATATACGGGAAATGAGATTGCCTCTCTGTGTCCTCAAATATTGAAATGCTTAGAGTCAACTGGTGACATTGTCTAGGTTCACCAGATCACACTCACAGTCCCTGAACAAAGTCCAGTGTTCCCTTTGGTACACATCACTTCGGCATGATCTCTAATGGGGACAAACTCATATATTCATTTCTGTCCTGGTCTTCAGAACATTTTTGAAAATTATGATTCCATTTGTAAAATCTCAAGATCTTTTTTAGCTTTCCTATGGAAAATTGGGAACTTTCTCTGAACCATAAAATTTAGCTTTCTCTAAAATGCATTGAAATGGGACATATTGCCCCTCCCCACCTTTTTTTGTTGGATCATCACAACAGAAGGGCTAGTGAGTGTCTAATGGGGACTGAGTCCCAGAGAAATAAAGCAGCATGGCCCAGGACCCACAGGTAGCTGGTTTATAGTGTAGCTACCTGGTGTTTGCTCAAGTGACATGACCAGTAAACTAACAAATAGGTCTGGGTAATAGAGGACTGGATTATCACCATGTCCACAGAGCTCTCAGCCCTTCTTCAAGCTCCATAAGAAGGGTCATAACTGAAACACAGGGTGGGAAGCTCAAAAAAATACTTGTCAGCTTTCTTTTCCATAGGTGGCAGCAAGCCACCACTACCCACCCCACCCCTGCTGTAACAGGCTCCTTGTCCTTCAAGGAATTGAGGTATTGTTTTATTATTGCTTGTCACATCATTCCTAGTTCTCCATTTGTGTCTCAATATCAATATACCTCCCCCCCAAATAAAAACAAACTATGAGACTTTTATATTTTCTTCTTAAAAACATTTTTAGACAGTGTTCATAAATGAGATAATAAAGAATTTGAATTCTTAGAACTAATCATATCTGTATAGGCTTCCGAAAAGTGATGTTATCCTAAAGGAAAACTAAATCTTTAGATCAGGACTTTACTTTCTACCTAGACCTAGCCCCACAATAGCTGGTCTCCGTTCTTCATACACTGCAAATCTATCAGTCCATCAGACTTTCTGTGTTTTCTTAGTAGATTCTGGGATTGAACTTTGGCTGGAATTAATGGTTAACAGTTAATAATGACCAGTGTGGCTAAGTGCAGCTTCGGCTAGCAGGCATTCTAGATGTGAGTTTGCTCAGCTGCTAAAGCAAATTCAAGTTCTCTAGCTGTCTCTGTGTGTGTCACTTGTCGAGTATACAATAAAAAGATCCTAAATAAGTTTAGTGTATTGAAAAAGCTAGTTACTCTCTTAAGGTACATTTCTGATACACAGAGTTTTTAAAGACTTTCCTGGATATGCTGTATGAAAGGTTACTTAACGTTAAAAACCAGGAAAAATAAATATTTGAGTGAGCATACCTACACATGCTTATTTAGGAAAGAATAAAGACCCCTTTGGAAGAAGAAAAACACCCTTATTGAGAATTGCAGCAAATAAGCAAACAAGGTATTTTCAGGTATGATTTCAAAAATTATTACTTAACATTTCTCTTAAGCAATTATGCCTTGAAATGTTTTATTTTTCCTGCAATGGGGGTTTTAAAATATTTGCAATAGAGAATGATAGATTTTTAATATGTGTTTGTTTTCGCATTTTTACTTAATATATGTATAATAAATTTGAGGGAAGCATAATGAAAGAAGAGTGAGAGTTTATACTCAAAAATAAAGTATTTTGCAAATTAAAAAGACATTCTAGAGCAACCTTGAAGGATCAGAAGGATTGACTTATCTCTTAGGCCAGTTCATTTTTCACAGAACAACGCTATCAGTGCTTAGTTGGGGTAAGTGCATCTGTAGATAACTAAGTCAATCTGCTAATGTCTTCATTTGCCCTGAATTTTTTTAAATAGAAAATAGAAAATGTTATAAGTAAGAAATTGCTCAGAGACCTTTAAGAGATATAGAAAGAGACCTCAAATATGGAAAGAAAGGACATGAACTGGAAGAGAAAGTAAAATTGAAAATTCGGGGTGAGGAGAGCAGATGGTCAGAGCATCTGATTAATAGTGAGCTGGAGGCGGAGAGAGGGCCAGAAGAAAGGCAAGGGAGAGAACCTGCCCTGTTAGTTTGGGCTTCTACAGGGCTGTGACAAGGTGTGGAATGCTACACACCCACCCTGATGAGGACTTTCGGAAATTTTGAAAAGATAAAATTCAGAATCATGATAGGATCCCTGTGAACTCTATTTAATTTACTACTCCCTTCACTTCCTGTTTCTTATAAATTCTGATGTCAGTAAAATAATTATATAAATATATATACATATGTAATATAACATGTATATAATTATATGTATGCATACATATATATATAAAAGAGAGATCTTATTATTTATTCATTTATTTATTTATTGGTATTGGGAATTGAAAATAGAGGTTTTTTTTACCATCTGAGTTATATCCCCAGCCCTTTTAATTTTTTTCATATTGAGACAGGGTCTCATCAGTTGCTTAGGACCTTGAACTTGCAATTCTTCTACCTCAGCCTCTTGAGTTGCTGGGATCATAAGCATGTGCCAAGACATAAATGGCATAAATATACTTTTCATGTTCTAAAAACGTGCACATTTTTCTCTTTGTAGGATGATCTTATTATGCCAAATGGTACATTTCATTTTATTTGCCTCTGTTTCTGGTGGTAAGTAAATCTTTAAGAATGGACTGGAAATAGCTTAATTTATTGGTCTGTAGAGTGGGAAACAAGAAAACTTAGGTCTAAGAGAGAAAATTGCAATATGAGCTGCAAACATGTAAATAAATCCCATGCTATTTACTCCAGAAAACAAAATAAATTGTTTTATTTATCCTTCACTTAAACCTCCAGGAGTTTTCAAAGCAGGTGAAGAATAACAGTAGAAATCTATATCTATAGCTGTATCTATATTATATTTTTATCTTCATACATCTCCATCTACCTACTTAACACATATAAATGATAATGAATAATAGCATTAAAAAAGCAGAAGTCTTGATTTGCCTCATTGATATTTCAGTTTTCCATAAGCAGTCAGTCAGTTCAATAATACAAACACTGAACAGTGACTTTGGCCTGAAAAATGTCATACAAATATGCATACATAATTTATGCATTTCAATAATATATTGATGTTAATTCTCCACCCTATGTTTCATCCACTAAATTTGTTTATAAATTACTTAACCAATATTCAGTAGAACATATTAACATAAGTACTTTTAGACCCCATGTTTATTCTTTATTCTTATGAAAACATAAGCATTCCTTTAAAAAATTACTTAGGCATATTGCATTTAATTTCTAACTATTGTTAAACTTTTGCCAACTTAAAGACCTTAAAATAAGTCTCAACAAATTTCAAAGTGTGAACATTATACAGAGCATGCACATTGTGCAGAGCATGTTATTCAGTTACAGAGGAACTGAGTTAACAACTAAAAAGGTAACAAAAATGTAGCTGGAAAAAATCCTAAATGTTTAAAAAAGTTAATGTTGAAATACTGAAAACTTTCCTAAAGGACTTGGGATAAGACAAGATTACCTGTTGTCACTTACCTTAAATATTGTTCTGGAGAACCCAGTCAGCAAAGTAAGGAAAGAAGAAGAAATAAAAAGTAAAAGATCAGAAGAAAATTAACTCTGTTCAGAGATAATTTGATTGTGTACCTAGAAAACTCCAAAACAATACCACATAAATGATTATAGTTAAATTTAAAAAGAAATCTGAATGCAAATTCAATACTCAAACCAACAAACAAAAACTCATTGATTTTTAGTGGAACTAAACATCATGTTTGGATTTTAAAAATCAGTCTGCCTTTGAAGTTAAATGATCCAATTAGTAGGAGATATAGCCTAAGAAAATGACCACATTTATTGTTTTAAAGCCTACTAAATTTACTAAGTAATTAATATTCTTATTCAAGTAATATTTTAATGTAGAACAATTGCTTTGTATCAGAAGCATAACACATGGTCAATAGAAATACTTTGAGGTGAGAACACATCCTCAGTTCTTGGGAGGCTACCATACAGATGGGTTGGAATGAACAAAGAACTTGGGGAAAGGCAATAAATTTCCAAGTCATTCTTGAAATACTTGCCATTTGGTGGGGGATCATGCTATATTTGGAGGTTATGTGTATGCTAGGTCTGTGACAGGGACCTTGATCTCCTTCACTCCCACAGATCTCTATGATGGTTCAGTGAACACTGTAGATTCCATTCTTGGAGTAAATATTTCCAAACACATAAACTAAAAATGGGTAGGATTATTGAGAAAATCAATTACATGGAAATATAATTATTTTAATTGTAAAAAAATGTGATATGAGAAATGGATGCAGTTCTTAATCACTGTTTTATGTAACAAGATGCAATGGTGGGCTTAAAAGTAGTGAGACAGATAAGGAAGATCTGAAATGTCTGCAACTTCAGTACTTTTAAAAAATCTGATTGTTATTATGAAAAAGTCACCGATACCATGAATACTAATGTAGTCTGTTGCTTATGTTTATAATCGAAGGCAACATTCCAATTAGATGTTAGTAAAAACAAAGATAAAATTTTCCCTCACCAAGTTCATAGACTGATTCCTATAAGCCTCTTGTAATAGTTTTAACTGCTTTATACTCAACTTTTTTTTCCCTAGATATTTACATCATAATGGTTGTTATATTTTATTCTGCGTGAATATTTCCATTTGGGTTGTGATTTTTTTTTAAGATTTTTTTGTTTGTTTTTTTAGTTTTTTTTAAGTCTTTTTTTTTTAGAGAGAGAGAATTTTTTAATATTTATTTTTTAGTTTTTTGGTGGGCACAACATCTTTATTTTATTTTTATGTGGTGCTAAGGATTGAACCCAGCGCCCCGCGCATGCCAAGTGAGCGCGTTACTGCTTGAGCCACATCCCCAGCCCCTGCGTGTGATTTTTTAACATTAGGGAAAAAAGGGTGCACAGCAGTACCTCTCACTAGGAATATGGCAAGATTAAAAACTACAACCTCAATGACTAAGAATCAAATGACCTAAAAATGTTACATACCATGTGGGATGTTAGATCTCTTATAACAGGAAAAAGAATTTAAATTTTACACAATGTAGCTTTTCAATAGTGAGATGTCATTCAGGCAAAGGTACCATTTTGTGATTTATTTTCCCCCATCTAAGGCCACTCATTCAAGAAACTGACATGAAAATGTTGTTTGCTTTGATATCCAAGTTCAGGCCCACCTTCTGTTAAGTAGACCTGTTTGCCTTGCCTCTGTCAGATTATTATCTAACTAGACACATGCCCAGGAAAATCCATGGTAACTTGTGCCATGTGTTGCCTCTCAGGATGTGTGACAAGGCTGTTCAAAGACTCCTACTTTCAAGGAGGGGACATTGCTACTGTGTTTACACCGAGTGCCAAGTACTGCCAAGTGGTCTGCACCCACCACCCAAGATGTTTGCTCTTCACGTTTATGGCTGAATCGTCAGCTGAAGATCCTACCCAATGGTAAACACTGATGTTTTCACACAGAGGAACTAGATTCACAGGCCAGTTACCTACTAATAAGTTTCCATCTATCATTTCATATAATGTACAGTTAACAACCTGAAAATCAATTGACCTTCAGTTGAAATATTAAATATGACAGAAAAATGCTATTTAGGCAGATTAGGGGGGGAATATTAATGCTTTTGTGTGGCTTTTCCAGTCTCTTAGGGTGTCAATAGTAAGGGTGCATTTTTTTCCCTTTTGCTTGACTTTTATCCATCTTCATCTTTCTGCTTTTCTATTAATTGATACTATTTAAGTGAGAAGTTTCTTCCAACTATTAGAAAAATTAAACATTGATAAAGATGATTTTTTTAAATAATGCAATAATAAAGGAAGCCACCAAGACTTCCTTTACCCACCTATATATGTACATATGTCTGAACATTTCAAGTAATTTTAAGACATCATGACATTTCATCTCTAAGCACTTTAATGCACATTATTTGGGGCTGGGATTGTGGCTCAGCAGTAGAGCGCTTGGCTAGCATGTGCGAGGCCCTGGGTTCAATCCTCAGTACCACATAAAAATAAAGACAATAAAGGTATTATGTCCAAAAACTTCTAAAAAAAATGTTTAAAAAATTTTTTAAAAATACATTATCCTACCCAAAAGAAAAAAAACTTAACAAGAATAATTTTATATCATCTCACTCGTCCACCAAATGTAATTTACAGCAATTAACTAGAATCTCATCAAAATTACAAATTGCAGTTGGTTGTTTTATAAAACACTCTGGCTGAATTTTTAAATCTTCTAACATTTCACCCAGCACTTTTGTTAACAAGGTAAACTCAAAAATTCAGTAATTAAGGCTTTCTGCAAATTTAAGTTTCCAACATCTTTGTGTATAATGCTACATCCACAGATATTTATATAGTATCCTGAACTTACAAAGCTTACAGAAATCTAGAACAGAGATCAGCAAGCATTTTATTAAAAAGGCAGAGAGTAAATGCTTAGTCTTTCCATGTCCAAAGGCAAAATCAGGGACATCATGTAAGTACATCATGTAATCATTTATAAAGATGAAAACCGTTCTTAGCTCTTGGGTATTACAAAAACAGGCAGATTTTCGGCAGTATTTTAGCAACAGGCCATAGTTCACCCACTCCTGTTTGTTGCTTGTTAAGGAATATCATATGTGGTCTTTTAAATGTAGCAATGTTGAAATGAAAAACAGAGTCACAGTCTTGCTCAGAAAATATTTGTTTGGACTAAATATTTGTTTTGGCAAGAGATGTTGGTTTCCTCCTCTTTGGCTTTCGGTGTGATTTTAAGACCTGTTATTTTAAAAAACATATTTCCACCTGCTAATGCTATTTCTAAAAAAACAGGTTTACCTGTGTCCTAAAAGACAGTGTCACAGAAATACTGCCAAGGGTGAACATGACAGGAGCGATTTCTGGATATTCTTTCAAACAATGCCCACACCAATTAAGTGGTAAGTCTTGTTGGAACTGATCAACACTGGCTATTATGACAATGCATATAATTATATCAGATATGGTTTTATGGCTATAAAACAAAAGAAATCTGCTATGTGGGAATAAATTCTTCTATTGAAGTTCTTTCAGTGTAAAAACACACATATATGCCTCCCCACCCCAAAGCAACACTGCAGTTTATTAGAATTTCTTTTTCCCCATAAAAGGACTCAGTTTTCTTCATTCACTTATGTTCTTTCACCTTTCCAGCCTAAAAGCTTCATGGAAAGTCTTTATTATACATGCTAATTCAAATACGAAGACTGAATTGACACTTGTCTTAATAATGATAATAAAAAAATTCCCAGATACTTGAATAGGTTGATTATTGAAACAGAGTCAATGGAGTTTAGGAGAGCCTAGGTCAGAAAATCAAAATGCAAATTAACAAGTCTAAAATTGCTGCACTATGAAAAGAACTTTAGTAGTCCTAGATATTTTCATGTAAAGTAGGGATTAAGCACATTAAAATAAAAACAAAGGACTTCTGAGGAAAACTGGGTGAAGAGATTAAAAGTTCAAGTCAGAAGGGACTGTTGAAAAGTTAGAAATTTTACCATTGTCCCTGGGATCTGGATGGAGGCTTCCCATATTTCCCACTTGTGATTTCCAGCTTGCCACAGAGATGTTTACATGGACCTGGACATGAAAGGAATGAACTATAATGGCTCTATTGCCAAGAATGTTCGAGAATGCCAAGAGAGATGCACAAATGACATCCACTGTCACTTTTTCACATACGCAGGAAAGGATTTTCCCAGCACAGAGCATCGGTGAGTAAGCTAAAAGCTGACCTGAGGGAATGAAGACACCCAGAGAAAAACAAACTGCTGACTCGTCAAAAAAAAAACTTTCATCAATCTGAGGCTAAAATTTATTAACTCCTAAAAGACATTCACAGAATAGCATTAACTGCTTTTGTCATGAAAGTTCAGTTAAAGCCCAATTTGCATGAGTTTAATTTATGATATTCTGTCTTTTAATGACATTTTTATAAAACATGTGTGTATACCCATATCCTCGATAATTTCAAAAGTGCTCCATATTTAAATTGGCAATTCTGAAACAGTTACAATTGATCTGATTGCTAATTCTCTTCCCAGCCAAAAAGATGGTATAGTTTAACCCTATAGAGAAAAATAAGTAAATAAAAAAAAATCTACTCATCTATTCATCACTTCTCTCAAGCTGTCATTTTACGGATGAGGAAATAAAAGTTTGCAAAATTCACAGCATCCCTGAGGGCTTCATGGTGGTGCTAAGACTCAAGTCAGCTGCCAGTCACTTCTCAGAGGATGTTCTTTGGGGTTAATTCCTTAACTTCATGCTTAAGTCCTCTCTCCAAATGGTTGTTTCCTTTCTATCATCTCATGCTTTTTCCCACTTGCATTTGGAAGAATAAAATATTTTTCCATTTTTATCTTTATTCAGTAATATTTGTTTGCTGAAGTACACCCAAACAGGGACACCAACCAAAATAACGAAGCTCCGCTATGTGGCATCTGGATTTTCACTGAAATCCTGTGCGCTTTCTAACCTGGGTAACTACTGTTTTCTTAATGAGGTGGTTGAAAACCATTGGTTGGAACAAAGCTGATGATATGGGCAATGAGGCTAACTTTAGATACCTCTCTACACTCATTGATGAAATGGATCAGTGATCTTTTGCCATTTTTGTGTGGAAAAAAAAAATTTGTTACATCCTATATAGAGTTTATGTTTAAACTTCAAGTTTAAAGTAGTCACTTCATATTTTTTCTAAATTCAAAAAAAATCTTGGGGTAAATTTAAATATTTGAATGTGGAATTTACAAATACCGTGACTGGAATCTTCACTATTCCGCTGGCATATTGATTTCCTAACACGGATTCTCCTGTCATCTAGCTTGTATTAGGGACATCTTCCCTAGTACGGTGTTTGCAGACAACAACATCGACAGTGTTTTGGCTCCAGATGCTTTTGTCTGCCAACGCATTTGTACTCATCATCCCAGTTGTCTGTTTTTTACCTTCTTTTCCCAAGAATGGCCAAAAGAATCTCAAAGGTAAGGAGTTACAATTAAGGGTCATTTTTCTTTTTAAAACAGTGGATCAAAATCTGTCATGAAACATTCTGAGTAACTAAAAAAAAATTAATGTAAATGTCTATATTGGATTAAAATTGCAAAAAAATCCCTAGCTCCTCTCCCTTCTTATTCTGCACCTACTGACTGCAGATCCAATGTTGCCAAGGACTTTTCTTAATCTTCAGTTTGGGAGGTCTCTACTTGTAGCAGAGGGAGGGTTGTATAATTGTCCACAGAATGAAGATAATAATCATGACTGTTAAGAGGCAATTGAGTCTAACATCATTTGAAATAACTGAACCAGGAGCAGAAATGTCAGTGAAAGATGGGATCAATGTAGGGAAGGGATATAAGCCTACATCAAGAGTACTGGAAAAAATAAAAGAGTATTGGGGTGGTGGCAGAGAAAGATTCAAGCATGGAAACCCTGTTTCTCTACTGATGAAAGTTAACAAGGGAACCACATAAAAAGCAGAGGAAATTTCTTCCAACTTCAAAGGAATACTTGCTGGGGCTGTTACTCTTCACTAACAAGATTCACTTTTAAAAAGAAGTAATTTAATTTTAAAAACAATATTTTAGTCAGCATCAAACCTAGATGCTATATAGCTGAACTAGAACGCTCAGAGCCTTTGGCATTTGCTTGACCTGGTTGCCCACTGTTGAGGAGAGCATTACCCCCAGAGCATTCCAGCCAGGCAAGCTCTGGAGTCCTTTGCTCATTCGGTAAGCCTCGTTTCCTGTTGGGTGAGATTGCAATTTCAGGATCTATCACAGAAACATGTATCTGTTAATTTCATTTGCTAAACAAATTTAACACAATTTATTTGGTGCCTATTATATATCAGACATTTTTCTAGGTATACCGCCTAATGAACACAAACCTTAACTTCTTGGACCAGGATGGAGATGATAGAGTAGTGTTCAGATTGGGACATACTTTCATCTAGAGCCAATAAGGGTTGCTGATGGATTGGATGTAGTCTGTGAAGGAAAGAAAAAGTCCAATATTTGGGGCCCAAAGATTCAGAAGGATGGAAATACTAATAGCTGAGTTGTAGAAGATTTCATGAAAGGCAGAGGTCGGGGGAAGAGACACCTATTAGACATCTAGGGAAAAATATTGGATAGGCAATTGGAAATAGAAATCAGATTCAGAAGGGAGGTTTATGCTCCAGATCCCTGTTAGGGAATTCCCAGAATATAGATGATAATGCAGACCATCTCATAGGTGAGAACATCAAATGATTGAATGCAGACAGAGAAGAAAGGATGTCCAAAGATAGAGACTTAGAGCCTCAGAAAATTCAGAAATAGGAAGATGACTGTCATTTTATGATAATTGCTTCTCTTTTCCTTTGTCCTATTTGTTTCTTTTTATAAAGTTACCAATAAATATCTATGAAAGGAGCAATACATTTAATTCTTTTTTTTAGAGAGAGAGAAAGAGAGAATTTTTAATATTTATTTTTTAGTTCTCGGCGGATACACCATCTTTGTATGTGGTGCTGAGGATCGAACCTGGGCCGCATGCATGCCAGGCGAGCACGCTACCGCTTGAGCCACATCCCCAGCCCTACACATTTAATTCTTAATAGAGGGTTGATAGGCACCTGGTGACCACAAGGCAAGATTTGACTATTTAAATTTTAATGAATTAACTTAATCAATTAATTTAAATAAAGTTAAAAATTTAATCCCTCAACTGTACTAGTCACATTTCAAATGGTGGAAAGCCACACGTAGCTTGTGGCTTCTGCATTGCATGGCATAGAGAATTCAAGAAGGTTCTGTTGGACAACTCTGCTGAAGAGGGATTTTGTGCTGCCTAGGAAAAGGCACTCCCTTCAAGGAAGATGCTGCCAGAGTGCAGAGTCAACAAAGTATGTCACTCATCCACTTTTAAGCTGGACCAACCCTGGACAGGAGACTTCTAGGTAGCATGAAAATTCTTGATACTTTGAGATAGACTAGGAGTGTTGAAAGGAAGGAAATAAAGAAGGAGTATACTAGGAATACCGACAGTAGAGCAAGATCCGAAAGTTTTTAGAACTCCCAATGGCTTAGTTTTGAGATTTTTGTCTATAACACCCGAGTCATGGACTGTGACTCACAATCCATGAAAGAGACTTTCAAAATAGGAAATAGGAACATTTTCACGCCAATGTGAACTGTCCTTACTTTCAAGATATGCTGTAAAAAAGTTATTTTCCTCTGATGTGTGTTATGTGATATATTGATATCTCCCTTTTTCATATCAGAAATCTCTGTCTCCTTAAAACATCCGAAAGTGGATTACCAAGTACACGCATCAAGAAGAACAAAGCTCTTTCTGGTTTCAGTCTACAAACCTGCAGGCATAGCATCCCAGGTGAACCATGAGCATACTTTCTTCCTGTTGAGATCAACCATTCTCGAGGAGATGGATGTGTGGTTCTGTGTCTCATATCCGATATGTGATTTGTTATCTAGTCTTCTGTCATTCCTCATTTTACCATGACACTGACTTCTTGGGAGAAGAACTGGACATTGTTGATGTGAAAGGTCGTGAAGCCTGCCAGAAAATGTGTACTGATGTCATCCGCTGCCAGTTTTTCACCTACTCCCCACCTCAAGAATCATGCCATGAAAAGAAGTAAGACAAAGGGTCAAGTCCATAGATACACCCATCCCACCTCTTTGTGAAGGGCATTATGTTTATACTATTTTGTTTCCAATTATAGGGGCAAATGTTACTTAAAACTTTCTTCCAATGGCTCTCCGACTAAAATACTTCACGGGAGAGGAGGCATCTCTGGATATACACTAAGGTTATGTAAAATGGATAATGGTGAGTCTAACATCACTTGAAAAAAATATATCAGAAGGAGTTGTTCTACACTGAATGTGGCATGACTAAGGTAGTCAATAATAGCCACAGAGAGAAGAAATGGGGTAAAATAACAAATCTAGCAATTTTTTGTCATTTGTTTTCTTTTACATAAGCTAACCATGTTTTAACGGTATAAAATGATTTGACTAAATTTGACATTGCCTAGTACGAATTGAACATGTGTTTAAATTCAGAGCATTTATATGACCAGCACTTTATGATGAGATACAGACTCAGGCAACATTTGTATAACTGACTCTTGTTCTCAGGGCCAAGGATCTTTCTTCTTATTCTTGATGATTGAAATATCAATCATACCTTGGTAAATCAAATTATTCACTTTCCTCTCACTAAAGATCTTCACTGAAGCATAAGTAACCAGCATGTCTTAAAAATTATGCATTTATTCAAGAAATACTGAAGTAACTTGTTTTTCAGAGACTAATCATTCTTTCAGATTTCCCTGCAAAGTTCTGCAGACTTAAGAATACTGGCAAACATATATAAAATCTTTTTAATTTATAATAATGAGTGTGGTTGGTTGGAAGTAAAAAGATCATCCAGTTTATACAAAGCTTATAATTACATAAATAATAATAAAAATCAGCTCAGTACTGTTTCAATCCTAGCAGCTAATTTCTGAGGACAATAGCAAGAGATGGTTTGTTGGCAAATAGAATTGTTCTAAGGGACAGAATCCCATTGGAAAGAAGGTCCCACAAATACTTCTCCCTATATTATCATAACATCCTGTTAGACTATTTGTTTTGTTTAGTGTCTCAAATTTTAATGAACTATAAGATGAAACTGAGATTATTAAGTAAAATGGAAATGATATTCACATCTTGTAATAGTTTAGAAGTATAAAAATCTTTTGTGTCAGATTATGCACTATACTGAGAAAGTGACTCAATACTTAACTCTTGAGAACTTGTTCTGTAGCATATACAAATGTTATGATGTATCCAATATCAATATCCAAACTAGCAAACTATACCTTACTATATATAGTTCAGAGAGGCTCAGAGGAGAATCTTTGGGTGGCCTATGACTCTTTAGAAAGCAAGTCAATTAAACTGTTATCTCATATTTTCTCTATTTTCCTCACAATAAACTTACCTTAAAAGGATCACTCAAAATAATTCTGTTTTTTCTTAATTTAACTTCCTATCATTGGAAGCGGCACATAGCAAACTTCGTTAAGTGATGCTGCTATAGTTTAAAAATTGAACCCAACATTTACTTCGATAGCCATTTACTTTACTTGCAGATTCTATTCCTACCCCTCCTATTTCACTTTCTTCTCTGTTGAATTTATAGACCCTGACCAGTGGAAGTTATAGACTATATCAGGTATAGGTTGATAGCTCAGGAGAAAATAAGACAAACAAAATCTTACACATTTTTAGTGCAGCACCTTCTGAATTTAGTAACTAGTTTTTATTGCACTGTATTAGGTGAAATAACACCCTAATATAAAAGAGAAAATCTGAGCTTTTTATCATGTCCTGTCATTGATCCTTAATATAGTTTGTTATTGGAAGATACCTAACAATGCCTAACGGAAGCACTTCTTAATACCAAGTATAATGGTGAAAATCAAATTTTTAGAATTTTCTTTAAACTGAGAAATAAAATAGAATGAAAATCAAGATCTATGTCCTATACCTGATAAGCCTTTGATTGAGTTATTTATCACATATCTTAGTTATCACTTATCTATTAATTTTCCTAAACTTTGCATTTATGCCACTTTCCAGCTTGGAAATTATAAAGGCTTCCAAAAAATTCCAGGATATAGTTAAAATCTTCAAAATGGTCCCCCGAAACTAATTTCCACCCTATCCACTCTTAAATGAAAGTGTCTTTTCAGACATACAAAACCCCATCATGCTCATTCTCATCTTAGCTTGCTGTTGGCTGCTGTCCACAAAGTTTCTTCTCTTATTCCTTCCTTCAGTTTGACATTTACCCCAGAATCTTACACTCATTTTCCCATAAGAGAAAAAAAAAATCTAGAAAGGCAACTTTACACCCACAAAATTATCGAATAGACCATCTTCACTCTCAGAGTTTCTGATGTGAGGTGAGGCTCAAGAATTAACATTTTAAACAAGTTCCAAGGTGATGCTATTGGTCTGCAGACCACACTTGGCCAATACTGCATGAAAAGAACCATCAGTGAGACTACTTTGTGGTATCAGATGAGAGCAGCAGCAATTTTTGGAGCATGTAATTACAAGATGACTTGGCCATTCCACTTTCATGTGCATGTTTTGCTTTGTCAACTTAATGATGAAGTCTATTCCGCTCAGGGTCATGGTAAACTCTTGAACTGAAGGAAACTTTTCTTCCTTTTGTTCCTCATGGAGCATAGCCACTGGTGGAAAATGCAGACACAAGAAACTCTTTACTACAATCTTTCTGTTGTAGAGTGCACAACCAAAATCAAACCCAGAATTGTTGGAGGAACTGCGGCAGTTCAAGGCGAGTGGCCATGGCAGGTAACACTACACGTCATGTCACCTATCCAGAGACACCTCTGTGGAGGCTCCATCATTGGAAACCAGTGGATATTAACGGCTGCACATTGTTTTTATGGGTCAGTATAGTGCTATTTTTATTAGTTGGCTATCTTCAAGCCACTAGCATATTAACAAATACCTTAAAACGTAAATTATCCTATCCTATTTGTGACATGAATTTTTTACCCTTTTTAAACTTTAGTAGGAAAAAAAAAAAGCAAAAAGGAGGAACCATTCATGGTCTACTAGCATTAGAATGGGTGCCAAAACATGACGGTTCATTTCCAATGTAAATGCAAACACATCCCCCTACCCCACCTCCAGTCCAGAAAGGCTTCATTATGCATTCTCAAATTGGATTCCCTGGGTCACTTTCAACATTGGCCAGATATAAAAACTGCATCTGGGGGACTATATGAATGCATGTAACCCAGGGAATTTAAGTTATCAAACCTCCTCTTAGCTGCTTCAGTATCCCCTGAGTTGTCTTCAGACAGTTTTATGGATTTGCTTTAGTTATTGTTTTCTTATCGGTGTGTAGCATACTCATAACTCAAGAGGTCAGTAGTCCTCTTCACTTTTTTAAAAAAATATTTTTTTAGTTGCTGATGGACCTTTATTTTATTTATTTACACTCGGTGCTGAGAATCGAACCCAGTGCCTCACACATGCCAGGCAAGTGCACTACCACTGAGCTACAGCCCCAGCTCCCCTCCTCTTCACTTTTTACATATGGGGAAACTGAGTACAGACAGTCCACATGAATATCTCAGAGTCATAGCTGGGCAATGGCCAGGATGAAAGTAATACCCAGGACTCTTCATGGGTTGTGTATGCACGTACATGATGGAGACTGGAAAGAGGCTTCATTTTGTGTTTAGTTAAATGCTAGTCCAGTACTTTCTTTGTATGGGGAATATGTGATTGAAATTTTGGGGATGAAATCTCTTCTTTTGACTTAAAAAGCTATATTCTTGGCAGAAAATATTAGTAATACTAGCTAGTTAAATAGCAGCCAAGAGGGCTGGGGATATAGCTCAGATAGTAGAGTGCTTGTCTTGCATGCACAAAGCCCTTGGTTCAATCCCCAGCACCACAGAAAAATTTAAAAAAAAATAGATATGCAGCTCAGAATGTTTGGAAATGATTTAGTGAAGGAAATTTTTCTTCCTTTATTGTTTTCTCCTCAGTATAGAGTCACCTAAAATTCTGCGTGTCTACAGTGGCATTGTAAATCAATCGGAAATAAAAGAGGGTAGTTCTTTCTTTGGGGTTCGAGAAATAATAATTCATGATCAGTATGAAATGGCAGAAAGTGGATATGATATTGCTTTGTTGAAACTGGAAACAACCATAAACTACACAGGTATGTAGCATTTTAAGTGGGAAGTTGTCTACCAAGGTGACCTAGATAAAATGTTTAACTTGACAAGATCCACGGCTTGACCTTACCAATGAGACTCTCCAGGGAGAAGATCTAGAAAGCTAGTCTTTCACCCTGTTAAGACTGACACACTTGTCTGGTTATGCAATCATATTTTGAGAATTTGGGTGAAAAGGTAAGTCTTCTTCAAGCTTTATTTCAGTGCATGGGACAACATAATTTTATAATCTATTGGAATATTAAGAATGATTTAGCCTAGTGTCTTCCTTTTAGGATTATAATATGTAACACTCATTAATAATAAATAAAGAAAATAATATAAATAATAAATAAAGAATACAATACAAAGTGAGACAAGAGAGTCTCTTCTGGGAAGCAAAATATATATTATTTCTGATAACTAAAACTATGATTTTTAAAATTTAGACTCTCAACGGCCCATATGCCTACCTTCCAAAGGAGATAGAAATGTAATATACACTGACTGCTGGGTGACTGGATGGGGGTACAGAAAACTGAGAGGTAAAAAATGATGTTCTAAGATATACCGCATCCTAAAAATAAAAACAATAGTTTAAGCACAAACTTTTCTACTCCACCACATCATAGTTAAAATGCAAGTCAAATAACTATTCAATTACAGAAAGTATATTAAAAAAATTGGAAAGAAAAAATACCCAAGTAACAATGATATCATGTCTGTTTGATTAGGAACTTTAAGTGTGATTAAACCTCTTTATAGACTATTTTTAATGATGTTTAGTGGGAAACTTAGCACTTTTCAATAGGTCCTAGCTTATTATCCAATTATTTTCTCTGGGAAGTAATTCTACTTAGAATCGTAATTAATTTTTAAATTTAATTAAATTAACAAAATATACACCCAATAATAGGAATAATGTCTTCTTTGTACTCTGCAATTATAAAATTTCTATGAAGCAAACCTAATAATTTTTTCTTTCAAGAATTTTCGCAAAAGATATTCATTTTTAACATCCATGTATGTATATATACATATACATATACACACACACACACATATATATACACACATACATACTGCACTTACATATTGTACATATGGATATATTTGTTATATGTAGTATATATGTATTTATTATATGTGTGTGTATATCATACATATGTATATTTAGTATATATATTAGTATATATGCATATATATGGTATATATATATGTTATATACATATCTGTATATATAGACAGTATATATGTTTATTCCACTAAAAATATAAAAACAATTTTTTTCAGACAAAATACAAAACACTCTTCAGAAAGCCAAGATCCCTTTGGTGTCCAACGAAGAATGCCAGACAAGATACAGAGGGCATAAAATAACCAATAAGATGATTTGTGCAGGCTATAAAGAAGGAGGGAAGGATGCTTGCAAGGTAAGAGGGTCTTCTCCACCCTCGGAACGTCTTCAAATCAGAATGTCTGGCACATTTCTAAAAAGTAATCTTCAGCCAATGAGCAGGAGATGCTGGATTTGAGCTACTTTCACGGAAATCTAAATGAGACAAACGGGATGCATTGAGCAATGGGGTTTTTTTGAAGTTTATGAAGGGCCAGGACAGAATTTTAAGCAAAATCCCTCTGAACAAAAATTTATTTAAGATGGGTAGTGACCAGGACATTTTTGTTTTTCTCCCCTTTCCATAGGGAGACTCAGGGGGGCCCCTGTCCTGCAAGCACAATGAGGTCTGGCATTTGGTGGGCATCACAAGCTGGGGGGAAGGCTGTGCTCAGAGGGAACGGCCAGGCATCTACACCAACGTGGCCAAGTACATAGACTGGATTTTGGAGAAAACTCAAGCCACATGAAGGAGTCTCCAGGTGCCTTTTGTCCCCTGAACGGCAGGCCAGATTGCTCCCTGGAAGAGGGAAGAGGATGTTGTTACCCCTGAAGAAGAGACCATGATCCCAAGTCTCCTCCACAGTCACAAGCCCAAAGGGTGTGGTATTCGTAAGAAAATACCCAGAGGAAAACACACCGTCATTTTCAAAACTCCCATTCTTGGATAATCACAATTGTTTTCAGCACCTAGCTTCTTGCTTTCTGATCACACTTTCACTCAGTCAAAGAAATTTTTGAAGATTAAAATATGGCAGATATTAGCAGAAAAGGATCAAGTACTGGCACCAAGGAATCAGGTAGAACTGCTAAAAGAAACCACCACAGGAAAAAAAAAAGATGCATTCAATGAAAGTGGTAACTGGAAGAAATGGAAATAAGAACTGTCCCCATTAATTTGCAATTGTCTATACTCTGCCTACACCAACACGTTTCTTCAATAAAGAATTAGATTGAATTCACTGACAAGATTTTAGAATGATCAGAAATTCTTTTCTTTCCAATGTTTAATACATATATAGTTTTTCAAATCAGATTGGGTAGGCACAAACTAAACGTGAATGTGAACAAAGACTCCAGAATTTCTCTATAGGAGAAGGCTGGGAATAGCAATTTACCTGGAAGAGAAACCTTAGTGGACAAATGTTAGTGATGTCCTTTCCTGGAAAACCATTTGTAGATAGATGGTACATTTCATTGCAGCATTCGGGGAGCAGGATACTGATGGAGAGAAGGGAAGCCAGCCAACCTCCTTCCCCAAGGCAAAGCAGTAGTGGGTGGAAATTAATATAAAATGCATACATACTACAGGGAAAGACAATTGGGAGCAAATCGATGGTGATAGTAGCAAGTTTAGCATCTCTATACGGTTCCCTGTATTCTCAATACTGGGGTTTTCTCTTTCCTGTAAATATTTACCTGGTTACTATTCTGGTATGGTTCAATAACCTAGAATTTGAACTGCTTTGATCTGTGTTAATAGCTCACCAATTCATCCAATATGAAACATATTTATTGAACACAATTACGTGATAGTATCAACCTGAGCTTTGGGGATATAGGGTGAGTAAATGATTTGTTCCTAGTTTCATGAAGTTTACTGTCTACTTAGCATGAAGAACAAAATAAAAAACTTACACCCAATATATAATGCTAAACTGAAATTAGGAGGACTCACCAGGTTTTATGAGATGAGACAGGAAGACAGGTACTTGGGGAAAGCTCAAAATTAGGATAAAAAGAAGGTTTTCCTGAGGAACACAAAACAACAGCAAACCATGTAAAATAAGGTATTATTATTTCCATTATAACCACATTATGTTGTATTGTACAGGAGGGGGGAAAAAAGACAAACCAGCTAATATTTTCAATTCATTTCTCCATTTCCCCACTAGATGGCACTTTTATACCTCTGTTAAATTTTAAAGCAGCGTGTGAGCAGAGTCCATTTAATTTATATGTTGAAATAAATTCTATGTATATGTCATATCTGGGAACATTAAATCAAATCAACTGCTTCAATCCAAATGTGTTTGACTTTTCAAATATAATTGTAAATATCTAGTTCCTAGATAGCACTTTCTCCTTTAAACCCTATGTCCATAAATCCCTCAATCCCAAAGCCTCCCCTACAGACTCAGTAGTCTGAGTCCCTGGGTGAGAGGCCACACTGGGTTGGCATGTACTAAGCTGTCCTCCACAAACACCTCTGGAATGGCAGAAGGAGTGCTGGCCCGTGTCCCACCAACCTTTCCCTGTTGCCACCTGCCTTCTAGCGAGTGTCAGTGGCTCAGGACCCCTCTTGCCATCTCTCTGTGGTTTCCCCTTTAACTGTGCCATCCTTCCCACCCTGCTATGTCCCCACACCTCTCTACACATCCTCCACACCTGCTTTGCAGGATGTGGGCAATGGAATTCTCTCCGTTGATTACTCAAGGAATTATTTGGATCATGTTGTATTTAAGAAGCAATAAACCAAGATAAGTCATGTTGGTGCACAGCTGTAATCCCAGTGGCTCAGGAGGCTGAGGCAGGAGGATCATGAGTTCAAAGCCAGCCTCAGCAACTTATTGAGGCCCTAAGCAAATCAGAAAGAAGACCCTTTCTCTAAATAAAATATAAATATATTTTAAAAAGGGGCTTGGGATGTGGTTCAGTGGTTAAGCACCCCTGGGTTTAATCCCTGGTTTCCCCCCCCCCCCCAAATTATATAATTATAGAAATTCTATTGGTTCCTAATAATAGAAAGGAAGGAAGGAAGACAGAGGACAGACAGGAAGACACACTTTGAATATATTTCCCTCAAAGTGTTCCTAGGGCAGCAGTATTGGGGCTTGGTCCCTAGTGCAGTGATTGGGGGAGGCTGTGGACTTCTGGTCAGGGGGATTAATGGAGACTGTAAGGGGGGGAGGTGTCAACACAGAGGATTGTGGGACCTGTAGTCTCTTTTGACTTTCTGGCTTGAGATTTGACCTTTTGCTTTGATAAACTAGTCTTTCATAATGTGCCACTCATCGGAACTGTCACCCTCACCAGAACTGAGCCCTTGGAGGCACCTTGCATTTGAATCTCCAAAACTGAGCTAAAACAAGCCTATTTTCTTCATTAGTAGCCTATCTCAGATATTTCCTTAATAATGATCCAAACTGACTGATATAATCTCCCTTTTCTGCCCCACCCCCCACCTAACACACACAAAACACACACACACACACACACACACACACACACACAGACAATATGGTAATAAGCTCTCCAAGACTCAGGGACGAGGCTTCTCCCTAGAGGATGTCTTACTAATTCTGTTTCCTTTCCCCGCCCCCCAACATTGCCAGGCCCAGCTTCTGCATACTCTAACTGCAGGGTCCACAGGGGCAAAGGCAGATTTTGGGGGGCTGAATCTTATAGTGTTCTGTGACTATGACATAGAAAGCCTTCCAGCTTTCTACGGACCTTCAATCAGAATTTGGTTGTCCACTTCATGTGAACAGAGAGTTTGAGTATGAATATCCTCCAACTTGTGGACAGTGTTTCACAAGTTATTCAGCTGGTTAGTGATTCAAAATGGAAAAAAAAAAAAAGAGAAATTGTTCAAATTTGATGACAAATTATAAGAAAGGGAATGTACTCTTAAAAAGCATTATGAGGTAATTTTCCTCCCATGTTCTCCCTCCCTACCCCACTTTGAGTCACCCCCCCCCTTATATCAGAGAAAACATTTGGCATTTGTTTTGGGGGTGATTGGCTAACTTCACTTAGCATAATCTTCTTTAATGCCATCCATTTCCCTGCAAATGCCATGATCTTATTCTTTTTTTAGTGCTGAGTAAAATTCCATTGTGTATAAATGCCACATTTTTTTTATCCATTCATCCACTGAAGGGCATCTAGGTTGGCTCTACAGTTTAGCTACTGTGAATTGTGCTTCTATAAACATTGATGTGGCTGTGTCCCTGTAGTATGCTGTTTTTAGGTCCTTTGGGTATAGTCCGAGAAGAGGAATGGCTGGGTCAAATGGTGGTTCCATTCCCAGCTTTCCAAGGAATTTCCATACTGCTTTCCAAATTGGCTGCACTAATTTGTAGTCCCACCAGCAGTAAATGAGTGTACCTTTTTCCCCCCGCATCCTAGATGGTATCTTAGAATAGTTTTGATTTGCATTTCTCTGATTGTTAGAGATGATGAGCATTTTTTTCGTATATCTATTGATTGATTGTATATCCTCTTCTGAGAAGTGTCTGTTCAGGTTGTCAACATACCTTATATACAAACACAGATATGATAAATGGTGGTATAAAGGTGTATTAAGAATTGTATGCAAAAAAATAAGAGAGCTCATGTATAATGGCATAATTTGGTATAAACATACTTTGTATACTGAGCTACAAAAAAAATTTGTGCTGTGAATGGATAATTATGAATGTAATGCACTCCACTATTGTCATGTATGTAAAAAATAAGTAAAAAAAGAAAGAAAAAAGCATTATGAAATCCGCATAGCTACCTATGTGCCCACCAGAGGGCGCAGTGATTCTGCAAATCCAACCTTCTGAATTCCAGATTCTGGCCACTAGAGAAGTTGAATCTTTAACTGCCCTTTTCCCTCTCAATTTATTGCACTATGTTCAACTTGCAGTCCTTGGGTTTCCAAGAGGAACTGGAGTCAGGTTCCAACAGGAGCACCCCAGTTATAATTCAGCCTTACTAACCAGAGACAGTTTAATAAGGGAGATGGAGTTGTGCAGAGCCCTGGAAAGGCTCAGCATCAATTTGTGTCTGGTTACCAAGACCAACTTAGAAACCATGATACCAAGGCCTGCCTTATTAGTGCAGCAAGGCCTGAAATGGCTATCACATCAGGAAGGAAGGAAGGAAGGAAGGAAGGAAGGAAGGAAGGAAGGAAGGAAGGAAGGAAGGAAGGAAGGAAGGAAGGAAGGAAGGAAGGAAGGAAGGAAGGAAGGAAGTTAGTTGAAGGAAGGAAGGAAGGAAGGAAGGCCAGCCCTCTAAGATAAAAAGACCCAGAGGTGTCCCTCTGCAAAGAGCTACAGGCGTTTGAGGGCCACATACTTGTGGAAATGAAACCTTAAGAAGTCAAATGTTATTCAAAAGCAAGTCATTAAACTCTTTATCTGTGCAAGTAAGTACAGTCTCCATTGGAAAATGCAGAGCAAACTTTTGTACAAAAGTATTACTTTGGAATGAACTTAAGGTCAAGAGCTCCCTTTTAAACTTAGGTCAAGGAATAATTGCTACAAAGAACAGATTCAAAGATGTAAATATTTAAACTCCTTAATTATCAGAAACACCGTAGTGAAATTTACTGTCTTATCTGTAGCCGTCCATCTAAGAATAATCATTACAATTGATTTGGAAGTCCATAACTATCATGTTTTATTACCTAGGGTAGGAGATGGAAAAGAAAATGTTAAAATACAATTTGTTAAAACACAATTGATAATTATTTAAGTGAAAAACATTAAATGATATATTTCTAGGAGAACCAACAGAAAATTTTATAGTTTGGGTTTTATTTTTTTTCTTTAAAAAGTATGAATGACTTTAAAATATAACCAACTTATTAATATTCAATGTCATAAAAAATTTTTTCAAGATTTTATGTCAATGTTGCCCATTTAAAATGCAGTTATCTTGCTGTTGATGGTTAAAGTCATGTAAAATTTGTTAAATATTTTAAGTGCTTAAAATATTTTAAAGCACTTACTATTAAATATTTAACAGAGAAAAGTTTTCTGTTTTTAACTAATGGAAGCTTTTGGCTAAAGTTCATGTTCAAATTGCCAAAAATAATCATTTAACAATCTCTAATGTTTAGAAATTTATAATGTTATTTTTTGAATAGAAATAAAAGATAAGCTTCTTAAAGTAAAAAAATATTTCAAATATCAAAGTACTCATGATCCCAATGATGTGCTGCTCATCTTCTGACTTAATTCTTCCCAGTCATCTTTGTATTTATAGAATCTCATGTTATTGTTGGAGTGTCCAGGGGAAGTCCAGGTCTTTGGTGTCTGAAACAAAGGTGTCCCAAACAAAGAATTGAGCAAGACATGCAGAAGTAATAGGCAAAGCACAGATAAATTAAAAGTGAAGGTAAAAGTAGCATTCCGTGAGGCAGAGCAGAGTGGGCCCAGCCAGAGAGGGAGAGAGAGAGAGGAACAAGGCCCTAATGGCTGGGAATTCTTGTCTTTCAGGCTAGTTGTGAAGGGGTCTCCCCTCTGCACATACATAAACAGGGACATGATGGCTCATCTCCCCTACTGGGCCTCCAGACATTTTTTTTTGTACCTTGCCTCTGCCATCTTGACATCCCTGAACTCCTAGCCCTAATGAAGATCTCTCAGAAGGAAACCTTCAGAGCAATGTTATATTTGAATATAGATAAGAAAATCCAACCTAAAACACAATACCCAGAATCCAGATTTGGATTGAAAGTGAGGTAAAGTTGTATTGGCTGTAAACGCACCCATCTGATTTGACCTTTCAGTAAATACCTCTGCCTTTCCCTCTGTTTCCTGATGACAGGACAGAGATACACATACACTAAAGATCTTTCTACATCACACCTCTGAATACAGAGGTCAGTCCTCCTCGGTGGACACAGAGATGGCACCAGCAGATGCAGAGGATTCTGCAATAGACTTTCCCACTGTTCCACAGTGGTCTCATCTCTGAACTTGAAACTTCTGAAATCCTTGTCTTGTCCTGCTCAGATTAAAATACTACTTACAGGAGGCTCCTAAGCCACTGAGTCAAGAGAGTGACTTCTCCAGAACAAAGGTACCCTGCAGGTGTAATAAACCCACTTGAGGAAGATTCTATTTTCTTCCCTTTGTGCCCTGTCCTCTGCCTTGGGCATCCTTGTAGCTGGCATGAGAGATTTACTGAGAAGAGGACAGGTTATTCTAATAAAAGGACTTGAGATGGGGTTCAGCAGATGAATCCAGGTCAATGGGGCTCTGGCCATTGACTGCGAAGGCAAGAAGTGTGGGTGGGACTTAGAGGTTTCTTCTGCATTGCTCATGAGCCAGTAGTGAGGTCAATAATGTTGTTACCAGTTCTCATCTATCTTAAAAATGCTTTGTTAATTCTCCTAACAGACTCTCTGGTGCAGATTTGATATTTCATAAGTAACCACGTGTGATGGTAGATTAGGGCATGTCACACGCTCACCCGCCAACCCTGAGTTGTTTCAGGAACATGTACTGCACTTTTAATGCTGGATTCCTCCCTTTCATTTTTCCTTCCCCTAATCTAGCTTCAACCCAGGAACCAAAGTGACCCCACTAAAACATCAGTCTAATTGTGTCACTCTTCCTCTCAATGGCCTCCAGTGGCCCTTGCCCCACTCAGAGCAAAAGCCAGCATTGTTATCATGAAGGCTCCACAAAATCCATGCCTTGCATAGAGATGAGAGAGTCCAGCAGTGTTTCTTCTTGAAGAAATAAATAAAAGAACCAATGAATATGGAAATAATCCTCAAATAAATGACCAGACAGGCAACAAACAGGTTTCTGGTCATATTTCAAATAAGTTTCTAATACACTCTCACTTTAATATTCTTCATCTCCAGCTATTATATCTTTGGAGAGTGAAAGGGTGCTGTACTGCTTGCTTTAAAGAAGAAGCTTGTTTCCTTTAAATGAACTCTTAGTACCATGGTATCTTACAGTGAAACTTCAAAGAGTCATGCCCTTAGATAGTCAGATATTACCATTCACATCTAATTCTCTATTTGTTATGTCATTCCCAAAAACCATTATGTCTCCTTTAATCCTCCAATCCCCTACCCGAGTTTTAACATGATACCACCCCATAAAGACTTTTAAGAAGTAAAAAAAAAAAAAATGACCTGGCTTCATCTACTGAACCCCATCTCAAGTCCTTTTATTAGAATAACCTGTCCTCTTCTCAGTTTTGCAGTACTCAAGGCTGCCACCATTCACTGCTGCCAGAATAATATTTTATTAATGGGATGGAATCTTTTAAAATTCCTTACTTTTAAAAATATTTTGCTGTTGCGAAGTCATTTTCTAAGTCTGAGGCTGCCCTCTAGAAGTGGAGACTGGGAATGGTGGAAGGTGTGGGCAGAGACAGTGTGGAGGCTGAATAAGAGTCCCCCCCTTTGTCCCCTGCTGTCTTTCCCCAGTTCCCAGATTCTATGTTACCTTACACAGAAAAAGGGACTTGGTGATGTGATTAAGATAAGGATCTTGAGGCATGAGATTATCCTGGATGATCCCGTGGGTCTGATGTCCTCCTTAGGCTCCTTTTAAGCAGGAGGCAGAAGGATCAGTGTCCGCATAGAAGACATGATCACAAAAGCAAAAGATTGGCCGTGATACAAGGAAGCAGCCATGAGCCCTGCCCTAGGAGTAGCTTTAGGAGCTACAAAAGGAAAGGAAATGATTCCCTCTCAGACCCTCCAGAAGGGGTCACGGCCCTGCCAACCCTTCCACTTTAACCCAGTAGAATTGAACTTGGACTCTGTCCTCCACAACTATAAGATATATTTGTATCCCTTTCAGACACTCTATGCATAGCAATTTGTTACAGCAGCAATAGGAAACTAATGCACACAACTTTAAGAACTTCCCTATAGATGGACATCACTGTTTTATTTCACAAAAACAATTAAGGCATTCATGGATATACTGAAAATCTTATTTTATGTGGACAGAGAAAAGATCTGTGGCTGCTAAAGGTCTACCCTAAATGCAAACTCTATTATTCCAGATGGCCATCTGCATTAGTTGATTTTCCCTAAAATTAATGATCTTGTCAACCTTTTCTGAAACCCTACATTTGTGTAAGGAAGGCCATGGAAGAAAAAGCAAGATGCTGAACACTCAAGAAGTAGCCTCCACCTGGAACTGTAGTAAAAAGTCAGAGAGGTGGTTAACCGTGTCTCAGTCAATTGCTCTTTACCATGTAGAAACTCATTAGCACCATTAATGTATTCAGATGAGTGTACTTAGATGAGCTGATTTTGCTTGTGGAAAAAGAAAACTGGGCCACATAGTACTGGCTTTTATCTCTCCCAATTTAACCATATTCACAAATGTATAGACTTTGAGAAAAATTAGTTTCTTTCGAGTAAAACATCCTCCCTTCCTGTTTAAAAAAAAATATGGTGGCTGTGTAATAAAACACAATTTAGCTACAGATGTTCTTCCTAGGGAGCAAGAAGACACGGGCTGAAATACATCGTGCCACCAACAAGTCTGCTTGGCTACTTTGCTGCCGATATTTTTGTACTCTTGGTTAAATAAGTTGTATCTTACTAGGTGCATGTCAATTCCCTTCAGTGAGGAACCCTGAAACTGCTTTCAACCTAATCAATCATCAAGGCCTGTGGTCCCAACTGCAGTACTCCTACTCCTCCATGTGTCTACTTTTCATCTCTTCTGCTACCAAACAAAAACTAGCCACCAGCAGCTCTTTCCAGTCAAACACAGGTGAGAGTCTCCCAACAGGGGTCCTCGCTCTCACTTTTTATTTTCTTACAAATTATTTTTTTTCATGGTGAAATCAAACTTTTCAATACAGAAATCAGGTTATGGATTCCCTAACTAAATCTTTCCCGGTCTTTGATTTTTATCTAAAATTGTTAGGTAGTGGCTAGCAATGAGCAGAGAAATGCTTGGCAAGGTCACAGGCATTCTTTAAATTACTTTAGGGTCTTCTGTAAATTACTTTCAAAGTGGATAAGAAAGCAAAGGGTGGCCGTTGATTTGTAGAAAATAAACAGAAGCAAAGTATCTAATTGGAAAATATGTCAAAAGAAAAAGGATTCATGGGACTAACCCTTGACAGGATCCACTGAGGCTGGTATGAAGCTAGGAATTGTGGCTACAAGTGTTTCCACTTGTCTGGGAAGGAAAAAAATTCCTTTAATAGCTCAGGTGCATGAGGGTAACTTCTGACGAGCTACTGACCCCAGTGTCCAGATTAACATGGGATTGACTTGTAGTGAAGCCCCCCTAAATAGCAATGGCCACCATGACAGTTACGAGAGGACCAACTAAGGTCAGAAACTCCACTGCCCACGTGAAGGAGGAGTTGAACACCTGATTGGTGAAGGTTGTTGAAGGAAGACCCTAGTTCTCCTGGAAAACATCAAACAGTAATAAATTTGGAGACTTTGTCATTCTTTGGAGACAGTCTGTGTCATCTCTCCCCCCGCCCCCCGCCCCCCCCTCGGGCCCCCTGTGCTCTCTGCTTAAGCCTCACTTTACTTTTACTTTACTTTCACTTCACTTTTACTTATAATAAAGCTCTTTTGCATGGCTCTTGGTGTCTGACTTAAAATTTTCTTTCATGGGAACACAAGAACCAAGGTTTGGAGTTTCAGCTCCCTGCTTTCTTGTGACAAAATGATTCTTTACATTAAGACTCCTAAGGCCCTAAGTTATGGGGCGCGCCCATGTCTCTCCAGCTTTGTCATGATCACACCCCTTCCTCATTCTCTATTCTACACAGCAACAGAGTGAATGCATATGGCCCTCCTCCAGTTCCCAAGTTGAGTCCTACCCGAAAAGTGATGGTATTAGAAGGTGGGGCTTTGGGGAATGTGATTAGGTCCCAATGAGATTATAAAAGAGAGCCCAGAGAATGAGCTAGACTTCTTCACCACGTAAGGACACACTGAGAAGGGGCCATCTCTGAGGAAGCAGGACCCTCACCAGATCTGCTAGTACACAGATCTTGGAAATCCCAGACTCCAGTTTCTGGCATTTTGTGATGCTGGCTGAACAGACTCAAGACATCCACCAATGCAATTTTCTTAGTCTTTTTTTTTTTTTTTTAACTATTTTCTTTCTCTGGAAGGCATTGTCCTCAGCTCTTCACTTTATAGCTCTTTATAATATTTTTAGGTCTCAGTTCAAATGCTACATCCATACAGAAGATTTCCTCATCTTTATTAAGTAAATTAGACCCTGATAAGCTGTCACTAACATTATACTTTTGGGGTCCTTATTGTAATTTAAAGCATTTTATTGTTTTTTTGTTTATTTTCTATCATCCCATCTGAATAGAAATTCTCCTGGCTTCCAAACCACAGTTGAAACTCATTGACTATTTGTTGAGGGAATGGATACATGAATTAGTGAATGAATCAGCCAACAGAGGGATGGTTGCTTCTTTTTTTAAAAATTTTTTTTAGTTGCTAATGGATTTTTATTTTATTCATTTATTTATATGCAGTGCTGAGAATCAAACCCTGGGCCTCACATGTGTGAGGCTATTGCTCTACCACTAAGCCACAACCCCAGCCCCCCATTGCTTCTTCTTGGTTATCATAAGCATCTATTTATACATCTAGAATAACAAAATATTATTATTATTATTATTATTATTATTATTATTATTATTATTATTATTTGATACCAGGGATTGAACCCAGGACACTTAACCACTGAGCACATCCCAGTCCCCACCCCCCTACCCCCAATTTTTTGCATACTTTTTTAGGGTCTTTTTGAGTTAAGTGTCTTGCTAAGTTGCTGAGGGTGGCTTTGAACTCACAATTGTCCTATCTCAGCCTCTCAAGCTGCTGGGATTATAAGCATGTGCCACTGCAACTGGCTAGCAACAAAACATTTTAATTCACATTTGTTTTTAAATTTTCTTGTGCTTATTACTGGAAATTTAGGTTTGTGTATGAATTTTCCCCAAATTAATTGCATTCAAAGATCAGTTCCCAGGAATAGACAATTGTCTGTGTTAAATGAAAACATTAATGTTGATATGGCAAACAAATAATCTTCAAATGTCCAAAGAGATTCTATGGAAGGTCAACCAAATGTTGAGATGCAGTTTGTTCTTTAAAGCTTGAGGTAGGTCTGACGTATGCTTTGAAACAAGTAGACTAGAAATCTCATTAGATTTTCCAGATTGTCTTTGTACTGAGTCATCTCCTACCAAGGAGGGAAAAATAATGGGGTTAGCAAGTAACTGAACGCATGAGATGCTCCGCCTGAATACTGACAAAATGACTCAGAAAAAGCAGACAAGTATATGTGGAGGCATTAGCATGTTTTATCAGCAAGATAGACTTCATTTTATGAGTAACACATTTGAGTTAAGGCTCCTCAATGGCTTGTAGATTCACTGCCAACACGTCCTGCATCTGCTATAAATACCTTGATGGTTCAACACCCACAAAAGGCCCAAAGGCTACCATCCAAACCCTGAGGGTTTGTTATACTGAGCTGAAATCTGAAACTGATTGTTTTTTCAAATTCGTTCATGTCAGTTTTGCTTGTTTATTGTTATTTACTTATAAGTACATAGACTTTATGGAAAAAATTTCAATGGCCAAAGCTGGAATAATTTTTAACAACAAAATGAATAATACAGACCGAGCATGCTTATAATCTGAGTGGCAGGGGATGCTGAGGCAGGAGGATCACAAGTTCAAAGAGTCTCAGCAATGGCAAAGCGTTAAGCAACTCAGTGAGACCCTGTCTCTAAATAAAATACAAAAGAGGGCTGGAGATGTGGAAAAAAAATACACACACACACACACACACACACACACACACACAGAATTAGGTTATATTCTAAAGTAAAAAAAATCCATGAGTTTATACTAATAATAAATTATTGAATGAATTAAAAACCAAAATAGGAAAGAGAAATCTCCCATATGGAAGAATTCCAAATAACTTATGGAGATTGTTCCTTCTCTCCAGGAAGGGAAACTTAACTCTCTACCCCTTGCTTAGGGAATTGCTTCCAAAGAGTAGTTTATGGATAGGAATGAAAAGGTAATTTTACAGAGAAACTGCCCAGATGATCAAGGTTCATATCATCAGTTCTAAGCATGTTGATAGGATGCACTCTTTCTTTAAAAATCAGATTTGTTGATATATAATTTACATGCACCAAAATTTACTCGTTTAAAGTTTGCACTTCAATGATGTTTTTAGTATAGTACAGAGTATATCAATCTTACTCCCCAAAAGAAAACTTGTATCTATCAGAAATATTTTCTTCTATTTATATAGATTATCATTAATTTTACCTTTGTTCCCTATAGATTTGACTGTTCTGACATTTCGTATAAATTGAATTGTATAATAAGTGGTTCTTGTGACTGGTTTCTGTCACTTTCATCTTATTTTCAGGCTTAAGTCATGTCAGTACTTCATCCCATTTTACTGCTGAACAATATTCCATCATATAGATATCCATAGTTTATATATTCAAAACTTTTCTGTACCATACTGTAATAATGATTATATGTCAAGCCAGCTGTGGGGGTAATTCCAGACACTCAGGAAGCTGAGACAAGAGGATCATAAGTTCAAGGCCAACCTCAGCAAATTTGTTAGGCTCTAAGAAACTTAGCAAGTCCCTGTCTCAAAATAAAAAATAAAAAGGGCTAGGGATGTAGTCATTAGCGAAGTACCCCTGAGTTCAATTCCCACTACAAAAAAAAACAAAAGAAGAAAAGAAAAAGCAAAAAACATGGTTGTATGACATTATAAATTGTTAGAACTAATAAGATGTACAATACTCAGAGTTAACCTTACTGTAAACTGCAGATGTTAGTTAATAATTATTTATCAACATGGTTCATCGATCATGATGAACACACTACAATAATGCAAGATAATAAGAATAGGGGGAACTGTGGAGGAGGAAGAAGAGGGTATGTAGGAACTCTGAACTTTCTGCTCAGTTTTTTTGCACACCTGAAAATGCTCATATTAAAGTGAAATCTATTAATTTTTAAAAGGTAATCACTAGGTTGGAAATAAGTCCTACTAGGTAGACCATGAGGGGTGTTGAGTCTGAGCTCTGGATCTAGGCTGCCTGAATGACCCGACAAGTGAAGTGTGGAAAGGGGTGTGGGTGGGTCATAGGGCTGGTGTGAGGGTCCGATGGGAATCTGTGAGGAGAATACAGCCCAATGCTCAGAGCCCTTGTGAGGCAGTTTCTTATAACAGAAGTACTTAAGATAAGACTGGGCTCCCTTGTGAAACAGTTCCACGTCACTGCAGTATTCAAGCACAGATTGACTGATTGTACATGTAGTAATGATTTGGAGAAGAGTCACTCTCACAAAAGTGACCAGGGAGCATGCAGTCTGATGTCCCTTTCAACACTGGAATTTTAAGATCCTATGAAAGGAGATGATGCATGTAAAACCACTTAGGCAATTGTAGAAGCCAAACATTAAGATACTGTTTGTGATATCTCCTGGTTTTACTGCACTTCAGCTCATTGCCAAAGAACTTACTCAACGCCTGTGGAATAATCAAGTATCAGTGCTGGAGAAGACATCAGTGCTCGTAAACAACCGACTTCTACAGATGTAGAGAGTGAGGCTGTGAGAGATTGATTTCTCCAGACACACAGAATGAATTACTGATGTCACTGAGTTTAAACCATGGGTGTCTCAGCTCTGCTTGTTTTGTTATATATGATGCCGTCATTATTGCTGGCAATAACAGTTTCAAAATCCTGAATACTCCACACGTAATTGGATCAAAGATGGCCTCAGTTTGTCTTTCCAGAGTGTGTCCTCTGAGCTCTATAACTATTGCCTTTGTGGGAGAGTGTTCCAGCAGCTGCTCTTTGCAGAAGTTTCTACTCTTTGCTGTTCTTTCTATGCCTACCACACCGCAAATCAAACTTTACCACCAAATGTCAGCAATGACATTTCCTTACTTACGTCATGATAGCACCTTCACTCCACACAATTTTCAAATCTCTTTTATGGGATGGACAGGACAGAATTTTATTTTGATATTATTGCTTTTTCTTTCTTTCTTTCTTTTTTTTTTTCTAGATAACTTGGAGAAGTTTCATGACTCACCCCAATCCTCAGCACTTGTTAGTGAATAAATGACTTTGACATAAGTCTTCTGACTTCTGATCTGGGTGGTTTTCTCCCTGCTATTGTTATTTGAGGAAAAAAGAAGTGCTGTTGTACATAATAAATAATCTTGTTTCAAAGCCATTTGTTTAGCTGAGAAATAATACCTTTATATGGACTCTATGAAATATTTTATATATTTGATATATACCAAAGAATGTAAATATATCTGTAATATATATATGTAATATACATATAAAACCTATTATGAAAAGCATTACAATGAAATGAACACCTGTGACATCTCTCTCCCTTCGTCTTGTTACTTTTTTCCCCAACTGAGACAATCTCATCATTTTCCTCCTTTAAAAACTTAATTTTTTTTTGTCACAAAATCATAGTTGTTTCTAACGCAATATTGGTTAGTGTTATTTTTAAGCTACATTTTTTTCCTTGACTTTATTTGTCCTGCAGCAAATTGTTCTTTTCACTCAATATTATTTCTAAGATTCTTTCAATTATTTTGTGTAAAAACATTCATTTGTTTTCTACCAAATCATATTCCACTGTGAGAAATACCTCAATATATCTTTTCCTCCTTCCATTGGTAGACATTCGGGTTATTGGTAATCTTTTCTGTTATGAAAAATAGTACCATAGCATTTTTTGTGTCTGAGTGCACATAGGGACATATTACCATCTAGGAATAAAGTCAGTAGCTTAAGGGGTAGGCAAGTATTCAATTTTATGAGATACTGCCACACTGGTTTCTAAAACTGTTAAAATAATTTGAATTATGAGATCTTAATTTTTTGAATCCAATATTTGTTAAATGGTACTGTATTGAGATTTCAAGATGTATTTCCTGAAAAGTTAATAAGATTCAATTTTGTGTTAGTGATAAGTAGGAGCTTGAAATATTAGTCTTTTATCGATTTTGTATGTTGTATGCACTTTGTCCCAGATGATGGCTTATCTTCTGATGTTACTTATAAAGTCTTTTCATGACTCAAGTAAATAATTTGACACAGAGTTACCATCTTGACCTTATAAATAGTATATTTAGCCACATTGAATTCTTTTTTGCTACTGGATTTATAATATTATTTTCCTAAATTTTCTTCAGAAATATTTGAAGTTTTTATTTCACAGTTCACTTTAACCCATCAGGAGTTTATTTTGATATGTTGTAACTTACCAATTTCTTCCTGCATAGGTGAACTATTGACCCAGCATTCTCTCTTGAATTTTTGATCCGTTCCTCAATTTCCAGCAGCACCACCAATTTTCCATATAAGTGTTGGTCTATGTCCTAGCTCTTCTGTCCTTTTGGGCAGTTCATGATGGCATCGGTACCAAACTTTCTTTTCATTGCTTTATAGTAAGACTTGCTGTCTAGTAGAAGATATTCTCTCAAATTCTTCTTCACCAGGAAGGATAATTCTGCTTCTTGTCTATTAAGTGTTTGCTATTCTACATTAATTTTAGAATGATATTGTCAAGTTTCTTGACAAAAGTAAAAAAAAAATTTTTGCAGGATTTTACTAGAAGCAGAGAGTAAATACTATTAGTTTATACTGATCAGATCATTATGACAGTGAACCTTTTTATCTGTGAACACATAGTCTTTTCCTTTTCTTTTTTGATTGTTCTCTGTATTGCTTTAAATAAATATCTGTCCTACAATTCAAATCTGGGTATCTTCTTTTGTGGTAGATTTTACCTATAAAACATCTGGCCTATTGATCTCTCTATGTAAAGAATGTTGACTGTAGAGTTAATTGCTTGAATGGCAAAAATATTTGTTTTAATCTAATATTTGAAGAACCTTGGTGGTTATGCATACTTTTCTCCAGTAAGAAACTGTACTGTCTTTGTCCAAAGGCCAGGGAGTGCATCTGATCTAGAGCCACTTCAGCCCCTTTGTAGGGAAATAAAGTCCCAGGCTTCCTACACAAAGGCTCTGAGGCCTCTGGATTGCCACTGTCATCTGGTCCTCAAGGAAACTTCCATGTTAAGTGAATGATTAGTTTCTATGGCTTGAGTTTTAATTCAAGTTTTAAACATTTCCTTCTTTTCTTGTAATTTGGATCCTTGGAGATTTCAGATTTCCTCTGAATGCAGAAATATTTTTTAAAAAGTAAAGTAAAAATGGTGTTTTATGCAGGATGTAGGTATTTTTCAATGAAAGTTCCCTTTGAAAAATCCAATCTGACATTTTAGTAAAGAGAAATATGTCCAAATTGACTCAGCACTCATGGCTCCCAATTTCTAAAAGGAAAAAGATGTTGAGCCTGAAGGAAGGTGGCCGAGAGGCACTCTTTTTTACTTAACCAATGTTTAATTGAAATAGGCAGCTGTGATAAGTCACCCCTTAATGCCTGTGCCTCTCTGGTTTTCCACACATCTGCCAAATCTACTCACCAGCAGAGAAAAGAAAAGAGTTTAGTGCAGGGGCTGGGGCTGGGGCTCAGTGGTAGTGCACTTGCCTGGCATGTGTGAGGCACTGGGTTTGATTCTCAGCACCACATACAAATAAATAAAATAAAAGTCTATCAACAATTTTAAAAATTTTAAAAGAAAAAAAAAGAGCTTAGTCCAACAGGAATGCTTACAACACGTGGGTGCCATAAAAGTCAAGTGGCTTCATTTATTTATTTATTTACTTACTTACTTTTGCTAAAACAATGGCATTGTCCATATTTTTACTGAATTTCAGCAAGGTCCCGATGGGGCAGGAATGACCTAGGAATGCCCAGCTAAGATATTATTTGTAATCATGCTCCAGCCCTTCCAAGCTCTCTGCTCACCTGTGTTTATGTGTTTCTGAATACTTGGGCATTGCTCTTAAACTTCTTTCTAGTGTTTCCTACCCCAACTACCTTTGAAATGAGAACTATGCTTTCTTCGCAACTATGTTAACTACCGAGCCTAGTAAACGTTTGTTGTTGTGAACTCTTCAAACAGGGGTAGAAGGAAACAGTACAGCTTACCTTCTTTCTGCATGAGTGTGGTTTTATATGATGTTTGAATACAAATATAATATGCATCTATCTACTAATTTGTACACATACATGGAAGGACTCAGAGAGCTCTGGCTGAATTCGTAAAATAAGACAAACTAGCCTATGCATATTTTGGGGAGTGTCACCCACAGGAAATATATAGAATTGGCAAGTAGCTGCTTAATTGCATTAAATCCCATTCTAACTGCCAGAAACAACCAAAAGTTACTCATCAGCCTCATTAGAGTTGAGCTCCACTGGAGAAACATAGCCTAATTAACACTCTTGCATGGGCTCTCCTTGATTTTGAACTTCACATATATACTGTCTGGGTCTGTCCTATCTAGTTTGTAAAATACTTTTTACCTTTATGCTTTCAAAAGCAAATATTAATTTATTATGAGTTTACTAAGTGTTTACTATGCTATGTATTTAGGAATACAATAAAATGAAAGAGACAAGGTAACATTCCCTCTAGAAGCTCTGATTCTCCAAGAAGAGACAGATATCAGTCCCAGAAGTATAAAAGGTGTTTTGAAATAGGAATATATGAAATATCAACACAATAACTAGAAGTAATTAATTCTGCCTGTCAGGAAAAAATTATCAGAAGTAATTATATATAAACCAGATGGCAAAAAGTGAGTGGGAGTTTTCCAGGAGGAACACAACAGGAAACATTTCAGTCCAGGGACACCATGATACACTGGGTACTGCAAGGAGAAGTGCAAAAGTTCACCTTTTGGCCTTGTCGCTTCCCGTATTTTAGTTAAAAATCATTCCCTCTGAGAGAACTATTTTTTATTTTTTGCAAATTAGACTTATTTATCTAAGAGATATAATTTTTCTTAGAACTGACTGAGACAAATTATAACCTGGCTCTAAAGCTCAGACATGAAGAAGTAATTATAACTTTCAAAGGCAAGAAAGTCATGATGAAGACATGGAAGGTAAGCCACTAATTGTTTTTAATATTTTCCAGTGAAGTCCAATGCATCCAGAGACTCATCTGTCATTGTTTATTTGCAATCCATATTCAGAAAATATTTTTTTAATAAATGAAAGAGATAGAAGATGGTAAAGAGGAAAAATGTGCACTTGTTTTTAAATTTCACTTTTTGTTAGATTCACATACAATTTTAAGATAATACGGAAAGGTGCATGTACTTTTTATATAGTTTATGCCAATGGTAACATCTTGCAAAACTCTACTGTAATATCACAATCAGGATATTGACATAGATGCATTTAAAATACAGAACATTTGCAACATCCCATGATCTCTATGTTGTCCTTTTATAGCTCACCCAGATGCCCACCTGCCTGAACCTGTTCCTTATCCCTGGAAACCACTAATCAGTCTAGTCTCCATTTCTATTAATTTTCATTTCAAGAAAATTATGTAAGTGGAATCAATTGTCCAATTTTTAATTTTTTCCTTTTTATGAACTATGCTTTTGATACCAAGTCTATGAATTCTGTTTAGTGCTAGATCCTAAAGATTTTCTTTATGCTTTTTTCCCCTAAAAATGCAGAATTTTATATTACATTTAAGTCTATAATTGATTTTTTTAGTTAATTTTTATAAGATGTGAGATTTAGGTCAAAGCCTATTTATTCATTGTCTATAGATGCCAATGGCTCCATTGTTGTTTATTGAAAAAATAATTTTTCATCTATTGAATGAACTATTTTTTCACCTTTTTTTTAATCAGGCATATTTATATGGATTTTTTCCCCTAGGTTTCCTGTTCTATCCCATTTATTCCAGGTAAAGAGACATTCCTGTCTCTCTACCTATACAACATATCTTTATCTTCTCCTTCCCTTCTTTGATTGAACCTAGGGGCGCTTAACTACTTAGGCATATCCCTAGCCTTTTTCATGTTTGATTTTGAGAAAGGATCTCTCTAAAGTTGCTTAGAGCCTCATTAAGTTACTGAGGCTGGCTTTGAACTTGTGATTCTCCTGTTTCAGTCACTGGGATTATAGGCATGTACCACCATTCCCAGCCCAACATTTTCTTAATTACGATAGCTACAAAAAATTCTTAAAATTGGGTAGATTATTTCTGTCTCCTATTATTTTTCACAATTATTTTAGCTATTTATGTATCCTAGATTTTCCAAAGAAATCTTGGGATAATGTTTCCTACATGTAATATTATTCTGTAGTGTTGATAGGAACATCAATAAACCTGCCATAAATTTAATATCTTCTCAACATGGAGTCTTTCAATCTATTAATGTGGAATGTCTCTCCATTTATTTAGATCCTCTGTACGCTTACTCATTCACTTTCTGCAGTTGTCGGCATATAAGTCCTATAAATATTTTATTAGATTTATGCCTAAGCATGTCATCATTATTTTGACTGGTTGTGAATGATCCCATGTATATATTAATTTTTAGTGTCCACATGTTTATTCTACATATTTGAAAACACAATTGATTTTCTACATTTATCTTGTATCCTGTGATTTTGCTGAACTCCCTTATTATATCTGAGGTGGGTTGGTTTTCATTTTGTTTTGAGATCACATGATATTTTCTACATAGGAAATCACAGCTTTGGTAAATAAACAATTTTAGTTATTCTTTCCCAATGAGTATATATATTATTTCTTCTTTCTGCTCTAGTGTACTAGCTAAAAATTCTAGTGCTATGTTGAATCAGAGTGGTAAAAATGAGCATATTTGTCTTGTTTCTGATGTTAGGAGATAAACATTCAATCTTTTGACATTGAGTACAATGTTAACTAAGTGTTTTGAAGACAAATTTTACAGAATTGAGGAATTTCTATATTCCAAATATTTTAATTATGAATAAGTGTTTAATGCTATCAAATGCTTTTTGTGCACTAATTAGTATTCTCATATGATATTTATTTTTTATTGAATCTTAATCGATAAATAATTATATATATTTATAGAGTATCTGTGATTTTTTTATGTATGACAGCAAAATGCATTACAATTCTTATTACACAAATAAAGCACAATTTTTCATATCTCTGGTTGTATAAAAAATATATTCTCACCAATTTGTGTCTTTATACATGTACTTTGGATAATAATGTCCATCACATATACTTTGGATAATAATGTCCACCCCATAACCCCTCCCCCCCTTCCCCTCCCCCTCCCACCCCTCTGCCTTATCTCAGGTTCATCTATTCCTCCCCCTATGAATCAGCCTCCTTATATCAGAGAAAACATTCAGCATTTGATTTTTTGGGATTGGCTAATTTCCTTAGCATTATCTTCTCTAACTCCATCTATGTGTCTGTTGTATAAATATTCTATAAAGATGTCTATAAGCATGTCTGTCACTTCTTACTATGTTTTTGTGGTGAGCATGCTAAAGTCTATTATTTTTACAATTTTGAAATATATAATTCCTTATTAATTGTAAACACCATGAAAGACAGCAGATCATTAAATCTTATTCTTTTAGTCTAACAGAAAGTTTGTTCCCTTTAATCGACATTTCTCATCTCTCCTCCTCCTTCTCCCCAGCCTTTGGTAACCATCTTCAATTCTCTGTTTCTGTGACTGATTTTTGTAAGTTTCCTCATATAAATGAAAACATATGGTATTTGTCTTTCTGTGCCTGGATTATTTCAGTTAGCATAATGTCCTCCAGTTGCATCCATGTTGTCATGAATTACAGAATTTCCTTCTTTCATAAGGCTTTATAGTATTCCATTGTGTATGTATACCAAATTTTCTTTATCCATTCTTCCATTCATGAACCCTTAAATTGCTTCCATATCTTGATTAGTGTGAATAAAGCTGAAATGAACATATGATTCAGATCTCTTTGACAAACCCATTTCAATGCCTTTGAATATATACACAGAAGTAGGGATTCTGTTTTCAGGGTTTGTTTTTTTTTTCTTTTTTTGGGCAAACTCCATACGATTTTCCAATGGCTATACAAATTTACAGCTAACAATCACCAAGGGGAAGGGAGGGATTATGGGATTAGAAATGATGATGGAATGTGATGGACATTATTATCCAAAGTACATGCATAAAGACATGAATTGGTGAGAATATATTTTTTATACATCCAGAGATATGAAAAATTGTGCTTTATTTGTGTAATAAGAATTGTAATGCATTTTGCTGTCATACATAAAAAATCACAGATACTCTATAAATATATATATCCAATTTGAATTCTATTTTCTACACATTCCTGACACTTGCTGTTCATCTTTTAATATTAATTATTATAACAGATGTGATATGTCATTGAAGTTTTATTTTCATTTCCCTAATTAGAGATGGTAAGCACATTTTAAAATGTACTGTTACCCATTAATATTTCCTCTTTTGAGAAATGTCCATTAGATAATTTGCCTATTTTAAAATCAGATTATTAGTTCTCTTACAATTGAGTTGAGTTCCTTATATATTTTGGATATCTGCCCCTTATCAGATGCACAGTTTGCAAATACTTTGTCATTTAATGAGCTGTATCTTCACTCTGTTAATTATTACCTTTGCTATGAAGAAGAAGCTTTGAGTCTGATGCAGTCTCATGTGTCTGGTTTTGCTTTTGTTGCTTCTGTTTTCCAAATCTTATCCAAGAAATTAGTGCCAAGACCAATATCATGAACTTTTCTACTATATTTTCTTTCAGTAGCTTTATAGTGTCAAATCTTACATTTAAGGTTTTTATCCATTTTGAATTCACATTTGCATAAGTAAGAGATAAGGGCCCAATGTTGTTATTCTGCATGTGGATGTCCAGTTTTCAAAACATTATTTATGGAAGAGATTGTTCTTCCCTCATTGTGTATTCTTGGCACCTTTGTCAAAAATCAATGGATGACAACTACTTGGGGTCATTTCTGGGCTTTCTTACCCCTTTTTGCATTGTTGACAGGCTGTTTTTATGCCAGTACTATGATGTTTTTATTACAATAGCTTTATTTTATATTTTTGAAATCAAGGAGTGTGATAAGTATTATAGACATTGTATCAATATTAATTTTACCCATTCATGAACGTAAAGTATCCTTTTATTTATGGTTCTTTGTTGATTTCTTTCATCCATATTTTATACTTCTTAGATAACTTATTTTTCACATACTTGGTGAAAATCTCTCCTAAGCTTTGTTTGTTTTTTGATTTGTTTGTTTGTGATGTTATTGTGAATGAGATTTTTTTTCTTACTTTGTTTTTTGGATAGTTTATAGAATTGCTACTTAATTTTGTCTGGCTTGTGATCTGCAAGTTTATTTATTGAATTTGTTTATTTGATAAAATGCTAAATGTTTTTTGTTGTTGAATCTTTAGGATTTTTATATATAAGATTATGTCATCAGCAAACAAAGAAAATATCATTTTTTTCTTTCCTATGTAGATGGCTTTTGTTACTTTTTCTTGCCTAATTGCTCTAGCTAGACCCTTCAGTATTATGTTAAATAGAAATAGTGACAGTAAGCAACCTTATTTTGTTCCTAATCTTAGAGGGAAAGCATTCAGTTTTTCACCATTGAGAATGAGGTCAGCTGTGGATTTCTCATTAAAGCTTTTACTGTGCTCAGGTGAATTCCTTTATACATGTTTCATTGAAAGATTCTTTTTTTAAATCTTGAGTGAATGTTGAATTTTGTCAAATGATCTTTCTGAATCTGTAGAGATCTATCTGTCCTTCATTTATTAATATGGCATTATCACATTTATTTACACACATCAAACCATCCTTGCATCCTTGGGATTTATCTTTGGAATAAATGCTACCTGTTATGGTAAATTATCTTTTCAATGTGTTAAATTATTTTTGCTTGTATTTTGTTGAGAATTTTTGCATCTACATTCATGAGGATATTGGCTTGTAGTTTTCTTGGAGTGTTCTTGACTCACTTGGTAGAAGTGTAATGTTGGTCTCCTAAATGAGTTTGAAAACATTTCCTCCTCTTCAAGTTTTGAGAAGAGTTAGAGAAAGGTATTAATTTTGTGATTCAAATGATGAATCTCTTGGAATAGTCCTTTAATCTTTATATTACTTCTATTTCTCACTTATTATTCTTTCTCATTTATTATTCTTTGTATTCTATTTTGTGGGACATTTTATCAATTTTAATTTTCAAATCTGTTGTGTTATTTATGGTACAATCTTTTTAAGTTCCAAAAGCTCTTTTTATTTTCCAAATATTCCTTTCATTGCATTTTGTTGTTAGTTCACAGATGCAACATCGTCTCTTATTGCTTCAAACATATAAATAATAGGTTAATTTTTTTAGATTTTCCTTTTCTGTAAAATTTCTGTTTCCTCTGATCAGCTTTTTGTTTATTTGCTACATTTAGTCTTTGTCTTTCCTAGTATAGAGGCCTTCTTCAGATAGCAATAATCCTTAGGTGTCTGATCACACATGGGTGAGAAATCAGAAATGTAATAGAAGTTCTTATTAGTGAGGTTCCATGGTGGCCAGGTTGGGAACATTTTTGGAGAAACTCTGATATTGGAAATATCAGATTTCCACTCCCTCTTTTGCTAGTCGTATTTCCTAGAGAAGAAATCCTCTCATATTCTACCTGGAAGTAGAGTGTAGAAGCTAAGTGGAGAAAGGAACCTGTAGAGGGTATTATCTTTCAGTGTGTGCTCTTAATCCTTTAGCTTTTGATTCAATGCTTATGTCTCATTGTGCCTTTTGGGCTTCAATGCAGTGACTCCATATCTTATCCTTGCTAAAGTATACAGCTGCTGGGTGGTACCAAATTGGAAGAAAGATTTAAATTTCTTGTTAATGAGCTGCGCGCACATGTATAATCTATATGTTAGCTTGCTCCTCCTTATTTTGACTTCAGAGATACCCGATGCCACCCATTTCTGTATCTCTTGAAAATTCTGGGGTTAAATTACATTAGATTTTAGCTTTCCTCCTGCTGTTTATAATTTGGATTTCTTAAGTTGCCTAAGTAGGTGCCCACTTATCTTTGTCTGCTTTTCACCTACCAAAATGTGTTGTTATTGTCTTCTTCTCTTCATCTTCATTTCTTAAAGAAAAATAAGTTTATTGATATTTTGGTAGAATTTCTGTGTTAGGGGATCAAAATGAGTTTCCTAAGCTCAATCTGTCAGAACTCCTGTAATCTATAGCTTTTCTTTGGTGGTGCATGGGGTTGGACATGGAGACTAGATCCAAAAAATGTGGCAAAATAGAGAGAGAAGAGGTGATGAAGGATGAGTTCGGGGATTTGGAATGAATGGCAGTTAGACTAAAGTGTAAGAAAAGATTCTGAGTAGTACACTCAGAAAGCCAGCTTTCTTTTACTACAATGAAATAACTGAGGCAGCTAACTTTATCATGAGAAGAATTTAGTTAGCTCAGTTTGGGAGGTTCAAGAAGGTGAAACCTCATTGTCTCACTTCTGGCAAAGACCCTCCCAGCATGGCATAGAAGACCTCTACCCAAACCTTTCCAAGGGTTCCTGACCACATTGCAGGAAATAATTTAAGTACAAGTCAGGTTATAGAAATTAAGAAGTATCTTGCTGAAAAGCAAAAGTAATATTCAAGAGCTGAATGTAGACATGTGCAAAAGCTGAGCAGCATTGCAGTTGCATTGGTTGTAGCTTATATTGGTTAGGGGAGTTAATATTCACAAGCAGAGGTTGGCAATAAATGAGGTTCCCTGGAATCGTAGGTCTCCTTGCGGTAAGCTTCATTAGCATCTAATTATGCAGCTAAGTAGTGAGCGAATGCACATGGTAATCAGTCTTAATAAGCAAGAAGAAATAAAAGAAGTGTTTCATTTAGCTTTTTCATTGCTGTGACCAAAATACCCAATAAAAACAAGGTAGAGGAGGAAAAGTTAATCTGGGATCATGGTTTCAGAGGTCCATCATGGTTTCAGAGGTCTATAGTTCTGGGCCTAAGATGAAGCAAAACATCATAGCAGAAGGACATAGAGGAGGAAGAGAACTCAAGGACATGACAATCAGAAAGCAGAGAGAGACCTACTGCTCTCACCAGTGACAAAACATAAATGTCAAAGTCATGCCCTCAGTGACCAACTTCCTCTAATCATATCCTGTCTGTCTACATTTACCACCCAGTTAATCCATATCAGTGGATTAATCCATTTATTAGTTTAATTCTTTAATAGTTTTATCATTTCACCTCTGAAACTTCTTGCTATTGCCTCACACATGAGCTTTTGGGGGACATCACATATCTAAGCCATAACAAGAGGTTGGTTGCTTCTTAGTACACCTGGGGTTCAAGGATGTGGTCACTCTGCAGTTTGACAGAATATTACTTTGTCCAATAAAGTGCTAATAAAATGCCTTTGTTTGAACAGGAGGCCTGATGCCAGTGGGTCCCCTTGGTTTAGCAACTGCTTGTCCAATAAGACCAGCTCACACTCCCTACTAATCAAGATTGCCTGTCCATATCTCCTTCCCCTGTTCCTTGTCTCAGTCTCATAATCCTTTTAGAAGGCACCCCATGACCTAAGGACCTCCCACCAGGCCCCACTTCCCACAGTTTCTACCATCTCCCAATAGCATCACCCTGGGGAAAAAATCCTTAATCCCAACGGACCTTGGGGGACACAATAAAACAATTACACCACTTCAAATCAAAGCACTGAGCTATGTAAATTATGTGGAGAAAGAGTGGATATTTCCATGGTTTATGTTAGGAAGCCCAGACTTTCTTATTGGTCATATACATATTTATGCACATATATTTTAAATCACATTTAGTGACTTCTACAACTGCTCCCTTTTTTCCACTGAAGATTGAGTAAGAGCAGAGATATCTGCCAGCAATATTTACTCTGGTTGCATCTAAAGCTCACTGCATACAGTTACAGTACCTGAGAGGACCCTCTCCATTCATCACTAGAAGTGTTCTGACAATAGGCATGATAACAGACTGCCAAGACTGAGGCAGACCAACCCAGATTTTATGTCTACATTGAAGTGTATCGGGGACTTTTATTCCTGTTTGCTCATCTTTTTGAAAAATATTGCCCAGTGTCCTGACAACTGCCTACTGTCTTTCTGAATTGGTATTGTTTCAGAGAATGGTAAGGTTTTAGCAAAAGCCTTTAAAATATGGTACTTCCTTTACTTGAGATAATCAACAAATACCATCTAGCTTCATATTCTTATTATGCAAGTTTTTTTATATAAGTCACCTCAAATTCCTATGAAACAAGAGGTACATTAATTGCTGAAATGGAATAAATAGAGTCAGTTTCTTTAATTTGGATTATTTGCTATTTTGGTTCATTGGTTTTATAGGAAAAGGAATTAAAATGATTGGTAGATAAATTATCTTTCATTTTCAGTATGCACCAATAAATACTAATTAGGTTGGCATTATCTATCACCCCATCAAGATACATAAATGGATATTACCTGTCACTTACAGAATTTGAAAGAAAGTTAATTTCTAATGACCTACATTGAAAATCCTACTCAGGTAAAGATTTGGTGAATTAACTAAAAATTAATTAGGACCATGTAGACAAAATTCCTCATTAAATAGTCAGATTTTTGAGTGAGAATATATATACTTGATACAATATTGAATTTATATAATATACAACTTAATAGTTTAAGATGTTTAATATAAGACATAATAGCAGTGAACACACACACATGAATTATTATTGTTTAAGAAGTATTGTTTATATCTTACTAAATATATTTTCAGTAAACCATGCACGTCTAGGAGACTAGGAGAAGAGGACAATAACTGATTTAATATAAACATTACTTGGAAAGGGGGCCATACCTCAAGGCATAAATAGCAGTTACATAGCTTGAGATATAACAATGTGAGGAGGGAGGAAGAGAGAAAAGGGAGGGAGGGAGGGAAAGGGGGGAGGGGGGAAGGAGGGGAGGGGGGAGGGGAGGGGGAAGAGAGAGAGAGAGAGAGAGAGAGAGAGAGAAAAGAGGCCATGAGACTGAATTTTGAGATTTGGAAATCTTCAGCTACATTAAATGTATGGAGAAAATCAAGATGCAATGTTCCATGAACAACACTGAGGAGTCTGCATTGTGCTGGGTTTAAGTCTGATTAACACTTAAGGCCACTGTGTTCATATAATTTAAAACATCAAAAAATCCATCCTTATGGTGTCTTCACACAAAGGAACAACTCAAATTGCGCATCTGACTGAAAAAATGGCCTTGTTAGGTACAGGTGTTCTTGGTATTTGGACACAGATATCCTGCAGCTGGTTCTTAGCTCTGCAGTTACCTGACCCTCTTTTGATGCTACTAAGCATGTAAAAAGTTCTACTAGAACAAATGCTCACTGGTAAGACATTTACTAATAGAGATATCTGCTCAGGCTGGGACTTTTCTGACAGTGGTAATGATCTCATTAGTTATTTTAATAGTTTTAATAGTGCCTTGGAGAGTAAGAAGATCTGCCATTAAGGGAGGAAAAAGCAGGGCTGAATTGTCTCATTAATGAATTGAGCCACTTATTAGCTAATCTTTTCCAAAGTCTCTAATGATGTCCTGTCTAATAGCCACTAGGACTACAGAAGTATTTAAGTAGAGGGCCCTCCATCTAAATAAAGCCTTTATAGCTGTAACAGGGGTTACTTTACACCTAATAATAACACCACCAATAAGGGCAGCAGTCAGTTTTTATTGAGTGCTTACTATGTGTCGGGCACAGGGGGAATAGAATTTCTGAAAAGACAAACTGATTTAATTCATTTGACTAGCTAATGGATATCTAACTAAAGTTGTACATAAATTTATCACATTGCACCAGGTGACATGATTGGCCAGCTGTTCAAAATTGGACAGAAGGAAGATACAGGTAGGTCCTGAAGGTTCAAGATTTATGAGAAGATATATATCACATCTTGCCTCTATGGAGAAAAATTCATTTTTCACAGGCAGCATAAATCTCCATACTGAGGTACTAAGGAAGAAGGTTTTGTGGTTGTGTTGTCATTATTGTTTTTTTCTTTCCTTAATTTTCCCAACTTGCATGTAAAAGACAATAAAAATTAAAAAATGTACATGCACAATATCTGTCTTCACTTAATTGATTAGAAATTGTGTGTATAGCTCCTGTGTTAGACAGCTTTTTCACTTCTGTGACTTAAAGATCTGAGCAGCATAATTGTAGGGGAGGAAAAGTTTATTTGGAGGCTTACGGTTTTAGAGGTCTTAGTCCATAGACAGTTCCATTCCTGGGGTTTGAGCTGATGCTGAACATCATGACAGGAGAGTGTGGCAGAGGTAAGCAGCTCTCACCATGACCAGAAAGCAGAGAGAGACTGCACTCACCAGATACAAATATATACCCCACAGCCACACCCCCAGTGAATCACTTCCTCCAGCCACACCCCACCTGCCTCCAGTTACCACTCGGTTAATCCCATCAGGAACTAATTCACTGATTAGGTTAAGGCTATATATAATGCAATCATTTCTCCTCCAAACCTTCTTGCATTATCTCACAGGTGAGCTTTTGGGGACCACCTCACATCTAAACCATAACATCCCCACATAACTAAAAATAAGATGAGGAAATGTAATCTTTCAACTTGCCAAGAAAGGAAATGAAATGGATCTGGAAAAACAGCATTATCTCTGCCATATTTTTAATAGTTAAAATTAAATTATATTGGTAATATAAATAAATTGTATCTATTCAGATTTTGGTATCCATGTCAATATCTTTGTCTTAGATCATAAAAGGTAGAACCAAGGTCTGCGGGATTATCAGTGCGCAGTGCCACACATAGATAAATAGGCAGTTGAATAAGTATTCTTCATATTGAGTCCAGAACGACAATAACAAATATATTTAGGTGTATGTTCACTGAATGTAGATTGTTGCAAAAAGGCAGAAAGACAGAGCAAAATAGTTCATTGTCGCAGTCATTATTAACTTTAGATTGAAGAACCTCAGAAATAAACAAGGCACAGGAATGAATGAAGGCAGCCCTTTACTGTACAAATTCAGCCAGAGTACTCTCCGGCTTCCTATGCTTCCCAAATGTGCTACATAAACCCATAATGCACACGAAAGACCTCAATGAAGAATGGGATATCCCCCAGGGAAGCAGGTATTTGACTGCCACTAGATGAAAAAAATCTCTGAAGCTATTCTTAACATGCAAGTAAATTTAAAGGTCTTAGGTGTCGGCAACCAAAACAAATAAGTAAAATTGAAACAATTTAAGATGCAGTGGCTTCCCAGTTACAGACACGGGGGGCACATGCTCTATTAACTGTTGGTGTGTTTTGTGTTTCGTAACAAGAGCTGCTTTTTTGGTGTATGGGTAATTAGTCTGGTTCTCAGTTGGAGGTTCAGCTCAGCTTCTGTCTCAACAAACAAAACCAGGGAGGAATTAGCTCTGGGGTAGGATGCCTGCCAAGTGGTAACCCCACTGGACCAGTGAAAACATGCCATTATTCAAAAAGTCTTGTTCTAGTCTTCAATGTTTCCCTATGAGTTCACCCCACTGTTAATAGCTGACACATATGGTTCCTCAAGCTGTGCGAAATCCTAGAGGTACCATCCTCAAATGACTGCCATATTTTTCACAATGTGTTTGTATGGGTGAAGCCTTTGGGTTGGTAAATGTATCTACCAACTGGAATGGTCTTTTCATAAACAAATCCTGAGTGTATATTCCCCTTGCTTAAAACACTTCAAATGCTCCTAAGTTCCCCTAGGATAAAGACCTTTCCCGTGATCTGTGCAGCCTGACATTATCTGGCCCTCACTGCTTCTCCTCCCGCCTCCTGTCATATCACATGGCCCCTGCCCTTACTCTGTATTCTCCAGTACCCATTTCCTTCTCTCAGTTTCCTGGGTTACCTCTCTCCAAAAGGCCTTTACCATGGGTCCCAGGAACCTGTTCTTCTTGTAGGTTGTGGCTCAATCATCATTTCCTCAGTTATCCTTTGTAGACTTTTCAGACTAGATTGGAAACCCCTAGTGTGTTCTTTCTCGTGTCATGTGTCACTTCTGTGAATCACTTATCTCAATGCAATATTCCACATATCTGTGCAAGTATGTGATTAACATGTGTCAAGGGTCATGCACGCTATGTCCAGCCATAGACTATGTTGATTTTGATCTTCATAGTCTTTCAAGAGCAAGCATGGTTTCTGGGTCACGCAGCAAGTCCACAAAAGCACATCTCATTAAAAGCAGAGAAGGATTAGAAGTTAACGACTTTGCTTTGCTTTTCAAAGAAGCCTGGTCATTCCCAGCCAGCACCTCGCAGGTCAGCTTGGATGAATCTAGTTAGTTGTTCAACATTCTACATCGGAGCCCTCCAGTGGGCTGCTCACTCTCAACAGCCTCATTTCTTCAACCCATCTTTTTTTTATTCCTTGCAGTTGTCCCACTTCTATTTATTATTCTGCCTTGTAAGCTGCAAGTCATTGATCCTTCATTCAACCAGCTCCTGAATGCCCTTCACAGACTCAGCAGGGGGCCTGACCCTAGTCCAGGTCACCTTCTATAAGCTTAGCGCTCCACACTTCATATTTAATGTAATTGCCAGGAGATGCTGATGAAGCCACTCACCAACCCAAGGGAAGGCAGGGAGGTGTATTCTTCTGTAAATGCTTCCCACGTCTTGATGATGCTCACGATTGGGAACATTTGCTTTCAGTATTTTTGTCTCGGATAGAGATTCGTGGTTCTCAGGACATTATCCCTGAATCGACTGTTCTGTTTTGTGTGGCTGCATTAGTGAAGAAAAGAACTCATGTTTACCAAGAAAAAAAAAAATCCTTACACTCAGGTAGTTTAGTAAAAAAAAAAAAAAATCCATAAATCTGCTGAGAAGTTGAGATTTCTTCTTCAAGGCTTTCACAGACAGAAATATGCTTTTTTTAAAAAAAGTAATTTTTAGTTTCAGGTGGACACAATATCTTCACTTTTTTATATTTATGTGGTGCTGAGGATTGAACCCAGGGCCTCATGAGTTCTAGGCGAGCACTCTACCACTGAGCCACAACCCCAGCCCCCAAAAATATGCTTTTTAAAAAATTTGTTTATTTTACAGTAGAATACATTTTGACATATAGTATACAAATGGAGCACATTTTCTCATTCCTTTGGCTGTACATGGTTCAGATTCATTCCATGTGTATAGGGTTATAACATCTGTCTCTTTCTACTGTCTGTCCCATCCCCACAACCCTACATCTCCCCTAGTTCCACTCTACACAAACCAAAGTTCCTTCATTCTTCCCTATCACCCTGCCCCACTCTGGATCAGCATCCTCTTATCAGAGAAAACATTTGGCTTTTGGTTTGGGGGAATTGGCTTATTTCACTTAGTATAATATTCTCTAGTTCCATCCATTTACCTGCAAATGCAATAATTTTATTCTTTAATGCTGAGTAATATTTCACTGTGTATATGTACCACATTTTCTTTATCCATTCCTCTATTGAAGGGCATCTAGATTGGTTCCATAGTTTAGCTATTGTGAATTGAGCTGCTATAAACATTGATATGGCTGCATCACTATAGTATGCTGATTTTTAGTCCTATGGGTATAAACTGAGGAGTGGGATAGCTGTGTCAAGTGGTAGATCCATTTGGTGGATTCCAAGTTTTCTGAGGTATCTCCATACTGCTTTCCAGAGTGGTTGCACCAATTTGCAGTTCCACCAACAATGTATGAGTGTACCTTTCGCCCCACATCCTCACCAACACTTATTATTGTTTGTACTCTTGATACAGAAATAGATTAATATTTACAAATAGATTCTTTGGTAAGGTCAAGAATTATCTATCAAATCAAGTGTTCTGGGATACTAGCTGCCATGTGTGTACCAACCTCACCCCCACCCCGGAGGATTCAAGCTGCTTCTGTCTATAGAAATGTATGAATCAGGATAGCCCCAGTTCATGTGAAAATACAACTCAATTATATCCTGCACTTGACCAGGATTCTAAATTAATTCTGAACTCTTGTGCATAACAACTTACTGCCTTTGGTGTTAGAAGAACAGGCATCCTAAATCACAGATAGTTAATAGATTTTCTAACAGTAACATCAAAAAACTGGTGAGACTGTGCCACCTTTATGTTCTGTGAAAGAAGAAACCAGGGAGGAGAGCTCATTGCTTTTGAGATCTATCCCTATATAGATCTGAACCCAGAAGGCCTTCCTTTGTTGATTTTTCTTTCACTTTTTTCTTGTTTGATCCTGTGTTTCTTTCTGAGTCCCCATCTGATCCAGCTCTTTTGTATTTCCTATCTAATTTTGTTTCTTTGTATGCTAATTAATACTTCATTTGTACATGGCTCTAATTGTTCCCCTAAACCTTGATCTGTTTAAGACTGTATTCTTGATAAGGAGCCTTCTTACTTTGTCCTTGGATATTTTCTTTTGAGTTGCCCTGATGGATGACTGTAGACCTTAGCAGGTCAAGTGCAGACACACATTGAAGTATGTAAACTATTGGTTATAATATTTTTAATGGTTTTGACTTAAACATCCAGTCTTGCACTCATATACATACACTCTAAAATTCTTTTGCAATAAAATTTATTTTGTAACCATGAATCCATTTCAAGCAACAAGTATTCACTATGCAATACAAATTTGCTGCATATTAATACTCTATATGTACATATATATGCCTCATATAAAATATCATAAATACAATAGCATTAAAATACCTTTGAATATAACACTATGCAGATGGGTATAAGGTTACTACTATTAATTTTTATATTCTATTACTCAATGCTTCTGGAAAACATTTTTTTATATTAGTAGGTGAGTCAAGACAATGGTATAATTTTAGTGGAAACATATTTTGAGAATGATAGGGGACTCTGTAGTCACGTGGGGACAAAAGGCATGAAACATAAACCAATGTGGGCCAACGGGAATGTGTGGTCTCCTTCGTTATAGCTATCCTGAAGTGTGCTGCAGACCACTTGAATACTAACAGAAGTAGTAAGACATGTAAATGAGGGCAGGTTGAAAGTTATTGCTCCTTTATAAACCAACACTCTTTCCTGAGTGGAAATATTTACAATTTATTTTGTTCTTGAGTATAAACAGTCCTGGGTAATTCCACATAAACCTTGTGACGAGGTATCAGCCTTATGGGATCAATGCTTTACAGTAACATACACATGAGCTTGAGGTAACTGGAATTTAATTTCTATAAAACTGCATTGAATTTCTGTGAAAAATATGGTTTATGATTTGTACCAATTCACTAGTTCTCTTTCCTGAATTCCCAAAGAAGCCTGACTTCAACTTATCGCTTTTTGATATGCCCTTTTTATTATGGTTTGCATCTGGAATGTCCCCATGTGTTGAAAGAATGGTCCCCGATGGGCCAGGTTCAGAGGTGGGGCTTTGGGGAGCTGATTGGATCATAAAGACTCTGACCTCATAAGGAGATTGATGGCTGAATGGGCCCCTGGAAGGTGAAACTTAGTTGGAGGAAACAGGACAATGGGGTCGTGCCCTGGCCCCACCCCTGCTTCCTGCCTGCTATGAGCTGAGAAGCTTTCCTCCACTAGGATGTTTTCCCATAATGTCTGGAGCCAGCAGGCCATGGACTCCTCTGAAACCATAAACCCCAAGAAACCTTTCCTCCTCTAAGCTGTTCTTGTCAGGTATTTTATACTGGGACAAAAAGCTCACTAACACACTTTTCCTCCTCACTCAGGACCAACAGTTCCTAGAAACCTATATCATTTTCCTAATTAATCCATAATAGATGATGCTATGACCTAGATATGAGGTATCCCCAAAAGCTCAGTGTGAGACAATGCAAGAAGGTTTAGAGGTCAAACGATTTGGTTATGAGAGCCTTAACCCAATCAGTGAATTAATCCTGATAGGGATTAACTGGGAGGTAACTATAGGTAAGAGGGTGTGGCTGAAGAAGGTGGGTTTCTGGGGGACATGCCCTTTGGGTATATACTTTGTCCTTGGTGAGTGGAGAATTCTCTCTCTCTCTGCTTCCTGGTGGCCATGTCCTCACTTTTCTCCACCACATTCTTCCACCAAGATGTTCTGCCTCACCTTTGGGGCCCAGAGCAATGGAGTTGACCCTCTATGGACGGAGAACTCTGAAGCCATAAGCCAAATAAAAGTTTTCTCTTCTAAAATTGTTATTGGTGGGTCTTTTGGTCATGGCAACAAAAAAATCTGACAGAAAAAGGATAATATCCATTTAAGATCATTTCAATTGTAAAACTTTAACTTCGAACTAAGTTTCGGGGAACTATTTTGCTCTTTAGTCACTTCTAATTCATTTGGGAACCTGTACAGAAAACCTCTAGTGTGGCTACCTTCCCAGTGTGATCTTCCCATCCCTTTCTCATAGTCTACTGTCTGGATCATAACCAGGAGCTCAGTAGGATTCCTTAGCTGTGTCACTAAGAGAACAGGCTAGTCAGCCTTAGGAACTGGCATTTCTAAAATCAGCAGGAATTTTTTTTTCCCTCAAATTTTTTTCAAGTAACATGTAGAGTGTCAAGAGCAGTGATTTGAATCATAGTGTCTGATCATCCTACAGCAGGAGCTGGGCCTGCGTTGGGAACTTCCTGTGCAAAGGTACAGGTCAAGATTGCCCAACTGCTATGGCAACACCCTGTTCTTGGCACCAGACTATCAGTCTTGACCCTGAGTTCAGACATCAGCTACCAGGGGTGAAAATTTTATGAGCACAAAAAGATAATTATAGTTGGCTGCCAAGTATTCCATCCTTTAGCCTGCCTGCTTTGAAGAAACTTTCTCACAGAAAGCCTTTTGATTATAAAACCTATATAATAAACATGCTGAGTTAGCTCTGTGTCATATATTCTCTATCAGGGAATGATGTCCCACCTGGTCTCAGCTTTTTATCTATGTGTGTGTGTTTGTGTTTTCTAATCCCCCATTGCCTCTCGCCAGTTTCTGAATTAATGGTCATTTAGGTTGCAGCAGTAGAGAATCAAAGAATTTGGAGATCTGTTTTGGAGACGAGTGGTTTTGGGAACTGGGAGTCATTCCAGATCTGGATTCATGACAAAATAGCATGTTCTAATTTAAAGAGTTATATCCTATCATTCCACTAAATAAATAAATATATAAATAAATACATATATACATACAAACATTTTTCTGGGTCCTAGACTTCTAGACAAAATCTAGAACTACCCTAAAGAGGATTATATTATGCCCCTGAGAGAAAGAACTACATCTCATTCATTACAGGACCTAAAGACCTTAAGAAGAATCATCTGTAATATGCAACTTGTATTGTGAAGTAGAAATCGGTGTACAGCTCAGTGATTGTTTTCCTCACATGCAAAAGATCCTGGCTTTGATCCTAAGAATTGGGGGCGGGGTGGAGAATGAAGTATAATACATGCCTCTAGGTGCAATTTTCTGGTAAAAGATTTCTTTCTATTATGAAATTATTTTAAATTATGAATATTGTTAAAGGGGGAAAATAAATGCCGTTATGTTGCTGTGTTCCCAGAAATAGTATATCTAAAAACTAATTCTATAGAAAACATGTTGAAGGGTTCACAAACACTACTGCTGAATTAATAATGACATACTTCTAGGTATTATTCTCCAATAGTTTCATGCATTTTGATTTTTTTTCTACAATTGGATTATATTATGCCCCTGAGAGGAAGAACCACATCTCATTCATCACTGGTTGACAAAGAGAAGCCGGAGTAAAACTCAACACATGCACATGATCACTTGCCTTTGCAAAGCTTTTAAACTGGTTGTTAGATGAAGTTGTCTACTGTAAAAATAGTTATCTGCTAATAAGATCATATATTTAGAATATGCTTAAGAATGCCAAGGAAATGTTAGTATATATATGATATATACATATATGATATATATACACATTCTCAATCTACCTTTTATTTTACAAATTATTGAAATATTTTAAGGTTTTGCTATTCATAATGAAAGTTAAATAGTGCAATAATTTCCTAGCAGCCATAACAAAGTACTGGGTGGCTATGAGCAATAGACATGTATTTTCTCATAGTTCTGGAAGTTGGAAATTCAAGACCAAGATGCCTTCAGGGCTGGTGTCTGATGAGGCCTCTCTTCCACACCTGTAGAGGGCTACTGTCTGCGGGATCCTCACATCACCCTTTCTCAGTGCGTGTGTGGAGAGAGTAATATTTCTGGTGTCTCTTCCTCTTCTTATAAGAATATCAGTCAATCGAATTAGGCCACCATACTCAATTACCTCTCTAGAGACCTTTCCTCCAAACATAGTCAAGGTGGGGATTTGGGCTTCAACTTAAAAATTGGGGAGGAAACAAGATTCAGTCCATTACAATGACCTTTATTGAAACTAAGATCTTTGGTCTTTCTTTCAAAGTATGCAATGGATTATGTAGTTGATACATTTGAGCCTAAAGCATAGAGTTCTGCCAGTGACTGAAGCCCTTCCCAGTAGAAAACTTAAAGAGAGTTTGACTTGGAATTAAATGAGATGGTAGTGGAGAACCCATAAATCTGTTTTGCTAGCATGGATCTGGTAGGGGTAGCATGATTCTGGAGCTAGTAGTGGCTTCCTAATTGGACAAGCTGCCTCCTGATGCTTGCTTTCTGCACCATAAGTGGTCGCTTTCCTGGTTATGGCCACGGTAACATGGCTGTCTAGTCAGTGGCATTGTAGAAACATTCGTTCCATTGTCTGTTCATTTACTTTGGTGTTACATATTTGAATGAATGAATGGATGGATGGGTGACCTACATCAGAACCTTGGAAGCCCCATGCCAGGAGCTCCTTTATTTGTTGGATTCTGGTAATGATAGTCAAAGCGGTTTGCCTCATCAGGGGAGACAAATGGTTTTGGGAACTGGGAGTCCTTCCAGGAGCTCAGTCGACATCTTGCATCTTTAGTCCTTCAAACTGCTGTGAACAACGAGTGCTGGTGCCGACTGGGGTGTTTTCAGCTGCCTGTAACTAAACACATTTGGCTTCTTTTCAGAGGAACAGAGGAAAACGTTTTTGTTTGGAGCCCCAGAGGAAGACCATCTCCTCAGAAATGACAGACCAGTTCTCTGTGGATTGGTTCCCTATCACAGTTCAAAAATCATTCAAATTCAAGAGTTAATAACCATCTGAATTTGACCATTTAAATCTTGGATGTATCCTCTCTGAGCCTTCTTTCCAGATATAAGAGTCCCGATCTTATGGACAAAACGTGCCCACATCACCACCAAATTATTGTGTTGAAACCCTAAAGTTCGGCGTGGCTGTGTTTTAGATGGAGCCTCTAAAGCAAGTGATTAAGTTTAAAAGAGATCATCAGGGTAGGGTGACACCAGCTCTCTCCCACATGCTTTGAGGAAAGACCATATGATCGTGCAGTGAGATGGTAGCCATCTTCAACGCAGGGGTGGAGACTTCTCCAGACACCTTTATCTTGGATTTCCCATCTGCAGAACTGAATTTCTGTTGTTTAAGCCTCCTGTTCTATGATGTTTGTGATGGTAGCCTGAGCACATTACTGTGCTCCACCACGGTGGCCCTTGAAATCCATGAAATCATCTTCTCGGCCATTTCACCTGCCATACTTTCTCCTTTTCCTTGAATTGCAGCAACTAGTTTGACATATGCTGTTTCTCGAGTGACCTCCAAAAAGGATCAGAAGACCCTTAAAATGAGGCATCTTTCCAGAGAAGCTTGTTGCCTGTATATTTTGTTATTTAATGTTCTTTTGTTAGTAATGGTACCCAGAATCTCCTCTCAAGTTTCCATTCATATTGAAATTGCTAGTCTTAGGCTAAAAGCTGTAGCTAAAGAATGGTAACAAGGAAAGAGCAAACTAGCACTATCGGTGATCTGCTTTGTTCTGTGTGTGCTTTATTCATAAGCATTGTCCACTAAATAGTCTCAACTATGAGACAATTTTTAATCTCCTCTATTTTTAGGGATGAGAAAAGTGAGGACTCTCAATATCCAGCCTGTCATATTCTGTCTAGCACTTCCTGTCTTTCCAGCTTGATTTCTCTAATGCCCTAGTTCAGTTTTCTTCAATGCCAATAATTGCTTGTCCTGTGACTGACAGCATTTTACTATCCCCTGTGTCCTTCATGCATGAACTCCTCTCCTTATACAGATTTGATCCTATGGCCCGTGTAATAATCACCCATTACACAGTCCCTAAATGAAAAGAAAGTGACCACAACACTTGGAGCAACCAAAAGAACTTTATTGCAGCAGTGCAAGAAAGAGAAAGGAAAGAAGGAAAGAGAGAGAGAAAGAAGAGAAGAGATGAACAGGGAGAGAAAAAGAGCAAGAGAGAGACAGAGAGCATGCGCAAGAAAGATAAAGAGAGCAAAAGAGAGAGAGAGCAAGAGAGAGAGAGCAAGAGAGAGGGGGGCCTGGCAGGAGGGAGTTTTTATAGCCCAAATCTAATGGGGCCTCTGGGTCTGCAAGCTGCCTTGTTGGCCCAAGGGGGGTTGAGTGCTCAGCCTTGAGCGGGACTTGACACAAACAGGTGATAAAAGACCAGATAGAGGGGGGATTTGAGTGTGTGGGCTATCTTGCAGCCAACATCTGTTCAGCCTGCCCTGCAGACAACACAGTTCAGCCTGCTCTGCACCCAACACTAAATACCACTGCTTTTTTCTTCCTGTCACTTCAGTAGTTTAGCTAATCCCCATCTAGGGATAAATCTAACTCCCTATCTACTCCATCCCAATACCTGGACAGGTCCATGTGAGTGTCACGTGGTAAAGTGATGACCCTGACCTCAAGGGACCCATGAGCACTGCCAGGCAACATCTTAGCATTTTCTCAGACCATTCCCTCTCTCATTAACCTAATTATTTCATCTCAATTTATTCATCTTTATTCCATCTCAATTTCCCCAAATGACTCCACATTCTCAAATTAATTATTTCAATGAGAAAAGAAACAGAACACAACATTCTCACTCAGTCACAATTGCAACCTTAAACTGGCTACACTAATGCCCCCAAATAAAGCCTTTTATAATGACCATAACCAATCCCACTCCTCCACTTGTTTGTTATTCTATCCTCTCTCTCCAACCCAAGAGCAGCACTCCCTCAACTATCTCCTATACTCCATCTCTATAATCTGTCTTCCACCTACTCAGTCCTCCCATCAGCAGACCCACAGACTTTTATATCTCCCACTTTCAATTCCTTCTCTTATACCATTTGCAGCAAAATTTCTCAAAGTTATCTCCAATTCTTCTCACCCCATTCTCCCTCAGCTCCAATTCAATCTGGCTTTAAAGCCAACTCTCCTCCAGAACTGTACTTGTCAAGGTCGCCCATGAACTTATATCGAGAAGAAAATATTAATCTTTAAAGTATTAAATATTGCACTGAATTAATTCAATAAATACTAAGTATATGTAGTGAATGGATCAAAACAACTTTCCCCTAAGACATGATTTTGCTGGAGGCTAGGCATAGTTAAATATTAACGATTACTCTCAGTAGCACAATAACAATGACAAAATAAAGAGACTATTAATTTTTTTCAGCAGAAATGAGAAATACTAAAGTATAAAATTTCTAGGAAGTTAATCACTATAAGGATTTTCACCGACCACGGTAAGGAGTTTATTGATGGGCTAACAAGCTCATTAATTTCTGACAACTTCCAAAACACTTTCAATTACCAAAAAATGATTCATAGGTTAGTATGCAAAGAGATACATCAATATGAATCATCGTGAAACAGAATTTCTTTTAAAAAATATTGCTGGGGCAGCTGGAAGATGGGGAGTCCATGAAAGAAATATTTTGTAGCATGCAGTGTGTAATACCTTGGGCACACAAATAGCCCAAGGCTCTTGCCTTCATATTCTATCTTCTGGGATCCAAGTAGGAGTGGTAGTGGTGTTGAAATAGAAAGGAATTATAAGCTTTTATAAGTTGAATTTTAAAAAGCTGAAGGTAAGAATGAAATGATAACTTGGACTAAATTGATATCAAATAAATGTTTTGGGATGGGGGATGGAGCTCAGTGGTCAAGCACTTGTTTAGCATGGGTAAGGCCCTGGGTTTGATCCCCAACACAACAGGAATATATATATATATATATATGTATGTATTTATTTAAAGTGCGTTAAAATTGATATATATGATACTCACACACACACTCATTGACATACAGACATACAGAATAAGGAATCAATGATCATATTTTCAAGTGACATGGACTTCAGCTGTTCAATTTCATTGAGTTGTTGAAAACAGTCCCTGCAGCATCCCTCAGATGCCTCAGATCTATAGGAGGGACTAGAGATGATGTTGGTAGGATGCTTAGGTTGATCCTGGCAGTCAGCATCAATGAAAACTCCCTGCTCCAAACATCTCACCCACTGGAAGAAGGACACTGAGTCAGCCATTACCCAGGGTGAGCAAACCCCAGGTCATTTGTCAGTTCTATCTTTGAACAGTCTTAAGAAATGGGAAGATTCTATATTTGCAGAGTTTCAAATCTTCATGTGCATCATAATAAAACTACATAAATTAAAACAATTTTCCTTCATTTGCAGTCCCTTTTATTGATCTGTACGATTGGGAGGGTGCATTTGGCTAGATTTAAAAGAATATTAGAAGTCACACTTACTTAAGACTGAAAGAAAAAAGTATTCTGAAGCATATTAAATAGCTCTTGGGGGAAGGGAAGTAAATTTTGTTTTTCTCATTCTTCTGAGTTTCATGCTACCCCTGGAAATTTCTGGGATTACTGGTCTCATGTTCACAAAATATATGAAACTATTCCACTTTGTCACAATTTGCTAAGAGCTAAAATAACTTTTAAGCAGAAAGAAAAGCCTTGGGATTGTCCAGAGGACAATAGATATGGCCAAAAATGTTTCAGAGAAGAGTTGCAACCTTCATGTTACAGGTCAGAGTTCTGCCGCAAAGCTGAGGCAGAGACCCCTCTTTACCCCGATTCTTTACCCCTCTTTACCCCAATCATGTCAGAAAGATATCAGACATGTTGTTCAGAGTAAAAGGCATGAGTTTATCAGAAGGAATAGGAAAAGGGAAAAGGAGATACCTTCTATGGAAAGAGTAAGTCCTTTTAGGGAAGGGAGGGATGGTGCACCCTCCTGCCCTCCAGTTTATTGGGAGTCCCAGGGAAGTTTCTAGAGAGTCTGAACCAGGTCCAACTTTTGATTGACAGCATAGGAACTGCAGGGACTCCTGGAAAAGAGGGTGGCATAGTGCTTACAGAATGAGAGTTAAGGAAATTGAGTTCTCTTTTTTTCTGCTCAGTTTCCTGCCCTTTTAACTAGTTTATTGCCCTTGGAATAGTCCTCAGCAAACTTTCTTTGTGAGGGTTTTGATGTTTCTTTTGATTGTCAGGATAATTGGGGGTTGTGATAGTTTTAGTGATAAGGGGGGTTCAGTGATAAGGGAGACCACATCTGTTCATCTGAATACTCTGTTTAAACCTCCTCCCTTAAATTGCCTCCCATCTATTTAGCTTCCTTGTAACAATTCTCCCCAGATTACTCCATTTCTATGAGAGTAAAGTTTTGCCTGTTAACTGTCTGGTGTGAATTATACTTCAATTAATGGGAGCAAGAAGAAGCACTTCCATTTACTAGTAATCATTTGTGCTGAAAAATGACACATTTATTTCTTCCAAGTGAAGCAACTATTTTAATCTTGTGGTTGAGTTTTTTTATTATTTGTACATAACTATGTTGCCTTTTTTCCCCCACAGCAACATTCAATCCCCAAAAGATTCTTTTAATGTTTAAATTTATGCAGGACTAGAGTGATGAATATGGACAAATAGAGTCCTTCTAGTTTTTTTAACTTCCCATCCAATTTTGTAAGTACCTTTTATAAACAAAGACACCATTAAAAAGAAATATAAAAAGGATCAAAGAAAGGGGTTATAGTATTTATCTTTAAGGGGTTAGAATCTAGTTTCATTTACTGAAAAAAATCAGATCAACATTATAAATAATGTTCTATTGTTTTAAATAAAGAATGTATGGTTTTGTTACCTCTGAGGTCAATAACCACAAGTAAATTGAGATTTCTTAATGCTGGGCTCTTTCTATAAGGAATGTTAGCCTCTGCAAGCACTTCTATACAATAAAGTATACCTGCAAGCAGTGGACTCAAGTCTCTTTATAAGGTAAGTGATAAGAACTAGAAATGTTGCTAAATGGTAGAGTGTTTGCATAGCACACATGAGACTCTGGGTTCAATCTCCAGCAATACCAAAAAAAAAAAAATTAAATGGTAAAGAAGAAAGCATCCTTCATGTCTCAACTGTCTTTATTAAAATAATTTAAAAATAGTCAAAAATGTGCATATTTTACATACCATGTGGTACTGTCAGTTTTATGCATCCACTTGTTTAGAAATAGCCCCTGGTTATTTCATCAAATATGCATCTAAGTGTGGCTGTAAAGGAATTTTTTAGATGTACAGATTGACACATAATCTGTTAACTTTATGTGAGGGAGAAGTAATGTGAGTAGACCTAATTCAACTAGTTAAAAGGGCGGGATATGGTGGCACACGCCTTAATACCAGCAACTCTGGAGCCTGAGGCAGGAGAATCACGAATTCAAAGCCAGACTCAGCAAAAGCAAGGTGCTAATCAACTCAGTGAGACCCTGTCTCTAAATAAAATAAAACATAGGACTGGGGATGTGGCTAGTGGTAGAGTACCCCTGAGCTCAATTTCTGGTACCCAACCCCCCCAAAAAAATTAGTTAAAAGTCCTGAAAAAAAAGAGAGGAGACTTTTCTAAAGAAGAAATTCTGTCTGTGGTCAGTAGCTTCCTCCTGTGCCTGACAGTTTTAGTCTGCTCTTCCTAACATCCTTCCCTTTGGATTTTGGAATCACCTAGAATCAATTAAGCTAATTCCTTGTGATTAATCTCCTACTCATTCTTTTTTTTCTAATTCAACCTTGACCGATACACCAGTTATTTCTTTCATTCATACATCAATTCATAAATGTGTTAAATTTTTAAATATTCAACTCTATGTAAGGTACTGGAGATTCAAAATATTTTATGCCCGAGGAATAAATCTGACAATAGCAAAGACAGTGTGTATTTTAAGGTAGGCACATCAAACAATACCAAATTACTGGACTATAAGATACAAGGCTTAGCATAATAACTGATAAGACTTGAGAGAGAATAGTGTTATCTGGGACATTACCATAGGCTGTTGGGGCTCAGAAAACAAAACCCCAAAATCTGGTGCTTTGACTTGCTGAGCCAGAGAAAAGATCTCAAAATCAACATCTCTCCAACCTTCCCTTGCTTTTCCTCCAAGTGCAACCAGGGACTCTCTCTGAAGGTCTCTTATCTGAGAAAACTCCTTCCAAATGAAATGCAATTGTCTGAAACCTCCTCCCTAGAAACTCTTCAGGTAACCAGGAAATATTAGCTACCTGCAGAAGAGAAGAAATCAAAAGTCTTGGCCATGCCTGGTTAGGCTTCATCTATCTGAGGCAGCTTTGAACCATTACCTGAGAGATTTTATTTATCTGTATAAAGCAATCTTTATTCCAGGTGAAGTTTTTCCCTTAACTTACCAGGAACTTGTTGCTACCTTTCCCAGAACTGAGAAGAATTTTGTCCCAGGTCATTGTCTGATCTTTAGATTCATTCATGTATCCTAAAAATACATGACTACCCTTCTATGTGAGGAAAAAAAGGGGACACAGAGACAAGATGCAGGGGCAGGAAAGAAAATGGCAAGATGGCAGAATGGACAAGCTGCCAGCTTCATTTATATAAATAGGTTACTTTAGGTCATTGGCATCATTAGTACCTATTGTTCATTGTATTACTAGGCAGGCTACAGACTTAGCAACATTATGCAGCTTATTCCTCCGTTATATACTAAATTGCAATGTGCAAGGTTAGGAGCTTTGTGTAGCTCTGAAGAAAGTCCATTGTATAAGGTTATGTTATGTGGACAGGTTTAGGCTCAGTGAAACATTGTGGTTGTCTAACAAGAGTTCCTTTATTCCCAGGAACTATGTGCCTGAGATCAAGGTCTAGGCTGATGAGGCTCTAGCACAAAGGCTTCTTAAGTAGGGCATTTCCATACCAGCTAGACATTGCACATATATTTAGTTATTTTGCTAGTTCCTAGGAGAGATTGTAGGGCATTCTAAGGGTGGGAAACAGAGCGCTTGCTACCCGCCCCCCCCCCCAGGAGTTTGCTCACCAGGGGAATGCTTCCCTGTACATTTCCACGATCAGAATCCCTACATTTCTAAAATTGCCTACAACGTCCAACCCCATTTTCCTTTATGGAAAGAATATTTAAGCTTCAACCATCTGACTCTTTGAATTTCATACTTTGTATGACTCCCATTCTTACGCATATTGATAAATTTGTATGCCTTTTTCTCCTGCTAGTCTGCCTATTACTAGTTAGTTTCTGTGAATCTTCAGTAGGGAGAGGGAAAATTTCTCTCACCATACAGGGCCACTATGCTGAGAGCTTTACACATATCAACAATCTAATTATCACAACCCTCTTATGAGGTAAGTACTCTTATTCTATGTATTTTTCAGACAAGGAGACTGATATGTAGAATAATTAGAAAATTTTTTCTCAAGATCAAGTAGCAGAGCCAGGATTCAAAGTCTGACTCCAAATCTAGAATGATTATTATATTTACTGATAGATGAAGGAGAAATAAATTTTAGGCCACATTGAAGTGTTTCCTTTGCTTTCCTTTAGAGCACAGAATGTTTCAGAGTGAATCTAACCCTAGAATTTTGCCTTCCATCAAAAAAAAAAAATCTCCTTGTACAGAATCCACTTTGCCCAGGATTCAATTTTAAATGCAGTTCATAATTTACACTAAAATTGAATAATACAGCTAAAGTTGAAGGGATTTTTTGTGGAATTTGTAGCCCAAATTCATGGTAGAGTTGACTGAAGTAAAAATCCAGAACATTCTTAAATTGGATTTAAAGTTCATGTGCTAGATACATACAGGGGGGAAAATATTCTCCTTTATTTAGAGCCCAAAATTTACTGCATGAACCAGCACTGAGGATCCGTCACTCTTTGTAGGCTTTTTATATGAGTTCTCTGGGTGGGCAATAACTTGTTACAGGTATAGGTGACAATTGTACTTCAGTGCATCTCATTGGGTCCAGAAATTAAGAGTAAAAATCATGGAAATCTAATGGAGGGGGCACATGGGGACAATGGAGGAACTTTGGGTAAAGGAGAGGGAGGGTAGGGGAGGTGGCATGGGGGACAAGATAGATGGTGGAATGAGATGAATATCATAACCCTAGATACACGTACGACTGTACATGTGGTGTGACTCTACATCGTGTTCAACCAGAGAAATGAAAAGTTGTGCTCTATTTGTATATAAGGAATTGAAATGCATTCTGCTATTATGCATAACTAATTAGAACAAAAAATAAAATAAATAAACCATGGGAATCAGCACCTGGAAGCATGCTAATTTCAGTGGTCATGTACTCTTGCATTCATTTATATTCTGAATCCATGAATAGAGTCATTCTTCATTGCTAGATTTCATTAAGAGATAGATAGAAAGGCATTTTTTAAAAAACGATAATCTGTTGGTTGCAAAATGAAAGGATATAACTCTTATCAAGTTTATTCTTATTTACTATTATCCATCAAATGACCTGAGTTTTATACTAAACTACACAGGCTGATAACATACATTTCCATTCAGTTAAGCAGAAACATAACAGTGTGGTGTTGATGACCACTGCTTCTGCTAAAGAATGAACAGCAACACAAATAGAAGACTCTGTAGTGGAGTAAGTAAACTTAGGATTGCTGTAACTTCCATTGATAATAGAAGTGAGGCCAATTATGAATCTGAAAAAAGGAATGTGGAGGAAAGTAACACATCTACTCAGAGAACATTGCCTTTGGAGAGGATAGAATACCATTTAGTATACGTGTGACAGCCTTTTTTCCTGGATTCCTGTGAGTTTGCTATACATATAAACTTGCTGTATGTAAATAAAGATGCAAATAAACTTGCTATATGCAAATAAATCATTCCCAATGATTAAGCTTTTCATTTCTTCCTTCCTGTGTTTTATTTTTATCTTTCTCTCCTCCCCCACCCCCCAATGCATTGGCTTAGACACTTAGTAGTATAATGAATGAATCGAAGTGGTGAGAGTGAACATATTTGCCTTCATTTTCATTCTTCAATTTCATTCTGAATTCAGTATTTCATCATTGGGAGTGTTGTTAATGGTATAATTTTCATAGATATTTTGTCAGATTGAGAAAGTTTTCTCATTTCTTGTTTGCTGTGCATTGTTTTGTATGTGCGTCATGACAAATGAGTGTTGGGTTTTGTTAAATGATATTTTCTGAATTTAGAGACATTCATCTGAGTTTTCTCCTTTAATTTGCTACTATGGTGAAGTACACTGATTTACTTTCAAATTCTAACATTCCAAGTATGACTCCAGGATAAGTCTCATGTTTTTAGGAAGCATTATCTTTCTTTTTTTTTTTTTTAATTTTTTTTTATTATTGATTGTTCAAAACATTACAGAGCTCAAGACATATCATCTTTCATACATTCGACTCAATTGGGTTTTGAACTCCCCAAATACATAATACAGACTCACTTCTGTTACATACTCACATTTTTACATAATGGCATATTAGTGACTGTTGTATTCTGCTACCTTTCCTATCCCCTACTATCCCCCCTCCCCTCCCCTCCCCTCCCATCTTCCCTCTCTACCTCCTCTGCTGTTGTTCAATTCTCTCCCCTTTTTCCCCCCACCCCCTTGCCCCTCATAACCTCTTATAATTTTGTGTATCACTGAAGGTCTCCTACCATTTCCATATGTTTTCCCTTCTCTCTTCCTTTCTCTCCCCCCATTCGTCTTAGTTTACTGGTAGTCTTTTCCTCATGCTCTTCCTTCCTGTTCTATTCTTAGTGGCTCTCTTTATATCAAAGAAGACATTTGACATTTGTTTTTTAGGGCTTGGCTAGCTTCACTTAGCATAATCTGCTCTAATGCCATCCATTTCCCTGCAAATTCTATGATTTTGTCGTTTCTTAGTGCTGCATAATACTCCATTGTGTATAGCTGCCACAATTTTTTTATCCACTCGTCTATTGAAGGGCATCTAGGTTGGTTCCACAGTCTAGCTATTGTGAATTGTGCTGCTATAATCATTGATGTGGCCGTATCCGTATAGTGTGCTCTTTTAAGGTCCTCAGGGAATAGTCCAAGAAGGGCAATAGCTGGGTCAAATGGTGGATCCATTCCCAGCTTTCCCAGGAATCTCCATACTGCTTTCCAAATTGGCCTCACCATTTTGCAGTCCCACCAGCAGTGAACAAGTGTGCCCTTTTCCCCACATCCTCGCCAACACTTATTGTTGTTTGACTTCATAATGGCTGCCAATCTTACAGGAGTGAAATGGTATCTTATTTAATTTACTAAAATTTTGTTTCAGATTTTGGCATTTACATTAATGAGTAATGTTGGTTGGTATTTTCTCTCCTTGTCAAATGTCCTTATCAGATTATTACTAACATTAATATTAGCATCAGTGTCAATTTGGATTCAGAGGAAATGTTGTAAGGGATTGCCTCTTTTTCTATTTTCCGAAAGATTTTTATGGCTCGAAGCATTTCTTCCTTCAATGTTTGATTAAGGATTCAGCAATAAAGGAATCTGAGACAATGTCTGCCAGTAACATAGGAAGGGAAACTGCCCACTTTAAATTAAATTAAACTTAATTTAAATAGATTTTGTTATTGTTGTTTTTTTGAGCCAGGATATTGTTATGCTGCCCACGCTGGTTTTGACTTCTTGGACTCTAGCAATTTTTCTGCCTCTGCCTCTTCTGCACCATCACCCTGCCCAGATGTGCCTGTTTTTCAATAAGCTTCCTTTTCAAAGGAAGATATTTACCTCCTTATTCCCAAACTGCCAGCTCTTATGCTCCAATCATAATAGGATTCAGTTCCATAGACTTTTCCCAACCACCATGACCTTGAGTAACTCTACCACTTCCCATCCTCATGTGAAATATGGGTTTGTTACCCTTGTATACCCTCTTGCTTGCTATTTTTCTCATGATTTATTGTGATATTCATATATTTTATTAATTTAATATCTCAGTTCTTAGATGGATCAGTATGTCCTTGAAGACACAGGACAGGCTTTCAAGCTTCTGTGTACCTACGTTTCAATGTAGTCTAAGGTACAGAGGGAGTCTCATGACTACTGATAAAGATCAAGGTGATGGTGGGTATGGCCGGTGCAACCCATATTGCTAGTTTATGGTTCAGTGTAGAGAAACTTTATTCTTTTCTGGTTCCTGACTTCCATTCCCGAATGCCTTATATAAACAGATGTATGCCCTTTTCCTCTCTAAGGCCTTACTTCTAACCCCACGGATTATTCATTGGCCCTAGGAAGTTATTTAGATCTAAAAATCAATTATGAATTTCAGTGCCAGACAGAGAAAAAGAGGGAAGTCTGACTTGTCGAATTATATGGTAACTTGGTTTGTTTTAATTGTTCAAGAGCAATCCCATATGGTCAGATGGACATGTCTCCGCTTCCCTGGTGGTCCTTGCCAGTTTGGCTTCCCACCAAAACCACAATTATGGCTTATGCTGGACTTCAAAGTTTGAGCTCACATGCTCTGCATTTGTTCCCATATGATTATGACAGGGCCTGGGAAGGGCTTCTGTCTACCACTGGCTCTGACAGGACTAGACCTCCCACAGAATCCCCTCAATTCTTTGCAAAGTCCAACACTATCTTCCCTCCTTGTATTTTCCCTGTTGGTTTTGCTAAATCTGATATTCTTTCTTCCTAGCATACCTTGATGAATGCCTCTCTGATTTATGTAGATTTCTCTTTCACCCTCAGTGTTAGACATTTTGTTCTCCCTCCAACTCCCAGTGAAGATATACAATATCACAAGAAAAAATAAAACAAGGGATGGAGTTGCAGCTCAATGGTAGAAAACTTGCTTAGTATATGCAAGACATTGGGTTGAATCCCTAGCTACACACCACACAAACACACACACACACACACACACACACACACACACGCATGCACACATGCACGAAAGAAAGAAAGAAAGCAACTGTCAAGACTTCAATGTGAGCTGAAAGAAAAAAATGTGTCAATCAAGGGAATACATATATAAATAATAGCTAGAACATCTGCTCTGATCCAATAAAATGCATCTATTGCAGATATATTTCTAGAGTAGAAACAGATGATCCGGGTGTTATGGTGCAATGATGCTTGTTAATAAAAATCTACCTAACAAGCCAACTCTTGTTCTTGTTCCAGCTCTATCAACAAATTTCATATAATAATTTGACTTCCCATGTAAATTTTTCTCTATGGAGAGAAAACAGTTTTCATTAGAAATGCGTAAGCCACTCTTTTGGTTTTTATATCTCAATTCTCTGACAATAAATATAGTCAGTATATCCACTAAGTAACAGATCTGATCTCTGTGCTGGCAGAGTGTGTTCTGGATCCTGCATTCAGAAAAAAATCCAGCCCTTGTCTGGGTTGTATTTGCTAATGTAAAGCCAGTTGTCTCTTTCCAAGCGATATTTAGTTTTCTTTTGAGCAATTTTTTTCAGGTTGCAACACACACATTCATACACACCACATACACACATGTGAACATTGAAATGGGCCATAATTAAAGGACGCTAAACTCAATATATTGAAAATTAATAACTAAAGGGAAACAATCAAGCATATGCTGTTTCTGTACCAACCATATCAGTGAGTAACCAAAAAACAAATGAGAAAGTTATTTATTACAGAAATAGCCCAGCTAGTAAATGAAAAGAAATAATAGAATTAGAATACAATGATTTAGCAATTCTTCATGAATTAATTCCATTGATATTTACCAAGTCTGCGAATATCATAAAAAAGACAAACAGAAATATATGATTCCTCCAGGACATGGTGGTGCACACCTGTAATACCAGTGGCTCAGGGGACTGAGGTAGGGGGACTCACAAATTCAAAACCACTTCAGCAACTTAGCAAAGGCCTAGATAACTTAACATGACCCTGTCTCAGAATAAAAAATAAAAAGAGCTAGTAATGTGGCTCAGTGGTTAAGTGCCCCTGAGTTCTATCCCTGGAACCCACCCACCCACCCAAAAAGAAATATGTGATTCCTGAAGAAGAATACAACACAAATTCCAAAGTAGTCTTACCCCCACCGAATTTAAATAAATAAATCAAGCAAATTATACCAAGTCTTTCTGTTCAAATATCAATGTGCGCGCGCGCACACACACACACACACACACACACACACACACACACCTAGGATAGAGGAAAAAATAATAAGAGCAGGCTGAGATGCAACCTTTAAAAAACAGACTATAAGAACTCCTATAGGAAAGATAATCTCCCCTTTTCAAGAAATAAGCTGAAAGGGGAAAAAGAGATGGAGAAAAATCTACAGAACAAACTAAATTTGAGATACATCTCAACTGATTGCAGTAGGAGGCCACAAATGAATTTTGCTTTGAACAAATTACCTTTTGAATGACAATTTAGGGAACAACTGAAAGACTTAGTATTGGCAGGATATTTTGTGAATGAAGAATTTGTTATTAAAATGTTAGATGGGATAATCATCTGGTAGATTTTATTTTCAGAGTCCTTATCTTTTAGGGATTCACACTGAAATATTTCAGGATATTAAGTCTGGGTTTGCTTCAAAATAATATGTGGGCATAAAATTTGTGTGCATGTAGATGAAGTAAGACTGTCTTTGAGTTGACAGTTTGGGGAATTGGGTGATAGGAACATAGGGATTTCTATAACATTAAACCAAATTTATATGTGTATGAAATGATTATTTTAATACTGAATATTGAAAATATTGTTTTTCAAGTCAACAGTTTAAAAGTCTATGACATTAGCAGGAATTTCAAAATTCTGGGACTTAACCTTTCATGATAGAACGTTACCCATCTCTGTGCTATGCCATGTATGAACAAAGGCAGATTTCATTTTGTGGTAGTCAGTTTCTTTCCATAAATTCCCAAAAAAAAACCCAACTGGATAGTAATATTGAAATATAATGATGGTATATGTAGAATCAGCAAATTTTAAAATATGTAAAGAAAATATTAATGACAGTGTCAAGAAACTCTGTATACCCTATGGTAATGAAATTGTTTTTATGAGCTTTCTAGGATGGTGAGTCAGCCAAGATTTATGAACATGAATTAAAGAGAATAATTACATATTAAGGAGAAGTAATAAAAAGACATTAAAACAATGCAGAAAAGCTTTACAATTTATTGTAAATGGGCCTGAAGGGATAAAACTCAAAATATTTTTCCTAATTTTCATAATATATTTCCATACTGAGTTAACTAATATACTCTACTTTGGTCATTATTATAGATTCCCATAGAAGATCATAGAAAGTATATAAATATAAGCTGGATGCTGTGGCACATGCCTGTAATCCTAGCTGCTCAGGAGCCTAAGACAGAAGGATCTCAAGTTTGAGGCCAGCCTCAGAAACTTAGCAAGGCCCTCAGTAACTTAGTGAGACACTGTCTCAAAGTTTGAAAGGTGATTCCAAGTATATATTTATGTTCACATCAAAGGAGGAACGAATGGATGGATGAATAGATAAGAGGAAAGAAGAAATATTTACTTTGACTTTCTATGATTCTAGAGAAATATATAACATTGATGATCAGGCTGATGCTATTATTTAAAAAGAATTATGGGTAGGGACTGGGGATGTGGCTCAAGCGGTAGCGTGCTTGCCTGGCATGTGCGGGGCACTGGGTTTGATCCTCAGCACCACATAAAAATAAAATAAAAGATGTTGTGTTCACCGAAAACTAAAAAATAAATATTAAAAAAGTTTTTTTTCTCTCTCTCTCAGAAAAAAAAAATTATGGGCATGTTTTCACCTTCACAGCAACATCTAGACTGGTGTTTGGTTACACAGCAGAGCACTAAAACCTCAGCAAGTTGATAGGTAAAATTAAATATCACAGATGTTGATTTTAAGTCAAAGAATTTTTGGTTAAAGTAGATATCTGGGATCAAAGATTATTTATGTTATATATTTGATGTAGGGTGATAAATATATTTATAATCATAGCTTAAAGCACTATGTTGCTGTTATGCTACATGAATATTTACCTCAGCTCAATAAATATTTATTGGGCACCTACATTGTGGCAGAGACTGGTAAGTGCTGGGTCACTGCCATAAACAAGTTAGATGAGAAGTGTGTTCCTCATAGGACTAGTTGCAACAGCTGGCTTGGAGGTGGAAAAGGGAGGCCTTTGATGATGTGACAGATCAGCTCAGACTTGAAGAAGGGATGAGACTTTGCTGTGGAGAATGGGGAATGGCAAGAACTTTCTAGACAGAGGACAATGGATAAAGGCTGAAGTCATGCAGTGCCTGAGGAATTGAAAGAAATCCAGTTTGGTTTTAGTACACACAGCAATAAGAAGGCAGAAATCAAATCAGAAAGAAAAGCAGAAACTCAATCCTTGCAACATAAATTACCCTTAAATTTTATCTTAAGGGCAATAATAAACATATATTAAGTGATTCTATTCTTTTCTATCATTTCAGAAAATAAAAGTATATAATTTAATAGAGAAGATGGATGCATTACCTGCTGCTGGCCTCATTGTGTGGGAACAGAGCAGATGATTAAATGAATCAATAAAGTGTCACTTTGTCTTTAGAAAGGTATGATTCCACTAAAACACAACTTCAGACTGAATAAACAGACCAATGTCTAATCTGTTCCTGGTTATGACATTGCTGTTTGTGACTCTTGATCACTTCAGGAATACTAAGGTTTGTAAACTTCATTTTGTCATCCTCTGGTATGTGACTGGTTATTTTAATTAAGGAGGAAAAAAACACCCTAATGGAGTAATAGGAGCCCTTCCTAAATGAGAACTGGGGTTCAGATTTGCCTTATTACTGGAATTTATTGACTGATCTCATTCTGGTGTTTGTTTAAATTCACTTATTTTTGTAGGCACTAAGAAGCTCTACGGAGAAAATATTTATGGTAGCTATCAAATTAGGGTTCATATGCACAGGTAAGTCTTACAAAGAAGAGCTTTGTAATAGAGTATAGAAAAATAAGTAAATTTTGAGAGGTCCAAGATGGTGGGCTAGAGGGAGGCTGCATTCTGTGTCGCTCCGTGACCTGGGATTCAAGTAGTGGGAATACTGTTTCTCTGTGAATTTTTAGAGGACTCCCTCCAACACACACACACACACACACACACACACACACACACACACACACACCTGCTCCCGTGTGGAATCATGGCCACCATGCCCACACAGGTCTCCAGGCCTCCGCATCAGTGCAGGACTCCTGGCCACTCAACCATGCAGGACACCTGGCCACTACCCACACACAGGACCTCCGTCTGCCACACCTGTGTGGACCCCCGTCTACCAACATGAGGTTCCCAAAGCCACCTCCATCTTGGGACACTGCAACCACTGCCATAGTTTCTACACACGGTAGCCTACACCTGGGGACATGGCACAGGGTCTGGAGACAGCCACCAGCCACAACACTGCACAACACAGAGCTGCATCTCTGAACACACTGCCCAGTGCCATCGCCTGGCCCCACCTAACCTGACACCTCATCTCTGAAAGCAGCCGCCTTCATCTTGGGACATCTTTGTTGCCATCTTTATTTGGGGCAATTCCTAGCTAGGACACTGGCTGGGACTTAGAAGCAATATCAAGGTGACTGTGGTCCCCAGCTCCCCACTCTCTCCAGCAGCCACTGACCCAGCACAGTGCTTGCAGCTAAGCAGCTGGTCAGTAGCTCACAAAACCTGGTCCAGAACTGCCCAATACAAAACAGCCTCCAGAACAGGTGTGCAGCCCCCAGAGCACAGTCCACAAGACCTCTAGAGAGAGAGATTCCTGGTTGGGAAGCAGAAAAGGAGGGGGTGGAGTGAGATACAGTTTAGAGACCAGGAATTGTGAGGTCTACAGATGATATGAGAAGATAAGACCAGCAGCCCACATCACACGAGCAGGCCCCAAAGGAGATCCTTAGGGTGCAGTCTCCCATCGGGGAACCGCAGGTACCCCACTCTCAAGACCAACCCTCTCACCCTAATAACCTTCACCATCCTGAGGGTGGAGATTCCAGCAAACAACAGCAACCCCACCTATTGGATGAGAAGGGAAGCAGGAAAGATAATGATCTCCAACAAAAAGAATCCTGGTATCTTCCTTTGAATTCTCATTCCTCTCTCTCTCTCTCTCTCTCTCTCTCTCTCTCTCTCTCTCTCTCTCTCTCTCCTCCCACCCTCACATCCCCAACTTTGTGAAGCCAAATACTCTTCATGAATTTGGCTACTGAGGACTGGGATGTCTGATTAGTATATTACAGTTGTGGTGTATATTCTTTTATCATCTATTTTTATATTTTTATTTTTCTTAATATTTATGTTTGTTTGTTTGTTGTATTCTATTGTCTTCCCACTTACTTGTCTCCCCATTTCTCTCTCTTCTGCTACTAACCAACTTCTTTAGATTCCTCTTTCACGCTTCCTAAGATCTAATAAGTCTATATTCTCACCTCCTACCCGCTTAACAGTTCATCCTTTACCTCACCCCTGGTTCTCTCTTTGTTCACCATCAGAAACTATAGACCCTTTTGAAAATCTACTGTTTATATTGTAGATAATCATTGAACTCACCATTTCTGTATATTGTGACAAAACTCTAAACGTCTTAATAGTAGCTATTTGGATTAAGACTGTATAATGTTTGTACTGGAATCTGTTAATATTGTTCTCTCCCTTAAAGGAGAGGTATTGGGACCCTGCAGGGACACTATAAGCCTCTAGGGTAAAAACTGTAATGCCTCAGATCTGCAGTGCTAGAAGGGAAAATACGCGAGCAACATGAAAAGACAAGGGAAGAAAGTGCCCCAAACAAACCAAGATACTACATTATTGGAATCCATGGCCAACACAACAGAAGAAAGGACAGAGAAGGAGTTCAGGATGTACATAATTAAAATGTTCTGTGAATTAAAGAATAATATATGAGAGCAAAGACATGCAGCTAAAGATCATTTCAATAAAGGGCTACATAAGCAAATATAGGAAGCAAAAGATTACTTCAATAAGGAGATAGAGGTTCTGAAAAAAAACAATCAGAAATCCTTGAAATGAAAGAAACAATAAACCAAATCTAAAGCTCAATAGAAAGCACCACCAACAGATTAGATCACTTGGAAGACAGAACCTCAGATAATGAAGACAAAATATATAATCTTGAAAAGAATGTTGACCACACAGTGAATATGGTAAGAAACCATGAGCAGAACATTCAAGAATTATGAGATGACATAAAAAGACCAAATTTTAAAATTATTGAGATAGAGGAAGGTGTAGAGTTTCAAACCAAAGAATGAACAATTTGTTCAATGAAATAATATCAGAAAAATTTCCAGACGTGAAGAATGAATTGAAAAATCAAATACATGAGGCTTACATGACATCAAACATACAAAATCACAACAGATCCACACCAAGTCACATTATAAAAAAATATCAAGTATACAGAATAAGGAGAAAAATTTAAAAGCCAGAAGAGAAAGAAATCAGATTACATATAAGGAGAAACCTATTAGGATATCTGCAGATTTTTCAACCCAGACCCCGAAAACTAGAAGATCCTGGAACAACATATACAAAGCTCTGAAAGAAAATGGATGCCAACCAAGAATCTTATATCCAGCAAAATTAAGCTTTAGATTTGATGACAAAATGAAAACCTTCCATGATAAACAAAAGTTAACGGAATTTACAACTCAAAAGTCTGCACTGCAGAACATCCTCAACAAAATATTCCAAGAGAAGGAAATAAAAAACAACAATAAAATCAGCAAAGAGTGGTTTTGTACTAAAGGAAAAGCCAATCAAAGGAAAAACCAAGTTAAACACCAAAAATAAACAAAATACAAATCGTGTCTCAATAATAACCCTGAATGTTAATGGCCTAACCACACAGATCAAAAGACATACTCTGACAGATTTGATTTTAAAAAAAAGGCCAACAATATTCTGCCTTACAGAGACTCATCTGGTAGAAAATGATATCCACCAAATGAAGGTAAAAGGTTGGGAAAAAATATACCACTCACATGGATAGTGGAAACAAGCCAGGGTTTTCATCCTCATATCAAACAAAGTAGACTTCAAGCCAAAGTTAATAAAAAAGGATAAAGAAGGATATTTTAATCTGCTTAATGGAACAATACATCAACAAGACATAACAATTATAAATATATATGCCCCAAACAATGGAGCATCTACATTCATCAAATAAACTCATCTCAAGTTCAAGTGTCAAATTGAGCACAACAAAATAATTCTGGGTGACTTTAACATACCTCTTTCGCCACTGAATAGACCTTCCAAACAAAAGCTAAACAAAGAAGCCATAGAACTCAATAACACAATCAATAACTTAGACTTAACAGACATATATAGAATATTTCACCCATCAAAAGTGAATACACTTTCTTCTCAGCAGCACATGGGTCCTTCTCTAAAATATACCATATATTATGCCACAAAGCAACTCTTAGCGAACACAAAAAAATAGAAATATTACCCTGCATTCTATCTGATTGATCATAGTTGAATAAAATTAGAAATCAATGATGAAATAAAAAATAGAAGCTATTCCAACACCTGGAGACTAAATAACATGCTACTGAATAAACAATGGGTTACAAAACACATCAAAGAGGAGATTAAAAAATTCTTACATCAAAATACAATCTCCAGAACACCATGAAGACAGTACTAAGAAGAAAGTTCATTGAATGGAGTTCAATCCTTCAAAGAAGAAAAAGTCAACAAATAAATGACCTAACATTACATCTCAAAGCCCTAGCAAAAGAAGAACAAATCAACACCAAAAGCAGTGAGAGACATGAAATAATTAAAATCAGAGCTGAAATCAATGAAACTGAAACAAAAGAAACAAGTAAAAAAATTGACAAAACAAAAATTTAGTTCTTTGAAAAAATTAATAAAATTGATAAACCCTTAACCATGTTAACAAAGAGAAGGAGACAGAAAACTCAAATTCCTAACACCTGTGGTGAAAAAGGAAATATCACAATAGACACTACAGAAATACAGATGATAATTAGAAATTACTTTGAAAATTTGTTCTCCAGTAAAATAGAACATATTGAAGATATTGAAAAATTTCTAGAGACATATGGTTTGCCCAAACTGAATCAGGATGATATATACATAAGTTAAACAGATAAATTTCAAGCAATGAAATAGAAGTGCCATCAGAAGCCTACCAACCCAAAAAAGCCCAAGACCAAATGGATACACAGATGAGTTCTACAAGACCTTTAAAGAAGAACTAATACCAATATTCCTCGAATTATTTCATGAAATAGAAAAAAGAGGGAATACTTCCAAACTCATTCTACAAGGCCAATATCACCTTGATTCCAAAACCATGCAATTGCACATCAAAGAAAGAAAATTTCAGAACAATGAACATAGATGTGAAAATTCTCAGTAAAATTCTGGCAAATCAAATATAAAAATGTATCAAAAAGATAGTGCACCATGATCAAGTGGGGTTCATCCCAGGAATGCAAAGTTGGTTCAACATATGGAAATTAATAAATGTAATTCATCATATCAATAGACTTAAAGATAAAAATTATATGATCATCTCATCAGATTCAAAAGTAGCATTTACAAAATACAGTGCCCCTTGATGTTCAAAACACTAGAAAAACTGGGGATAACAGGAACATATCTCAACATCATAAAGGCTATCTATACTAAGCCCCAGGCCAACATCATTCTAAATTGAGAAAAATTGAAAGCATTCCCTCTAAAAACTGGAACAAGACAGGGATACCCTCTTTTACCACTCCTATTTAACATAGTTCTTGAAACACTGTCCAGAGCAATTAGACAGAAGAAATTATAGGGATACAGATAGGAAAAGAACTCAAATTAACACTATTTGCCAATGATATGATTCTATACCTAGAAGAACCAAAACTTCCACCAGAAAACTTGTAAAACTAATAAATGAATTCAGTGAAGTAGCAAGATATAAAACCAACCCCCATAAAGCAAAGGCATTTTGGTACATCAATGACAAGTTCTCTGAAAGAGAAACTAGGAAAACTACCCCATTTACAATAGACTAAAAAATATATATATATACGTGGGAATCAACTTAATGAAAGAGGTGAAAGACCTCTACAATGAAACCTACAGAATACTAAAGAAAGAAATTAGGGCTGGGGATGTAGCTCAAGCGGTAGCGCGCTTGCCTGGCATGCGTGCGGCCTGGGTTCGATCCTCAGCACCACATACAAACAAAGATGTTGTGTCCGCCGATAACTAAAAATAAATATTAAAATTCTCTCTCTCTTTCTCTCTCCCTCTCTCCCTCTCTCTCTCCTCTCTCACTCTCTTAAAAAAAAAAAAAGAAATTAAAGAAGACCATAGAAGATAGAAAGATCCCCTTGTACTTGGATAGGCAGAATTAATATTGTCAAAATGACCATACTACCAAAAACACTATACAGATTTAATGCAATTCCAATCAAAATCCCTATGACATTCCTCATAGAAATAGAAAAAGCAATTATGAAATTTATATGGAAAAATAGGAGTCCCAGAATAGCCAAAGCAATCCTTAGCAAGAAGAATAAAGCAGGTGGCATTACTATACCAGATCTTTAACTATACTACAGAGCAATAGTAACAAAAACAGCATGGTATTGGCACCAAAATAGACTTGTAAACCAATGGTACAGAATAGAGGACACAGAGAAAAGACCCACATAAATACAATTATCTCATATTAGACAAGGCACCAAAAATATATATATTGGAGAAAATATAGCCTTTTCAACAAATGGTGCTAAGAAAACTGGAAATCCATATGCAGCAACATAACTTTAAGGCCCTATCTTTCATCATGTACAAAACTCAACTCAAAGTGGATCAAAGACCTAGAAATTAAACCACAGCCCCTCCACATAATAGAAGAAAAAGTAGGCCCAAATCTTCATCATGTCAGATTAGGCCCCAACTTCCTTCATAAGATTCCTATAGTACAAGAAATAAAACCAAGAATCAATAAATGGGATGGATTCAAACTAAAAAGCTTCTCCTCAGCAAAAGAAAAAAATTAGTGAGATGAATAGAGAGCCTACAGAATGGGAGCAAATTTTTACCACATGCTCATCAGATAGAGCACTAATCTTTAGGATATATAAATACCTCAAAAATCTGAACACCAAAACAAACAAACAATCCAATCAATAAATGGGCCAAGGAACTGAACAGACACTTCTCAGAAGATGATACATAATCAATCAACAAATATATGAAAAAATATTCAACATCTCTAGCAATTAGAGAAATACAAATCAAAACTACTCTAAGATTTTATCTCACTCCAGTCAGAATGGCAGCTATTAAGAATACAAACAACAATAAGTGTTGGTGAGGATATGGGGAGAAAGACACACTCATACATTGCTGGTGGGACTGCAAATTGGTGCATCCAATATGGAAAACAGTATGGAGATTCCTTGGAAAATTGGGAATGGAACCATTTGACCAAGCTATCCACTCCTTGGTCTAGATCCCAAAGGACTTAAAAGCAGCATACTAGGGCTGGGGATGTGGCTCAAGGGGTAGCACACTCACCTGGCTGGCGTGCGGCCCAGGTTCAATCCTCAGCACCACATACAAACAAAGATGTTGTGTCCGCCAAAAACTAAAAAGTAAATATTAAAATTCTCTCTCTCTCTCTCTCTCTCTCTCTCTCTCTCTCTCTCTCTCTCTCTCTCTCTCTCTCTCCCCGCACTCTCTCTTAAAAAAAAACAGCATACTACAGGGACACAGCTACATCTGTTTATAGCAATTCACAATAGTTAAATTATGGAACCAACCTAGATGCCCTTCAGTAGATTAATGGATAGGGAAAATGTGATATATATATATATATACAGAATGGAATATTCCTCAGCATTAAAAGAGGGTAAAATCATGGCATTTGCATGCAAATGGATGCATTTGGAGAATACAATGCTAAGTGAAGTTACCCAATACCAAAAAACCCAATGCTGAATGTTTTCTCTGATTTAAGGATGCTGATTCATAATGGGGTTGGGGTTGGGGGACATGGGTGGATTAGATGAACTCTAGATAGGCAAAGGGGAGGGAGAGGGAGGAAGGGGGCAGGAGAGTAGAAGAGACAGTGGAATGAGATGGATATCATTACCCCAAGTACAGGTATGAAGTCTTGAATGGTGTGACTCTACTTTGTGTACAACCAGAGCTATGAAAAATTGTGTTCTATATGTGTACTATGAATTGAAATGCATTGTGCTGTCATGTATGAACAAACTGGAATAAATAAATATTTTTTTTAAAAAAGAAAAATAAGTAAATTTTAAAAGCTCTGTGTAGCATGGGGAGTATCTTTACCTTAGTGGAAAAACAAGCAGGACAATGACTTTGTGTGAGTCCCCAGACTTTGAACCGCAGTGGTCTTGACTATTGTTCAGCTCAACACTATCTCTCACCCAAGCACCACTCAAGCCACATGTGCAAGCTTGGAAGTGAAGGTAGTAACACTGTAGCTTTTATGGCATGCATCAAAGCAATGTGTGTAAAGACCTAACTTGGGAAGAGATGCTGCAAAAGAAAGCCAAGCCTATGCAGACATGATCAGCAGTAGTGCAACCCAGAATGACAGAGCTGCAATTGCCTCCCATGTGGCATCAAGAGCAGGTTGAGCAGTGCAGATGATGGCCTCCTAGCTCAGTAGGAGGATGAGCAGGACAGCAGTGATACAGTTTGCTGGAGAAAGGCAGAGGTTGAATGGGCTAGAGGTGGGGACTATTCATCTAGGCATAACTAGCTCTGAGGCTGAGTTCAAATCACAGTGTGAAAGAGAATAGTGAAGCTGTGCAGAGAGGAGTATCTGGCAAGTCCCTTATGACTTCACTGTCTCAAACAAGAAGTTCAGATGCTTACCGCAAGTCTTTTAAGAAAGCACTGCAGTAGCTTAAGCTAATAGTTACTCAAACCTTCAACAGTCCCTTAGGTAAGAGGAAAGATTCTTCTTTCCTTAGTATTTTATTCACTTTGGAAGCTCTACACAGAATCGGTGGAGTGCTGTCATTGTTCCACTTCTTTAATGCTATAACTCTTTTCATAGCATTTGCCCACAAACTCAGGATGGCTAGGTTAGGAGAGGATCCAAGGCTCAGTCAGCCACTCTGTCAAAAAAAAAAAAAAAACAACAACAACAACAACAAAAAAAAACAAATCAGCTTTTCCCCATAATCAAGGGACACAATATAATAATAGGAATTAAAATTGGCAGGATGGAATTTCTGAGAGTTCCACCTTTTCAGCAACTTCTAAGCTCTTTTTATAATCCAGAAATCCAGACCTTTAACAAAGTAATAAAAAATATATTCTGTTATCCCATCACGTGAAAGAATGGATGGATTCTTTCCCTGCGTATACATGAGAGCAAGTGCCACCCTCACAATTTGTCCAGGAAACCAGAATTCTTCTACAAAGGACAAGTCAATTGTTAATCTGAGAAATAGAAGCACCAGTGCCTCAAAATGGTTTCACCCTTGTTTAATTGATAATTAGAATATATGTCCCTTTTTATCAGGCCTCCTTTATAGTCTACAGTATGCAAAGGCCCCCAGAGTTTCTTACACTGAGCTGGTTATTAGGCTCATCACAGAAAGAAGAACACTAAGGATTGAGTTATATATGTGCACAACAGATTTCAAAACTGTGGGACAAAAAGATTAGTGTATGTAAAATGTTACATTAGACAGTGGCCAAGAAACAATAATTTAAAAGGATTAAGAGAAAGCTCAGAAGCTTCCTCTATTGTAATTATCACATTTAATTGGAAATAAAAACCTCAAAGTTGCTGCAGCTAATTTACCTTTTTGAATAAACTGTGAGCTTTGTAAAAAATTTTTAGTGGAAAAAAATTACTTATACATAGCCTAATAACTGTAAAAAAAATCTGAATAGAGGATTTTCTTCTCTAAGTTACATCATTGTGATCATGTTAGTTTCAATTATTCTTATTTCTGCTTAAGATCATATTTCATTTAAATGGAAAGTAAAATTTAATAACTCTAAATGAGCTTGGCAATCTTAAGGAAATAATCAGTTCCTCTGAACATGAATTAAATTAGCTGGCAGTTTTGCACTATCATATTGCTTGTCAGAGAAGTCTTAGAAAAGGAAAGAAAACCAATTGTAAGAGACTGTATTTTGGAAAATGGTTAATTCTTGTTGGCACACTGTGCTTATGGAAGCACTTCATAATTATAAAAAATCAAACAATGTCAGACCTTGGCTTTATAAACTTTCCTATTGAGGAGAAGCCTTTTGATTCTATTTCTGTGAAGAGAATGAGTGTAAAGAGGACTTTTCTAGAAGATGACTTCTTCTTTGTTTAGATTTATAACTTTCTCCAGATTGAGTTAACTTTCTCTTGGCTTCTCTTGTGTGCTTTCACCTCCTTAATTGCCTTAAGTAAGCTTTTTTTAATATCCAGTTTTTTTAAATAAAATAAGGAGTGGGTGTTAAAAGTCAAGACATAGATAGTATTTTGAGGTTTTCTTCTTTTGAGAGGGGGATAACCAGGGATTGAACTCAGGGGCATTCGACCACTGAACACATACCAGGCCCTATTTTTTATTTTATTTAGAGACAGGGTCTCACTGAGTTGCTTAGCACTTCACGTTGCTGAGGCTGGCTTTGAACTCACTATCCTCCTACCTCAGCCTCCCAAGATGCTGGGATTATAGGTGTGCTCTGGGCTGCACATAATTTTAATCCATAGGTTACTGCTAATAAGTCCATGAGGAGAAAATGCTAAGAGACAGTTTTTTAAAGGCTCATAATATGGCTTTCTATGAATGACTTTAATACCACCTGTCATAGTCTATAGTGAAGAAAATAGAACACACTGATGATTAGAGTCTGTGTCCTCTCTAAATTCATAATCCTCACGAATAGAATCAATGCCCTTAAAACAAGCCCAGAGGAGTGTGTTTGCCTGTTCCCTCAAGAGAGGACACATGGAGAAGGTGCTGTCTGTGAGGAAGGGGCCCTTCCCAGATGCTTCAGGAGCTTGGACTCTCCAGCCCACACAACTGTGAGACAGGAGTTTCTATTATTTACATTTTGTTGTAGCAACCCAAATGGATTAAGGTGCTAATGTAGCTTAATTTTTAAAATTGTATTATAGCACAAATGTAGAGCAATACACATAACAGTATAAGTCAAATCATCTTTACATACCTTCATCTATACACATCTACATTCGTACCATTCAGATCAAGATACTGAACACCCTATTAGTTTCCTAGGGCTGCCATAAGGTACCCTGAACCGGTTGACTTCAACAACATGCATTTCTTCCCTCTCAGTTCTGGAGGAAGGTCTGGCTTATTGCAAAGTATCAGAACTTTTCATTTCATGGCAAAATAAAAATACCAGTCTTTTTTTTATTTTATTTTTAAAAGCCTGAAGGATATTTCGAAAGTGGATTTTTGTGTCAGTATGATGCAATTTGACTGTTGTAAACTGTACGTCATCTATAAAAGTTCTTGTGTCTGTTCTCTTAAAAATTAAAAACACGCAGGTCTGGGGGTGGGGAGTGTAGCTCAGTAGCAGAATATGTGCCTAGTATGGACAAGACCCTGTATTTTGTCCCCAGCACCAGAAAACAAAAAGCCACCATTTATAAATTAAAAAAAAACAAAAACAAATTTAAAAAACTTTAAAACAAAAAATATAAGTGGACCATAAAATGATTTTTAAAGGTACAAAAATTCATCAGGAGTTTAATAGTCTTCAAAGACAATTAACATCAAGCAAAATAGAGTCTCAAGAAATAGTTCAACAAAAATCTTTTCCTAATTACAGAATAGAATTAAAAGAGTAAATTCAGAATTTTTAAGGAAACCAATTTCAATTTCTTTCTTTTAAACCTTCTTTTTTTCCATTAATATCCTTGTCAACATGATTCTTTTTTTGTATTCTGAATTGTTATATATGGCAGCAGAATGCATTACAATTCACATTACGCATGTAGAGCACAATTTTTCATATCTCTGGTTGTATACAAAGTATATCATATCATCCGTGTCTTCATATATGTACTTTGGATAATGACGTCCATCTAATTCCACCATCATTTCTAACCCCATACCCGCTCCTTTACCTTCCCACCCCTTTGCCCTATCTATAGTTTGTATATTACTCGAATGCTCCCCCTCCCTATCCCACTATGAATCAGCCTGATGCTGGTTGTTTTAATGAATCATCATAATAGCCATTATTTATCAGGTGGTTAGTATGTGCCTAATACTGTTAAAACACTTCATGAACTAGATTTTTTTTTAAAAGTCATGTTTGTTGAGATACAATTTATATATGGTACAATTTGCCCTGTTTTAGTTTTATAGTTATATATATATATATATATATATATATATATATATAGAGAGAGAGAGAGAGAGAGAGAGATAATATTACAGTCAAGATACAGAATAATTTGTTCTTCTTTACTTCTTTTTTTTAAACAAATAGGCAAATTAATTTTAATAAACTTTCATATAATCCAATGGATTACCAACATAATTTGAAAAGAAAATAATTGTTAGTAAGATATTTCATGTTCATTTTGTTTGTCCTAGTAATTCTTTGGACTCTAATGTTCATTTAATTTTACATAGCACACCTCAATTCAGACTAGACACATTTCAAATACTCAGTAGCTTCATGTAAGCGATGGCTGCCATATTGGATCTTTTCTCCATCTTTCACTTTTTGGTAAGACATATGCTGTAGGCTGCATGATAAATACCCTTGTTACGTGGTTTCTTGTTGAGTTCTGTCAGAACGGGATACCAAAGAGATGAACTTAGAATATACAAGAGTAGAACATGGTGCTTTATTCCTCCCTATAAGACTCTATTAGACCATTAGTTGGTTTCTTCATGCTTTTGGTGGGAATAACTCAGTTAGGTCACCTTCTCCTACAAGGTTTTCATAATGGTGCTCTCTTTTTTCACCTCCTACTTCTCCAAGTCTATGGAAGGAAAAATGCTTCACAAAACTTGTTGGTTTCCCTCCACCTTGCCCTTATGTTTAGAAATACCTTATTAAATAATTTTTACTCTGATTGATCTTTTTCATCCTTAAATCTTGAATAATTTTTTTTAATTATAAGAAAGTGAAAATATACCTGATCTCATATTACAGGCAATGTATATATACATACAGATTAATTATATATTAAAATATAACATATTAAATGCTAAAACTTTTAAAGAAAAATATTTGTGTAACTTTGTGAAGAGAAACAGAAAACTAAAAAAATACAAAAAAAACCCCTGAAAAATTAGATAATATTGTAGTTAAAATTTTTATGTGTAAAATTTTCTCAAAAAGAGTTGGAAGAGACATGAATTATATCAACAATCATTTTTGTTTATTTTTGGTATTTAGCTCGACTTGGTTTCTCCTTTGGTTGGCTTTTCCTTTATTGTAGTTCTTCCCTTTGCAGATTTTCATTGTTGTTTTTCATTTCCTCCTTGTGGAATATTTTGCCAAGAATGTTCTATAGTGCAGGCTTTCTTGCTGTAAACTCTTAGCTTTTGTTTATCATGGAAGGTTTTTATTTCATCGTCAAATTTGAAGCTGAATTTTTCTGGACATAAGATTCTTGGTTGGAATCCATTATCTTTTAGAGCTTGGTATATGCTGTTCCAGGATCTCCTGGCTTTGAGAGTCTAGGATGAAAAGTCTTCTGAGATCCAAATTGGTCTTCCTTTATAGTAATCTGATTTTTCTCTCTTGTGGCTTTTAAGATTCTGTCCTTATTCTGTATGCTAGGCATTTTCATCATAATGTGTCTTAGTGTAGCTCTGTTGTAATTTTGTACATTTGCTGACCTATAGGCCTCTTGTATTTGATTTTCCAGTTCATTCTTCATGCTTGGGAAATTTTCTGATATTATTTCATTGAAGAGATTGTGCATTCCTTTGGTTTGAATCTCTGAACCTTCCTCTATCCTAATAAATCTAAAATTTGGTTTTTTGATGATATTTCATAATTCTTGGATACTCTATTAATGGTTTCTTACCATCTTCACTGTGAGGTCAACTTTATTTTCAAGATTGTATATTTTGTCTTCATTGTCTGGGGTTTTGTCTTCCAAGTGATCTAGACTGTTGGTGATGCTATCTATTGAGTTTTTATTTTTATTTTTTTAATTTTTATTATTGGTTGTTCAAAACATTACATAGTTCTTGACATATCATATTTCATACATTTGATTCAAGTGGGTTATGAACTCCCATTTTTACCCCATATACAGATTGCAGAATCACATCCGTTACACATCCACTGTTTTACATATTGCCATACTAGTGTCTGATGTGTTCTGCTGCCTTTCCTATCTATTGAGTTTTTAAATTGGCTTATTGTTTATTTCAAGGATTTCTGTTTTTTCCCCCCAGCATCTCTATCTCTTTCTTAAAGTAATCTTTTGCAATCTGTATTTACTCTCTTATCTCTTTGTTGGAGTGATCGATTTTTGCCTGTATCTGCTTACTTAGATCTTTCTTTAATTCCCAAATCATTTTAGTTATGTATATTCTGAACTCCTTCTCTGACATTTTACCTACTGTGCTATCTACTATGTTGAAGTATCTTGGTTTGTTTGGGGAACTTTCCTCCCTTGTTTTTTTATGATATCTATGTGTCTTTCTCTCACTGTGTAGATCTGAGGTATTACAGCTTCTGCCCTATTGTCTTATAGTGTCCCTATAGGTTACCAATACCTCACTTTTAAGGGAGACATCAATATTACAGCACCCAATGTACCCAACATGCAGCCATTTATCCATTAGCTTCTATTTTTACATTTACCATTTTGTCATTATAATCAGAAATGATGAGTTTGGTTATCTTCTACAATATAATAAATAAGTGTGCATAATGGTTTACAGTTTCTAATGGTAGAAAGAGCGACAGTGGTGGGGGCAGGTTGGCTGAGATGTTTTTGAGGTAGGGTGTGAGAATATGGAGGTATTAGATTATATGACAAGTGAGAGGGTAATGTTAAGATGTTGGCAGTTAATAGGAGAAACAAGGGATAGGCAACCCTATGCAAGATTTCCTATTATGTCAGCAACAGGATAATTGTTAGCACCCCTAGTAGAGAAACCTCTGATGCAGCCAGACCCACAGGGACCTTGGTGATGTCTTACCAGGTCCTTATTGTTGTCCCTTGATAGAAGCAGGGATATCCCATTTCATGGCAGTGGCAGCCTCAAGCCTATATGTACCCTGATGTTGAACTGTAGAGCCACAGTTTGGTGAATAAAGAACCCCAATGTGGGGTGGCTTTCTCTTCGGATCTCTGGACCACTGTGTGGTGGGGCGGGGTGTGTGTGGGGAGGTATCAGGCCTCTCCTCAGGATCTCCAGGGCCATGGTGTCTCTTAAACCTCTTTTTAAATAATCTTTTTCAGTTACAAAAACTGTTAAAACTGAGTAATGGTATTCTCAAATAAAGTGAAATTCAGTCTAATTCTTTGAATTGTTATTGACATTAGGTCAAGATTTTAAAAAGTAATGAAGTATTTTTGCCTTATTATACTCTATAAATTATTAATAATACTTTTGGGAAAGAAAAAGCTATCTACTATCATTTAAATTTAAGTATTTTTAATATAATTTCATCTTCATCTCCTACTTTTCAAATTTTTAGTTTTTGCATGTTTTCTACAACAAATAATACATTAGTAGAGAAATGAAAACACTTCACAAGTAAGCACATATGTGTGTATCAAGGGTACAGATTCTAAGGTTCTCACTGATAGAAACGTAAAATCAGAAACTGTGAACACCAGTGTTATTGGTAAGGTTGTTTTTACAGGAGAAATTCAGTGTTTCTCTTTTTTTTCTTTTAAACAAATTGTTAATGAATTGAGGTAAATTTCTATCTGAATTAAATAAAGCTAGTGAGAAACAAGATAGATAAGAAACTCTTATTACTGTTTTTAAAAAGTTTGTGAAAAAAATTAGACCTTTATTTTGCTGATGAAACACTGGCCACTAGCCATGTTTCTGACTGGCTCTTCCAAAGGCACACTACCTGCCTCTGATGGCTCCTTGCTCTTCTTTTCAATTGTCTTCATGCATCTGTTCTCTGTCAAATTATCTGTTTGTCAGGGAATCAGGACAATAGGGTTTTGTGTTAGAGTCTGTAAGCAAGTCAGGATGGCGCCTGGCAAAATGCCAGAGGGAGTGGTTTGTGAAGTAGCACCAGCGAGCCATTAAGTCTGGAGATTCCTTATTGGTTGACTGCTGTATCTATTTTATGTTAATTAAGATAAGCTGTGCAGAATGTATATATACCACTCCTGTCCTACAATAAACGGCTCCCACTCCTGCTGTATCAATCTACACAAGTTGTTTGTCACCCCCCCTTCCCGTTATTTTGCTGCAGCTGGCCAGCGGCAGTTTTGTATTTGTATATGACATATACAAACATTGGAGAGAGAAAAAAAGGCTCCTGGTGATCTTCCTACAGGGTGAGCCAGCAGGCTGTTGACCCAGCTAGAACTCATTTCTGTTCAAGTCCAAAGTTCATCTGCTGGCTCAGTTTTCTCCTGCTTTGGGAAGGACAGTCCCTTCTATCCAGGCCTCCAACTGATTGGGTGAGGCCCACACAGTTTATAAAGGGCAAGCTCTTCGCCCAAAGTCTACCAATTCAAATATTAATCTCATTCAAATACACTCTCACAGAAACATCCAGAGTAATGTTAGGTCAAGTATTTGAGCTCCATAACCCAGCCAAATTGACCCATGGAAGTAACCATCACAGCCTAAAAACATGCTCACTTTGTTACCTGTCCTCCAACTGAGGTAAGAGAGAAGAAAAGAAAGGGGCGTGGCGGGGGGGGAGGCAAACAGGGAACTTTAAATGTAAAATCTCCACCAACACCTTCACCTTAACTGTTCAGGCCTGTTTTGCTCCAGGCCTAAATTCTTTAAAATGTCCAAAAATCTTAAAAGTATAGCAAGTCCAGTTAATTTGTGCCTCTACCCCTATTTGCTTGCGGGATATATTTTTGCACTGATTAAAAGAGGCCTAGAGAGAGAAATTGTTAAAGACCCATGATATGGGTACAGTCCAAGCACTGGGTATTAACCAGATAATATCAACCTAAAGAATCTGAAAAGAATCAGACCAGTGTGGTCCACTCTGCTCCCCCACCAAAGGAATCGAGCTCGTCAGCATGATGTTGCCCCCTTTTACCACTTATAAGGTTTCCTTTAAAAGGAGAAGCCGGAGACCCCCAAACCTTGTCTCTCTCTTGAGCGCCACCGTACTTCTTTCTTTGCGTGTGTACGCTGTTCTTTTATTTGCTTTCCTGAATAAATCTCTCATTCCTCTTTAGATGCACCCTGAAATTCCTTTCTGTGGTATAACTAGAGAACCTGCCAGGGCTGAGTTGAGGTCCCCTTGTCCCTTCTGAGGAACCTCCTCAGACCTCATCTGGTGACAAAACCAAAACAGCTATAAGTTCCACAATTATAACAATGACAACTGTCAACATATTTTGACCTCCTCCCTCCCAAGCTACAGCTCTTTTCTTCTCCAGCCTTGAATGACTAGTTGGAGTAAACATTGAGGAGGCTGGCCTACTAGAAGTGACATACGCACACCTGTGTGCATAGATTCCCTGTGTACTAGTGATAAGTCCATGTGGAGAAGTCCAGTGAGAGTAAACACTGACATGAGTTAAGTGAAGCAATTTTATCACTCACAGATAGTCATCAAGGGACACTACACTAGAAGCCTAGGACTCATGCAAGCCATTCTTCCAAGGCTGAGGAAGGCTGCCTGGGTGGATGGAGGTTCATCTGTGCATGCCCATGTCACGCTGCAGCTGAAAGACCCTGAACTCATTCTGCTTTGGGTTTTTTTTTCCTAGCCTAGAAGTAACTTGGTTCACTGAGCTGAATATGTAAGACATCATCTTCTTGGAGGATGAAGACAAAGCCTGGGCTATTCTGGATATTTCCTCCTTATCTCAGGGTGCTGCATTCGCAGTAAATTCTAACAGTTACCTAACAGGTGGAAGAGGGCAGAGCTGAGTGGGCAGAAGTCGTCTTGGACCTGTTCTGCTGCAATGTGGGGTGGGAGGCGTTTCTCTGCTTTAGTACTTACAGTGCCCAAAGTTACTCTGGTTTCACTGAAGATGGTAACTCAACTTTGAAGAATAAATAATATCTTCTTCCTGAAGAGTGGAATCTCTTGATGCCAACAGATCACTTGACCTCGTCTTTTCTTTCTCTAAGGTGTTCAGAGTATGGAGGGGAAACTTCCAGTCACTACCTCTCTCTCCAGAAAGCAGATCACAGAGAATTGGTCAGGCTAAGTCTGTGTCATGGTGAACACAGAGCCATCTAAGCACTAATATTTGAGGTCATGTTCTCAATGAGAATTCTTATTTAGTGACTTGTGAATTTTCAAGTAAATACTTGAAGATGTGAAGACTTAGATAACTGAGCATTTCAGAACTCTGACACCTCCCAAAAAAAGAGTAAAGATGAATGTACATTCTCATTTTAACCTGTGACCTCTGTGACATGAGTTAAGTGAAATAATTTTATGACACACAGGTGTGCATATGTAACTTCTAGTAGGCCAGCTTCCTATACAGAAACATCATCACTATTAAAATAGTACTGCTAGTAGATATATGAAATAAAGATAATATCTGTATTTGACCCAGAAAGGATTGACCTCCATCCTCTTTCTTTCAATGTGAAATCAATGAAAGAAAAGTGTGAATGCAGAATCATTAGCCCACTAGAGTGTTTCCAGCTCTGGGGAACAAACATGAGGGGTGGGACCCTAACTATAGTTCCACAGGCCTTGGGGATACAAGTCACGTGTACTTTCACATGGGCTTCCAGAGAATAGTTGTTGAGATAAGCACATTTTGATACCCTTCAGTAGAAGTAATGCTTTGTCATAACCCAATCCTTTCTTATTATTCTCTTACAAGGCTCAGACAGTTGACCATTACACCCCACTCCTTCCTGCATGTGACCAAATTCACTATGAAGAATATGGTAGCAGAAGTGGTGCGCATGGCTTGATAGCCTAGCCATGAAGCCACCTGCATCATTGCTTAGAACTTTTGGGGTTTGCATAAAAAGGCATGCCCCAGAAAATGGGAGCAGCCTTTCCAGAAAATTGACAGGGAGAGCCTAAGGAAATCTTAAATTAAGCATGTTATGAGACTATTTTGTTAATCCATTGAAATTTGGAAACTCTTTATTTTATTTTGCTAAAGCATTTGCTAGCTGTTCTTATTCAAATAACATACTCCTTAATTTATTAGATGATGGTCCATAGTACCCAAAAGTGGTTATGATTTATAAAAATAAAAATAACTTGTTTTTATTATTTTAGAAGTCAGTGTGCAGTGGGGGGAAAAATTGAGAGATTTCAAAGGAATCCTGGACATGAGACATTTCCAGGACTTACCAGAATAGATTCAACCTACACTACTCCACTATTTATTTGCCATTACTAGCATGACCCATGGTGATGACAGTAAGGACGCAAGTGATTTTCAAGTAGCTATTTAAAAATGTGGGTTGAAAGTAGCCAAAATTTTGTCACCCTTCTATGACACATCTTAGTCATTTTCCATTATGACTTGAATGGATAAAGTTGCATGGTTCAGGAATGCAAGTCTCTTCCTACTTCTTTTCTGTGATTATTAGTCTAAAGTGGTAGAAAGGAGAAATGGGTCAGTAGCTACTACTACCATATTATACCCTGATCCAGCTAAAGTAGCAGCACTTAGCATGCTTACCCAGTATTGCATGCTGGATATAGGTAACAAGAACCAACGTCCTTTCTAAGCTTATTCTGCCTATAGAAAATGCAATGAAATTAGAAGCAAAAGGGAGCTAAGTGTCATTATTCCATGTTTCCCTGCCTGGGGTTATTTCATCTGGATTTCCTTACTCCATCCCCATATAAATCCAGAGAACTTCAAATTCAATGGTTTCTCAATATCCACTGATAAGAAAAAGAACCTGGAAAGGAAGCTCTGAGTTAGTCAAGTAGCATCTTTCCTCTTGTGCTAGAATTATAAAGCCTCAAATCTTGGGGGAAAATATTTTAAAAACTACCTTGTGTAAAACTGAGAGGCACTGATTATCTCTCAAGGCTGTCATGCATCTCTCAGCAAGGTCATAAGAAGTCATGAAGATACAAATGTGTGCAGACACTGTCTTCTAGATAGGCACTTTAAACTGGCCTCACACTCTGGAGCCCAAGTTCAGGGCACCTTGAAGTGTCTGCTGGGAACTTTTGGTGTTTAGGTTTGGGCAGTGGATACTGTCAAATTCCTCATCCTACTTAGGAGGGAAATGCATGTTTTCCTTTATTCTGTGGGATTTTATTTAGTTTTTAGGTGTGGCTTAGTGAAGGCTTGCTATCTTTCTAGTAGCAAATCATCCAGAGGCATCAGAGCTCTATATGTCTTAACTGTATTCAGTAAAAGCTAAGCAGAAATATGAATTCATTAAAGTTCTTGGTCATCTGAAGATGATAGGCCTAAAATTGTCCCCTGATACGTGCAAGTCTAAGCATAAGCCATCGTTTGGTGATTTATCAAGTAGAAAATACTAATATGGAAAGTATGAGAAGATACTTATGATGCCTGCATTTGAAAGCTCCAAAGGATGCCCTGGGATCCTCTGGATTTGAGCGTAGGAACAGTGACATCAGGGCCCTAGGTCAGGGAAGTCATGGGCTCCTCAGGAAGTCTGACCTGGAGGGTTGCTGAACCTGTGACCATGGCGAGAAATTGCTGTAAGCACACCAACTGCCAGTGTTCACACAGTCACCTAGGCCGAGACTCTGGGCTGATCATTTTGGCCTGGACACATTCTGTGTTCTTTGCTTCCATTTTAACATTTGCCACCAAACTAAATCATAAGAGCTCTCCGTTTGAAAGCTCCTCAGTGCATCTCAAGACAAAGCATCACTTCCCAATCTTCCGGAGAGATGCTTCAGGAAGACAGATTATATACAATTCTGAGAGGATTTGGATTAGAGCCAAAAGGCAGCCCAACACTTCAAGGACAAAATGTCTTAGATGGAAAGGTTCAATGAAAGATTTATGTGAATTTTTAAATCTTTTTTTTTTGTCCTTAAGAGAATAAAAAATGTTTTAAAACAATACATTAGCAATAAGTAAAATTATGCTTCCGGAGAATGTCTCAAATTTATCTGAGGGTTTTTTTTTGGGTACCAGTCTGAGTTTGGAGAAAGATATAGTCCAGTTAGAGAGACTGAATCACCAAGCCCAAATATCCTTGCATGATGTATACATTTTTTCATATGTCCCCTGTCTCCCTGACCAGTCCTATCTTCTGCTATGTCCTGTGACACTTTATTCTGAATGCAAAGTTCTTTTACTCCTCCAAGTCTCTGTACACATTGCTCCCTCAGCCTCTTTCCTTTTCTTATCTAATTAGCAACCGGAATTTGTTCTTTAAAATTCATTCGTGTTTTTCCTCTCGATGAAGTCCTTTTCTGTCCCTCCTTTCACATTACACTTTGTATTTGCTTTTTTTGGGGGGGGGTATAAGAGGTTGAATCCAGGGGTGCTTAAACACTGAGCCACATTCCCAGCCTTCTTTTTATATATTTTATTTAGAGACAAGTTCTAAGTTGCTGAGGCTGGCTTTGAACTTGTGATCTTTCTGTCTTAGCCTTCTGAATGTATTTGCTCCTATTTTCTCCCCTCATTGCTTAAGGACCTGACCATTCATTTTTTCTTTTTTGTTTGCTTGTTTGTTTTGTTGTACCAGGGATGCAACCCAGGGATGCTTAATCACTGAGCCATATCCTTGGCCCTTTTTATATTTTATTTAGAGACAGGGTCTCATTAAGTTGCTTAGGGCCTCACTAGGTTGCTGAGACTGGCATGCTCCTTCTGCCTCAGCCTCCCCATTCCCTAGGATTACAGGCATGCACCACTGTGTCTGGTCTCTCATTCATCTTTGTACCCTTCAGCACATAGGAAAATTCCCAGCATGTACTGGATGACCAATAAATAGTGGAAAGGATGACATACATATTTCTTTTATGCATATATTCTTCCTGTAGGTGTTTCATACATTAACTTTTATACTAGTATTATTTTCCCAACTTTTACTTTCTTGAGTGAAACTTTTCAAGTAATTATCTCTATGAAAAGTTTGTCCCTGTGATGATTATGTAATGGTTTGACATCACACGTGTACAAACAGCCCATGTTGCTGAGACATGTAATCTCCTTAAGAGCCATTTTTTGAAGCTGATTTGATCTATATCCTTCAAGACTCCACTTCCACTTACTTAAATTGAGTGCTTATCTCTGACAGATGGCCTTCACCAATAATAAGAACCAAACTTTTGTAAAGGAAATCTAATTGCAAAGGCAACTTTTGCAGTTTTATTGCATTTTCTTATATATCTTTTTGTTATCCATTTTTCATAACACTAGTGCAAAATCATAGGATTTAACAGTTGTGAACTCTTATTTTATACACTCAAGAGATTTGAGGTAAAGAAGAAAATACTGTAATTCCCATTTTGAGAAAACTGTTTTGTTTTCAGTATATGGTAGTTACTGAAAGCATTGCTTTAGAATATTTAGCAATAGATTGCCAATTTAGTATGTTCTTTTCTCTTTCATTTTTTTTCCAATTTACACAGCACAATATTATGTCTCAAATTTAACTATCTTTCCCTGCTCAATAAGTCCTTCCTTGCATTGCCTTCAGAGGGATATTCAATTCTAGCAAAGCCTCAGGGTCTTTCCAACCAGGGCTCTGCCTACTCCTTTGTACACATTTATCCCCCATCTCTGGGCATACTCACCATTTCTCCCAAAACTTGCTCTTTCCAACACATTTTCTGGAGAGACACACATTCTTAATGTCTATTGTTCCTACTCAACTTAGTATGCCCTCCTCTCTCTTTCACACACACAGAGAGAGAGAGAGAGAGAGAGAGAGAGAGAGAGAGAGAGAGAGAGAGTCACTACCACCCTTGCCCCAATTTAAAGCCTAAATCTATATCTATTTTTTCAGGAGCCTCCTCCTGGAAGCCCTGTCTTTGTTCACATTGACAGGGCTTACATAGAAATAAGTGTACATGGAAAATACTGGAATTGGTTACTACTGTCTGTTAGATGAGGTAAACCAGCCATTGCAAATACATATTTAGAAATAGGCTTATTTGGATCATAAAAGGCTTACTAATTTGGAGCATAATAAATACACAGAATATACTGGTTAAATGAAAAATGGGAAAAGGGATACAAGCTGGGGTATTAAGCATTCTATGTGTGGCCTAGTAGGTTTGCAATGGAAATGCGAAGGACAAAGGTGGTACCCAGCCTAAGGAATCAAGTCAGGTTTTGAGCACTTTGATCAGTTCCACCAACATGGCCGAAAGAGCAGGCCACTCTTCTGCTAAAATCCAGTCATCTACAGGCTTCTCTTCCTGCACAGGATAAAACTGAAATCTACACCAGGGCACGTAAGGCCTTACCTGCTTTGGCCCTTACTTACCATTTGAAGTACTGTTAATTCTACTTCAGTTACCATGGCCTCTGGCTTTTCCTTGATCGTGCCAGGCTTTGTTCTGCCATAGGTATTTTATGTCTGCTCTAATCTCTACCTGGAATTGTCTTTCTTGGCTGCTCATGGCTAGGCCTTTCATTTCCTTCCAGTTGCTACCCAATATCACCTTGACAAATAAGCCTTTCTTGGCCATTACAATTAAAACAGCATTCACCCATCCCCATCAGTTCTGTCCATTAGAGTGATTTACTTTTCTGCATAGAGTTTGTTGCTATAATGTCAGCATCACAGTGTTCATGTTTTGGCTTATTTACTTACCGTGCTTGTGATTATAATACAAGTTTGCAAGAACAAAACTTGCATTTGTTTCTACCTTCTTTATTCAATAGCCTATTTACTCATTTTTACAACATGGTACAAAAAACAGGACTGTTTCTGCCTTTGTTTTAATTTAATTGGCCATAAGGTAGATATCAAAGTGGGTTTGAGGCACCATGTATCAAATTTATAAAGGAAATTATAAAAACCTTGGACCTCTCAGATTCAGAACTAAAAATTATCAGTTTATGACGAGAACAAAAATATCTGGGTAATTTTTTTTGTAAGAACTACTTTTTTTCACCTTATACCTAGTGAAGATAATCCGTGGGAATACCTAGAAAGCTTTGAAATGTATTCTCTGCAGTTGGGAGGCACACAGGACTGGTGTCTGACCTGTACATATGATACACAAAGATACCATCTCACTCCAGTAAGATTGGCAGCCATTATGAAGTCAAACAACAACAAGTGCTGGCGAGGATGTGGGGAAAAGGGTACACTTGTTCATTGTTGGTGGGACTGCAAATTGGTGCAGCCAATTTGGAAAGCAGTATGGAGATTTCTTGGAAAGCTGGGAATTGAACCACCATTTGACCCAGCTATTCCCTTTCTCGGTCTATTCCCTAAAGACCTAAAAAGAACATGCTACAGGGACACTGCTGCATCGATGTTCATAGCAGCACAATTCACAATAGCAAGACTGTGGAACCAACCTAGATACCCTTCAATAGACGAATGGATTTAAAAAAATGTGGCATTTATACACAATGGAGTATTACTCTGCATTAAAAAATGACAAAATCATAGAATTTGGTGGGAAATGAATGGCATTAGAGCAGATTATGCTAAGTGAAGCCAGCCAATCCCTAAAAAACAAATGCCAAATGTCTTCTTTGATATAAGGAGAGTAACTAAGAACAGAGTAGGGACAAATAGCATGAGAAGAAGATTAACATTAAACAGGGATGAGAGGTGGGAGGGAAAGGGAGAGAGAAGGGAAATTGCATGGAAATGGAAGGAGACCCTCAGGGTTATACAAAATTACATACAAGAGGAAGTGAGAGGAAAGGGAAAAATAATACAAGGGAGAGAAATGAATTACAGTAGAGGGGGTAGAGAGAGAAGAGGGGAGGGGAGGGGAGGGGAGGGGGGATAGTAGAGGATAGGAAAGGCAGCAGAACACAACAGACACTAGTATGGCAATATGTAAATCAATGGAAGTGTAACTGATGTGATTCTGCAATTCTGTAACCCACTTGAATCAAAGTGTGAAATATGATATGTCAAGAACTATGTAATGTTTTGAACAACCAACAATAAAAAAAGAAATTGCAAAAAATAAAAAAAAATAAAAAGTACACTCATTGCGTTCAGCTCCATGAATAGTCTCCTGTCTCAGGACCACTCTGCACAAGGGATGCTTCTAGAGACTAGATATGGACCAAACCAAACAAAAAACTAGAGAGATGAAGTGTTCCGAGTTTTTCCCAAGAAAATTTCTGCAAAAGTATGAGACGACTCCAGTATTGAGACTCTTCAGGATGGATACTGGAGAAGTCAAGGGGTTCTGGTAGTGATGGAAAGAAAGAAATGGGGCCAACACCATAGTTGTTGTTGTTGTTGTTGGAGGGAAAGCTTGTGGAATCTTCTAAATATCCCTGAAAACATCCATGGAAGATTTACAATCTACTGGGTATAGCACTTATGAAGCTGCACAATCAGATATAGAAAAATGTTGTCTTCTCTCTGCTCCTATCCTCTTACTCTCTCCATGTTGGTCTTAGCAGCATAAAGGGAGTACATAGTAGAGGATGAAATGAGATAGGAAGAAGAACATAAGCCAAACATCTTTCCTTCCACACATTCTTGTATCCAGAGGCCAGAAGCTGCCTCTTTCTAGTTCAAACTTGGAGGAGAGAGTTCTACTTTTAAATGCAGACATGAAGATATAGAATTCTTTTCCTGTCCTCTTCTCTCTACTTCCCTTCCTGAACAATTCAATGGTGGAGATGACAGATCAGTTGTATACAAGGAGATTGATCAAATAAGTAAATGTATTATTAAGGATCATTAGAGCTCGGTTTCTTATTGCCAGAGAAAAGTGTTACAAATAAAGAATGAAAAAAAAATTAGGATGAACTGATGATTTTGAATTGGAATTGAAGACATCTATGTGAACTAAATTTGAGATGGACAGATAAATAGAGATGTACATGTGTGTATATATGCATGTATTTCCTAGATCTGTCCATCGGGAAGGTCTGGGTAGAATGACACTTCAATACAGATGAGCAAACCTAGCACCCAGGTCTTACATCTGAATTACATTCTCATGAACAGAAACCAGATTTCCTTGGAGAAACCACTGATTCTAAGAGTGGCACAAAGAAAATCCAACATGAGCTTGAAGCATACTGTGCCTCAAGATAAGGAAGCCTCAAAAACTTAGGGGGACATGCAAAGAGAAAGAGAGAGAGAGATAGAGATAGAAATGGAGAGAGAGAGAGAGAGAGAGAGAGAGAGAGAGAGAGAGAGAGAGAGAAAGAGAGAGAGAGATCAGCTTTAATGGAGCTTTTACTACCAAATTGAGGGTAATTTATGCATTAAAATAAATGATGGTAATTACAAAATATAATCTATTGAACTATGTGTCTATCTAAATACAAAAGTGAAAATCTGGTGACGGTTATTTCTATAGTCTCAAAGTATTTCCCTATAAAATATTTATTAATTGCAAAGAATAGTTAATCAGATGATCTACTGGCCATCATTCATTATGCACCACCTAATAGGATGAAATGAGAAAACAGCATCTATGCAGAGCCCATGACCAGAACCTATTTGTGAAGGGTTTTTGATACCAAAATTGAGGAATATAACAAAATAACTAAAAGTTTTGAAAGGTGCAAAAGTCCTGAAAGTCAAGGGAAGACAGGAATTATTCCAAGCCTAAATACTGAAGAGGCAAGAAATGTAATTCTGAACTAGATTATTTTAAAAATCTAAAAGATATTGAAACAACTGGTTAAACTGAGCTGGGTCTGAAAAAATAGATGCAGGTCGTGTTCCAGTGTTAACTTCCTGGGTTTGATGGTTTGGTATTATAGCTACATGGAAGAAGAACTCTGTAAGAAATGCAGACGGAAGTGTTGGGGATAGATGGAACATGAAGTCAGCAATTTATTCCCAAATAGTTCAGGATAAAATTTCTTTGTACTATCTTTGCAATAATTCTTTAAATTTATGATGGTTCTTTTTTAAAAGTGGAAATACTTTGTAATTTTCTTCAGACATTTAGGTTTTCTTTTACCTGCCCTGACTCAAAATAAAAGATCTAGAATACCTAGACATTCAAATTCCTAAACTAGGACAGTCTATTGCATTACAACAGAAATTCATGAGGCCTACCATGAGTTTTCACCAGAGACAGTGGAATTGTATCTCTTTTTGGATAAAACTTAACAGAGTAGAAGAATAAAGAAACAGTAAAGTTGAAACTTGACTACTTTTTTTTTTTTTTTTTAGCATTCCAGTTGCAAAACCACGTACTCCTTCACTTTATACACATTTAGGTGGATGTCCTGGGGCAGAAAACGTGCTGGTTACGTTTTTACCGAAGTTAAAAGGGTGAATAATAACTTTGAGTTACCCCAGTAACCTTGAAGACCTACACATAAAAAACAGCGACACGAAGTTACACGTATTATAGAAAATGTAGGAAAAGTGTTGTAGTGGGAAGCCAAAGGAGGGAATGATGAATCTATTTTGTCAATCAAGGAAGGTTTCAACAAAGATGACATTTTGATCTGGATCCTACAGTTTGAAAATAAATCTGTGAGCAAGACAAGATGGAGGGGGAGGAAATGTGGGAGGAGGAAGAGATTTTAAGCAATTTGTGGCCTTTTAAAAGGACTTTGGATAGTGGGAGAGCAGAGGAAAGTTCTGTGTGACTTGAAGTTAATTTATAAATGGAATAGGGATGAGGCAGAGATAAGAGGGGAAGATTTGATTTGCAAAGATATCTCCTCCCTGGTTCCATCCACTTGTTTTCCAAGATATTTATTCTTCATATTAGAACAACATGTGAGTGAAGAATCACTGTCATGTCTATGCTTTCCCTAAGGGTTTGGCAGCCCATCAAGGAAGAGAGCTGGTTTATGTAGGGCTTGGTGCTTCCTCTTCCTGTCTTCTCATTATACTCCAGGCATTGTAGTGGAAGACTTGGTGAGTTACCATTTGCTCTGCCAAATCACTGCTGGAATGTAAGTTCAGATTTTTTTCCCAGAAATTATCAAACACATTGTATTATGCAATGTCATAAGAGAAGTGTTCTATTCTCTAAGCTAGAAATTTCTTTTTTTTAAATTTATTTGCTCATGTCATTTGTTAAATATTAATTAAATTTTCTGTTTCTGAACTACAACTAACATGTATTTATACAGAAATTCAGAATTTCTGTATAACTTGAACTAAAAATCTTGGTGTTTTTCCTTCATTTTAGTTTTGGTCTAAAAAGATTGACTCGTTAGATGTTTCCTTAAGCCCAATGACTGCAGATAGACAAAGGGATGATGGAAAATGAACAGCAGAAAAAATAAATGGCTGAGCCACAACAGAACCAAACAAAAAGACTTACTGCGATCTAAGTTTTCATCATTCTATTTTCTCTTGTGGGCATCACCAAAATAACAGTTTGGTGACATAGGTCAGGGTCCTGAAAACAGAGCTGGATGCTACAGGCATTATTTAAAATATTAAACATTGTGAAAACATAAATAGCTTATCAAAGACAATCTTATAAAACCATTTCATAATTATTTTAATGTAGAAATTTTAGAAATTTCATTTTTTCCCAGCATGATTATTTCAATAACACCAGAACATTTGGGTAAGAACCATCTCTCAATACTTTCAAATAGTATGTGTTGGGAAAAATTATAGCAAGCTTACTTAATCAACGGATTTAACTTCCCATTGTTGTCATGGGTTTTGGTGCTTTGCTTTTGAGGTGATGTGCTGTCTTTGGCCTGGAGCAATGTGAAGTTCTGCAAATAGAGCTAAGGGCTGACACATGTAGCAGAACAAGGATATGATTTTCACACTTGCCAGGTCTTGAGAAAAGGCAGTAGAGGGTGCTGCAATGAGACCTTTTCAGTTTTTGAAGCATCTGTTACCTGAGTACCTAAGAAGCTTCTTCATTTGACATCATTGGGTGTGAGACTGGAGATGGCTGCAGCCCCAGAGTGAGGAAGTGAGATACTTTTCAGAAGCCTGGATTCACAGATCTGGGCATGAAATTGACAGCTAAAATAAAGCATGCATTTCCCCTTCTTTTCTGCTGTGCATTTTTTGTCTGCTTTTGAATGGTGGTAGAAGGACCGTGCACTAGTAAATTCTTAACTGGCAGGAATAGTTTTACTTGGCAAGAGTGTCCTAAAAGTCTCTCTCTCGAGACAATTGTAGTGATAGAAAGAAGTTAGACATCCGCCTAACTTCACCAGAAGATAAAGAGCACCAAAACTCTGCAAGAAACTGGTGAAGAGGCCACAAATGGGTATCAAAATTTCCAATGTAAAATTTCATATTATACTTTGGCCAGCAGAGTGGTGGGGGACTTTTCGAAAGAATATTGTCACTGGGGCTAAGGCTTTGGTTCATGTTTTGTTGGAGTGGTCTCCTAGCATGTTCAAGTTTCTGGTTTGGGCCCAGGACCAAAAGAACAAAAGAAGGAGAACGAGGAGGAGGAGGAGGAGGAGGAGAATGAGGAGGAGGAGGAGGAGGAGGAGAAGATGAAGAAAATAAAGAAATAATATTGTCATGATTTTCTCACCTTGGGATAGAAAGAAAAGAAGGACTGTGTAATAGCATTGGAGATAAACTCCTTTCTTAGGAGATGTGAATGGGGAATGGGAGGTGTTCAGATTTAGTACTTTGCTAAACATTAAATCAGGATCAACCAGGCGTCCAATGACCAAAGCTGTGAAGTAAATAAACTAATTCAGAATTATTCACACTTTAAATAAATCAACTTTGGGGACTATAGACTAGTCTAAAAGGAAATATGAGGAGGCAAAACTATATAACCAGGAAACTCTACTGCCCTCAGGGACCCAGACAGTGTGAGTCTGATATTTCTAGCAGGGGATCCAGTTTGACCCCTCTTGATGTACTTGTCCTCCTACTCTGTCTGGGATTTGGGGGAGTCTGAATGAGGAATAAAATTGGAGAGAGTCCCTGTATGGCCCAATGATGACCATGTGCCATAGAGGGAGTGGTGTGATTCTCTGAGCCTGAGGGAAGAAGAGAAGAGGAGAGGGAAGGGGAGGAAAACAGGAAGGTGCGCTTCATCCATCCTGAATTCTGAACCAAACGAGAGCCCGACAAAGGAAATAGCAGATGGAGCTAAAGTGAGTTTTTATCAGTTCAGGGCCTTTGAGACCATGGCTTGGGTCTGGAGACACAGCCACCCTATACTCCTGCACCCTGTGGTTAGACAGGCTGTAACTCACTCCAGACAAAGCCGAACCACCAGGCCCATGAGACCACAGGAAACAGAAAAGTCGGCAAATAAATGATAGCCTAGTGGGAGGCTGTGACAGGAGAAAAGCAGGGTGCTCTCTGCAGGAAAGAAGGGGTTTCTCTCCCATATCATGCCTCAGGTAAGTAACCCTTCCCAGTCTGGGAAGAACAAGACAGGCACCAGGGAATATAGAGGATCTCGTAAGAGAAACTGACCCTCATGAAAATGTAAAGATCCAGGAATAAGAAAGGCTCCTCTTCCTCTCCCCGGTTGTCTATTAGATTCCTTTTATTAATAGTTTTAAATGTAGCATTTAGTGCTTGGAGTGCCAGATAGCCTAATTGGATCACAATCACCTGGGTAGCAAAGGCCATGATTTACCTCTGCTCTTTTAGGATCCTGGTTGGGACTGAGAATTAAATTGACATTAGGAGGTTAACAGGAAAAAAGCATACAACATTAGTATAAGTTTTACTTGACCTAGTAGGCCCCTAAGCAAATGACAATCCAAATAAGGGGCAAATTTTAAATGCTTTTATATTACATTGAACAAAGAGGGGCAATTGTGGGAAAGTAATTGAATTTTGCAGGGAAGCTAAAATAAGATTATTTTAACAAGGTCCCTTTGTACCAAATTCTCTTGACCATGACTAACCATCCCAAAAGTGGTTCTTTCCTCTGGGTATAGGGAAGGCATCTTTCACATGGGGGCTTTTAGCTCTCATGTTTTTAGCCCAGGTGGGGGGGTGGTAGAATACCTTTCTTGCATCTGCTATTTTCCAAGTGCCTTTGGCTCAAAATGATCCTTACCAAAGTGGCATATTTTGGAGTGCATGTATTCTGCCACCCTTCGTTGCTATTTATTTCAGTCGTTCTCAAAATTGTACAGAACCTCAGCACATTCTGTAAAGTGACTTAATAGCACTCCTGTGTTTGGGTTTCATTCCAGACTTACGGAATCAAAATCTGCCATCAGGGAACACAGGCACATCAGAAGCCAACCCATAATGCCTACAGCTTTTTGCACCCATTGATGCACCATCGGGATATAGAATTAAGATAGAAACAGTCCCTGCCCAGAGTCTTGAAGAGAAAACACATAAGTAGGAAATAAATTACAGCACAGTGGGATGCCGTCGCAAGAGAAGAATATAAAATGTGCAAAGAAAGCAAATAGCTACAGTTTACTAAGTGCTCTGCTTTGACATCCATTATCTCAGAGCTGGAGGATTCTGCAAGGACTGAGTTGATAAATGGTATCCTTTACTTTTTGGCTTTTGTTCAATCAGGAGGAGATAGAGAAGCAGTTGGGTTATTCTTCTCCTGGATCACTCCACAGGCAGACTGGCTGTGTCTCAACCAGAGGCTATAGCTCTGGCAGCTTAGCATTTTCTAGATATCAGGTCTAGAAGTGCTAGGCACTTTCCACACCTGAGACACCATATTTACCCTGCACACTTATACATAGTTCCTCCATTAAACTTTCCCCAAATTACCTGATCTGCACATGTCAACTATTTCCTGATTGTATTCGAATCAGTGGCTCCAAACAAAATTCTGGAATCAATAATGGAGGGCTCTTAAAAAATATTTCATCATTGATGCTCTTGGTGACACAGAAACTGACATCACGCAGAAAAATATGGACATCCATGAATTTGAGTCAGCAATAGGTTCAAATGAACTGTCACAAATTTCTAGAAATAAACCCATGTTTTTCTGACACATTCTTCTTTGTGAATGTACAATGACGATAAGTCATTAAAAATTCTTTGCCTCAATAGTCCACCTATTTCAATAAGTATGAAATAAAAACCTTGAGTGATAAGAAAGCACTTTATCACAATTTAATTGGCAGCCTGTTTTGTAATGAAACATAAAATAATGGTAAATCACATAGTCTCTGGCATCTTAGATTCAATAAAATATGGTAAAAGCTTTTAGTATGAATTCTACCGAGTCTGATTGTAAACTTGTGTTCTCTGATTTCCTTCCTGCACTGTCTTTCATACCTTAGCTATTCTTTCGTTTTCAACATTTCTAAATTACTTTAGATATATCTCATATATAGCATGAAGTTTTGTTTCATAAGCCACATTTGTTTGTCTTATTTCTACCAATAAATATATTTAATGATTATCACAAATCCTATTGTCATAATTTCCTTTGTCATTACTTGGTTGACTGAAACTTATTCTCCAGTAGTTTGCTAAAAGAAAAAGCCCATGGGAACAATATTTCCTACATTACTGCATGTTTAAGGATGTCTTACTAACATTTTTTACACTGAAGGACAGCTCGACTTACACTTTCTTCTTTTCAATATCTTGTAGTGTTGGTTTGCTCTTTTAGTCAAAATCTGTTAAGAGAAAACTAGAAGCCAATCTTTTACTACCTTATAAATAACTTTATAATATATTTAATTTGTCTCCCCAAAATTCCTTCCTTATTTTCAAAGTACAATAATTTTGCATATATATTTTGGTACTGACTATTCTAATTCAATTTTGCCTAGCACATAGTATGCCTTTCAATATCTTGGGTTTCTTTTTTCCAGAAATGTTTTCTTGAATCATAATTTGTTTTTATATTTTTATACCGGAGATTAAATCTAGAGGCACTTTACCACTGGGCTGCATCCTCTGCTGCCACAGTCTGGCTGGGCACAATTCACGAGCCACTTATCAAGCAGAAACGAACTTTAATTTTAGAACACACACCAGCACCATAGGAGCTCTTCAGGAATTCCCTCCAAGCCCAACTGCCACCACCGGCTTGCCAGGAGCCTCTCAACCCCTCACTCCTCCTGCTCTTGAGGCCGATTGGCTGGGTTGCGTGGGTGGAGCCAAAAGAGTGCCCCAATGAGTAGCTCCATGGTCTGAAAGGGCAGGGAAACAGCCCAATGAGCATCACCACAGAGGAGCCAATCAGCCTGCAGCTGGAAGTTTGCTGGGGCCACTGTGAGCCAATCATCAGCTGGCAGTTGGAAGTTTGCTGGGGCCCCTTTGGCTGTGGCTCTCAACACTCTGCCCTTTTTATTTTTTATTTAGAGACAGGGTCTTGACAAGTTGCTTAGGGCCTCACTAAGTTGCTGAGGTTGGCTTTGAACTTGTGGTCCTCCTGCCTCAGCCTTCTGAGTTGCTGGGATTACAGGTATGTGCGACCATGCCCAGCTAAATTATGATTTATAATATATTCTTCTATTGTTCTGGTTCTGGGTTTCTGTTTAGAATTTCAATTCTTTTCCCTTTGTTTTTCCAGTGCTGGGGATCAAACCCAGGGCTTCCTCACACATGCTAAGCAAGCACTCTTGAAGCCTAGTGTTAAAAACTTCATATTGAACTTCACCAGACCTTCATCTTTCTTCTCTGGGCAACTACCCCTCTAGCATGTCCATTTGGGTAATATTTCAGGGACTGCATGTAGGCCAACAAATCAATAAGAACAGCCCAAGGAAATAATGATCTTTGACAAAAATAGTCACTGTTATTCTTGGGACTGTTTTCAGAACTGAAAACTGTGTTGTGACTGGACCATTAAGATCAAAAGTGCATCATCTCACCTCCAACCCAGAACCTTTACCCACTGTGAGAAGGCACCCACCTCAGTCTGAGAACACCTGTCACCTGCCTTTATAAACCAGTCCTCAGGGCTGGGGCTGTAACTCCATGGTAAAGTGCTTGCCTCGCATGTGTGAGGCCCTGGGTTTGATCCTCAGCACCACATAAAAATAAATAAAGATATTGAGTGTCCATCTACAACTGAAAAAAAAAATATTGAAAAAAAAAAACTCCTCAGTCAGCCGCTAGGCAAGATGGACTTTGGACAGTTGGACAGGAGTCCTCCATCTTCTTTGGCCAGCTTTTCAAACAAAGTCATCATCTCTCAACACTCTGTCTCTTGACTGAATTGGCCAGTCGTGCAGTGAGCTGCCAGACCTGGGTCAGACGTTACCACTGATCTGCTCTGCTAGCCCAGGGTTTCAATTCTTTATGTATCAGAACTGGTTTGTCTCTTTTCTCTGTCTGTTCTCCCTGATCTTTTTAATTCTTTGTTTCCATTTCATCAAATTCACTTTTCTTATCTATCACCTACATCCACTAGATCTTTAATATCTATACTTCCTGGTGCACCCTTCAATTTCATTTTCTTTTCTCTTTCGTTAAATAATTCTAAGTTCTGTATACTCAGGTTTTACCTACTATTGTTTAATCACTATTTTCTCAAGATCCCAAATTTCTGATTTGTGCAGAAATAACCTGCAAAGAGGTTATTGACTAAGTTTTTTTTTTTTTTAAACCATAGGGAAACATTCAGTCACTCTATTTATATATGTCGGCGTGGCAAACTTTTCTTTCCTGATGAGTGTTATTTCTCTACTAGTAAATTTCAAAAATTTTCATGTAGTTTCTTACGTTAACAATCTCCCAGTTCCTGGTTGCTGTTTTCCTCCCCAGCCCCATCATTGAATGAGCTAGATATTGTGGAATTTTCCAATGTAAACAAGGGAAAAGGGATCAAGGGAAAGTTCTAGATTCTTAAGATAAAACATTCCGAATTTTGCTGCTCATAGAGACGGACTTCCAGTAAATATGACTAATTATTGCACTTCTCTTTCATCCTCTCTTCTTTCCTCCCTCACTCCCTCATTTCTTTTCTTTCCTCTTCTCTCCCTCCCCGCCTTGTTTTTTTAGCTCATTTCCTCCACCTCTTTGAAACAAACCACATTCTCAACCTGTTTCTCCACCCATTGTTACCAATAAGGAATGCAGTTACATATTTCAGCTGAGCCTATCATTTTACATAAGTGCACTTTTGCTGACATTTCCTGAAATCTGCTGCAAAAAATTAGCTCACCTGTCACTCTTCATGATTGTACTCCTCAGTTTTGCTTGATGTATCTTTCTGCCAGATCTCAGCTGTACCCGCTTTCTGTGTTTTGCACAAAATGGAGATTTTTCTTTTATGATTTCCAGCAATGCCACAATCAGAAATTTGAGGAGAAGGAACAATGATAACTTGTGCAGCAGTGCTCATACCATAGATTCATTTAGAAATGTTTTGAATTGATTGTTTAGAAATATTTTCTTGGAGAGAAATGAATTACAGTAGATGGGGTAGAGAGAGAAGATGTGAGGGAAGGGGAGGGGGGATAGTAGGGGATAGGAAAAGTAGTAGAATACAACAGTTACTAATAGGGCATTATGTAAAATTGTGGATGTGTAACCGACGTGATTTTGCAATTTGGGGGGGGTAAAAATTGGGAGTTCATAACCCACTTCAATCTAATGTATGAAATATGATATGTCAAGAGCTTTGTAATGTTGTGAACAACCAATAAAAAAAAAGAAATATTTTCTTGGAGAATTGACCCTAGGTGGAGACAATATATAGCACTAAGACAATTTTTGAGATCTGGTACTCAAAACTATTTCAGTGTTACTATAATGATATGAATATTAGGGTAACATTCAGTTTAATTAATTGTCAGATCATAGTGTGGAAATGACAGCTGTATGGCCTAAAAAGCAGATACAGAAATGGCATAACCCATAGAAATCTCCCATTTCATTTTCTACCTACTGTCTAGAAGCTATTATTTATTAAATAATGTTTGGTGGGCATTTCCTACCTTCACAAAATTTTCCAGCCTTTGCTGTTGCTGAAGGGCCTCAGCCTGGCTCCTTTTCTGAGGGCCTGTGCTCATGTGGCTGCCTGTCTCTAAATTAAACACCTTTACATTTGCAGGAAAGGACTTTCACTAAGCAAAAAGCCCGTTGCATGGGACACACTCTCAGTGTAGACATGCACACACAAAAGAAAATATCCTAAAAGTGAAAAACTAAATGCATGATAAATTAAAATAAAAAGACATGAGCCACATGCCTATAATCCCAGCAACTCAGGAGGTGAAGCAGGAGGATTGCAAGTTCAAGGGCAACAACTTAACAAGACCTAAGCAAATTAGTGATATCCTGTCTTAAAATAAAAAAATTTTTAAAAGGCTGGTATGTTGCTCAGTGGTAGAGCACCCATAAGTTCAGTTTCCTGTAAGTACACAAATAAATTTAAAAAAAGCAAAAAGATATGCTTTATCTTTGACCTTATTGTTTAAATTTGACCATAAGTTTGCCCTTGTATAGAAAAAAGGAAGCACTTGTTTCAATCTTAAGTTGGGATGGCATCCAATAAATAAGAAAGAAAACTTGGGCTGCTTAAAAGCAGTAATTTCTCTTCCCAAAAGGACTCTACATACATTGCTATTTGCCTCAAATTACTGTCCTTCAAAGTAATAGAAACATCCAAGCCACTGTGGTTTGTTCTGACCTCCAAGCCTGTGGACTAGATGACCCCATTAAACTTTCTGCAAATGGTGATAAAACAATGGTTGTTTTCCTAATGTGTAGTATGCATTCTTTTCATATCAAAACTTATCAAAATTATGAACCCATTATGTTGTTGAGATTGGACACCAATATTTAGTTAGAGAAAATCAATGTTTTTCTCTGCTATGAAAAGGAACAGAATAGAAACACAGATCTATTTATTAATTTCTTCTTATAGCAAACAAGGGAGGTTTTCAGTGTTGAAATGAATGTTTGCTGAGGCAATTCCCTGAAGCACTATTTAAACACCCTCAGAGGTAGCCTCTGTCCTATGCCTACATTGAAATTAAAAATAGGAACATACTACTTCCAATCATGATGACTGATCTTCTTATATATTTCTTTGATTAAAATTTAAAAGGGCTGTCACCTCAGAGACTCAGGAGGCTGAGGAAGGAGGAATAGCAATTTAGCAAGATTCTGTCTCAAAATAAAAAAATAAAAAGGATTGAGGAAAAAGCACCCAGGGTCCAATCCCCAGTACCACCACCACCAAAAACAAAACAAAACAAACAAACAAACAAAAACCCACTTTTTATAAAGCCCATGGATGCCCTACCACTGAGCTACATCCGCAGGCCTTTTTATTTTAGAGACGAGGTCTTGCTAAGCTGCCCAGGCTAGACTCAAACTTGTAATCCTCCTGTCTCAGCCTCCTAAACTGCTGTGAGACAAAATACATCACCACACCCAGTTCAATAATCAATTTCTAACATTTTTCGCAAGCATCTTACAATGGAAACATGGTACAATTGGACTCATCAAGTCGTGGTTCAATTTTCTGTGCATAAGGGCTTCAACTGTCCTGTCTTATTCTCCTGTCAGTCATTTACAGGCTCAGTCTTGTGTATAGGATGGAAAGGTAAATAGAGGAACCATCAGTCAACAACACATGTTAAAACCAATAAATATTTGATGTGGGATTTTTAAAAAGCCTTAAAATCTAGTGAGTTTTTAAACTTTAACTCGAATCTTTTGGTAAAATATAAACTCATCTATGATTTTTCAGCATGTTTATGCTTGCACTTCAGATTTCATTAATTATTATTCTGCACAAGAAATAGTCTGAGAAGTCAATGCCATTGCAAAGGATGCAGTAATATGTGGTTTTGGGCTTTTAAAAAAGTCAAGACTTCTTCAGCAAACACATGATGCACAGGTAGTAATAAAGAGTGGCTTCGGTTCATTTTTGGTTTCAGGGAATCATGGCACACCTCAGTATCCTCAAGAGTAGCAAGGTTTATCTGAACATTAACAAGGGTGGGGATCAAAGGGCTTTCAGAAATTAGACAACCAGCCTGTCTGTCTCCCCTTATGAGGAGCCACCTAATCCCTTGTAAGGTGCTCCTGTTCCTCTACTGTGACTCCCTCCTTTTTCTCTTCTCCTTTTCTTCTCAGATGGCTTCCTTACCACGGGGGCTCGCACTGGCCTTAAATGGACCCTTTGATCCCACTTTATCATGACTAACCAATCCATCTTACCACTTTCTCAATTTCAGAATAGTGAAAGACAATGAGATTGACCTAGTTTATCTCTTCATTCTGACTTTGATTCCTGGCAAACCATGGATTCTCTGCCTATGGCAGAGTCCAACCGGTTAAAACTCCTTTCTACTCCCATTAAAAAAAAATAATGTCTAACTTCCTTCTCTTAACACTGGCCTCGTCTTAGGGGTTTGCTGGAGGCATATAATACAGAAGTAACTTGGAAGACCGTCTAACCAGCATTAGGTAAGAAGCGTTGGAGCTTCTTCCTGGGGTCTCCTTGCAGCTACAAGCTGCCATACTAACCACCTTGCCAGAAAGACCACATGAAAGTGTTCTTTGACTACACAGTGAAGGAGAAGAGTGCAACTGAATCTTGCCATCCAGCACCTCCACCAAGGTCCTAAACACATGAGTGAAGTTACTTTAGACCATCCAGACAGACCACCAGCAGCTGAGTACCACAAACTGTCCCTAGTCAACCCCATGTGCAACAGATCACCCCAGATCTGAGCATAGTTAAATTCCCTGACAACAGAATTTTGAGGTTTCATTAAATGGTTGGGGTTTTTGTTGTTGTTGTTGTTTTGGGTTTTTTTTTGATACTGAGTATTGAACTCAGGGGCACTAGACCACTGAGCCACATCCCCAGCCATTTTTTTGTATTTTATTTAGAGACAGGGTCTCACTGAGTTGCTTAGTGCCTCGTCGTTGCTGAGGCTGGCTTTGAACTTGGGATCCTCCCACCTCAGCCTTTTTGTGTGTGTGTGCAGTTTGCTATGTAGCCATAGATAAGTGAAATACTTCTGCTCCCATTTGCTGTGAGGCAAAGAACAGGAGCACGGCAATGAAGTTCTACCAAATACAGTGGCTACAAGTTTCCTTATAGAAGAGACAGCATGTCATCGGGGATCATAATGAACCTCTAGTTTACTTGCTATTTGTTCTTAATCTCCCTTGAGGATAGAACAAGGAAGGATGGGATTAAGTTACAACCAGATTCTGGTAGGATTTAGATTACAAATATAAAGACCTGTCTCCAGGCTGGATGAGACCACTGACGTCACAAGCCAGACTGCAAGTTCCTCATATTAAAAGTGGATAATTATATTTCAACAAGGCTTGTGTTTGTACTCAGGGATGATGTCTAAAAGCCAAGGACTGTCTTTGTCAATCTTATCTTTTCATGATGAGCTAAAGCAGAGGAATGAATAAATTTTAGTGCTGCCTCAATTCTTTCTGAACCTTGGCTTGAATGCATTTTGTAGAGAGTCACTTGAAAGTAGAAGGTGAAATCAGTTATGTGTAGATATTTTGGAAGAAAAAGCCTAAAACTTAGAAACTGATTAGAGTGATTATTAACCAAAAAGTGACAAAAGTAATCACATTTATCATAACCGTAGTTATTTAAAAATAACCATTTTCTCTCAAATATTATAAATTTCAGCCTTCAATCTACAGATTTCTAATGAAATCATCAAAAGCATCTGGGTGGTATGTTCATTGTCAGATTCATTCTGACTTGCCTTCAACATAATTGCCTCAGTTTTACTTATTGACGTACAGCAGCAAAAACCTTGAAGCCACCAAGAAACTTCTGTGAATTGTTAAAGTTAACATAATGTAAAAATTGTATCCATGTTCGAATGGACTATTGGGTCAGCTGTGTTAATTATTTTACTTGAAAATCTGTACTAAATATTAATGTAACTGATAAGATCACTTTTTAAACTGCCTACTTAAAAATTATTATGCATGCCTACAATTTCAAATGATGCTGAAGTCCTAGTATACCTTTATACTGCTTGGAATGTGATTTGAGTTAGCAGCATTAGGAGGAAAAAAATCACTGAGACCAGATCACAAAATAAAACATCACAGCATCAATGAGGCTCTTTGCTCATTCAGCGAATATCTGTTGAGCACCAAAAATCATGGAGCTCAGCTCATCCTCAATCCCTTTCTTGTCTTTAATGAGGTGAGGAAGTACCCAAACTACATTTTTTCCCAAACCTGAGCTCTCTTTTTGTGACTTTACCATGACCATATCCCCCATCAGCTTCTACTAGGAGTTATTTTTTCCATCAAGAATACATCTTGGTCTTTTACATCCAGAAACATGTTGAGTTCTTTCCTTCTCCAACTTTCTGCTACCCATTAATTTCATTCATTCCTTAAGTTCTCTCTCTTCTCTTGTTTAGTTAATCAACAATATCGATTTTCAACATGGAATTCAAGGCCTAACTGAGGTAGAGCTACCTCTGTCAGTGCTTCCCTGAACATTTAGAATTGTTGCCCTGCCTAGAAAATGACTTTTTAGACAATAATAACTGAAAGATTGCTTTTAGATATAGTTAAAATAAAATACACTTCCCAATGCATCCAATAGTCAGGATTATAATTTGCTATAATAAATTTCAAAGAAAGCAATAGTAGAAATGCAGAGGTCAGGAAGGAACAATGAGTTCTGACCAGGGTAATCTGTGAAAGCTCCGTGGAGGGAGATGAGTTTAAATGGTGCCTTAAGGATGATTTTGTTGAAGACGGAAAAGGTAGAAAGAGGTCAATACGGCAAATAACATGAACCAAGCCATTAAAATGTGACATTCATGATTCATCAAGCACATTGAAAGACAAAAAGTTTAAGTTTATTTTTAGGTATTGTATGGTTATAACATCTTTAAAACTACTTCAGTATATGATATTTTATATATATATATATATATATATATATATATATATATATGGCAGCTGTCCCAAATACCTTACATGGACTTTATACACACACACACACACACACACACACACACACACACATACACATATATACATACACATATATATATATACTTATATATTTATACTTATACATATATATATTTATACTTATATATATATATATATATATATATATATATATATATATATATATATATATATATGTTTACACAGCTTCCTTAATGTCATCATACTTGCCTCAAATGATCTTGATCACGGAAGCATATAAAACAGACTGAATGACTTTTTTTGTACCTGGTAGCTAATAAATGTTTTATAAGTGCCATAATTCCACATATTTATTCTTATTATAACATGCTATGTGGTGGCAAGGTTATAAAGAAGAGACACTTATCTATCTTTAAGTACAAGAGGTTACCAATATTTACCAAAAGGGATCCAGCAATTGCAAACAACCAAATTCAAGTAGAAGAGTTTGCCATAAGAGATGTTGAGAAAATAAATGGTCTATTATTCAGGTCAGGCTGAATGTTTAGGAAGATGATAATTCTATTACCTTTTGGGCAAGTATGAGAAAAAATAATTTTGGCCGACTCTCAAAAAACATGTGCAATTCAGAGATTCTGATCAGCCACTTAACTTTTACTTATTCACTAATTCATTCATCTAACATTGATAGGACCCTTTCACTGCACTAGCTTTTTCTAGAGGTCAAGGATAAAGGGGAGGGTAAAATAGACAAGGCCCAGCTTTTTCTAGAGGTTAAAGATAAAGGGGAGAGTAAAATAGACAAGGCCCAGCTTTTTCTAGAGGTGAAGGATAAAGGGGAGAGTAAAATAGACAAGGCCCCTTTACTCAAAGCACCTACATTCCAGGGCAGTGAAAGAGATTCAGCTTTCAAGAACTCTAGATTTCTAATTGTTTTCTTGGTTTCCTCTGTGGTCGTTGAGAAACCAAACATAGGTCGTTTTTGGTGTACATTCTTTCTTTCTTTTAAAATTTTAGCACATAAGCAAAACATATTCACCATATTCACTAAAACCACTAAGTCAAGAAATTTTTTGTTGTTTTGTTTTGTGTGTTTTTGTTTTTTGTTTTCTTCAGTACCAAGAATCAAACCCAGGGCCTCACACATGCTAGGCAAACACTCTACCAGCTGTTAGCTTCAGCCCATGAAATTTGGTTATTCTTATCAAATTGGGAATCCTTTATGAATTAACTATAAATTTTTAGCAAAAACCTGTGTTATCAAGCCACATAGGGTTCATGCATGCACAGTGTCCTGCCAGCCAGCCGCAGACATTCTGCTTAGCAATGGGGAAGAGAGGAGTTCTTAGGGACCTGATGAGAAGCAGCAGAGGGCTGAAGTCATCCAGAGAGGCTGGGGGGAGGAGTCATCTGGGGTGGACCTGCATCTGAAGTTGTTGCAGCCCAAGCAGAATGCTTCTCAGAGGCCACAGGACATCTCATGTAGCTAAAGTCCACGTGAGGTATTTGGGGACAGCTGCCACTATTAAGGATGGAAAAATAAATAGTATTTCTTAAGAGCCTTGGGACCTTTCTCTTTTGTCTCATTTACAGCCAGTTCTTGCCAAATGGTCACAATACGTATTGGCAAAATAATTGCAGCCACAGTGACTGCAAGTTAACAATGATGAGAAAATATTTTATAATGTTTCTGTATTTAGAATCTATTACACACAACACGCTATCTTAAGAAAAGTAGAGATTCAAAAGCTGTGAAAGAAAATGTCTTCTTTTAAAAATAGTTGGGCTGGGGTTGTGGCTCAGCAGTAGAGCACTTGCCTAGTGCATGTGAGGCCCTTAGGTTTGATCCTCATAAAAATAAATAAATAAATAAAACAAAGGTATTGTGTCCAACTACAACTAAAAATATACATATATATTTTTAAAAAATAGTTTAGTTACCTTGGGTTGCTGGTTCTTTCCAGGGTCAGGTCCATTAGCTCACTAAACTTTTATCCCTTTATCCACCATCCTAAAATTCGACCCTAATATTACAATACTGCCTTTTAAAACTCATGTCACCTGGATTTAATATACAGTTCTGGGTATACTTTATTAATAAGCTACAGCATCATCTTTCTCTGTTGTTTGAAAGCTATAAAACCAAAATGCAGCACCTATCAGGCACCAGGCCAGTTTCTGGGTAGCAGAGGCAGGAGGATCACAAGCTGGAAACTGGCGTGGGCAACTTAGAAAGACTGTCTCAAAATAAAGATTAAAAAAAGAAGTTGGCAAATGCCATAATTTTATTTTTTTTTAAGGCTGAGTAATATTCTGTCATGTATATGTATATATACACACACAGGTATACATATACATACATAAACATGTATATACATATATACATATACATATATACAGGTATACACATATATGTGTACACATGTGTGTACATATGTGTGTGTATATATATATATATATATATATATATATATTCCCCAAATCCTACCCATACCTACTGAATTAAAATTTTGAAAATAGGACCCTGTTATCTACATTATATAAGTTCCCTAGTTAATATGCATAAAATCTTATTAGTTTTTGAGAACCACTGGGTTATATATTATTGTGAAAAATGTAAAACTGGGTAGCAGAACTTGGGTACCATACCCTTTTATTCTCCTTTTCTCCATTTCAGAGGAAGGTATTTTCTTGGGTCTTTCTTACAGCTTAACACCTGCCCCCATATTATACAACTTGTTAGACTTCTCTACTTCATGTCCAGGTAATTTCATAGATGAAAATGGCTTTGAATCTACTAGAATGGCTGTTACATAATTTTTCTCTGATTATTTTCTTCTATGTCTATCTAATTCCAATCACATTTAAATACGTTTAAAGCCATCGTAATAAAGCACATGGGATTCTCTGTCCTGCTGTGAACTCCTTAAACTCATATTCTGGATCATCATGTGAGTAGCACAACTAATCCAACAACGCTTATGAAACATGGAAGCAATTAGGTTAATGAGAAAAGGAAAAAGTAAACTTGGTGAAAAAGAAAATTTAAAAAAAAAGTCATTTAACATTTGCAGCTAAAACCCCAGGGGAAATTAATAAACACTTTTATATATTTTAGAAAGAAATTCAGATTGGTCCCAACTTAGGAGCCATTCAAATCACTAAGATGCTGTTTAGTAATTGGTAATGTTGAATGCCATTAATTTGTAATCAATGATCATTTGGGTACAAGGCAAAGCTGTTGCTTCCTTTGAATCTTTTGATGAAGAAATGCCAAATAAATTGATGGTACAACCATAAAGGAATGCTTTGCAAGACAACTCATTCTGAAGCCTGTATAAACCTTACAAGCATCCATTTGCATGAAAACAAATAACACATAAATTGCACACTAAATACTCTCTTATCATTCACTATGCAACAGAAGAGATCATTTTAGAAGATAAATCCAGTCCCAGTTGTTTGTTCTATGAGAATTTGGTTTGGGAGCAGAGTTAGTATATACTATAGTTAAAAGTGTATGTATCTTCAGTCATTCTTCAATTTGCTAATTACAAAGGACCAACTTTTAGATAGATTTTGAAGTGGCCAATGTTAACTGTTAAAAAGCTCAAATCCAAGTTTGATCATCAGTTACAAATCTACAGCTTTCTTGACCAGTAAATTATTATTTCTCCTTCTCCTTCTTCTCCCCCTGCCCATTCCCACCCCCATCTTTCTCTCTCTTGGCACAGGAGATTAATCCAGTGCCTCATACATGCTAAGTCTAAGCAAGTGTTCTACCACTGAGCAACATTTCCAGCCCTTTTTAAAAATTTTTACTTTGAGACAGAGGCTAAATTGTCCAGGCTGGACTTGAACTTGAATCCTCTTGCCTCCACTGCCCAAGTAGCCACGATTACAGATTTGCACCAACATACCCGGCTTCTGATGCATTTGTTCTTTTGATATATTCAGGTTGGTCAAGAAAAATTGGATCTGAAAGCTAACATCTTGTACAAGATTGTCTGTCCAAAATTTACAAGTCAAAATCAGACTTGCTAAACTTCCCCACACCTCCAAGCTCCCATTGGTACTCCTCCACAAAACTTTTACCATCTCAACTAATTATAAAAAGAAGGGAATAAAAGAGTTCTTCTTGATAATGCTTCACAGGCTACCATACCCATAAGAGATGTAATAAATATATGCTAGGACAAACACTTGGTGCTCGTGCCAGATTTGCCGTTGGGACAGCTACTTTGCAGGTGATTTTAAAAATCTTTGCCACTGAAGACTTGACCTTTCTGTTTCTTGCCCTTTCCGGCTCCTGGGGGCTGCTGGCATTCCTTGAATTGTGGCCTCATCACTTGAATCTTTGCCTCTGTGATCACATTGCCTTTCTTCTTCTGTTTGTGCCAAATATCTCTCTACCTCCCTTTGATAAGGACACATGGAATAAATTTAGATCCTACTTGAATAATTCAGAATAGTGTCCCCATCTCAAGACCCCTAATTTAATCACATCTTAATCCCTCCTTTTACTGTCACATAAAGTAACACAAAAGGGATTGGACCTGTATCTTGGCTCTCACATCAAGATATCAAAGTCTGTTCCTACCCCACTCCACCTAGCCCTCAGGTTAAAATAAGGAGCTGATCAAAGTATGATTTTATAAATCACATGGTTTACTACCAAAGAAGGTTGTTTTTCTTTTTTTTCCTTTGCTTTTGGTTCATGAAACTTAAAGAGATGAAGAATGACAGGAATAAATCTCAGGAATACACCCAAGAGACAAGGTATGTCAACCATGTAGTAAAAGAGTTCCAATTTAGAATCCAATTACTAACGTCTAGTTGCTTAATTAGGATGCAAGTAGGTCTTTGTAGAAAGTCAAGTCTAATTAGTCTGAAGTGTACCTCTTTATTAACAATTCTCAGGAGAGATTGGTGTGGCAAATAGCAGAGATCCATGAGGACAATCAAGGTCCCTGGACTTGGTTCCTCTACAGGGCAGTTGACTGGCAAGGCTTTGGAGATTAGTTCAAAGGCTAACTGGGTGTGGTGCTGTTGGAGCCTGAGTTCTGGATTTTTGAAAAGTAGTTAAATAGTATGCATCCCTGCCATGGCTTAAACTCTCAGAGCATCTGTTAAACCCTTAGGTTTCTGTGTATCTTGGAGTCCACTTTGAGCATGCTAAGTGGGTACTTACTCCATCACTGAGCTACATCTCTACTCTTTTTTATTTTTTATTTTGAGATAGGATCTCACTAAGTTGCCCAGGCTAACCTTGAACTTGCAATACTCCTGCCTCAGCCTCCTGAGTAACTAGGATTATAGGCCTGTGCCACCAAGCCCAATGCAAAATGGCATTTTTGAGGGGAAAGGGAGCTCATTCCAAGTTCTTATTATAGAAAAATAGTATGTCAAACTATGTGACCATTTCTACTTTTGGAGTGTGAGTTTTGAAATGTGCAGACACAAAATTCCTCATCTTTAATAAAATGAATGCAATACATTAAAAGGGAGACTCATTTCAATATGTAACTGAAAGAAGAAAATACCTCACCCTTTTTAGAGGATACTGACTTCTGTCATTAGTTCATGGAAATATTAAAATATTTCTTTCCCATCGTGGTATTCACTTATCTGAAGACAATCCATTAGCAAATTCACACTGCCAAATTGGGCCACAAGTCAATATATCTGAATAGTTGGGCTAACTATCCATTTTAGGGTACTCAGAGTTTTGCCTTTTTTTGCCTTTACCTGGCCATGTTATATTCTTGGTTTCAAGCAATTCTGCAACAAAGAAGATAAATCCTAGAGGAAGACATCAACATTTTGTTACTATGATCATTAATCATCTAATTTGCCAGGTACTATATTAAGTCTGTTACGTAGTTCACTTTATTTAACTCTCTCAATGACCCTACAACTAAGATTATATTATTATGAAACAACTAGCCTCTTCCATTCTAGAATGAAGCCTTAGATATTAACTTTCCCAATATTATAAATAAGTATGATCGAGTTTATACCAAGACTGCAGAGCCCACAATAGACTATGCAGTGGTTTCACAGGAATTTAATCACATATTCATTCTCAGCACAAGAAGGTAGAGGCAGAAAATTTTGCCCCCATCTTTCTCATTGGGCTAAGTTGTAAACTGAGCTTGAGATGGGGGCTTCTGGTTTTGTCTCTCCTCCTGAGCAGCCGCATCTAACTGCACTGGGTGTGGTTTCCACGTTAAGTGTTTAAAGCAACATAATCCTTACACCTACTAGGAAACTGCTACACTTGTAGTTAAAGGAGGAACACTTTGACACTGTTGGCAGGACTGTAAATTAGTACAACCACTTTGGAAATCAGTATGGAGGTTGCTCAAAAGACTAAGAACCACCATATGACCCAACTTATCACTCCTTGGTATTTATCCTAAAGAATTAATGTCATCATACTGGTGATACATGCCTACCATTGTTTATGAGTTATGAAAACCAGCCTAGGTGTTCGTCGATGGATAAATTAGTAAATAAAATGTGATTTATACACACAATGGAATTTTGTTCAGCCAGTAAAGAAGAATGAAATTATGTCATTTGCAGGTAAGTGGATTGAATTTGAAATAGGCCAAACTCAGAAAATCGAGGGTCATGTTCCTCTCATATGCAGAAGCTAGAGAGGGGGAAAAGGTGTATGTGTGTGCAAGGGTAGAATTTCATGAAAATAGAAGAGAGACAGGTAGAATAGAGGAAAGGGACCAGAGGGAGGGAGGTAGTGGGAATTAAATTGATCAAATTATATCATTATAAATACAAATATGTAACAATAAATGCCACTATTAGGTTATCGCAGATCTTTATATTCCAAAGCTACATTAATCATAAGTGGCTGTTGCTATAAATCAAAACCGTAAACAAACATCATGAGATCTAAAAGCCTAAGCAGAAAAGGGAGTGAGTTAAAATGACCTCAGTTGAGCACAAGACAAAGAATGGCTACTAACCTCTGGACAATCATTCTCTGATGGGATGCATTGTCCAAGAAAAATGTGAACCAAAAAAGGAACAATTTTACATTGTATGAGAATTGCCATTTTGTGTTGCCAAATATGCTATACTAAGCAACTGTTAATGGGTACAGAGGCAGAATGTTCCCATGAGAGAAGCATTTCTCACATGATATGGAGGCTCAGGGTAAAATGGAGTCCGTTTTGTCATTGCCCAAAGAGCCTGGCCCATAACAAAGCTAAAAGACATTATCTTGAGTTTTTGATTGCTTATTTGTTTTGTGGTACTGGGATTGAACACAGTGCCCTGCCCATACTAGGCAAGTGCTCTCCCACAGAGCTATATCCCCAACCCATTTTCATTTTTTGAGACAGGGTCTTGCTAAGTTGCCCAGGCTGACCTTGAACCTGCAATCCTTCTTCCCCAGCCTCCTAAACAGCAAGAATATAGGCATGCACCACCATGCCTGGCTTGTTTTTGTTCTTACTAAAATCTTGGTGTTTGTTTTATAAAACTGGTAGTTTTTACCATTTACAAAAACTATCTTCAATTTTATAAGCTTCTTTAGTCTCAGTTAAGATATTATGCCTGAAGGGAAAAATATATCAAAATTGAAAAAGAAATTCTCAGCCAATAAGACAAGATAAAGATGAATTCAACATATGCTGTTTCTAGCTCAACAACTCACACAGCTCTGTAATCATTTTTCTATGATATCGTCCCCTGATGATAACTCTTCCTTTTAGAAAAGCTTTAATGGCAAAAAGCAAAAAAGAAACAAAACAAAAGAGAAGAGAAAATAAACTTTCAATTTAAAAAAAAAAAAGATAAAGTTTCATCCTGAGTTTGGTATTCTAGATCTAGTCTGCTAGATTCAGGAATGATGAGTGAACAAGAAGATGAAGATATGTATATCATATCCAAATTTTTTTCTTGTTTTTTTTTTCCTTAAAGAATATAGGGGCTGGGTTGTGGCTTAGTGGTAGAGCACTCGCCTAGCATGTGTGAGGCACTGGGTTCAATCCTCAGCACCACATAAATAAAATAAAGGTATTGTGTCCATCTACAAATTTTTAAAAAAATCTAAATAAATTTTTTAAAAAGAATATAGTCTAGAACTATTTACACAACACTTATAGTACATTAGGTATGATAAGTAATCTAGAGATGGTTTAAATATCATGGAAAGATGTGTGTAGGTTATATGGAAATACAATGCCGTATTATATAAAGGATTTATATACACAGATTTTGGTATACACAAGATGCCCTGGCACAAACCCCCTGAAGATACCAAGGGGAGACTGCACTTAAGGACTTATTAATGGATGTGGGTAGCAAAGTACGGAGCAGACTAGGTCTAGAATACCAAACTCAGGATGAAACTTTATCTTTTTTTAAAAAATCAATATTAATCTTCTCTTTCTTATCCTGTCTCCTACTCAGGTCTTCACTTTCTTAGTGTCTTCCATCTCACCAGCCACCTGGTTGGACAAACCATGTGTAGGTCACCTAACTACTATTCCTTCTCCCCCACACCAATATATTCATTAAATCAACTTTGATTATGACTCAGCTATGTATTTGATATGTCTACCTCTCCTATCTTAATGTCCAGGGCTATTCCCCTAGTCCAAGTCACTACCATGTCTCCCTGGCATATTACAGTGTTGTTCCTTCTTCTGTTTGCCTCATTCAGTGCCTAAAGAAAGCCTTCTGATGTCTTCACACTGTGGACTGGCTAAAACCTGGGTGATGCGGTTCCTGCCCTCCCTGTCATCCTCACTTCATGGCCCTCTTTTGCTGTCCTGCTGCCCCCTAGACTGGCTCCTCTCAACTCATTGAATTTATTCACTCTTTGCTAACTTGGGCTTTTGATATACTGTTCCCTTTGCCTGGAGCCTAATTCTATATGACCTTCTTGTGGCTTGCTCTTTCTCTTTCTGCAAATTAATTTAAGTCACCTCCAAAAGGAGACTTGTTCTGATCACATTCAATGAGCCCACCTCCAACTTTCTGTACCACTGCACCCTGGCCATCCCATCGCGTTACTTCATTCCCATTCATGTCACAGGGAGCTGGGTGGGGTGAGGGAGATTGCAACACACATGGGAGAGAGAGCCTGTGCCTTAAAGCATTTCCTCACTAAAATTAGTTCTGAAATTCTCGTGAAGAACTAATGTGTAGGTTTGTCCCTCTAGCCTTTTGCCATGAAAAGAGAGAGAGAGAGAGAGAGAGAGAGAGAGAGAGAGAGAGAGAGAGAGAGAGAAAGAAAAGACAGGGAGTAGACTAAGACTGCAAGCTAGTTTGGCCCTGGATCCAGATATGAAACAAACAGAAGTATCATGTTTTCTTTCTTAAGAAGGGACCAACGGCTAGGCTCAGCTTTAACCTGGGTACTGGGTTCCCAGCTTCATGAAAGCAGGTTGATGAAGTCTACCTTCTCAGCCCCTGCAGAGACTTATGTAAAACTGCACCCATAGGGAGGTGGGAGGTAACACAGTCTCCCCATCAGCATGGGATCAAGTGGCCTGGTGCCTCTGCAATATCCCCACCATCACATTCTGCCCCCGGCCTGGGGCACCACAGATGACCTGGTGCTTGATTTGAGCCTTGGGGAACTCACGGGAGATACAGAAAAACTCCAATCAGAAGACAGTAGAGAGAGAATTATCTTGTTCAAAGTGACAATAAGAAACACAAATTCCAAACCAAAATTTCCAAACAAATTGAAAAAAAAAAATGATGTCAGACAAAACTATCAACAATTAGAAAAAAGAACACATCCTATACTAAATGAAATACAACAAGCTAATAGAAAAAAAATCTTAAAATAAGTATATTAGAATGCTCAAATTACTTTTTAAAAAGAATAAGAAATCATGAAGCATGAACATGTAAGAAAAAGAACCAATTAAAATCCTGGAAATCAAAATATTACTCATGGAATTTGTTTTTAAAAGCTTAAGAAATAATACTTCTAGCTAAATTTTTTAAATTAACAAATATCTTGCCCACCAAAATGTTAGGAAAATAGATTTTCAAAAGGCATAATGAAGGATGTCAACAAAATTTTTGAATCTGGATGTAGGTGGATTTATTTGAGCAGAAAAAGCAACAATCTAAGCCTACAAGAAGAAAGACAACAGAAAGCAAATCAACACATGACAGAACCCTACAAAGATTTCAAGATGTAAGGTACAATAAATTTCTAGAAGCAGGTATGTGGAGTGGGGTTGGAATTTTTTTTAAGAAGTACTGGCTACTTGAATCTCAGATACAAGGAGAAAATAAGTGGCTTAATTTCTGGAGAGGTTATACCATAGAACGTCTGGATTTGGGAATACCAATCTCAACTGAGAATCTGTTGAAATAAAGTATTTAAAATATTGATGTCAGGCAATAATTCACATGCTAAATGGAGACCTTCCCCCACTTGCTGTACTTGGCTCTTAAAACACTAGTCACCAGACTTATATATACCTCCCATTACCTTGCCCACCTTCACCACAATGACAGGGAACTAATGCAGTCAAGAGACAAGACATATGTCCTGATAGCTGAATGTCCGCAATGAGACACTCCTCATGACAGATTTCCAAGGTTTCCCTAGATTTATTCTTTCTTCTCCCACACCTTATTCTCTGTCCCAGGAATCTGGTCACTTAGAATTACATAAGTGAGCTCATTGACCTGATTAATGAGGGAGACCAGGTACAGATACAAAGGCAGAAGGAGATGAATTTTGAATTTATTCTCTTGCTCTCCTATATGCAGATCCCTTGCTGATTGAGACTATCAAGGGTCCTGGTTTCTTTTACAAGACTCATTTCTAACATCCAGTAACCACTTCTTCCCATGATTCCCCTGAACAGAAGAGTAGTCATAACCTCAGATTATGCCGATCCTTTGCATGTCTCCAACACTGTCTACATCACTGTAAGTTGTCATTTCCTTTAATTTTCCTAAAACTGTCCTAATTTGAACATCATCTTTTTCTTCCTGGGATTCTGACATTGCTAATTCATTGCCTTGTGACCTTTCAGATGAAATCTCCAAGCTCTTGAGTTCTACTCTCACAGAGGATAGATCTGATTTTTAGTGTCTCATTTTCAGTTGTGAATGGATAATCCTGACAAAACTCTCTAGCACAAAAGACCAAAACTAGGAGAAAAAAGGAGTATAAGAGGAGATGAGGAGAAAAGAAGAGGCCCAACATCTCCCCAGTGGGAAGTTTTAAAATAAGAGAATAGAGGAAAGAAAATGTTCAAGAAAATTTCTCCAAAGGCATCATTACAAAAACAGCAGGAATAAAGGGCTGCTGCTAAAGACTTCATCGGAAAACAGGCCACACTGTGAATCAAGAGGGTAGCCATCTTCTCAACACACTGGAGATGCCTTGGCTTTTGAAGAACAAATAGTTACAACCAAGATGTTTATGATCAACCAAACTAGGAATCAGATTCAGAGGCTCCAAACAGTTGTAGATTAACAATGACTCAAAAATGCACTGATACACGTCTTGGATGGCTACCGGTTGTCTTTGGCTCCTAATATTCTTGCCCTGTGTGATCTCCTACTGGCTGAGGGTGGACTGACTGTCTTACTTTTATTTTTTTTTAATACTATTTTTTAGTTGTAGTTGGACACAACACCTTTATTTATTTATTTTTATGTGGTGCTAAGGATTGAACCCAGTGCCTCACACATGTGAGATGAGCACTCTCCCACTGAGCCACAATCTAAGCCCCTGACTTACTTTTAAAGAATCCCCCACCCATCAGGATTATACCTAGGGCATCACGCATACTAGGCAAGTGCAGTACCACTGAGCTACACCCACAGCCCTGACTTACTTTTAATAAAGAAGGTATGAGAGAAATTATAGTATACTCGTTCGAATATTATTTTATATGAAGTCTGTGGTTTCCCCAAATACTCACGCTTGTTCTCTCTCAGTGTTCTTACCTTTGGGGAAGCCACATCATGAGGCTACCTTCAGCTGAAACCCACATTCTGAGGGTCGCATGCCTGCTAACAACCACCTGAGTGAGCGTGATATTTATTTTCAATACATACCTTCTATTATGACATTTGTATTAAACACCATAATTACATTGAAAATTTCTTAAATTTAATTAAAAAAGACAAATCATAGACCCACAGAATATTTGCCAAGCATATAATTAATATAAAAGTATTGTTCTGAATTTATAAGAGTTTTTAAAAATGCTAAAAAAAGACAGAAAAATTCTGACAGATAACAAATAGGCAAACCAAAGAAAAGAAAATACAATTGGCTAAAGAACATATGAAGAGATCACCCATTTTTAATCAGAAAAATAAAAACTAAAGGTGACACTATTTTCACTCATTTTTTCGTAAAATACACACACACACACACACACACGTATATTCTGACATTAATGTACTATTTTGTGAAGATTTTGAAAAAGAAATGCTGGAGAGAGTAATTGGGTAAAACACTCTGGAAAGTACTTTTACAGTGTCTAGGAAAGTTACAAAAAAGTATAAGTTTTACAAAAAGGCAATTTCAGTTCTATGTATATGTATTAGTAATAACCTACCCGTAGACACAATGAGACACATAAAATGATTTCATAAGGAAATATAAAAATTTGATCTAATTCTCCTTGTTGAAAACAAGAGATTTATCTCCCTTTCCTCTTCTTAGAAGGTCTATTTTAGAAAACTTGCAATTTTCTTTTCTCTTTGAAATGTATGTAAAGCTTTTTTAAAAGCCAAATAAGCCACTTGCCAGCTTGATGACCCAGGAATGTCTTTCTCAAGGTCTTGGGAGTTATCTCCAAAAGGTGAACTTTAGAGGAGACTGTGCCCCAGCCTTTCAGTATCTGCAGAAAAGAGAGAGCCTTGCTTTGGTGGAAATCTTGCTCCCAATTGCAAAATTATTTCCTGTCATAAACAGACATGTTTATGTTGTACCTGTTTGGCTAGAGAGTGAGATTTCTTCCTGTCTTTGCCTCCTCTTTGTGGACTATACGTGAGATGCACCACATTCTGGTTAATACTCATTCAGTTTAAAAACCTGTTTCTCATTCTAAACCACCTTTCAGAAGATCTTTTCTAGCTTATGAGAAGATTTTACTTTTGATGATATTTTCCCAACAATTCTCATTACATTATTCTCCATAAAAGTGAAAAGTATAACAACTTTAAATATCCATTTTGTAGAAGAATGGATAAGTTATTATATAATAAAAGAATGAACTAACATACAATAGTTAAAAATTAAATTAAAGCAATGTATGTCAAATAGTCTCAAAAACATATTCAATGAATACACATAGTTGTTGGATAATAAATACATATATGATTTTATTTCCACAAAATTGAAAAGACTATATGCAAGTATAGTAAGACTTTTTTTTAATGGAAAGCATGAATAACAATCTGTAGTTAGCATTACTTGTGACATAGAAGGGATGGTAATGTATTTGGCTATTAGAACAAAGGAACGTGGATTTATTTGTAATTTTTTATTTTTTAGTACAGGAAACAAAATACAGTTAGATTGAAACATTTGGTGGTTATGTTACCAGAGCTCTCCCAAGCCAGAGGCTTGCCTCTCGGGGTACCAAAGGGCTGGATTCCGTTTTCAGCCCTGCTCAGGCATCCAACAAAAATGATGGTGCAATAAAAATATGAATTTATTCTCAGTCTGGCCAAAATAACCTCTGTCTTCTCCAGACCTATAACAGGATCAGAACTTTATGTGGTGAGAACAAAAGCCAGGAAACATGCATAAAGTATGCTGCTGGTCTGATTTGTAAACCTGATTCTTCCTTCAGGTTCCCTGAACCAGGGAGTTGGGGAAGTTTCTTTCCCAGCATGAGATGGATCTGGCAAGGAAAAACCAACTTTTAAAAGTACAGGTTGCATGTTTCTTTTACATGACTTTTAGCCCTGAGGTGGTTGCAATTATTCTCTGTAAAATTTTTTAAATTTCATAATAAAATATTTTAATTAAAAAAAAAAGTGACTGAGGGCTGGGGATATAGCCCAGTTGGTAGAGTGCTTGCCTCACATGCACAAGGCCCTGGGTTCAATCCCCAGCACCAAAAAAAAAAAAAAAAATTTGATCCTGAGTCAAATAAAGGCTATTTCAAAAGATGTTTTATTCCAAAACTTTAACTAGTGAGTAGAAGAAATGCTGAACACATGCTCTGCACAAAAAAAAGTAGAGGTGTTTCTTACTGACAAAGAAAGCTATCCTCCATTCTCAGTCTGGCAGGTGTAGATTGGATAAGAAGTACCTCCTGGGGTGTTTCCAGAGGCTAATGAAGAGGCAGAACAAAGGGTTTACTATCCCAGCTGTGGACTAATATCCCAGATTCTTCCAGAGCAGTGAGGCTCAGTGGAACATGGTCATCAACAGGGACCCGGCACCCTATGTTGGTTATATTGTGAATACTCTTCCTACAAATGAAATGTATATATGTTGCAAAATATGAAACAATCTTCAAACTGAGATAAACCTTACTAGCCTCTGCTGCTCACTCTCTGGATACCTGCCTTAGTGGAGCAGCCTTAGCAACTCCTATCCCACTTCCTGTTTCTATTATTGCCTTACAATATGTCAGGGAATCCAAATGCAGTACCAAGACTCCCAGAGATGCCTGAAGCATATTTACACATACATACTTATGATAAAGTTTAATTTACAAGTCAGGTATAGCAAGGGATTAACAACAGTGAACTAGTTAAACAAACACTACCAGAGGCCATTGTTTGGGACTAAGTTCCTTCACAGGGTCCCCGCAGACTGGACTAAAAATCTAAATGGAGTCACCCGTGCTAAGCTCCACATCACAAAACAGGAAGCCAAGTTTATTCTCTGACCTTTCTGGGGACTCAGGAGAGTCCCCAGAAATCCCCAACCGGATTTCCCAAACAGGCCAGTTTCAACTGGCATGAGGATGAAATTCTACCTGCTATAATCCTTCCACAAATAAAGGTCACCTGAATTAACTTCATGCTGACTAATCAGTTATTTTTCTACTATTCTATTTCCCTGTCCTTGTATTACAGGGACAGTAACTTTGAAATACAATCAATTTTTTTTGTTTGTTTTTGTTTTTTGTTCCTGCTTTGTTCGGCCCGTCTATGAAACCAACATCTTTCGCCCACCTCACCAGAACACTCATTCTAGTTCATGGAATGAAGTGATGCCCAATTCTAGAAGTGAAAATAAAGCCAATTAAGATCTTTAAACTAATTGTGGTATTTGTTCCTTTTTATAATAAAATACAACAATATACTGTAGCGAAAGTTATGGGAATATGATTTCTCTCTCTTTTGAAAGATTCAAGACAAATATTACTATTTTTAGACCACAGTTGGCCACAGATAACTGAAGCCATGGAAAGTAAAACCTAGGAGTAAAAGGGACCCCTGGGAATCCTAGAGCTAGCTCATCCTCAAGCAACACATTTGAATATCTACTTTCTAGAGTTGCCTAAAATATTCTCAATAGCTAACCAGCTATTGGCCATCACCACAATCTTAAACCATTCCTTAATGCTAAAGCACACTAGAAAATGGCATTCCAAAACCTAACTTTGACTTATGGATTTTTTTTTTCATTTTCTTTTCTTTCTTTCTTTCTTTTTTTTTTTTTTTTTTTTTTGCATAAAGGCAATTGAGAACTAGCAGATGCAGGTAAAGCTCTTTACCTCTCCCTACCAGCCTAAAAATAGACAATAAATTTTCCCTATTGAAAAGAAAACTTACATAGATAAATGGAGCTTCCACTTGTAAAATGTCTCTGTACTAAGAAGATAGCTATTCCCAACACCCAGGAGACAACACTTAGCACCTGAGAGACTCGGGTTCCTAAAATAATACTATTTTATGTCAAGGCTTTTTGGAAACTGAAAAGCAAGGGCTTTCATAATGCTTATATTTTACAGGAATGAAATGTCCCTGCTGCTTACTGCTTAATGGAAAAATTAAGAAACAGAATTGGTGGAAGGAAACAGTTTTATTCAAGGTCGACTCTGAAGAAGATAGAGGCTACTTCCCACCTCAAACCTCCATCTTAGGAAGCTCAGAGAACTAAAGGCTTTTATCGGAGGGATAAGAGGTTCCACAAACAGGAAGGCCATGCCCTAGGAAGGTCTTCCTCACCTAGGAGGGAGTGTCTTTCCTTTTCTCTGCAGGAACATAGCAATGGGCTTTGACCTTCTGCTTCCCGGTTACTAAAACTTAAGGAAGAGCTTCTCTTCCACAAAAGCATTAGGTAGAGGACAGGAGGGAAAAGGGAGTTAGGGGAAGTGAAGGCCAGTTTCAAATGAGCCCATTAGATTTATAATATTTAAAACCCAGTTATATTTTATCTATAAAACAAGAGTTTGCTTGTATTGTATCTGCTTCTTTTTTAGTTCCTTTCTACTTAAAAGAACCCTAATGTTCAAGTGGCTTATTTTGGGGGTACCATCTGAACACCTTTGAAGCAAATGAGAAAAACATAATCCCTGAACTCAGAGCTCAGAGTTCAGTGAAGTGATTCGTATTTAAATGAAAGATAGTCTTTTTTGATAATCAGACTTGGGTAACAGCCAGAAATGGATACTCCTTTTGGTGAAGAGACTAATTGCATATAATTACAGGAAATGAATTCTTAAACAAGAAATGTCACACTCTTTGAGCACGGTGTTGGATCTAGAGTTCAGTCATTTGGAAATGTATGTGACTTGGCAGGCAGCGTCTGTGGCTAACATCCCTCTCTCTCCATTCTGCAAATGTATAAAACACCAAACCCGTTTCTCCCTTGAGCAGTAGGAAGAGAAAATATTCAGAGCCAGGTAACAGAATGAGGAATCTCACAGAAAATTTTCAGAGACCCACTCAGACTGCTGTAGGTCCCAGTGGGCCTGGCTACTGCTCAGAACTACATGGTGCTGTTTTTGCTGATATGCAGAATGCAAGAGTTATGGTGTCACAGAAGTTTCCAGTGAGACTTCAGAGGAAGGCCTGGGAGTCAAGGCCATGTGTGGCAAGATTTGAATCCCTGTGGGCAGACCCTGAGAGGTCAATGAATGAGGTCAAAGCTGCAGTAGAGATCCCCAAAATTAAAAGACGTCAAGAATGTGCCATATCTGCTGAGGAGAGCTACAGAAAGTGAACAGAACCAGCCCAAGAGAGAGGCTAGGCAGGCTGCAACTGGCAAGGTCAGAGGGGTGAGCTGCCCCAACCCTTTGGGGCCCACATCTAGTCACCGTGGACCCCACATGCTGTCTGAGGAGTTACAGGACTTAATGTTTGATCTGCTTGGCTCCCACCTTGTCTTGGTCCCATCCCTCCTTTCTATGCCTCTATTTCTTACCTTTACAATGGGAGTGTTTACTCTGTGCCTGTTCTACCATTCTATGTTGGAAATATGTGAATTGTTGTTGTTGTTTTCTTTTTTTCATTTTTTATTTTTATAGAGGTTCACAGCTAAGAGTTTGCTTTGAGTCTTGGAGGAGACTTTAGACTTGGATTTTGAGAATACTCAAACTGTTAAGACTACAGGGACTCTCCGAGATGGACTGAAGGCATCGTACCTTGTGAGATGGGCATGAGCCTCTGGGGCCAGAGGAAGAATGTTATAGCTTGAGTCTGGAGTGTCCCTCAAAGACTCACGTGTTGAAGACTTGGTTCCCAACTGGTGGTGCTGCCTAGAGGTAGTGGAAACTTCAGGGGTGGGGTCTAGTTGGAGGAGTGTGCCCTTAAAGAGACGTGCCCTTAAAGGGTGTATTTTCTCTCCCACCCCTTTCTTGCTCTCTCACAGCTCCTTCACTGCCAAGAGGTGAGAAGCTCTCCTCTACCACACACTCCCAACCATTATGCTCTGCCTCACCCAGAGCCCAAAGCAATAGGATCAAGTGACTGTGACCTGAAACCTCTTCAACAGTGAACCAAAATAAATCTTTCCTCATTTAAGTTGATTTTCTCAGGTATTCTATAACAGTGATGGAAAGCTGACTAACACCTAAGCAGAGAAGCATCTCTCGGGTGATAAGAATTGTTACTGGGGAAAAGGAAGTAGCTTTCTTCCTGGTACAGAGATGATTTTACAAATGTAAATTTCCTTTATAAAAGTCAGAATCTACAGCCTAGTTGGGGACAAGTAAAGAGTTTTCCCTGCAACTGAGACCCTAATTCTCAGTTGTCTTTAGGTCCAAATAATCCATTTGACAAAGAGGCATATTTGGAGAGAGGCTGTTCTCAAACCTTTCAGCATCCTTCCTTTCCAAGGCCCATATCCCTTTGGAGACATCTCTCAGCCATCAGGATCTGCTGCTGGTAGCTTTTTGAGACTGATCCCTCATTCCCTATTGTGAGTGTGTCTTTATGTGTTACCCTGCTCTAGGACCTTCTAGATTCATCTATAGATTCATCTATAGATTCTAGATTCATCTAGAGCTAAGGATACTCAGTAAAGGAGAGACAGACAGACAGAGAGAGAAAGAGAGAGAGAGAGAGAGAGAGAGAGAGAGAGAGAGAGAGAGAGAGAGACAATAAAGGAGAAGGAGAATGAGTTATTGGGAATTGAACTCAGGGATACTCTAACACTGAACTCCCCTCATCCCAGCCTTTTTTATATTTTAATTTTTATTTATTCATTTATTTAAATAAAGTCTTTCTAAGTTACCCAGGCAACTGGTGATACTCCTGCCTCAGCCTCCAAGTGGGTGGGATTACAGGAGTGTGCCACTCTGCCCAGGTTCCTCCAGAGCTTCTCATGGTAAACCTCTTCTTTAAATATGGAATGAAGGTCAATTGACTTACAGAATTTCAAATTTTCTGTCAACAGGAAGCTTTGTCTTGGTACTACTGATGCTCTACAAAAATGAATAATGTCCCCCAGGACTTTCATTTATTTGTCAAAATCAATTGCCTTAATTAACTAGTGTCTGTAAATAAAATATTGAAAGGGCTGAAGATGTAGACTTCCTGGGTTAAATCCCCAGCACCCCACAAAAAGAAAATCTTAATTAGTGCTTCTTATCTATTTCAGTTTCTACCAACTATAACACAGGGCCTAAGTAAGACTGAATAGAAATAAACTTTTCCTAGAATTTCAATTTTGCCACATTCAATCAGAGAGAGTATATGTGATAGAATTTATTCATTCCTATCCTAAGTCTAGCATTGCAATATCATTCTTTCAGGAATCTTTATTGAAGATTCTCAACATGCCAAGGTTTTTATGCATGGAAGGTGGAGGAAAGATTAGAATGAGAATGCAAAATAATTTTTATTATAATTATTTATTCATTTATTTATTTTTTGTGGTGCTGGAGATGGAATCCAGGACTTAATGCATGTGAGGAAAATGTGCTACCACTGAGCCACATTTCCAGTCCCAAGGTAACTTTTAAAAGAAGTCAGTCGTTTGTTTCATAAAAAAATGAATCATGAGAGCATATTAATTGATTCAGAGAAAATTCTTTAATGATAGTTGGTGCTGATGAAAAGAAGAATGGAAAATATAAATGCAGCATTTAAAATCTAATTCCATTTGATGCTTTGGGTTGTTTGTTTGTTTGTTTTGTTTTTGTTTTACATTAGAATTTACCTATAGCGGAAGTCTTTAGTAAGTCTCCATCAGGTAAATTCTAAGAGGCCCAATTCTCTATACTTGTATCAATAGATTGAAAGGAGTTTCATAACTTTTAAAAATCAGTTTACCCCTATACATTTTATATGCTCCAATTTCAAAACTAACGAGTTCATACAAACTCCAAAGAGGAATATGATGGCAAACTGATTTGATGGGAGTTTGAGACCAGCTATACAGTGAGACCTTATCTCAAAGAAATAAAATAAAATAAAAATCTTCATATTGTAACTATGAGTTTCCTACTAATATTTGAAAAACACATATAGATTCAGAATTCAACCACGAGCAAGAAAAGAATAGGAAAAGAACAGTGATCTCTTCTGTTGAAGAAAAAGAAAAAAAAACTACAAGAAATGGGTCAGAGATAACTGATGATCACATACTAGAGGGGAGCACATCTTATAAGGTCTGACAGCATCACCACCACCTTGGACTCCCATCATATGAGTGATCAGGTCTGGGAGTTTCCCTCTCCCTCTAGCAAACCCCCACTATAACAGTATGAGCAGCATATGCTGACCAACCTCTACCTTGTGGCTTTCCTGGTCTCATCCTTTTTTTGTTGTTCACAGGGGAGGGGACATGCACTGGCTCTACTTTTTGATGAAGTGAAACATAACCAGAAATATTTTAATTTCTATTCTTGCTTTTATTACATTTTTCATAGTAACACCTTTATTAGCCAAAGTACAATATGTTGCATGCAATTTACTTTTCCTTACCCAATTAGGATTTTGCTCTATCTCAGGATCCTAACCTAAATAAGACATGTGTGCATTTTAAATAATAGTTTTAGTTACAAATATATAAATGAAAGAAACAGAACTAGTCTAGTTCAATCTGTTCTCTTTAAAAAGAAAGAATAAAACCATGGACCAGGCTGTTTCTCCCTCTGGAGATGGCCAGCATTCTCTCTTGAATGTGTCTCTGCTTTCCTAAAGAAACCTTTGTATCCTGGGGGGAAAAAATGGCAGAAGAAGGCATGCCAGATTCACCTTTTACTCCAAGCACAGTTTCCCACAGATGCTGGGAAGGTGGATGGGTCCAATCCTATTTTCATCAGCCTCATGAAGTTGGAGGGGGAAAAATATCTTTCCATTTAACCCCTCAAGTTCTTTCAAGTTTCCGTAACAAGAGACCAGAACAATGAGGAAAGAAAATCCTACAGATTTAATATAAGTTTTACATGACATGGGAGACTCCGTAAGGAAATGAGAACCTAAAGAAATTGTTAAAACTCAGTATTTTAAGCTTTGTTTGAAGAACAGAAGAGGCGTGAGAGAATACTACGGAACAAGAGTTTAGTAAACTGGGAAAATTCATCCAGAGCTGTTGGTTCAGATTCCTCTCAATGACCCTCTGTCCTTGGAGACAAGAAACTTCCTTTCCTCCAGGTATAGGAAAGGGGTCTCTTAAGCTTTGTTTCAGGGCGAGGGGTAGGATCAGATCAGAGTCCTTCCTGCCACTTCTCAAATTCCTTCTGTTTAAAATGTTCCGTATGTCAAGTTGCAAGATTTGGGGCTAGCATGTCCTGAACCCCACCTCAAAGTTGTTGATCTCAAGGGTACCCTTCAATTAGCTCTCTGTACCAAAATCTCAGTCTCCAAGACAGCTTTGTAAAGAAATGGTTGTGTATTGTGTCCATGTAAATTAGTGAATATAAACATTAGTGAAAAGTAATGTGTCACTACATTGCAAGGTTTTTCAAAAAAAAAAAAAAAAGACTATGGAGATGATTTAAAATGATTTTGTAATTCTCTTATAGAATACACATCTTATTTTCCCCACAATTTTATTTTCCATGTAAAACATGCAACATGGCTGATGAGGTTGCAGTAGCCTATTAAGAATTCAAATACTCCACTGGGCCAACAGTAGGTGTTTTAATCCTCATGGCCTGACCTGGCTCCCTCTTCCTCATCCTTCTTCCCCTTGCTGGTCTTAGGGAATTCAGTTCACTATGAAATATGTTCTTTTCCTCAAGGCCAAATATTTCCAAGTTTCCTTGAGAATAATGGTAATATTTACTATTTCTATCACTTCATCTTTTAAAAAAACAATTTCATTTAACAGCAAACATTATTGGCATCAAAAGGCAGTGGTTCTTGAGGCAGATATATTGAATAAATAATTCTGACATGTACCATGAACCGAGGTTACAATGAAAGATTGTGAATGCTCACTGGGAAAAAGGAGGACCAAATACAGAAGATGACAGGATAAGCCCACCAGGGAGGGCCATGAGTCCCAGGGAAGCCCGCTGAGGAGTGCTGTCTGTCACCTTGCTCTGACTTCATCATCCCTGCAGGAAGCCACTGCCTTACCATGGAGAAGGAGGAGAAAGAGCCACCTCAGGAGGCCAGTGTAGAACCCGTCCTGTGTCAGGGGATTTGGAGTCGGTGCCCTGGGGGCTTTCCAGAGAACCCCCAAAAGCTGTCCACACTGGAAAACATGCTCCTGAAGATAAAGAGGCACACACCGTGGCCAAGCAGGTGGTAGAGTATGGAAGAAGGATGTATCTGGTGGGCATTGAAGCAATGACAGCAAGAGGCTCATGGCAAGGCCCATCTGGGAGGTGCAGCTGCACCTGGTAGTATCCACGGAGCTCTGCCAGTACCGGTGTCCATGCTGAAAATGGAGTGGAGAAGAGAACACTGCTAGGGGACACAGAGGAAGTCAGCCTTGAGAGGCTGCAACAGGATGTGAGACAGAACTGGCTCATATCCATGCTCCTGTAGTTGCCGCTGCTGAAGTGTCCAACCACATCACTGAGCAGCCAGGCATGGTCCCTGGTATAAAGTTCAGGGAGGCCAACTCTGCCCTTCTGCAAGTTCCATGCCACTGAAGGCCAAGCTAGTCTGTGGCCTGTGTTTCTTATCAGACCTGATCACCAAGGTCCACTTGGAATTTTGTAAGCAGAAGGACCCTCTGGAGCAGATGATGGTGGCATAGATGACTGGTAGGTTCCCTGCTCTGTATCATACCATCATCTAGTAGCATGACCTCTAGCTGATGTCCATGATGCAACACACCATCAGGTGCTGCCACCAACCTCTGACACCAAGTCAAAGAAGTGTGTTTTCCTTCTGTGGTTGGAGATGTCACAGTCATGAGCCATGTGCCCTGCATGCAGAACTTCTGTGCGGACCTCACCATGACATCCCCTGCAGCCCATCTCCATCTCCATCAGACTGTGCCATCTGGCTCTGAAGGCTACTTCCTGCATACTGCTGGACTGGTCTGGCCAGAACACCCTAAGCCTCGTCTTGTTGCTGCCCACCCTATACTTTCCAGCATGGTTTGCAGTCCAGCTGCCCCACTAGGAGGGCCATGCAGAAGAAATGACCACACTCAGCAATAACTCATGGTCAGGGTTCCCAGGGAGCACTTGGGGAGCCAACATTATGGGTAAATTGCTGAATGGAACTGTTAGGAGTAACAAATATATGATATTTAGCTGTACTGATAGAATCATAATTTAAAAAGAACAGAATTCAGATAAATACGAAATTCTAGAGAACTACTATCTTAAATGTAATGTTCTAAGAACTTTTTCTACATATGGTAGATTAGGTTAATAGTTAGAAATAATTGACTGTGTCCTAAACTTAGATAGTAAATGGCAATAAATCCAATGCTATCATAACACCCCAAAAGAGACAGCACTACCTATGAATTATATGGAACAAAATGAAAACATGACCAAGGCCTTAGATCTAATGTTACTTAGCCTTCTGATGCTGTGACAAAATACCTGAGAAGATCAACTTCTCAGGAGAAAATGTTATTTTGGCCCCTGGTTTCAGAGGTCTCAGCCCATGGTTACTTGGCCCTATTATTTCTGAGCCTGTGATAAGGCAAAACATCATGACAGATAGGACAAAGCTGTTCATCTCATGGCATCTATGATACAAAGAGAGAAAAAACAAGAGTGAGAGAAAGAGAAGAGGGGACCCCGGACGAAATAAACCCTTCAAAGGCACCCCCACCCCCGTGACCTATTTCTCAACTAGGTCCCACCTTCTGATGTTTTTCTACCACCCCCCAAAATGCCATCAGCTAGAGACCAAGTCTTTAGCATATAATCTTTTTAACACTTTATATAGCTGAAGAATATTTAAAGAAATATTAAAATTGAATATAATTAAATTTTAAATTGCTGTTTAGGTTTTTGTTTGTTTGTTTTTGTTTTATTTTGCAGTACTCAGGGATTAAACCAAGGTTGCTCTTTTACTGACCTACCTCCTCAGCCCTTTATATTTTTTATTTTGAGACAGGATCTCACTATGTTGCAGAAGTTGCAATCATCCTGCTTCAGACTTTCAAGTAGCTAAATTATGTTATTTTGTAGTTTAAGATTCTATTTATTAGAAACCTAAATTATTACCATAAAAAATTTTGGTTCATTATAATCATATATTCTAAGGAGAATATAAAGACAGTACCAACATAATCATGCTCTAAGCCAACATACACTACTCAAAACAAGTAATGAGAGCTTTTCAATCTATGTTTAAAGACTTGGTCAGAATTGTGCAAGAAATTCTCAACTTTTCTTTCAATATTGTGTAGTAGAAATTATGAAAGTGAAATATATTCTAGATGCTGAAATATATGCTGAGTTCTAAATAAATCTTCAAATTTTATCACACCAGCAAAAATGGCTAATGATTATGGAGCAATTTCTGTATATTAGACACATTGCAGAGAATTTTACATTAGTGGAATGGCACTGTCAGTGAATTCATTTCCTCCTGCAGATAAGAGGGGTGGAGAAATCACCAAGTCCCAGAAGAAGGGTGGGTTTTGAGCTCTGACTCTCTGACCCCAAACTCTATCCTTTAGTTATCATTCTTTCCTTATGATGGCTAATAATTTGGCTTAGTTGAACTCACTTTATAAAATCCCAAATGGTGTACCTCTCCAAATCAATAGCATTGAATTATAGAATAAAATCACTTATTTATTACTGCTGTGCCCTCAGTCACCAACAGAGAGAATAAAAAGTCAATTATAACTGAGCTCAAATCCTCCCCCAGCCCCTGCCCCCTCCACAGAATCCAAGAACAGAATTAAACAGGAGTTTCAATCTTGCACTTTTATAAATTAGGAATCCAAGACAATCAAGGTAGAGTTAAAGAATGGTAATCACTTGGCTGGCTAATCATGGTCCAAATGAACAATTCAAATCTCCTGTTTCCAGGATGGGGCTCGTTTTCACTACCGCTAAGGTAGATCCTTTAAACCAGTATGTTTTCTGTCACTGGGTGGTCGTGTGACATATTTCAGAAAGCCAAGCTCAGTTTCTTATAAGTAAAGTAGTTGACTTCTAGTTTAAGATGAATTTTTTTCTGGCTATGATGAAACAATTGATAACACAATTCTTCAAAATGAACTTTAACAATATAATGCACTGCACAATCTAAATGTAAATGTTAACAAAAGCAAAATGGAAGAGTAGAAGATAAGATTTCTCTTTAGTCTTTCAAATACATAATAATATATTTACATAATAGATTATTATATATTTTATTTTAATAAGTCAAAACAGTATCAAGTATTGAAATGCACTGTCAATGTCAAATTAAATATATTCATATTTCTATGTGATCTGTGAAATCTATTTAAAGTATGCATTTCTAAATGTACTTTAAATGTTACAAAATTTCTTGAAATGACTTTCAGTTATTTTTTTTAAAAGAAGCAAACATGATTGTAAACAATATTAACACAGTTCATTAAAAGAAAGGTTGCTGTTATTCACTTCAAAAATAATTAATGTGATTATTTATTAGTAGTTAGTGTCAAGCCCAGAGAGCACCTTTAAACCAGAGAATATTAATATTCTTTGATAATGGTCAAGCCCTTATCATCTTTTTTTTAATATTTATTTTTTAGTTGTAGTTGGACATAATACTTTTATTTTATTTATTGCGTTATGTGATACTGAGGATCAAACCCAGGACCTCAAACATGCTAGGCAAACGCTCTACCTCTAAGTCACTACCCCAGCCCCCCTTATCATCTTAATTGGGTTAAAATTTCTTATTAGCTGATGAGATTCTAGTATTTTGTTTTGAGTCCTTAAAAGTAGGCTAGAGGATTAAGCAACAGGGCGGAGAAGTTAACTGTAGAATCAGGACACCGTTTGAAATTTAGAGGTTCTCTCAGGTATGTAGTAGGTAGAGGAAAGAAGAGTTGAGAATGAATTGTGTGGCAGTTAGGAGGGTGTAGTCACAGGTGTCTCCCTGAGAAAATGGGCCAAGAAAAGAAAGAGTCCCTGCAGCATGAAAGAAATGAAGGACAGAAGGAAAAAAAGAAGGAAGGGAGGGAGGAAGGGAGGAAGGGGAGGAGGAAGAGGAGAAGAAGAGAAAAAAATACTGATCCTGAAAGTTTCCTGGCTACTAGTGAAACCAGTTTTGTTGTTGTTGTTGTTGTTTGTTTGTTTTTATATTTTGTTTTTTGGGTTTTTTTACTTTTGCTAGTGGGTGAGATCTGCATACACTGCAGGCCTCTGCTGCAAGAATTGCGTGGCAGCTCTTCGTGGAGGGCTGTGCCTTCCAGTGTTGCAGCTGATCCCAGCACATCACTGCCAATGTCTTCTTTCTGGGCTCCTGTCTCAAAAATTGGAAGAATGAAATCCACAGATGAGGATGAGTGTAAGAGTGGGATTTATTCAAGTGTGAACTGTGCGAGTCTGGGGCTTGTATAGCTATTGGTCCAAACTTACACTAACCAGGGTTTGGGAAAGCACTAAATGCTATTGGTCAACCCTGAGTCAGCTTTCCTTCAGGTTTGCCCCACTTCTGTCCTCTCCCTGATTGTCAGGAAGCAGGAAGAAGCAGGTCGACTGATTGTGGATGCTCTCACAGGTTCCAGCTGCAGGTCTGTTCCATGCCCAGGGAAGGCTGCTGTGGGGTGACCAACTTTACTTTGGCCCTTGTAGTTGAGGCTTAACGTAGCCTCACCCACAAGCTTTTCTCAGAGTGCTAACCTGGTCTCTTTTTGCCTTCAAGGCCCAATATACTCACCTCCTGAAAGCCTTATTATACCAGCTACATTACGTGAAGAGAAAGAAGAAACACTTATCTGGCTTGGATCTGGAATGTCTTTATTTTTCCAACTAAGACCTCCACCTTTAGGTCCCTTGGTACTCAGCTGTTGCCCTTCTGTCAAATGACACTGGGAGCAAATGGAGCCCCAAATTTCTTCCCAGAGAATAAGCTACAAAGACTTCCCTCCCACCTTGCATTCACAGCAGGCATCATTATATGATCTCAGTCCTCCTGTTCCTAACAAGGAATAACCTTAATTCTTTCTCAACATAGTGTCCCAAGCATCCACCTGAAAAAGGATTTAATACTCAAGGTAACACCTCTCCACCATTCCCGCCTGTCAGAGACCTAGAAGTGAACTCTAGTTGAAGTGGTAAATCCGGGTCTTGTTCAGAAGCTATTGTAACAGGGGAAAAGAAATATCAATACAGAACTGAGTTCAATTGGAATACAGTAAGCATATGTGGGAATTTATAGCTGGAGAGCGGGGCTAGGGGTAGAGGGCAGTGTTCTGTGATGGGAAATTACTAAGAGGAAATATCTAGTGTGTGGGTGCTTGCTAAACTGATTTAACTAATTCTGAGGCAGGCAGGGTGATTAGATACCGAAAAAGGGATTCTTCTGTAGAAGAGGAAAAATGTCTTTTCTTCTATGCTTCAAAGTTCTAGGCTGGGGCTCCTGTAACAAACAACAGATTAACAAGAGGAAAGCATACAAATTCATGTATTAAATTTTTATTGAGTGCTTTCATAAGGAAATGCAGACCCAAAGTAGTGGTTAAGCTTTAGTGTTCTTCTGAAGAATGGGGAGTTGCGGGAAAATGAGATAGAATGAAGAGCAGTAAATGGGAGAATTTTAGCAAAGCTGTTCATTTAGATTCCTCTCACCTTCTCTCTGTCTTTAGAGATTAAGATGTTCCTTCCCTCTGGGCATAAGAGCACCTGTCACATTTGGGGTCTTACGGCCTGCTTCAAGGGAAGGTCAGAAAATTCTTTGGTCATCTGCTATTTCACAAATTCTGTCAGCTCGAAATATAAGGTGCCATATTTGAAAGTAGTTGTGTCCTGAACCCTGTCAGTCACTAAACCGACTTAGCAAGGATTATGCTACAATTGGATTTAGCAAAAATGAACACAGAAGCCCAAGGTCAAGGCCTGGTCAAGAATAGGGCTTTGGGCTGGGGATGTGGCTCAAGCAGTAGCACGCTCACCTGGTATGCGTGCGGCCCAGGTTGGATCCTCAGCACCACATACAAACAAAGATGTTGTGTCCGCCAAAAACTAAAAAATAAATAAATAAATATTAAAGTTCTCTCTCTCTTTAAAAAAAAAAAAAGAATAGGGCTTCAAGGAGCACAGTGAAGATCTGGTTAAGGCAAGAATCTTGTCATTCCCCATAGTTTAGAGTATACACACCTGGCAATCTAAGAAACTGCAAATAACTCTAAAGCAATCCATCTGTGGTTCTAAGAAGACGCAGCTGAATGTATAAATAGCTGCTTTTGACAGCAGACAGATCTGGGCTCTTGGGGCTTGAACTGATATTGGGGGGATGCTTAGTATTTTGAGATGAAACAGATTGAGAGGGCCACAGAAGCATCAGGATCTCTCCGATCCTCTCCCACACTCTTTGTCCCCTGAAACAGGTCACAGACACTGGAATTTCCTTTCCCCAAAGCAAGACATAAACCCTAGAAATGTCACTCTCTGACCTCTTCCCTCCTCCACCAAAGGCCATCATGAGAGGTGTCCTTCCCTTTACCAGGGGAGAGTGAACATCATGCAAGGACACAGGGAAGAATCTGAGAAAACAAGACTTCCTGAGTCCCCCTGCCCCACTGTGTCCTATCATGTTCCTCTGCTACTATCCACTTCTTTCATCAGACTTAACACAAAAATATACAGTTCTCCCTGGGTCCTTGAGTCTGCATTTCTGAAGGCTCCCATGTCATGTAAAATTTTGTTTGAACACATTTGTTATACTTTTCTTTTAGTCTGTTTTTTATTATAGGAGTAATATGAATTTTGCAAGCGATGAGGAAAAGTATTACTTTTTCCTCTTTTGGGGTTCAGAGCACAAATGAGTATTTTAACAAAGCAAAGAAAATTTAAAAAAATAGAAACTTTAGTCAGATGGCTCAATTCTGTTTTTCTTCTGAGACTATACAGATGAAATCGAACAAGAATTTAATAACTTGTTTAAGAAGGCAGAAATATAGGGCACTGAAAACATAGTCCTATTGAATTACCCAACTTTAATTCAATCCTTGTAACAGCTACATCCAGAGAAGCCCTTGATATCACATTTTCTCTTAGTTGATACAGTTTTGAAGGCAGGCTGCCAGTTACAGAGCTGATGGTGCTTCACTCAACCTATTTTGCAGCTGACATTGAAGGTTACAGATGTTAAATGAGAAAGAAATGTTTTTATTTTCCCTGAAATTGAGTCCAGAAGTATGATGCTGATGACTGGAAAGAAAAGGCTTTTTGCTGGTATATTTCCACTAGCACTTTTCTCATATGAAAATTGTAAATAAACTAGACCAAGTCTTTTTACTCAGAAAATTTAGAAACTTCATTTACCATTTCTGATGGCATTCATGGTTCAACATTCTTTTTGGCCACAGTCAACTCTGGGTATTTATCCTTATATCTGTGAGAATAAAAGATTGTCTTTTATGGACAATCTAGAAGAGTGTCCATATTCACTATTCAGCTACTTGAGAATTCTCTAGGCCAGCTTTTCCTGCTTTCCCGCTTCTTAAGTCTCCATTCTGGATTCTGCTTCAGGAGCTCTGGGATATACGTTGGTGTCTTGATATTTATCAGGCACTCCGAGTGATTTCCATAATCAGAGAGGTCTGGCAAGTTCCACTTCAGAAAAGTCCTTAGTTCTGAGAGTTAAAAGATTTTCAAAACCAAACTAAGGATTTTAAAGAGAACATGCATACCACAAAAGAAAAGCAACTATGGTAGATATCTTCATCTTGGGTTACAGAACTTACTAGCTGCCCCTTCTCCTGCCATGCCCAGTCCCATGCAACCCTCTTCTTCTATCTTAGCAATGGCAGAGAACGGTGAAGACCAGGGACAGAGTAGTGTGACATTGCAGGAACCCCTCCGAGACCATCAGCAACTCCTCCTCCCCAGCTGATGGAGCCAGTCTACTCCACCAAGTCACAGAAAGGCTCTGAGGACGAACTCAAATTACCAGCATATGTGATGAAAAAGGCAATATCACAATAGACACTACAGGAATACAGAGGATAATTAGAAATTATTTTGAAATCTTATACTCCAATAAAATGGAAGACATTGAAGGCATCGACAACTTTCTTAAGTCATATGATTTGCCCAGATTGAGTCAGGAAGATATACAAAATTAAAACAGACCAATATCAAGTGAGGAAATAGAAGAAGCCATCAAAAGCTTACCAACCAAGAAAAGCCCAGAACCAGATGGATACACAGCAGAGTTCTACAAGACCGTTAAAGAAGAACTAATACTAATACTCTTCAATTTATTTCAGGAAATAGAAAAAGAGGCAGTAATTCCAAACTCATTCTATGAGGCCAATATCACCCTGATCCCAAAACCAGGAAAAGACACATCAAAAAAGAGAAAACTTCAGACCAATATCTCTAATGAACATAGATGCAAAAATTCTCAATAAAATTTTGCCAAATCAAATACAAAAACATACAAAAAGATTGTGCACCATGATCAAGTGGGATTCATCCCAGGGATGCAAGGTTGGTTCAACATAACGGAAATCAATGAATGTAATTCATCACATCAGTAGACTCAAAGATAAGAATCATATGATCATCTCAATAGATGCAGAAAAAGCATTTGACAAAATACAGCACCCCTGTATGTTCAAAACACTAGAAAAGCTAGGGATAACAGGTACATACCTCAACATCATAAAGGCTATCTACTCTAAGCCCCAGGCCAACATCATATTAAATGAAGAAAAATTGAAGGCATTCCCTTTAAAAACTGGAACAAGACAGGGATGCCCTCTTTCACCACTTCTATTCAACATAGTTCTTGAAACACTGGCCAGAGCAATTAGACAGATGAAAGAATTCAAAAGGATATGAATAGGAAAAGAACTTAAATTAGCACTATTTGCTGACGATATGATTCTATACCTTGAAGACCCAAAAAACTCCACCAGAAAACTTCTAGAACTAGTAAATGAATTCAGCAAAGTAGCAGGATATAAAATCAACACCCATAAGTCAAGGTATTTTTGTCTATCAGTGACAAAGCCTTTGAGAAGGAAATGAGGAAAACTACCCCATTCACAATAACTTAAAACAAAAAAATAAGATTCTTGGGAATCAAATTAACAAAAGAGGCGAAAAATCTATACAAGGAAAAATACAGAACCCTAAAGAGAGAAATCAAAGAAGACCTTAGAAGATGGAAAGATCTACCTTTGCTCTTGGATAGACAAAATTAATATTATCAAAATGACCATACTACCAAAAGCACTATACAGATTTAATGCAATTTTGATCAAAATCCCAATGGCATTCCTCATAGAAATAGAAAAAGCAATCATGAAATTCATATGGAAAAATAAGAGATCCAGAATAGCTAAAGCAATCCTTAAACTATACTACAGAAAAATAGTAACAAAAACATCATGGTATTAGCACCAAAACAGACTGGTAGACCAATGGTACAGAATACAGGACACAGAGACTAACCCACAAAATTACAACTATATTAGATAAAGTTGCCAAAAACATGCATTGGAGAAAAGATATCTTCAACAAATGGTACTGGGAAAACTGAAAATCCATATCCACCTAAATGAAATTAAACCCCTATTTCTCACCATGCACAAAACTTACTCAAAATGGATTAAGGACTTATGAATTAAATCAGAGACTCTGCATCTAATAGAAGAAAAAGTAGGCCCTAAGCTTCATCATGTGGGATTAGGCCTCAACTTCCTTAATAAGACTCCTATAGCACAAGATTTAAAACCAAGAATCAATAAATGGGATGGAATCAAACTAAGAAGTTTCTTCTCAGCAAAAGAAAACATCTGTGAGGTGAACAGAGAGCCTAAATCCTGGGAGCAAATATTTACCCATCACACATCAGCCAGAGCACTAATCTCTAGGGTATATAAAGAACTCAAAAAACTAAGCACCAAAAAAAAAAACACAAATAACTCAATCAACAAATGGGCGAAGGACCTAAACAGACACTTCTCAGAAGGGGTTATACAATCAATCATCAAATATACGAAAAAATGCTCATCATCTCTAGCAATCAGAGAAATGCAAATCAAAACTATTCTAAGATACCATCTCACTCCAGTCAGAATGGCAGCTGTTATGAAGACAAACAACTATAAGTGTTGGTGAGAATGTGGGGAAAAGGGCACACTACATTGCTGTTGGGACTGCAAATTGGTGCAACCAATATGGAAAGCAGTATGGAGATTCCTTGGAAATCTGGGAATGGAACCACCATTTGACCCAGCTATTCCTCTCCTCAGTCTTTACTCAAAGGACTTAAAAACAGCATATTATAGGGACACAGCCACATCAATGTTTATAGCAGCACAACTCACAATAGCTAAACTGTGGAGCCAACCTAGATGCCCTTCAGTAGATAAATGGATAAAAGAAATGTGGTATATATACACAATGGAATTTTATTCAGCAATAAAAGAGAACAGAATCATGGCATTCGCAGATAAATGGATGGCATTGAAGAAGATAATGCTAAGTGAAGTTAGCCAATCCCCAAAAAAACAAATTCTGAATGTTTTCTCTGATATAAGGAGGCTGACTCTTAGTGGGGTAGGGAGGGGGAACATGAGAGGAATAGATAAATTCTAAATAGGGAAGGGGAGAGGGAGGTAAAGGGAGGAGGCAGGGGATTAGCAAGGATGGTGAATTGTGATGAACATCATTATCCAAAGTATATGTATGAAGACACAAATTGGGTATCAACATACTTTATATACAAACAGAGATATGAAAAATGGTGGTATATATGTGTGATAAGAATTGTAATGCCAAAAAAAGTACATGTATAAAGACATGAATTGGTGTGAACATACTTTATATACAAAGATATGAAAAATTGTGCTCTATATGTCTAATAAGAATTGTAATGCATTCCGCTGTTGTGTATTTAAAAAATAAATAAATAAAATGAAATAAAGGCTCTGAGAACTAGACAAGAATACACATCTGCACACGTAACAAGGTATATGGTTACTATTTTTGTCACTCTTTTGTATCTCCACAATACCATTACATTTCTTTATTTAACAATTTAAAGTTCTCTTTAAATAAGACCAAATGGTACAGTGATATTTCATATTTCAGGAATTCAATAAATAGTCTTGATAGCTTACCAGTGCATCCAGCAGAGAGGAAGTTTCCAAAAGACTGAGGGAAGCAGAGCCGGGGAAAAGTGCATGAGCATGAAGTATCCCAGGAGAAAGAAATAGAAGGAGACTATAGGGGAGAGCAGCTTGGGTGGTAGTGAATTTTCCCCACCCTTTTCTTTCTTGCAGAATTAGGTCTACCAGTTCCTGGGGCTGAACCAACCCTATGCAGGAAGCTAAAGAAAATAGACATCATTGTTTCTACCTCCACTTTGATAAATTCAAACAACTAAAAAATAAAAGAACTTTATTATGAGTCTTAGGAATTGCAATTCAGGAGACACTGGTTCAAATAACTCTGAATCAATGTTCTGAGAAAAGCAGGAAAAGCAGGAGATTATTCGGACTATTAAAGGTTGAGAAGGAAGCTTAGATCATGAAACCTACAGAAGATAAAGAACAGAATGTGCAAATAGAAAGGAAAGGCCGGTAAAACAAGGGTCTGGTGACTTCTTGGTATGCATTGAGCCTCTAGGCTCAATGTAATTGGTCATTCATGTGGTTCCAGATGCCGGTATCAAAAGGTGGAGGTAATAGTTACAGCATCAGCTGGAATCATGCATAAACTCTGCTGTGATAAGGACTTAGAGGCTGCTTTTGTTAAAACAGTGACTCTTCACTTGGGCCTGTAAATGAGCAACTAAAAGTAGGATTAAAAAGCTTGGTATCTCTGCCTCTGTTTTTCATCTGTCTCCTTTGCTCCTCATCACCTTGGACACCAGGAACAGCAGGCCTGATCAATAAACATTTGGTGTTGAATTAAAACTATCCCCCAAACAATGGTAACTTTTTTTATCACTGTCCACAAGTTCCCTCCTGACCAATCCTGTGATAATAATCAACTTGACCCCAGTTTGGCCAAGACTGCTTAACTGTGTTTACTTCTGCCCGCCCTTGTCTATATATCTGGGCACCCATGTCAGTGCCCCTGAAGATAGGGCTCAGTGAGCTGGTCTATCCAGTATAACTACACTAATTAAAGTTCCTTTCCTGCTTGTCACCATGATCTTTTCCATTTGGTTTTTTGGACACGTGTTGAACCTGGGTTGTTGGGACCACCAGTATTGAGCCTCTAACTTAGGACTCTGGTACACTGACTCCTAATGGCCTCCCAACTCCGTTTTGAATACTCTTTTGATATCACTTTCCATCATAAGTTTCCCCCCTTTTTTCCCACACTTCCCACAATGTTTTTCATTGCTTTTCCGACAGCTCAAAGAGTACCCTGAACCTCCAAAGTACATATTGAAAAGGCGGTTTACATTTAGGCTTAAAACATCATGTGTTACCTCTGTCAGAAAAATTGACAGGATTAAGATGCTACAGAGCAGAGCGGGGCTGGAGGTGGGCAGAGAGAATATGAATCCAGGAAAATTTCTTGAGCAGAAAGTATGGAGGAAAGGAGAGCTGTTTATGGAGAATGACTGGAAAGTTTTTCTCTGGGTTGTACGGTGAGAACCCCCACACTGCTCAGTATAGATCTGCATTATTCCTTCAGTGGAGTCCAGCTGTTGCTTTGAATGCAACATCAAATAGAGAGAACAAGTCACTGGGAAGGCAGCTTTTTACAGGAACAGTCACCTTTCCAAATCTGCATTCATTCTTGATTGATGGACACTTTTAAATGTGGGTGAAACCAACCCATTTCCTGCACCCCTTTTTTCTATTGCATCCTACAGTGGAAATAGCAAGTCTCCAGTCCCTGCTCTGGAGCTGGGATTTCTATCAACTGACAAAAAGTAGCCAGGGCATGACACTCATTGAGGTGACCTGGGACCTGCATGTAAAGTGCTAACAGAGAGAGAAGAGTCTCCAAGGTGGATGTCAGAGGCAAGGTGGAGGCCACACACTTTTTAAGTAAAAGCGAGAAACCAAGAGTTCTTTGATTATTTTCTTTATTTAACAATTTAAAGTTCTCTTTAAATAAGACCAAATGGTACAGTGATATTTCATGTTTCCAGTCCACCCCCTTTTTTAAATGAAATAAAGAACATAAAGGGAAGCCAAAAAACTGCAAAAGATATGTCTTAGCAACTGGAGGTCTGATTACAAAAAAAAAATAAAACAGATAAGTCACAATGTATTGCTTTTTTCCAAAAGGGTAAATGACCTTCTTATCAGTCTCAGACTGAAAAGAAATCCTGTTTTCATCGCTACCTCCCTGTAGAAAAAATTAGCTTCAGCTCAATTGAGTAAACAGAGCATGAGGCCCAAGGCTGACTGAACGTGGTATCCAAACAAAAAACAGACGCAGCAGGGCAAGCACCAGACTCCAGAGTTGCACAGGGCTGTCACTGGGTGGCAGTTATGAATGGAGCCACTTTTAAAAGTCACTTGTACTTTCAGCACAAACAAAACTTGAAGAAAAGATCGGTTTTTTTTTAAGCAAAGTGCTGCTAAATATGCCGTTTCAGATGAAAAAGAAAGCAAGAAAAGCATCTGTTTAAAAAGTTCTATGAAAGTATTCCAGGAAGCATGGGGGTGTCTTATATTTCGACATCCTATCCCTTCACCATCAGTGCTGTGTCACCTGTGTGCTGATGAGCTCATGGTTTCCTACCGTGCACATATTAAAATACTCCTGGTGGATTTTCTCTTGTAATCTGCCCTTCGTTACAGGGAGTCCTAGTTAAGAAGTATGGAGGAGGGTAGAAAGAAACTCATTCTTCTTCCCAAACAGGGGGTAAGTGTGTGTTTTTATGGGCTGGTAAATGTGCCCATGTCCAGAAAGAAGACTAAGTTGAAACTGGGCTTAGAGATAGGGCTGCTAAGAAAGCAGAGGCTGTCTCACTCCTCCTACCCTATCCTACCCCACCCCTGGCTTCCCCACCTGAAGCCACTGGAAAACTAAGAAACCACCCTTCAGGAATTTGATTAAAGCCCTCCTCAACCCCATGGACCAAGGTGAGAGAGCATCTCTGTGGGAGGAGGGAAGATAGAAGACAATTCCTCTTCCTCCAAGTCAAGCAATGTGTATTCCCAGTGGCAGGGGAAATCAGATCCTTGCCCATGCATAATTCTCTGAAGTATGATTAGAACTGGTTTCTACTTCAGCCAAAGCTTGACATTCAGCGAGTTGTGTTCTTTTTGATGTAAAGCAGCAATAATCAATTTAGACAAGGTGAGCCTTCAGTGATTTGAAAATGCTTACACATGACCTTATTCTCACTGTGGTCCCAAGAGAAGGTCATCATGTTAGTCAGCTTTCCGTCATTGTGACAAAATGCCTGAGATAAACAAGTTAAAAGGAGGAAAGGTTTGTTTTTATTCTCAGTTTCAGGGTTTTTAGTTCACGGTCAGCTGGCTTCCTTGCTTTTACGCCTGTGTTGAGGCCAAACATCATGGTGGAATGCATGTGGAAAGCTGCTCACCTCCTGGCAACCAGGCAGGAGAGAGTGGGGTAGGGAAGAGTTTGCTTTTGTAACTTAGTGCCTTCCTCAAACCCCACTGAGCTATGAATCCATAAATGCATTAATCCACTCATGAAGTCAGAACCCTGGGGATCCAATCACCTCCCAAAGGCCCAGATCTGAACTCTGCTACACTGGGGACTAACCTTCAAATGTGAACTTCTGGGGACATTTACGATAAATACAACAAACTGCTCAACTTAAAGAGGAGAAAAACAAAAATCAGAACTTAAGGGATTAGCCATGATCATGGAGCTATTAAATTACAGAGCTGGGGGTCAGACTTGGTTAGCTCAGCAAGGAGGGACTTGTCAAAGACAAGTGACCTTTAAGCCCGAATACAGGAAAATCCAGCTGCTGTAACCTTTCAGATCTGAAGCCTTAATAAAAGGATCTGCTCAAAATTTTTCCTCAAATCAGAAGTTGCAAGGTAAGTTCCAGATAACACAATCTTATCCAGTGTGGACTCAATGTCTGAGGACATCACCTGACCCTGATTAGACTCTAGATAAATTAGCCTCTGAATAAACTCAGTCAAGAAGCCTTAGTCTCAGGGATGTTTCTTATTTTTGTTTGGTGAAAGAGTAGGGAAGTTGTCTTTCGCCAGATTCAAAATGTGCATATTTTAAGCTTGTTTACCAAAATCTATAGCCTGGGTATATATTCTCTACAATCATGTGGAAAAAAGCAAGCAAAAAATGTAGAAATTCTTCACAAAGTATTTAGTTTCAACTATTCTGGAAGAAGGGTTTTAGCATACTGAGTTCTGATTAAATATATTTAAATATGTTAAGTTCATCACGTAATCTTTGAATAAGACTATCAATAAAATAAGTTATAACACAAGTACTAATAGTAATGACACTTCTAATTATAGCTTAGTTCATTACGATTAAAAGAAGTATCTGGATACCTGGAAACAAGTAAGAACAGAGAACATTATGAACCCTGCAGACTATCCTATCCATGCAAGCTACGCCCCGGAATTCCCACTCTGGAAATCAGCAATTTACCAAACACAACACACACCTGGCTCACAGTAATGCAGCAACAAACCCAGAACTGCCTGTCTAAAGACAGTGACCTGCACATTCATGGCCATATTCATGAACAGCAATAGCTTGGGCACATAGGCCTATCTTCTGGAACATCCAGGCATCCCAACATAGGCCTGCGTCCCCTCACATAGGCCAAGATTATAGCCATAACAAAACCCAAACATAAGTGCCCTGACAAAAGACGAGTGCCTATTTTTGGTTATAAAAAAAAAATAAAGTAAATTCCCTCTATCACTACTGTTCTTCATGCAAATCTGAGGGTCATTTAAAAAAACATGAGGTATATAACACAAGAAAATAATCAACACATCATCAAGAAATAAAGCAATCAACAGAAGAAGGCACAGAGATAAACAAGATGTTGGGATGTCAACAGGAACTTAAAATAACTATGATCAATACATCTCAATATCTAGTGGAAAATATACATGAACTAGTGAGTGACTTCATTAGGAAAATAGAAAATATTATAAAGATTCAAATAGAAATGCTAGAGAAACATAATCAACATTAGAGATATTAAATTGCAGACTGGCCATGCCTGAGAAAAGTGGCAGTGAACTTGACTACAGGGCAACAGAGTTAGTCAACCTGCAACAGAAAGAGAAAATAGATCAATGAAACATAGCAGAATACCCAAGAAAAGCAGGACAAAATTAAAGAAACTAACATGCATGCAGTTGGGGAAGAGAGAGGTAATATTCTGAGATAATAGCTAATAAATTCTCAGATGTAATGAAAGAAAATTAAACACAGATCCCAGTTCACAGAATTCTATAGAGATAATATATCAAAAAATGCCACAAAATTAAAAACAAGACCTACATATTATGGTCAAAACTAAAGATAAAAGTGAAGTCTTCAAAAGGTACCATAGAAAAAATAAATATTATTTACACAGAAACAAAGATTTATTAAGACTTCTCATTAGAAAATACAAAAGCCACAAAAAAGGAAAAAAATTCTTTAAAATACTGAAGAAAAACTATCAATTTTTAATTTTAAACACAGTGAAAAGATCTTTTAATAATTATCAAGAAGGTATAGTCTTCAATGTGTGTGCATTTTCCAAATAAACAAAACAAAACTGATATAACTGAGAGGGAAAACAGACTAATTCACAGAAACAGCATCCAAAGACATCAGTAGTTGCTTGAGAGAGAAATCCATTGGCTCCTTCAGAGGCAGGAGGGAATGTTTTAGAAACAAAGAGAAGCACTGTATCTCAATCGTGGTGATAGTTACACAAATGCACACATTTGCCAAGGAAGACTCTACACTTCTGAGTGGGTACACTTTATTGTATGTAAATTATACCTTAAGAGACTAGAATAAAAATTTACAAAAAGTATCTTTGAACTTACATTTTTAAAAAATATTTTTTAGTTGTCAATGGACCTTTCCTTTATTTATTTACATGCAGTGCTGACAATTGAACCCAGTGCCTCACACAGGCTAGGCACAACCCCAGCCCACTTTGAACTTACTTTTGTTTGTTGTTTTGCATTAATATTTCAAAGGAGCTGTGCTTATTTTCACTAGGGACTATTTTTGTTCTTTGTGAATACTGAATCTCACAGTAGCAAAGCATGATTCATCTGGATGATACATAGAAAAAATTAAAATTGGAATGTGATAAACATAAAATGAATTTTCTGGATCATCATATTAAGAAGATTTATGGAACAAGGTTATATAGATTTACAAATGGAGTAAAAATGACATGGTTTCTGTTGATGTTTTTGTGTAGTTCAGTGACAGAGCAAGTATTTAGCATGCACAGGGCCCTGGGTTCAATCCCCGGCACCAAAAAAAAAAAAAAAAAGACATGTTTTTGAGAAACATAAATGAAAAGATATTATTTTCAATAACTAATTGTTTTTCTATCAGCTATTTAATATATCACTTAAAACACAATTGCCCCTCTATATCCACAGGACACTGATTCCAAGACCCCACAAAGATACCAAAATCTGTGAATAGCCAAATCTTTCACATCAAATTTTGTAGTATTTGCATATAATCTATGCATATCCTCCCATATGCTCATTTAAATAATTTATAAATTACTTATAATATCAAATCAATGTAAAGAGTAACAGTATTGTATTATTTAGGGAATAATAATGAGGGGAAAAATGTACATGTTAACATACAAAGGTAATTTTTCCCTGAACATTTTCAATCCACTCTTGGTTGAATCTGTGGGTACAGAACCCAAAGATATGCTAGAGAGCTCCAACTGTACCCATATTCAAAATCACTTAAAGAAATTCTACTTCAAAAATGTTTATAAGTTCTTGTCAACCGAATACCTCAATATGAAGGTTCAATTTTCAGCAGCACATAAAAATAAATAAAATAAATAAAGGTATTGTCTATCTTTTTAAAAAATAATCTAAAAAATAAATCAGAAAAAAGGGATGTGGTGTGTAGCTCATTGTAGAGTGCAAGGCTCTGGGTTCAATTTCCAGTACAAAAAAAAAAAAAAAAAAAAAAGCAGAGCTGGGTTTTTATTTTTATAGTTTCATATTGGAAATTATCCTTTTAAGTATTATCATGTGTTGTGACCAATGTGGTAATATATTTTTAAATATAAACATCATGTATTTATTTGAAAGGAAGAGACCAAACTCCAGCAGTCCATCCTGATCCACAACAGTCTTAGGAGAGGGGCTCTGGTCAACAGCCAAGGCAACCAGAAATTTTCAAACATAAAGATCCTCAGATAACAAACATTCATCAACACCTAAAGTATGTCCACAAACAGGAGGCAGAAAACCTAACTAATGCCAGAGAAAAGATAATAAAACAAATAAAAGTAAACTTTAGAACAAGTGTATCACTACTACTGGAGAATAAGAGGTTATAATGCCTAATTTTCTTTCTTTTGTTTTAAGACAGGGTCTTCCTATGTTTTCCAGGCTGGTCTTGGAACTCCCGGATTCAGGGGACCGCTCCCCACTCCGCCTCAGCCCCCTAAGTATTTGAAACTATAGCCACATGATACCCTGCCCAGACAATGAGTGAAATTTTTAAAATTCTAATTAAAAGAAGATTGCCAGGGAGAATATTAACATTACTTCCAAATATAAAACAAGTAAAGAATATAAGAAAAATCTTTGTGTAATTGTGTTAAATCAAGTAAGATATAAAATGATAATTAAATTATGGGGAGGGGGGAAGAAACAGAAAGGAACAGGATGATCACACTAAAAAGCAGATTAGTGACACGAAAATAAGATCTGAAAAACCAACAAAGAAGAAAAAGACAAAGACAAAGACATTGAAAGGAAAAGATGTGGAAGATAGGTAATACCAGGTCATACAAATAAAGCAAAACTTAAAACTTAATATCTTTTACAATTTTGAAACAAGTGACAGGAAATACATTGATCTAGAGAAGTAGTAAGTACTTCTCCAGATCAAAAGGAAGCAAAATTCGATAGAAAATTAAAAGGCACAAGATAGGCTAATTAATATATGAAAGGATTTTGTGCAAATTTAGTGAAATAAAACCCAAACAGCTGAGTGCAATGCACACACCTGCAATCCCAGCCACTCAGGAGGCAGAGGCAAAGGGCTCACAAGGCAGGCTTGCCAATTTAGTGAGACCCTGTCAAAATAAAACAGGAAAAGGACTGGGATGTGTCTCAGTTTTACCATTTGCCTATCGTGTGTGAGGCCCTGGGTTCACTAGCACCTAAAAATAAAAGAAAGAAAAAGAAAAGAAAACCAAAACAATGTAGTACTGTGTTATGGTTTCAGTTTAGATACGAGGTGTCCTCCAAAAGCTCATGTGTGAGAGTGCAAGAACTGTTTGGAGATGGAATGGTAAGGTGTGGCTGGAGAAGGTAGGTCACTGGGGACATGCCTTGGGAGTTTCTATTCTGTTCCTGATGAGCTGAGCACTCTCTCTCTGCTTCCTGCTGCCATGTCCTGGTCTGCTTTTCTTTCCCATGCCCTTCCATCATGGTGTTCTGCCTCACCTGAGGCCAATAGTTATGGGGTTGGCCAACCATGGACTGAACCTCTGAAACCGTAAGCCAAAATAAACTTTCCCTCCTCCACATTGTTTGTGTCAGGTCTTTTGGTCACAGTAACAAAAAAAAGTTGATAGCTGATTAAAACATACTACTTTTTACAGATAACCCTGTGGAAAAATTGAAAATATTTATAAAACCTAGCATAGATAAGGGTATAGAAAGAGGAACTTGACTATAATGCTAGATAAAGTTATTATTTTAAAATACAAATATGCTTTTACTCCAGTGCATTCATCTTTAGTCATTTACACTCCCAACTAGGGAAGGAACAGGTAAGGTCATTGCAACATATTTAGCCATTATAAAAATTAAAAAAACAATCCTGAGTTTTCATCTGTAGGGGACTGGTTTAAGATTATGGAATATTTATATAAGGGAAAATGTAGACAGTCATTGAATAATACAGTAGCTCTCCATATATTGATATGGAAAGACCCTCAAGATTCATTCCAGTGATACAGAAGGTATTTAACAATAGTTATACTCTCATACATTTATAAAAAGGATATCATTTATATTCATAAAATGTATTACAATCATAATAAACTATTGATTACATCTGAATTGTACTGAGCATTTGGGGATAAAAGAGATATTTTAGTTTACACCCTTCCTAATGCATTAGAAATTTTAATCACATGCCTGTATTTCTTTCTTTTTTAATGTTGTAGGAATTTAAAAGTTTTTCATTTGAAAGCTTAAAATGTTTTTAAGTTTTAGCTTTTTATGGAGAAAGTCTGAGATACTTATTCCCTTGCATCTTAACATAGTTAAGATTTTATTTTCAAACATGTGGCATTACTTTTCAGGAAATGAAGAACTTATGCAACATGGTGTTGAATAATTGCCGAAGTCCAGCTGGGCAAAATAACCGAGAGGTGACAAGCAACTGTGAATGTTGAAGCGGGAACTGCTTTATTGCGGAACAGCTGAGGTATATATCTAACTGATTTACATAAAGCATGACTCAATCAGCATCATCCAATCATAGCATTGCTCCCCTACAGATACAGCAGTCAGCCAATAAGGAGTCCCCACCATCTTGATGGCTCAGTGGCGTTGTCTCACAAGCCGCTCCTCCTGGCAAACTGCCAGGCGCCATCTTGACTTGGTCATGGCCTCCAACAAATAATTTCTTCCTTTCTCCCTTCCCTCCTCCTCTTTGCCTCCCTTTCCCTCTTTCTCTCTTACGTCTTTCATTTTTTCCTTTCCTTTTCCTCCCTTCCTCTCTCCTTTCATCCATCCTTCCTTTCTTCCTCCCTCCCTCCCTTCCTTTCTTTCCTTCCTTGCCTCCCTTCTCTCTCTCTCTCTCTCTCTCTCTCTCTCTCTCTCTCTCTCTCTCTCTCTCCCTCTCCCTCTCCCTCTCCCTCTCCCTCTCCCTCTCCCTCTCCCTCTCCCTTCCTCCCTCCCTCCCTCCCTCCTTTTCTCTCTTTCCCCATTACTGGGGATTGAACCCAGGAGCATTCTGCAACTGAGCTACATCCTCAGCCCTTTTTAAATTTTTTATCCTGAGTTAAGTTTTCTCTAAATTGTCCAGACTGGCCTTAAACTTGCATTCCTTCTGCCCTAACCTCCCAACTGTCTGGGATTATAGGCATGTGCCGCTGTGCCCAGCTGAATAACTTCATTTTTATTCACATAAAGAAACATGAAAAAATTATATATCACTATAATTTAAATCCAAAAAAAGTATTTGTTAAAGTAACATGCATACCATTTATTTTTCTACATTACTGCAAGAAGATATTTTCTTCCCTTGACAATGCAATGAAGGCCTACAAAGAGTCTTTCTTGGAAAGATGTCCAAGAGTTCATCAATGGGATTTTAATTAATACCACTGAGAGAGAAACTTAGGGATACAGAGAGAAGAATGAGTCTCTACAGGAAAAATATTCCCGTTCAAATACAGAACAATCAACCTATAAGCAACTTGTGAGCCAAATAAAGGGGCCTAAAGGATAGAAAAGGACATAAGGGTGCACTGGACAGCCCATAAATTACTTTGTAACTTTCCAATGCACTGTCAGTTTGCTGCAGTATAACAAAACAGGAGGAAGGCCTCAATAGAAAGAGGTCCTTAGCCTCATGACGTTAGGAGCTAACATTTGATGGGACTATGACCCTCTGGCACAATCACCCAAACCACCACCCGACAGCCAGAGACATTGGTGAAATGATGAGATTAAAAAAAAAATTCCTAGAATTCTATAGGATAGAGTGCAACTGAAATAAATGGCCAAGAGCAAATTATTCTTAAATTATTTATCTATCCTTTCTTCTAACATGAAGACTTAAATGTAAAGCAAAGCTGCTGGTTACCAATTACTTTTAGAAGTTTTATTCTTTATGTAAATTAAAAAAGACTGAGATGTCCCCAGACATACTGCATGTCAAGTGGAGAACATTGCCTACTTTTTCAAGCCCTTTCTGGATTCATTTCCCCTAACTTTCCTATGATTCCAACTTCCAAGAAGAATTAAAATAAAAGACAATGCCTAAGAAAATTCTGTTTTGATATATGAGAAACTCATGTACTTGTAGATAACCACTATCTTCTTGCAATTCCAATGTCAAGTTTACCTGGAGCAACACACATACACACACACACACACACACACACACACACACACACACACCATTTTGCTTTAAAAAACTGGAAAAAAGCCAAAGGATGTAGTTTCTTTCAGAAAAAAAGTGTGTTTGTTCTACATAGTTCTTGTTAATAATTATAATAGTTGGGGGTGCCTCAGAGTGTTCTCCTCATTGTGCTTGACATGGCCTCCTTTGTGACTAGCAATGAGTGGCTCTCCTCTCATAGAATCCAGTGAGTACTTTAAAGTCCTTGTTAGTTTTTGTTTGAAAGCCCTAGCTCACTGCTTGCTTTACCTAGTAAGATAAGGGAGGTCCTATCAGAGAAATACCGAAAGATTCAGCTGGTGCATGAAAGCTGAACTCAAGAACTTTAATTTTTAACTTTCAGGTCACTGTAGAAACAAAATGCAAAAACAGTGGTCTGTCAGTCACAAGGAGTTGATGTGGCCAATAAGAACTAAACTCTGCAGGCAAGATCTGGCTGAGGTTTTCTCTTTGATTATGAGACTGGTGGACATTATCAGGCTGTATTGTTTCTCTAATTTAAATTTGGTGAAATTCCTGAAAAGAGGTTTTAAGTTAACACTTATTTTAGATCTTACTATGTTCCAGACACTATTTTTAGCAATTTTCTGTAAATATTAACTCATTTAATACTTCCAATAGTAAGACATATTGGTGAATTCTATTATTCTGATCATTTAAGTATTAAAAAAACCTAGATGATTAGTAATTTGCCCAAGATCACAGAACTGGTATATATCAGAGTTTAATTTGAACCCAGAAGTCAGGGTCTAAGTATTTTGCTATACTGCTCCTGTGATCAGGACAAAGCAGGGTCTCTCTACTTGAGCACTATTAACATTCTGGGCCACATAAAATTCTTTGTTGTAGCAGGCCATCCTGGATATTGCAGTATCTTTGACCTTGATCCTTTAGTTCCTGTAGCTCTTGCAAAAATTGTCTTCAGACATTGCCAAATGACCCCTGGGGGAGCCCAAACCATCCTTTTTCTGGGAAACCATTTCATATTTCTTTCATGAAAATAGAATGGCCAAAGCAGAGGAAATGATAGTAGAAAAATGTAACTTGCTAACAATAACTCAACCATGCCTCATTACTTTTTCGATAGTTTATCAACATTGAAAACCATAATAGCCAGGTGCGGTGCCCACGCCTATAATTTCAGCGGCTCTGGAGGCTGAGGCAGCAAGATTGCAAGTTCAAAGCCAGCTTCGGCAACAAGGTGCTAAGCAACTCAGTAAGAACTTATCTCTAAATAAAATACAAAATAGGACTGGGGAGGTGGCTCAATGGTTGAGTGACCCTTAGTTCAATCCCCAGTACCCTCTCCCCCACAAAAAATAAAGAAAACCGTAACAAAGTGGTAGGCAGTTTCAAAGACAGCTCTTAATAACCCTTTTCTTCTGGAAGTTACATTTTTATGCTACCTCCTCCCCTAGAGTGTGGGCTAGACCTGGTGATTCATTTCTAATGAATAGAATGTGACAAAGGCAATGGGATGTCACTTCTGCAGTTAGATTATAAAAAGAGCATTCTGGAGATCTGCAGATCTGTTGGACAGCATGGTGAGAACAGCGAATAACAATGTATCATACATGCAAAAATTGATAAGGAATAATCTGGGTTCTTTTTTCCAATTGTGGTTTTAGGGATGGAACAACCACTGAGTGAAACCTCCAGCCCTAAGAGAATAATCGTGAATGTTCTCACCACAAAACAAAAAAAAAAGACAATAACTATTTGAGGTGACAGACATGTTAATAGTTGAAGTAACCATTTTTAACTGGATAACAATACCCAACATTACATTTTGTACCATAAATATGTATAATTTTTACTTGTCAATTATACCTCAATAAATCTGGGGGATAAAAGAAAAGGTAAATCATACCATATTTGAAAGAAAGAGAAACTGACATCTGTTGCAGTGTAAAAAAAAAAAGAAAAAAAAGAAGAAGAATGTAAACCCCATGGAGAGAGGAGTTTGCCTTGTTTTCTGTGTAATCCCAGGGCCTGGAACCTCTTAAATAAATGGTGAACGAGGTGAGTACAGTTAATGGTGGTGAGAGAATTGGAGTTTCAATGCCCACCATCCCGAAATATAAATACCAAAGTAAAAATGCTTCATTCTCCACCCCCAACACACACCTCATTCTATATTAATTAGCCTACTCTAAATTGACAAACTTACTCATCTTGCTGGGTTGGATGATTCTATTATTCAGACTCTCAAGCATGATGCCAAGAATTTGAACTGTCAGCTGATTTCCTAGTTAGTAGTTTCCAGAAAAAAACAGGAGCAATAGGATGTATGTTAATTTTTATGTGTCAACTTCACTGGACCCTGATGCTGAGATATTCAGTTCAACATTATTGTAGATGTTTCTGTGAACATGTTTTTGTATGAGATTTACATGTAAATGGGTGGACTGTGAGTAAAGAAGTCCACACATGATGCGAGTGGGCCTCATGCAGTCAGTTGAAGGACTGAACATCTCCCAAGCCAGGAGGAATTCTTAACAGCCAGAGGCTGGATCTGCAGCATTAACTCTTCCTTGGTCTCCAGCCTGCTGTTTCACCCTACAGATTTTGGACTTGTCCATCTCCACAGTTTTGTGAGTCGGTTTCTGTTCTAAAAAGAAAAAGTCAAGTATCAACCTTTAGCATGATCTGATCAAATTCTATCAAAACTTCAGAGTATTTACATTTTTGTACTAAGATAACACCATGTTAACCATGTAAAAGTGTAAAATTCAGTGTTTTTAAATATGCTTACAAAGCACCCATCACAGCTAATTCCAAAATATGTTCAGCACCACCCAAAGAAACTGCTCACTAACCAGTCGTTCCACATTCATCCCTCCCCCAACTCCAGACAAGTACTACTCTGCCTTCTGTCTTTATGTTTTCTGGACATTTCATGTATTTGGAATCGTGAAGCCTGTTACCTTTTGTGTCTGGCTTCTTTCCCTTGGCACATTTTCAGTGGTGGTCTGTGGGCAAATATCGGCATGGTTAGGTCCCAGGAAGACAGATGAGGCACTGAGGTCATCTGCGTCATGTCTACGTTGCTCTAATCATTGTTGCTTCTTCATAGTAAAAGCTGGTCACAATTTCTTGGAAGGAAGAAAGAGAGGGAAGGAGGGAGGAAAGAGGAAAGATAGAAGGAAAGAAAGAGATGGAGTGAGAGAGAAGGAAAGGAGAGAGGAAGAAAGGGAGGAAAGAAAGGAGAAAGGGAAAGCTGGGTGCCGTGGCTCACACCTGTAATCCCAGCAACTTGGGAGGCTGAGACAGGAGGATTTCAAGTTCCAGCCTCAGCAACTCAGGGAGACCCTCTCTCTAATAAAATATATAAAAAGGGCTAGGGATGTGCCGCAGTCTGGCTGGGCACAAAATCACGAGCCACTCAAGCAGGAACAAACTTTATTTTTGAAACTGCAGCCAATGCCCCGAACGTTCCCGGGAAAATTGCCCACCGACACACGCAGTGTTCTCCCGGACCCCAACAGGAAGTCCCTCCTCCGGAAATTCCCTCCTACCTCACTTCCCCAACCAATGGGAACTCTCCAGGAGTTCCTTAGCAGGCCGAGGTAGACAGCAGGGGTCTAATATCCATAAGAATGCAGATCTTAACATAATCATATCATCTCAATGGCTTGCTGGCTTCACCTATCAACCAAAAATGCCATGCATCATACTACTTGGCTGTGGCTCTTAGCAGGAATGTGGCTCAGTGGCTAAGTGCCCTGGGTTCCATCCCTGGCACTTAAGAGAGGGGGAGAGAGAGAGAGAGAAAGGAAAGGAAGCAAGAAAAAAAGGAAATAAAGGAGGGAGAGGAGGAGGAAAGGAGGAAGGGAAGAAAGGAAGGAAGAAGGGAGTGAAGAAGAAAGTTGAAGATCAAGGTGTAAGCACATTTGGTTTCTTGTGAGGTTTCCCTTTGGCCTGCGGATGGCCACCTTCTTACTGTGTCCTCATAAGAGCCACCCTCTGTGTGTGTTGTCTGTATCCTATCAGCTCTCTTTATAAGAACGCTAAGTATAATAGATTACGGCCCAGCCAATGGCTCCATTTTACTCTAATTACCTCTTTTAATAACCTCGTGTTCTGAGGCACTGAAGAATTAGATTCAACGCAGGAATCTAGGAAGGGACACAATTCAGCCCCTAAGGAGGTGATCCCAATACTCTGTCTTTGATGGCCGTTTCTGAGTGATGTGGTTTGCCTCGAGGAGAAATCCTTGGTGCAGAGATGTCACCCAGTATCCTGTGCCAGTGACTCTGGGACACTGTAAAAATTGGACAGGGCAGGCCAAGACACACAGCTGGGGAAGGCACGCCTGGAACACATTTCAATGCCAGCGGGGAAGAAGAACGCCGCTTGGAATTAAAAGCTTCCAGAGTGATCATGTTGACGCTGCATGGTTGGCTTGTGTCTTTGAGGGTCAGGACCCTAGAGGAAGCTCAGTACTGACTCGGGATTGAGGAGTGTGACTTTCAGCAGTGAATTAGCCTGGGGAGAGGGAGCCTCTGCCGTTAATCAGTCTCATCCAGAGACTCTACTCCTGCCAGGGTTCCTAAGTTCACTGTGCAGCACTAGGGTGGTGCAAGCACAAGCTACTTCCTTTCCAGTCCAGGGGGGTTGTTCAGGGCTTCCTGTGCTTCCTTTGAACGTGATGTGGAAAACAACACTCTGCCTGCCTTGGGCTGACTCTCCTCCCACAAGTCTCTTTCCCAGATTAAGATCTTGAGATCTTAATCCTTCCTCTTAAACATCCAGCTAAAATGTTGGAAGTTTTTCCAGTATCAAATTTAGACTAGTCTCTGGCCACTTCTCCTCTTACATGAAGTTCATGACCAAATGCATGTTTGAATCCTGCTCACCCAGAGCACTGTTCCTGCTCATTGCCTTTCAGTGTCTTAAACAAAAGTTAAAGGGGACTGTGGCTTGGGCTAGGCTCCTGGACTGGGCCTGACAGACCACACTAAAAATCAAAACGGGTCATCACGCCTAGCTTCACATCCCCAAACTAAATTCCCCAACCTTCCTGAGAAATCAGGAAAGAGATAGCAGCCAAATATCCCAACAAGCCAGATTCAACTGGCACGGTCATGGAGTTCCTTCTGTTTAATCCTTACCAAAAAGGGTAATAGGAAGTAAGTGGATATTAACTAGTTTTTATTTGGGGAACCAGACTAGATCTAAGCACCCTACTCCAGGTATATCCAAATAGTTTGTAGGTTGTACTGATTTCTAAGAATCTATGAACCTAGAGGTGAAAAATTTCAAAAAAATAAAAAACTCAAACACTCTTTGAAATGGAGCTATATCAGTAATGTATAATAATTCATTATTTCTAAATTTAATCCAAGAAAAATATATAACTTGAAGGATATAGAATGCTTATGTCCTTCCTCTTTAATTTCAGAGTTCCGTCATCTCTATTCCATGGAGACAGGAGCAAAGGGGAGAGGTAGTCAGCAGAGATAGTAAATGCTCAGAATGGGAAGATGAGGGCTGATTATCAAAGAAGAGGAAGTCGGTTGCTAGCAACTAGCCTACAGGGTTGTACTTTGGAGGTGGGGCATGAGTTGCTAACACTTCCTGAAGCATTCCCACCCTCACCTCCAAATGGTTGCTAACACCTGGGGAGATCACACTTCTCCAGTGATTACCCACTGGGCTGCTCCTTCCTGCCCTTAGGAGAAGAAAAAGCAGGTGGGAGATTCTGTGGGGTCTATAAAAAAGCAAGTCACACCCACTCCTGCAGGCACCCAGCTCTGGGGGCTTTTCTCCAGAGAAGTCTGCTACCTCTGTTTTGTCTCTTTCTTAAATAAAACTTGCTTTCTACCTTGCCTGGTGTTTCCTCCACATGGTGGAAATGATTCTGACTTCCAATACTGGTATCACTGTCTCCAAACTGAACTCACTGCTTATAGCGTCCTTTCCAATAAACCTTGTTGCAACTGAAGGAAAATAAATAAGATAAATAAGTCACTCTGACTTGCACTCTTGGCTTAGATGTTACTCCTGAAATCTTCCTTGATTTCCACAATATCTTCTAGTCTTCATCTTGCTGACAAAATTGCAATTTCAAGGATAATAATTTCATATTCTCTTTCAGTCATTTCACTAAACCATAAACTCCTAGAATGGAGAAGGAATATATTATTTGCTTCTATGTCTCTAGCATCTGGCTCAGATAGGTTATAAATAATTTGTATTTCTTAAAATATTTATAAATCTTTAGTTTTAAATCATAGTTCTTATGTTTAGTTTTTAAAGTCAACTGAAAAACATGAAGTGATATAAAAGGTCCAATTATGACTATTTCTGAAGAGATTAAAAAATGCTCTATTAACTAGAAGCAAAAATGAAAAAGCTTTCAAAAGATAAAATTGTCTTTTTCTAAATCAGATCACACATATTTGCATTTATTTACTTACACAGTAAGCATGCTTTTTAGACATGTTTATTACCAATAATTCTTAGAAAGAAGAAAATTTCTTGTCTTGCATTCTTATTAGCTTATTCATCTGTTTTTATTTTTATCCATATGATCACTCATGGCTTTTAAATTCTCTTACAATCTGAAAAAACTAGATGAAGATAATGAGTCTTAATAGAAAAGACTCTGGAAATACACAGCAGCTCATCAGGGGATCTTTGTAACTTAGCAACCACCAATAACACTCTCAAAGTTCCTTAATAACCTTATAGTTTTGACAAATAATTTTGTGGTAGGGCAAATGTGTGTGATGATGTGTGTTTCGTATTTTCTTGTGTTGGGAGGACGATTCAACAGTGCTTTAAAAAGCACTCCTATTTCTGTGTGAGCCTCTATCCATCATGGAGACACACTGACTTCTTAAAGTCTCACCTTCGAAGGGAGTGATGCTTTTATGGAAATTACTTATCGTGCTCCATTTTTTCTCACACTTGCAGTATTGCTTATTGGGGAAAGCACGAGATCAGAAGCCAGAGGACCTGGAACATCTTGAGCTGTCTGGCCTACAAAATGTCAAGCTGCCTCACCTGCCTAAGGACTGTCCAGAGTGTTAATTGAGAGATGTATGAAAATGTATCAGGAAAGCACTGATACCGCTGGTTATCGGTTCTGCTCCCTCACATGTGAAAGTTTGAACATTAGAGAAGCACACCAAGGCAAGCATATAAAGCAGGGTTTATTTAAAAATGGGTAACATAGACTTCTCCCCAGAGGGAGAAGGGGACCATAGCTGGTATCTTAGTACCCCAAGAAGCATTCTGCCTTTTTCATATGTCTTAGCTTTAGGCTTCCTTTGTTCTGCTCTCTTCCCCTGATCTCTCTTCTTCCTGTGTAAGTAACCAGGCCTAGGAAATGCAGGCTGGGAGAGCCAAAAGGTGGGAAACCGGTGGGCTGAAGGGGGAAGGGCAGGATGGTGCAGCCCAGGGCAACCTTATAGCTCCCTGTAGGGAGAGGCAATTCCTGGGACAGGTTACCTTAGCAACAGGTTGGAGCTGGGGCTGGGTATCTTGATGGAGTGGAGGAAGGGCTCTGGAGGAATTCACATTTCAATCCCTCAGGGGACAGTCTCCAACTTCCCAACTCACAATTGGCCTCCCAGATCGGATCTGGACTTGATTTGATTTTCCAATCTATACTGACTGCCTGTCTAATTCTGGCTTCAGCACCAAGTATTGAAATGTGAAGGAGCATTGCTATTATTTTCAAGTTTTAAACCATGTTTTCATTCTGCTGGACAAAAACGATTCAAGTAGCTTTTTTTTTTTTTTTTTTTTTTTCTGCTAATGAAGCCAGATTTACAGATAGGCAGTTAGTATAGTTAGGTAAATTGGCTCTAATATTGAGTAAGATAAATAAAATGGAGACCATTACAGAGAATGGAGTCCAGGAAACCACTTGGGGAAAGTGAAATGTTAATGTCCCCAAGGCCAGAGCCCATCCTAAGGAAATGTTAATGAAGCAGCTCCCAGCACACAAGGAGGTGCTAATCAAAAACTGCCCCAGATTACTCCTTCAGTCCACCTATCTCCAGCCTTTTGGGCCTTCCCACCTGCATTCTATCACTGAAAGATAAAAGGAAACAAAAGACAGGAGCGTGGGAAAACTGAAAGAAGACCTTAGCTACAAAAAAGGGAAGACCTCCCCCTTCCACGGATTCCTCCTGTTGGGTCCCCTTCTTCCTCCAGGAGAAGTCTTTTCTTCTGTCCTTTAATAAAGCTTCCACTTTACACTCTACACTTGCCTCAGCTGCTTCTCTACTGTTGTACTTCAGCATTCGGGAAGCAAGGACTCACTCTCCAAGTGGTAACACTAGGAGATGCTGTATCAAGTTTTCTACTTAAAGAAAATGCCTTGTGTTGAGAGCCACAGCCCAGTCAGAATGACGCCTGGCATTTGCCAGAGGGAATGGTTGAAAGGTGACCCCAGCGAACCATTGAGATGATGATTTGAATTAAGCTACATATAATTGCTGTGATGCTGGATTGACTGAATTGTATATTTGACCTTTACTGTGGGGCTATAGGGCGGCTCGGGTGCCGCTACTTTGGAGTTCCCGTGAGTTCTCTTGCGGGGGTCGGTGAGATTGGACAGAGCCCCGTGGAGGGAGTGTGTCCCTGGGTGGTGTGTGCAGTGCCAGTGAGAGTAGGGGAATAAAGAGTTGCTGTTTGAATCTACAAGACTTTGTGGCGGCTTGGTTATTTGTGCCCAGCCAGACTGCCGGCAGCCTTGTTTAACCACAGGAACTTACATTGCTCTGATATTGTGTTCTCAAAAAATAGGCTCCCATTTTAATTAGTCATTTTTGCTTGTCCCTTTCAAAGTCCCAGAGTTGGAAGTGCCCTTTGATAATAAGCATATTTTAAAAAGTGTCAAAGATACATAAAATACCCCAAGACCCATTCTAGTCTCAAGAATCATCAAAACCAAGAATAAGACCTTAAAGTGACATGTGGGCCATCCCTGGATAGACAGGCAAGGTTGCTATGCCTCTGTCTGTGTCTCCCATCCTTCATCTTTGTTCTAGCATCTTGGCAGGTTTCCCAGTCTTTATAAAAAGGTGACCAAGGGAATAAGAAGGAAAGTAGGCAGGACAGGAAATAAATATGGTGAATGACAAAATAAATATATAGAGAGATTTGTGGTGGGTGTTTGACCTCATTTATGATCTTCTAAGTTGATTCTGGGTTAAAATAAAAAAAAAAAAAAGTGGGGGCAGAGCTTCCCTTGGGCATGGTACAGGAAGCCACAGATGCCTGAAGCCTTAGGCATAGATTATCATTCAAAGTGAAAGGTTGTGACAAAATAGACAATCAATAAAAATAATAACTAACACTTGCTTTGGCAGCAGGCACCTTAAACAAGCAGCTTACAGATAGTGACTTTCACCTGCCTGCTGTCATTTACTTCTCAAAATAACCATATGAGGTAGGTGCTAAATTTTTTTTTTTAAATCATTTTCCATGTGAGGAAAGTGAGGTCCAGAAATTGAAGTAACTTCCCTGTGTTCACACAACTGGTTAAGTAAAGGAGCAGGGAATGAAATAGGGCTGTCAGACTCCTGAATCCTGCCCATATTTTGCTAATCTGAGCTTCGAACTCTTCCTGTCACTGACGAGGGCACTGAGGATTTGGGGGCCGAGTGGTCAAATGTTCAGTGGCACAAACAGCAACTATAATATGAAGTCAAAAGAATGATGCATCATTGGCTGTGTGTCGACCTGAATAGGACTGCTTTATACAGACGATGTCCAAGGGGCTAAAAGGATTTTAAATGATGGCTCAGTGAAGTAACTGCTCCACAATGTGGGTCACAGCTAGTTCAATCAATTGTTTATCATTTTCCTGTCCATGGAGCCTTTTCAAGGTCCCATCATTCTGTGATGTCCACTTGACCGAGAATAAGACTGCTCTTGCCTTGGGCATCTCACAATCTACTAGAAGCAGCAGGACTTTAAATTGTTTTTATTTTTAATTGTCACATAATAATTGCACATGTTTATGGAGGCACAGTGTGATATTCTGGTACACGTATACAATGTGTAGTGATCAAATCAGGGTAATTTGTAAATCCATCACCTCAAACATTTGTCATTTCTTGATGTTGGAAGCGCTCAAAAGCCTTTCTTGTAGCTTTTTAAAAATATGAAATAAATTTTTGTTAACTGTAGTCACCCTATTGTGCTATAGAATGCTGAACTTATTTTCCTATCTAACTGCATTTTTGCATCAAATAACCAATTGTTTTAGGCAGGTTTTGCGTCACAGTGACCAAAATACCTGACAAGAACAACTTAGAGGGAGAAAAGTTTATTTCGAGTCATGGGATCAGAAGCCTCCGTCTGTGGTCACCGACTCCACTGCGCTGGTCCCCAAGGGGAGGTAACCCCTAATGGGAGAAGGGCCTGGTGGAGGGATGCTGATTCCCTCTTGGCAGCCTGGAAGCAGAGAGAGCAGGGGAAGAGGGGGAAAGGGCTGCAGGGGATGTGATGCTTCCAGGGCACACCCCAGGGACCCACCTCCTCCAGCCAGCCATTCCCCCCTGCCTACAGTTACCACCTGGTCACTCCTTTCAAGGTAGTATAAACTGATGGTTTACAGCTCTCATAATCCAACTGTTTTACCTCTCCGTATTCCTGCATTAACACGGAAGCTTTGGGGGGACACCTCACATCCTGACCTTAATACCCATCTGCCCCCATTCCTCAATCTACCCAAACTCTATTCAACTCTATTGAACAGTCTTTCTTCCTCATTCCCCAGGTCAGCTACTCCAGGTGTTCTGCTGATCCACTTGCCTATAACCCTGCCTATCACCATGGTAGTGGGGCTTGTTAGACTGTTCCTTCTCTCTCTCTGCACGTCTAGGGTATTCTTCAAGGGTGAGTTCAGGATCCACCTCCCATCTGGCCACACAGGCTCATAATGACCTCTTTTTAACAGAAAGACCACAGCTTGACTGGAACTCCCATTTGGTGCTTGTCTTGGTTTGCTACCACAAATTGGATGGCGGAAACAAGAGACACTTCTTGTTTCAAAGTCCTGGAGGCCAGAGGTCCAAGATCTAGCTGTGGATTACAGGTTAATAGAAGTCTGAACACATTTCTCAAAGCATATCAACTCAACCAAACATGACTTTTTTTTTCTTTATGTGCAAGTTAGCTTACATCATTCTCTAGAAGAATACAGCGCATTCATGTCAGCTTGACCTTCTCAGGGATTTACATGAAGCACTTCATTTTTCCATAATGATAACCAGGATTTACTTCCAAGTTGCTTTTAAGGTAACCAATTTTTTCACAGTATCCAGGTGCAATTATTCCTAGAGCTAAGAGTTCAAAAGACAGCCTTCTGAGATCTTTACACTAAAAAGCAAAATGATGGTAAATAACTTAATTTTATATACATATAAAAAAAAGTTGAACAGCTTTTAGAAACCTAAATATCACTTTTTCTTATTAAGATATAAACATGAACCACATGAGGTTAAGTATTGAAGTCGTTGGTACTTCAATAACCGAGCTAGTTTTGCCATGCCTTACTTGTTACGTTTCCTTTCTTCCCTACTGTGTATGCACTTTTTTATGCTCTGCCTGCAAGCATAATATACTTCTTATGTAAATTAGAGATTCTTCCAAGAGAAAAACTTCTGTCATAAAATTCGGAAGTTGTAAGACTGGCAACAGAAATTTTGGTAACTAAATAGGGTTGGTCAGCTTTTTATCACCATGACCAAAATACCTGACAAGAACAATTTAGAGAAAGAAGAGTTTATTTGGGGCTCACAATTTCAGAGATTCAGTTCATGGTCAAGGTGACCCCATTGTTTGGAGTCCCAGGTGAGGCAGAACATCATGGAGGAAGGGTGTGGCCCAGGAAAGCTATTCAGGCCCCAGCAACCAGGAAGGGGGTAGGGGGAGAAAGAAAGGGAGAGAGAGAAGCCTGGGACAAGAAATAAACCCCAGTGACCTACTTGCTCTAATCATGCCCCATGGGCCTACATGGGCTGATCCATTGATCAGGTCCCAGTCCTCATGATCTCATCATTTCACCTCTGAACATTCCCATGTTGTCATTAGAAGCTTTTCAGAGGACACCTCATATTCAAATCATAACACTATACTTCTAACCATTTTCATTTCTGACATTTTCTCAGACATTTAAAAAGTATTTTGTTTAGTTCTCATAATAATCTTTGGAGATTGGTAGGGTTTTTTTGTTTTGTTTTGTTTTGTTGTTCCTTTTTTTTTTTTCTTACATGTATCATAAGGTATTTCTCCTTAAAATCCAAATAGCAATAAATGTCATTTTTTTTTTTCAGGAAACAGCCAGGTAATTCCACTTCCATGCAATTTTCAAACATAATTCCTGTGAATTTTGTGGCATACAAATCCATCTCCTGACCCATACTTGGTTGGGCATCCTTTAGGTTTTCAAGACTTCCAATAATCTCTATTGTTTCGTTCAGGGTGTGATAGTGTTTTCATTTAAGATTTTGGCAGGAACAAGGAGGCGTATGGGCAAGGTCAGATGTTTCAGATCTTTCCATTTGTCTCTCCCCGCTGTGAGAGTTCTTACCGCACTAGCCAAGGTACGAATGTTGGGGTTCTATTGATTACAGAGTAGTCCATTCTAGGTACACAAGCTGGGACAAGTGCAATGACCATCAGGTAGTTCTGTAAGTCCCAATAGGTTCATGGTGAAACAGAATTGAGGCCTTTACCGAACCCTCATACACCTACAATCGAGAAAGAGAGGTATAAATGTCAACCAGGATCTGGTTTTGGTTCACCAAATGTTTGTATATTTTCCCTTTTCCCAGGGTACCATTGACTGAGGGAATAGTGATAGGTTCTTCTGGAAAAAAAAATAAATAATGGCAGAATCATTACCAGTTCTGTCATTACAGAACTGTCAGTCATGACACAGGACTTCATACATGAATATGAATGGATATGCTGAGAATCCCAGTAATGCCCTCTCCCTGTGAATTACTTATGGCTTCAGCATGTAAAATTTCCTTGACTGGGTACCAATGGGCATGGTCATCTGGTTGGTCTCCTGTTGTCTTAGTCATCTCAGGTTACTACAACAAGATATCATAGGCTGAGTGGTCTTAGCAACAGAAGTTTATTTCTCATGGTTCTGAGGGGCTTGGAAATCCAATAGGAAGGTGACAGCCCATTTGGTTCCTGGGGAGGACCCTCTCCTGGTTTCCAGACAGCCATCTTCTTGCTGTGTCCTCACGAGGAAGAAAGAGAGATGGTCTCATTTTCATATGAGAGTACTGATTCCATCGTGGGACCCTTACCCTCATGAGCTCATCTAAACCACTTTCAAAAGATCTCATCTCTAAATACCATCACATTGAGGAACATGGTTTTAAATATGATATCTGTCCACATTTCTCCTTTTTGTAAGATACCAGTCATATTGTATTACAGCCCACCCTAACAAACTCAACTAGTTAAATCTGCAATGACCTTATTTCCAAACAAGATAGCATTCTAAGACACTGGGGATTAGAATCTCAACATATGAATTCTGGGGAAATACAATTCAACCTATATCAGCAATATATAATTCAAAAGAAGTTCAAAACTTTAGTAACCTTTCCATAAAATCCAATAAAAATCTTTCTATACTCTATGTATTTTTTTTTACTTATTTATTTATTTATTTAAGAATGAGTGAGAGAGAGGGGGACAGAGAGAGAGAGAGAGAGAGAGAAAAAATTTTAACATTTATTTATTTTTTCTTAGTTCTCGGCGGACACAACATCTTTGTTGGTATGTGGTGCTGCTGAGGATCGAACCCGGGCCGCACGCATGCTAGGCGAGCGCGCTACCGCTTGAGCCACATCCCCAGCCCCTCTATGTATTTTTTTATCTGAACAATATTTCTAACTATTTATATATGTTTGTGGTATATACATATATATATATCCTATTTTTTACTGATATATATTTTCCCATGTATTTTTAAAGCAGATGTGATGATTATCATATCAATGTAGTCAATATCATACCTTTCCAGATTTGTCTTTAATAAATCTGTATTTCCTACTGATACATATAGATATATAGATAGATTATATATTTATATATAATAAATATATTAAATAAATACACATACTTATTTTCTACTGATATATATCTTACCTACTGATACACATCAGTAGAAAATAGGAATAGAATTGATGCCAATTCCTGCCAATTTTAGCAATAGGAACAAGCACCAGTTTTCAAGAACTTCAAAAGAAATACATATCACTAAAGTTTTTATTTAATAAGTATCAATAGTTTATATTCATTCAGTTTTGATTAACTACATACTACTGATAATCATAATCTGAGTTTGTCAAAGTGTGTTTTATATTTCCTACCCATATTTTTACAGAAGAATAGAATATTTGATTTATGGAGCTGAGGTGGTGGTTCAGTGGTAGAGCGCTTGCCTACCACGTGTGAGGCACTGGGTTTAATTCTCAGCACCACGTATAGATAAATAAAATAAAGGTCCATTGACAACTCAAAAAAATTTTAAAAAAGAACATTTGATTTAAGAAAAAAAACTTTACAACATTAGAAAATACATTTATTTGAGAAAATTATTTAGGGAAAAGGAATATATATTTGAAATTTTTTTAAATGAGGTAAAATTACCAAATATAAAGGGAAGCTTTTCCATGTTTTCTTTGAGATTTTCTATTTCTTCATGACGAGTCTTAATAGGTTGTGTTTTTAGAAGTTTGTTCACTTAATCTAGTCCTCTCAATTTGTTGGCATGCAATTTTTCATAGTACTCTTATAATCCTTTCGATTTCTATAAAATTTGTTTTGATATCTTCTCTTTCATTTCTGATTTTAGTTATTTTAATCTTCTTTTTTTATATTCTTCATTCTAACTCAAGGTTTTTCAGTTTTGTTGATTTTTTTTCAAATACAAAAGGATGTATTTTACCCTTATAAAAACAGACCAAGGCTGGATTTCATTGATTTTCTCTATTGCTCTTCTTTTCTCCATTTAGTCTTTCCTCCAGTATTTATTATTTACCTTGCCTGCTAGCCTTAGGTTTATATTGTCATTCTTTTAATTTCTTAAAATGTGAATTTAGGGCATTGATTTGAGAAGTTTTTTCTTTTTTTAAAATTTATTTATTTATTTTTAATTAGTTGCTCAAGACAATACAATGATCTTGACATATCATACATTTGATTCAAATAGGGTATGAATTATCATTTTTCCACGTGTACAGATTGCAGGATCACATTGGTTATACATCCATGTGTACACATACAGCAATACTAGTGTCAGTTGTATTCTGCTGCCCTCCCTATCCCCCCTCCCCTCCCCTCTCCTTCCATCACCTCTCTCTACCTATTCTACTGTGACACTTATCTCTCTCTCTTTTTTTCCCTTCCCCCTCACACCATCATATATGTATTTTGTGAACCCATGAGGGTCTCCTTCCATCTTCCGTGCAATTCCCCTTCTCCCTCCCGTTCCCTCCCACCTCTTTTCCTTGTTCCGTGGTAATCTTCTTCTCATGCTCTTCCTCCCTACTTTGTTTTGAGTCACCTCCCTTATATCAGAGAAGACATTCGGCATTTGTTTTTTAGGGATTGGCTAACTTCACTTATCATAATCTGCTCTAATGCCCTCCATTTCCCTGCAAATGCCATGATTTTGTTATTTTTTAGTGCTGAGTAATATTCCATTGTGTATAAATGCCACATTTTTTTTATTCATTCATCTGTTGAAGGGCATCTAGATTGGTTCCACAACTATAAATTTCCCTCTGAGCAAGGCTTTTGTTGCATCTCTTGAGTCTGGTATATTTTCTAATTTCCCCTTGTTTTTTCTTCTTTGACCTTTATTTATAGTTTTTCCTAACTTCCACACGTTTGTGTGCTTTTCAATTTGCCTTCTGCTATTGATGTCTAGTTTCATTCTATCATAGTTTGAATCATTTCAATCTTTTTAAAGTTCTTAAGACTTATTTTGTAGCCTAACATAAGGTCTGTCCTGAAGATGCCTAAAGTTTGTCCTGGAAAATGCTCCATGAATCCTAAAAAAAAAAAAAAAATTATGAGTTCTGCTGTTTGGGGGGTTTCATGTATTTTTAAAATAGATGGAGTGATAATCATATCAATATTGCCAATGTCATACTTTTCCAGATTTATGTATTTAACCTATCTGTATTTTTATATGATGGGAAGAAGAAATATAAATTAATTTTTATAGTTAATTTCTTCTACATTATACACAAAAATAAAAAATGAATAAAGGACATTATTTTTCATCACTACAATGAAGTATCACCCATAACCTACACCAAATTCCTCTTCAGACATGGTCTGTTTTTAAGTTCTCTATTCTACTTTATTGATCAATTTTCCTGTTTGGTTTAGTATGGTTCTGCAGCATGCCTTCATATGTGCTAGAATACATCCTCTAGAGACTTGGATCATTCCCTCTCTCCATCTTCTAAATAATTTATGCTTTTCATACAAATTTCAAAGTGCACTTTTTAAATTCTTCAAAACTATTTTCTGGAGATATGGTATGTATACACAAAGGAGTCTTACTCAGCCATAAAGAAAAATGAATTTATGTTATTTGCTGGTAGATGGATGGAACTGTAGAACTAAGCGAAATAAGCCAGACTTGAAAGTCAAAGGTGACTTCTTTGATATAAGGAGAGCAACTAAGAACAGAGCAGGGAGGAAGAGCATGAGAAGAAGATTAACATTAAACAGGGACAAGAGGTGGGAGGGAAAGGGGGAGAGAAGGGAAATTGCATGGAAACGGAAGGAGACCCTCACTGTTATACAAAATTACATATAAGAGGAAGTGAGGGGAAAAGGAAAAAAAACAAGGGAGAGAAATGAATTCCAGTAGATGGGGTAGAGAGAGAAGATGGGAGGGGAGGGACGGGAGGGGATAGTAGAGGATAGGAAAGGCAGCAGAATACAACAGACACTAGTATGGCATTATGTAAAAACGTGGATGTGTAACCGATGTGATTCTGCAATATGTATATGGGGTAAAAATGGGAGTTCATAACCCACTTGAATCAAATGTATGAAATATGATATGTCAAGAGCTATGTAATGTTTTGAACAACTAATAATAAAAATTTTTTAAAAAGAAAGTCAAGGGTGAAATATTTTCTCTCATACACAAAAGTTAGAGAGAGAAAGAAAGGAATAAATACAGAGATCTCCAAAAATAGAAGGGAGACCAATGGAGTAGAGGAAGGTGATCAAGAAGGAGGGAGGTAGGGTGTAGGGAATTGCTGGGGCATGAAATGTACCAAATTATGCTATGTCCATGTACAGATATAAATCCTGTATATATATATATATATATATATATATATATATATATATATATATATAATGCACTAGTTAAAATAATTATTAGAAGGGAAATCAGTAGCGTAGGACAAGTAGATCAGAGGTAGAGAGGATCGGAGATAAATGAAAGGTCCTGGGAATTAAATTGATCAAATTATGTGCATGTATGAATAATGGCATAATGAATTCCATTATTATTTATAATTATAATGCACTAACAGCAAATTTTAAAAATATGAACTGAAACGCAGAAAAGTCAATTTTAACAACTTTTAATAACTGATATGAAGAGACTAGGCCTTTGCGCACAATTATTTGGGGTAAGAAACTCCTTATTAAAAGACAATGGAAACTTCCTATATATTTAGAAATTAATCAAAACATTCCTAAATAATCTATAGGTTAAGAAAAAATACTATGTAAATAGAAATATTTTTATTAAGTTCTAATGAACATTCTGCATATCAAAACTTATAAGTATAGTAAAACTATGCTTAGAGGAAGATAGTAATGAATTTAAAATTAATAAAATGTATTGATAGGAAAGAAAAGTTTAAAAAATTAATAATTTAAGCATTCATTTCAAAAATTTAGACACAGGGGAGTAAACTAAACTCCTTTCTCTAAAATGCAAAGAAATAGCAAAACCAGGAGCAGAAATAAATGAAATAAATAAGCAAATATATTACAAAGAAATCAACAAAGTCAAAAGGTATTTTTTTTAGGGAAAAGAGAAACTATCAATTTGATAAAACCCCTGCAATAATGATCAAGAAACAAAAAGGCACAGATTAACAAAATCAGGACTGAAAAATGGGTAGCAATATATACCCTATGGGCACTAAAAAATAATGCTAAGGTGTAAGAATAGCACCTTGGTAATTTCATGATTTAGATGAAATGGATTCATTCTAATGAAAATACTACTTTAAAAAATCCTAACGCATGAACATTACTGGATGATTCTATATATTTTGAAAAATGAAAACATTATCATTATTATTCCTACAATTGAAAATAGTCCTAGAGGGCTTCATTATTGATTGGTGAATTCTGCCACACATTTAAAGAAAACTGACATTAACCTTACACAACCCACTGCAGAGAATAAAAAAAAGAGAGAGAACATTGCCAATTCACTTTATAAGGTCATTAAGTCCTTGATACCAAACCTAAAGAGATCATTCTAGAAGAAAAAATTATTGAAACTATCTTTTTCAAGAGCATAGATACTAATAGGCTAAAAATACAGTAACAAACTAAGTTCTAGAATGTGAAAAAGTCCAAGTTGGTTCTATCATAGGAAAGTTAACTAGATATTTGAAAATCCATCATTACAATTAACAGAATAAAGGAGAAAATCTACATGGTCATTTTAAAACCTAATTATGGTTAAGAAAGAAATTTAGCAAACTTTGAAAGAGTGGGGTCCCTCCTTTATCTAATATGGAAAATCTACAAAATTGTCTTCAAGAATACCCACAACGAACATGTTAACACCTGTTTAGTAATTGGAAATGAGATAAAAATGCCTCTAAGACCACTCCATTTCATGTTGCAATGGAAAGTCCAGTGTCATGAGACAATAAAGAAAAAGCATAAATAAAAGTTTTCTGTCAGGCAAAAAAAAAAAAGCATAAAAATTTAAAATATAAAACTATCATCCAAGATAATATAAATGCACTTATAATAAAAAAGAATCTAAATCTGTGAATTTTAAATTTACTTTCAAAATACAAAATATAAGAATCCATTATATTTCTATATTCTAGAAACAAATGATTAGAAGATGAAATTTTATAATATCATAACATTACTTGAAACATATCTATGAATACATATATGAATAATTTTCTAGTTTTGGTTTTGAGACAGGATCTTGCTGCACTGCCCAGACTGGTCTCAAATTTGAAGACTTCCCAAGTAGCTGAGATTACAGGAACACATCATTTTGCCTATCATAAACAATCTCTAATATTTTTTTAAAATTTTTAGTTGTAGTTGGACACAATACCTTTGTTTTATTTATTCATTTTTATGTGGTGCTGAGAATCAAACCCAGGGCCTTGCACACGTTAGGCGAGCACTCTACCGCTCAGCCACCCAACCCTAATCTCTAATCTTATATTCAGGGAAAAAAATAGATATTACCAAATGGAAGGTCATATCATGATATGGATCATAAGACTTAGCATTAAGATGACAATTTGCTTCATATCAGTCTATTAGAAGAAATGCAATACCAGTTGTTCAGGAAAAACTGTCCAAAACAGGAAACTGGAAAAAAAAGGATAATTGTGGAACTTTAAATATCATACTAGAATATTTTTCAATAAGCTGAAGTCATCTGACTTTGAATTAAAAATAGACATGTTTAAACTAAGTTTTTTTGTTTGTTTGTTTGTTCTAAATGAGAATCTTGAAGTTGACAATTTTATTGCTCCATAGATCATTAATGTGATGTGTAGTTAATGTAACAATCTTACTTCCATATTCCTTTCTCCAGTGACTATTTAAGTCTTAGTTCTTCATTTCATCTTTGAATGGTCCCTGTCACTCTTCAGGTCTTCTCATTAATGAATTAAATGAAGCTTAACTACCAGTTTCCTATGTATTTGTCTGAGAATTAGGGACTAAACAATTGAAAATGATAATCTTACTTTAGAGAGGTCCCACTGATATGTGTTGGATCAAGATCCTTGACACCATGTCTTTTGGGATTCTTTGTTTCCCTCTCCTTCTCTTACTGCTGAATGCAGCAAAAACTAGGTTCTACTCAGGGTTCTCATGTGTCAAAGTCAGATGGTCATTTATATGTCTGTGTTCTCAATAAGATGTTGTCTTTAAATCTTAGGAAGAGAAAAGAGGTTTCTATAGGATATGACTTCATACAGTTGGAAGCTGGTTTTTCCTCCAGGAATGGTAGTTTATGAAAAATAAAGGTGTCCAATATTTTCTAAATTTTTAACAAACTCAGGAGCTCATGGTTCAGTCTCATCTCTTCTGCTAACTTTAGTAGATCATTAACAGGACAATGTTTAATGAATCTCATCTTCATGGTTTGTAAAAATGAGAGAAATAGCTTGAACCTACCCTTTAAGTTCCCTTTAATGATTTTATGACAAAGGTCAATATAATAGGCTGTCTTTCCCCCAATTAAATTCTAGAAATGAAAGGAGTCCATTCTGTGCATGTGTACTGAGCAAGAAATAATGATTTCTGGGGGAAAAAAAAAGAGAAGAGAAACACATTTGTTAAATAGTGCAATAAGTCTGTATTTGGAATAGAACATAGCTTGTTGATTGCATATATCAAGGTGGGGCAAACAAAGTTCAGTTAAACTCAGTTCCCTTCCATGATGAACATGAATATATGAATATGTATGATATAGATGCATGATAGATGAACACACGTGAATAACCGAGTCATTGAAACTCTGCTGAGAAAAATGCCAAAACCAGAAAAATAAGCTTATTTTCCATAAACGGGTACACATCTTAAATAATTATCAAACCACCTTTTATTCTTAACCAATGTTTAATTCCCCCAAATAACATAAAAACTAAACACCTTGAAAATCGTAAGAAATCATATTCACCTTCATATATACACATGCACATGTATACATACATAATTTATCAAAACAATATATACAAGTAAAATCCCCACTGAAGTTCATCCTTGGCAGTAACAAGGTACATACATGGTAAAAAGAAGTAAAATAATACAAGTATACTCTATCATGGCTTTGTTTTCAAAAATATAAAATTAAACTGTCTTTTGGAAAAACAGACTTCCTACAGTTTTATACACATTTATACCCAGGCTGCAAGAAAATAGTGACAAGCAGAAAATAATGTCAGGATTGAGGTTAACATCTTATACTTAACTACTTTGAATTGTGTAAACATTGTCTATGCAAACATTTATTCTGTAGCTCAGTGGTCACAGAATTAATGAAGGTACTATAGTTCTCTAGGCAGAAATTCTATCAGCTCTTTTACTGGGTAAACCAAATAGCTAAACTGATTCTTAGTCCCACATCCTGAGCATGGAGGCTTATTTAGTATTTATTAGGGTGGTGCTCAGTGGATCATCACTTGCCCCTTTGCATACCAAAATTCAAGAGTTCTCCAAGGTGTTGAACATCATAGAAACTAAAAATAACATTCATTTTATTTTATTCCAAACTGGATATGTTTTCATTGCACACTGCAAAGTAACAGTTCTGCTAGCAATTAGAGAACCAGGCTACCTCAAGAAAAGAAAGGCCCAGTATCTATTCTCTAGATGAAATAGCAATCAACTGGGTTTTCAATGGGCATATGAATCATAAACCTGTAATCAGAATGAAGAAATGTGTCCTCATAATAAAGGAATACAGCATAGTCTTATTACTACTAATATAACACACACCTAAATCATCTTTTGACTTTACAGAGCCATAGAAGCTGTTCTTATTTCCTCAGAGCTAACTGGCCTGTGCACACAGTATACATGCCAACACACGTGCACAACCATACACAGGCACTTTCTCCCCATGGTAAACTCTATAATATACAAAAAATTCCTAAGTGGTTATTTCTATTAACTTAAAATGTCTGCTTCAGAGATAGAAAATAGAATAACATATGATTAAGGTTTGTGCTTCTAAAATCATTCTGTTTCTATATTCATGTGTGATTGCTTTTCCATACCTAAATTCAATTTTTTCCTCAGCACTATGAAGCAAGGTGATTGCACAATGACTCCATTATCCTTCTGGTGACAGATAAGCATAAGCTAAACCCAATTAGGGCATGTCCCAACATTTTAGAAATTTGATGGCAAGAGCATTCTCCAGGTACTAGCTTAGTTTGTTATTAAATTTTTATCCCACTTGTTATTGTTACATTATGGATACACTAAAACTTTGGTTAAATATCTGTCCCTTTTGGCCTTTTCCTATATTTTACAAATTTAGTTTATGTTCAGTCTTTGGTCTTCTGAAAGAGCTTCAGTAAAATAAGTACTCACCATTAACATAAATATTGAACAGCACTAAAATAACTTTGTTATTCTCTAAATTTTGACCCCCACACAGTCATAGGAGATTTCCCAAAACCTGTAATCAATATTGCAAAGCTGGTTTTACATTGAATTGTACATGATTTTTTTCCCAAATGAAGATGATTTATTTTCAAGCATAAAAAAAAGCATAGAAAAAAAGTAGTGGGGACTGGTGGCACAAGCCTGTCATCCCTGCTACCCAAGAGGCCGAGGCAAGAGGAACTCAAGTTCCTGGCCAGCCTCAGTAACTTAGCCAGACCCTGTATGTTATTTTTAAAATACAAATGGCTAGGTGGGGGTGGCTCAGTATGGTGGTGGTAATGGTTGTTGCCACTGCCACTCAGTCATTCCGTAATGAGTCACTCGTCTCGCTTCTCCTTTTTGTTCCATTTACTCACTTATAAATCAAATGTTCTTTTCGTTTCCCCATTAGAAATATTTTAACAAGTGAGGGGGAAAACAATTATACTCATCCCTCAAAATCTTTGAGCCCCCAAGAATATAAAAATTTGTTGACCCTTATATAAAATGATACAGTATTTGCTTATGACCTATACATATCTTCACATTTACAGTGTTTTGAATCACCTGCAGGTTACTTGCAAAACCCATAGCAAGGCAAATGCTATGCAAATGGCTATTATACTACATTCTTCAGGGAGGAAAAAGAATAAAAGTACATACATGTTCAGTACAGATGCAATGTTTTTTTTAAAATGTTTTCAATTCATGGTTGACTGAATCCAAGGATGGAGAACCCACGGAAAAGGAGGGATAACTGTGCTGCATTTTTGAAACCTATTTATGGTAAAATAAATGTTTTCACAGTATTTCTTCCCTTAAATTCATCCAGTATTTTACTTTAACCCCCTACTCCTGAAACATACTCTTCAACTAACATGATTCTCTGTATGTTCTGGATTTCTCTTGATAAGCAGAATTAGACACTTTGCCCCAGGGCATACTAGCTCAGAAACTTCGGGTGACCTCTTAAGAGCTTCCTTTTCTCAACTACTGTTTTCAAGACATCCATCCAGAGCAAAGCAGACAGGAAAAGGAGTATGATCTGAGCAGTATGGACACCGTGCCAGAAGTGTTTTGCTTTTCTAAACAGAGTCCACCTGGATTAAATTCTTGTTGGCTATTAATGGAGAGGGTTTACATTTAACCTTATCTGCTACATCATTCGAGCTATCCACAAAGAACATCTTGGCTGTACACAGTGAAACTATAATTCTTCTGTATTCCTTTCTGAAATTTTGGTTCAGAAGTCCATATATAATTGCATTGAGGCAGCTGTTGAAATATGCCATGTAGTAACTAGCCACAAACAGCCACTCGGGTATCCTGGGCACCATGCTGGCAGGGTCTGTGGCCACAACAAGACCAATGAAGTTGAGAGGAGCCCAGCAAATTGCAAAAAGGACGAAAACCACAAACATGGTGACAAAGTTCCGGAAGTCCTGTGGTTTCAGTTTGGGTTTGTTGTCAGATTTCACCCTCCGTCTGACCTGAAGAACCAGGATCCATATTCTTAGGTAACAGAAGATGACGATGACCATCGGGACTATGAAGTGGAAAACCACCACAGCTATCGTGTAGGCTGAACTGACTGACTGTGAAAACGTACAGGAATAGATCCTGGGGTCATACTGGAGCGTTTCTGTTCTCAAGTTGGGCACAATGGCCACTAGCGTCAGCATCCATATCAGGAACACGTAGCAGAGGGAATTCTTGTTACTGTACAGCTTGTCGTACTTGAGACTGTGGCAGATGTAGCAGTAGCGATTAATGGCGATCCCAGTGATATTGAATATGGAGCCAATGACACTCAAGCCCATCAGGAAACCACTAATTTGACAGTGCAGAGATCCCAGGTTCCAGCCATTGTTAAAGATCGATGTCAGCACCAAGGGGTAGGGATAAATGGCTACCACCAGGTCTGCAACTGCTAGGCTCACCACAAATATATTTCCTAAAAGAGAGAGATTTATAAGATATAAGTCAATACCAGTATTGCAGGAGTTGTAGTTTCTTCTTTTCACAATTAAAGAGCTGGTTAATATTTCCACAACTTGGTTGATCTGACATCATAGCTACTGTCCACACTATAAATGAAGTAGAGGCCATTTTCACCAGGAAGTAAGCCTGTTGTCACTCCTGTAAAATCAAGTCCCCTCTTCATAACTTTCCACGTTACCACAACAAGGTATATTCTATATCCCAGACTGTTGTCTTTAAAACTAGTTCCTCTTTAAAAAAAAAAAAAAGTCCCAAGTTTATTATATCTGTATTGCTTCTTTTGCTTTGGAACCATCTATATTAACTGAGAAATCTCATATTTTGTTATTCTCAAGTCAGCCGTGATTTCTTTAAATTCCAGGTCTTCTATCCTCTTTAGTTCTTCAACAGTTCTCAAATGAACCGCTAGCTTCTGTTGTTGAGAGCAATGGATCTTTGTCCACAGCACAACAAATTCAGGCAGAAAGGACTCTGTCACCTGTCTGGAGTAGAACACCAGCCTCATGCCTACCAGCTATGTAACTGGGACAAATGACTTCACCTTGCCAAGCTTCAGCTTCCTCTCTGAGAGGGGGGGATAACATTTTTAATGTATAGAAAAATAACTCAAATTTCATAAGATGTTCTACAAAGTATATTCTTTTCTTTTGTGGCTTTTTTTTTTCTTTTTCTTCTTGTAGTGCTAGTAATTGAATCCAGGGCCTCAATGTATGCTAAGCAAATGCTCCACCACTGAGCTACCCAGACCCACTTTTTGTTTTTATCTTTGTTTCTTACTATTCCTTCTGCCTCAAATGACTCTGCTCCATCTTTTAAAATGCCACCCATTTTTCTATGTCCATCCTAAATGGAGGAGACCAAAGGCCTTTGCTTATTTGACCAATCAGAAGTAAGCATTTCCTTCTTGAAAGGCTCCTAAGTCACTTTATACCACTTTTAATGTGGATTAAATTGTAGTAAATTCTGTTCAATAAAAATTTATTAAGTACATACACTAGATGCTGGGGAAACAGGAATGAAGAGACAGGAAAACTCAGAAACACAAAAGCACATAGTCAGAAGCACCAGAGTATGTAACAGAAAGAGGAAATGAGGAGGTTGTTAGGCAGGGATGAGAAGGGGCATTCTAGGACCTTCTACAGATGCAAATATTTAGATGTCTATTTGTGAACTTTGCTTTCCTACACTCCTCGACTGTAGCCCCTCAGGTTACGTCCGTCTTCCTCATTTTTATGTCTTACTAGAATCTCTAGTACAATGACTTTTGCTCATGTTTGATGATGTAATTAATTTGTCCCTTCCCAACATTTGAAATAAAATAGTCTCTGTACTTTATGTTTCTAATTCACTAATTTTATTCCCCCAAGAAATTGTTACAAAAAAAAAAAATGAAGTAAAACAGCAGTCATGAAATGAAACAAGAAAAGCAAAGCTTGCATCATTTATGAATTTCAGATAAACTGTTATAAAGCGAATTACTTAAAATTGGTTATATTGGGGCTGAGGATATAGTTCAGTTGGTAGACTGCTTGCCTTGCATGTATAAGGCCCTGGGTTTGATCCCCAGGACGTGCGCACGCGCGCGCGCACACACACACACACACACACACACACATACAAATTGGTTACACAGTTCAAGTTAAAGGTGATGGAAAACTAATTTTTCCCCACAAATACATTTCAATTACCAATGTAATATTTAAATTCCAAAGTCAGCATATGTTAATGAATTTTAACTGAAACTATTTAACACTTGAAAAATACGAACAATATGTGAAATTCAACTACAAATTAAAATGTCATCAAAACAATACCCTAGAATGTCACAATGACAAACTGGCTTAATATAGATTTATTTTTAAGGAACTTAAAATCATCTTTTATGGCTTTCATTCTGTGCTCTATTTATTTTATAGCAATTATGCTTCATTACTGTTCAAGTAATTATATTAATTAAATTGTTGGTTTAATTTTCTTTGAATTAATTTCATCTTACAAATGTTTGGAGAAAAAACTTAAGTTACAAACTGTATGGAGATGTAGATATCAGGTAGTTTAGCTTGAAAATTTATCACATCTGCTCATTTTGAAAGGTGTGAGTGTTGGGTGGGGAGGATGGAAAAGGAACTTTTTTCATTTAACTCATTCATTCTTGCAATTAAATCAATAATAATTACTCACACCAGAAGGTCATGTATTCTATTCTCAGTTCTGTGCTACTCCAGAAATTAGCAATCTACCCATTTTTACAGATATCAACACAGTAAAGAATTCTGAAGTTTAATATCTGTTGATGGTTAAAAATTTCTTTTTCATTGTATTTAGCTCCAATCCTCACTGTGGGGGAATTCTGGAATGATCCAGTTGTTATGGTGTAGAAGTGGTAGCCCTTGAAAGCTCACATGTGAGACAATGCAAGAAGATTTGGAGGAGAAATGGTTGGATTATAGCCTTAGCCTGATCGGTGAATTAATCCCTGATAGGATTAACTGAAGTGGTGAGGTGTGGTTGGGGAGACAGGAACTGGGGCATGGCTTTGGGGTATATGTTTCTATCTGGTGAGTGGAGTCTCTCTCTTTGCCTTCTGATCTCATGTGAGCTGCTGCCTTCTGTCACACACTCCACCATGATTCAGCCTCACCTCAAGCCCCAAAGAATGGAGCTGGCCTTCTATGAACTAAAACCTGTGAGCCCTCAAATAAACTCCTCCTCCCCTATAGCTGTTCTGGTCAGATTCTGTAGTCAGAGCAGCGAAATAGCTGACTAAACCACCAGTCAATATTGAAAGGTATATACTACTAGTGACCATCTTGTACCTTCCTACAAGACAAGAAAAGCAGAAATACTGAGTTACATTCGATGAAGTCACAAAACTAGTGAGAGCTGAGGGTACAACATGGTTTATTTGTTAGTTTTGCTGAAGTGCATTTCCCTAAAGAAGTTCCTGTGCTCCTACAGAGATCCAAGGATTATGACCTCTACGGGCATCATTCTTTAAAAGCTAGATCTAGAAAATTATAGAGATGAAGGGGGAAGAGAAACCACTTCGAGGTCACTTTACTAGGAACAGGAAAAAACACAGCCTCACAATGATTAAATGCACAAACTATAAAAATGCAGAGAAGTTTTTTATAATAAATAAAATTTTAAATTAGAAACAAAATAGAGCCCAGATATGCAGAAATTAAGAGACAACTACAGAGCCGCCTTGTCTAACTGCCTCCCTCAGAACGAGTCCTGTGACTTTCCTCTGAATGATCCGACTGGCAGTGCTTTTCCACCTGTGACAATGACTTCTTCACCTTCTGCTATCTCCCCACAGCTCATGTCATCCAATTCACCAGGGCAGTGCCTGTCCTAGACGTCACCCTGCTGCCACCACACTTTGAACAGTACCTGGCACTGAGTTACTTATAGTGAGTTCACATTGTGTTGACATAGCAAGGCTAAAAAGACACTTCCTTGTATAGCTCCAGGTTGGTATTCCCCACAAGAGACAATTTGTCGCGAGATTTTATTAAAAAGTGAAAATGAAGTGGTAGCCCTATTCTCTTTACACTCATAAGTTTTTCATAAAGCATGAGGTGCCACAGCTCTGGCCCTTGAGTCTCATCAACTGGCCTCTGGTGGTGGTTGAGGGGCAGTGGCATGTCCATAGCTTCTCCAGCTCCTGCTGAACTCCACTTGGAGAAACTGGGAGACTGACCCACCGAGGTGAGTTCAGTTCATCTTCTTGGGTTCCAGCCATTCCTCCAAAGTTCTGGTTCCCTGTGACCCCTCTTGACATCTATCTTGCCATTTCAACTACCTTTTCTGTGGACTTTAGGCTCCAAAACCAGAATTAGAAGCAATAGCCCTAATAAATTACTTTATCAATTCCCACAAAATCTAGAGATTTTGCTTCTTGAATTGACTGAATCTTGACTAATGCAGAATTTGGTAGTGGAAGTGAACTAAGAGAACCTTAAAGATGGTTAAACTGTATTGGTTCTGGGTTCTATGACAGGACCAGACTGAAAGTATTAAAAACCCTATTTCCAATAGCAAAAGGGGACACTGGTAGTTCATGACATTCAGTAGCAATAGTTACTTAAATTGTCACCTGTATCATCTTCTAAGGTAAAGAAAAAGTTGCTGTATTGCCCTGTTACCAACTGAAGAAAAATAGAAAAAACTATATGCACCTTCCTTTGACATACTACATAAAACTATGTACTGAGTAAACTCAAACATGACAGATTTTATGGAGCAAGAAAAAGCTATGAAAGGCTGCTCTTCCACTTGATCCATCGTATCCAATAGCTCTAGTCTGAAGGTACCCCCACAAATTCCTATCTTGAAATTTAATCACCAATATGATAGTATTGAGGTGAGGCTTTGAGGAAGTGATTAAGTCATGAGGATGGGCCTTATAAAACAGGTATGGAGGGGTGTTCATCCATTCTGCCCCTTCCACCATAGAAGGATGCAGCATATGTCCCCTCTAAAGGATGCATTGAGAAGGCACCATATTGGAAGCAGAGAATAGTGCTCGACAGACACCAATTTGCCTGCCAGTTTCTTGATCTTGTACTTCCTGGTCTCCATATCTATGAAAAATAAATGTTAATTATTTATAATTACCCAGTCTAAGGTGTTTTGTTGCAGCAGCATGAGTTAACTAAGATACCAATAGTGCTTGAATTATTTACAGTAGATCATGAGGCTGTAGGGAGACTTCAGCAGGCACATATAAGTGATTTATGACACAGACTCAGGATTTTCTTCAAAATCCTGAATCAGTACATACTGTCCTCTGCAGATAAGTATGCGCTTTTGAGACAGAGTTGACTTGCTACTCAGTAGAGTCTTAACACTTGACCATGAAAAACTAAGTGACCATGTGATTTGAAAGGTCCCTTATTGACAGGTATTTTCTGACCCACCACATCATAAGATTCTGCATGTACAACATCAAACAGAAGTGGTGTGTATTTATGGTTTGAGCAGGTCCCGGAAGGCAAAGTAGGTTACACAGATACCCATGTCCCATATTCCTGCCACAAAACCCCCTTCTCTCAGTGTGTACCTATGGCTTTGTAGGGATTTCCCTTTGACCAGTTAAATAAGAAATAAAGAATTTCTGGCCTAGTTTATGAAGAACTTAATAGTTCTTCATTATATACTGGCATTCCTGAAACTGAATGGTTGTAGCACTGCTGACCAAATCCAGAGTTGCTTTCAAGGACAAGAGCAAAGGAAAACACTCCTAGTAAATAAAACTTTGGTGCTTCAAATTGAATTTCAGACTGGTCATTCATTCTTCTTGGAGGGAGATATGGCCACAGACTACATTGATTCATAATGGCTATTGGTACAGCTAGATGGTCAAGAACTTGGAAGAAAGGGGATTAGAAAATTGGTGGCACAGAGATTTTGAAACCCTTAGTATGAAGATGTTTGTATCCCACATGAATGTTAACAGGAGGAGCTCAATGATGCAACTTGTGGACATCAGTTAATCCTTAGCCATGACTGTCCTTGACCAATGGGCTCAAAATTATCATAGAAGCAAGAATGGAAGTTATTCATGGGCTCAGTAACATAGTTAGTAAAGATCAATACATGAATATTGATCTGGCAATAGCCACTATTGTATTGATGAATGTTCAACCAACATTGGAGAGCAACATTAATATGGTTCCATTTCCTAGAAAAATCAGTCAATCACTTGTAGTAGGCTGACATAAGACCACTCACTCCCATCATCAAAAGGGGGAGCACACTGTTCTGACTGGAACAGAAGCTCACTCTGGACATGAAGTTGCCTTTCTTACCCTTTAATACCTTTAATTCTTCTACCAACCTAACATCCATGTACTTAAAAGGACCTTTGTTCACCATGATGGTATTCCTCCCAGCATTGCTTCTGACTAAGAAATTAACTTTAAAACAAATGGAGTATAACAATGGGGTCGTGCTTCTGGAAGTCATAAGACTTTCCATGTTTCCCATCTTAGAAGAGATGATTGATAAATTAATGGAGTGGTTTTAAAGATTCTGTTTCTCCACCACGGGTGAGTATAGGATACCATTCCCCAGGACGTGGTATGTGCCTTTAAAAAGTGACTAACATAAAGTGTTGTTTATCCCATAGTCATGATTCATGAATCAGAAAATCAAGGCTGGAAATGGATTTTCCTTTTACAAGTACACTAGCAAAAGGCTCCCAGTCCCCTGGCCCTGAAACTAGGGGGGTTTTTGCTTGTTTGTTTGTTTGGTTTTTGTTTAGTTTTTTTTGTGCGTGTGTTTTGTTTTTATTTTGGGGGTTTTTTGTTGTTGTTGGTGTTGTTGTTTTGTTTTGTTTTTTGGTCTAAAGGAAGAAAGGCTTCCATCAGGAGACATACCAATGATTTCATTAAGCTGGAAGTCAGGACTGCCACCTGGCTACTTTGGGCTACTCATGTAATTAATTAATTTAAAAAGAAAGGAATTACTATCCTGACCAGGGTGATTAGTCTTGATTATCAAGAGTAAATCAGGTTGTTATTATACAATAAGAGCAAGGAATTATGTCTTGAATGCAAGAAATCCCTATAATGTCTTATTACTCCCATGCCCTGTGATTAAAGTCAATAGAAAACTGAAATAACCCAATTATAGGCAGGTATATGCCAGAGATTTATGAATAAAGGTTTCAGCTACTTGAACAGGCAAGGAATTACAATGAGTGTAAGGCAGAGGGAATGGAGGATGGAAAAGGTAATTATAAATACCCATTATGACCATGTGACCAGCTGCAGAGATGAAGATTAAAATAATATCGACATTTCTTCTTTTCTATGATTAAATAAATGGTGAATCTTTTCCCCTCCGCTATTCTTTCCATCTAATATGATTAGAAGTGAACCATATATTTCAGTATTTAGGCTACAGTATATCAAATGTGGAATGTGACTCAGCGAGACAAATAATGAAAATCATGCAAAGGTGGACAAAAAGACTATATTGTCTTTTTGAGAAAATGGTTAATGTATTTTCACTTTTATGTTAATAAAATAACATTGCATTATGTTACATAAAAACATAACTTTGATGTTTTCTTTACTTGGATATATGTCAAGATGTCAAGGAGTGAACTGCATTGGATTTGTACTGTGTTAACTTGCTAAAATTGATTCCCAGAATTCCCTTTCTTGCACATCGATGGATTAGCATCATCCATGAAAGAATTTTGCATAAGATTCAGAAGGTGGAACTGCCCAGAGAATTCAAGAAGGGAACTAGATACTACAGCAGCTCTGTCATTAACTAGTAAAAGTCTTAGACAGATGCTTTAAGAATGACCTATTGTTGAGCTAAACTATAGAACCAACCTAGATGCCCTTCAACAGATGAATGAATAAAGAAACTGTGGTATATATACACAATGGAATATTATTCAGCCTTAAGAAGAATGAAATTATGGCATTTGCCAGTAAATGGATGGAACTGGAGAATATTATGCTAAGTGAAATAAGCCAATCCCAAAGAACCAAAGGCCGAATGTTTTCTCTGATATGTGGATGCTAATTCACAATAAGGGATGGGGGAGAAGAGAGGTGTTTTGGACTAGATGAAGGGGAGTGAAGGAATGGGAGGGGAAAGAGAGGTAGGAGTGATAGTAGCATTACCCTATGTGCATATACAACTATATGACCTGTGTAACTCTACATCATGTAAAACCAGATGAATGAGAAGTTATACTCCATTTATGTTTGATGTGTCAAAATGCATTCTCTCATGTGTAACTAGTTTAAAACAAATAAAAATATATAATCAATCAATCAATAGAAGATGGGCCATGTTACTCTGAATCACTTTGCTTTTATGTGAATTATTAAGAAATTTGTCTCCCTGACATAGCAAAGTTTGGGCCTTGAATTTAAGGTTTTAATCAACGTTGTTTCTATAGCACTAGGCATCTTGTTCTAATTTGATAAAATAATTGAAACTCTGCAAGGATGAAACCTAAGGATGATTAATTTCCTTCTGTGTGCTCTCTTTAACATACTGACTATAGGAACCCATTACTAAATATGCTTGGTCTTTAGCCTGCTTCAGCAAATCCTCTTTGTTCCATAGGCCTGCAGTAGATGCTGCTAGTGCCTGTCCCAGGTCCCCTTTTCTAAGCTGAGTTACTTATCCACAAGGTTTCTGAGTGCTGGATGCTTCCATTTGGCTTCTATTGCATCCTTCTCCAGAGATTGCCCTTGGTGACCAATCGAATGGCTAACTCTGGAATACAGAAGGCCAGTTACCTTGCCTCAAGTTACCTTGGCAATTTTTTGGATGGATTTATGTCCAGATACCCCAACTTTTGGATCAAGCCAAGTCTAGGTTTTACCTGAGGTTCCATTCTTGTTTATCTTTTCATCTATGCACTACTTTGCTTTCCTCACTGCTTACAAGTTCCTCTTGAGAGTAGATCTCAACAGCCTGAGAGCCAAGTCTGTCTCAGGTTCTGTTTCTAGAAATTTTAATATAGATCTTGCTGGACATGGTGGAGCATGCCTGTAATCTTAGGTTCTCAGGAAGCTGAAGTAGGAGGATCCCAAGTTTGAAGCCAGCCTGGGCAACTGAGCAAAATCCTTTTTCAAAATAAAATGTTTTAAAAAGGTGGCGGGAGGGCAGGTTCTGGGGAAATACCTCAGTGCTACCGCACTTGCCTAGCATGTGCAAGACCCTTGGTTCTATTCCAGTACCATAAGGAAAAAAAAAAAAAAAAGGAGACACTTTCAGCTCTGCGATGAAATCAGGTGGTTTTCTAAGGAGATCACCGGTTGGGCTTCCTGGTAGAAAAGGAGGAACTAGTTACTATGATACCTAACAGAAACAAAGCTTACTGAGAAGATACCAGTTCTAAAGGTTTCCCAGCAATGCTCTTCAATCTCTTTATCCTCACTGTGTGTAGATATATTTCCCATCAAAGCAACACAAAACCACAAAACCACACACATTTGCATAAGTGTCTGTCTCCCTTCAAAGGGCTAAGATCCTGGGGTGTAGGTCTGAATATTTATATTATCACTGTGAGCACAGAACTTGGCAGATGGTAGGTGCTCAAGAATAGTCTGCTGGGATGAATTAACTCTCCTAAGTCTCAAAGAGTCACCAATACAGAAGCAGAAATTAGTTGCAATTTTGAGGACTGAACCCGAGGTCTCACACATGATAGGTTAAGCATTCTGTAACTGAGCTATACCCCCTGACTGGCTGCTCTTTTGCTCTCATCTACCAGGATGTTGGTTTTCTCAATAGGTCCTATTCATTCCTTTTTTCACTTATCCTGTACTTTAACTATGTAGAAAGCAAGAGTAGTGACCCACTAAATTATTGTTTATAAGAATTAAACAAACAAATAAAAAAACAACTACTTGAATTCATCAAAGTGATAAAGACCAGTTTTAGTTGGGGAAAAAAAATGTACCTTAAACACTCTTGGAACCATGTTTCATTAGTTTTACATAGCAAATCCATGGATTCAGAGCTAAGAAGTCTGGCATAATTAAGAATTCATTTATAGAGACACCCCCCCCCCCAGCTCAGGTCCAGCCTTGATCTGACTGCGCTCACCTGCATGAGACCCTGGTCCATCCTTCCACCAACAGACACCCAACAGAGCTCAGGCTCCGGCACAGGACCGCATTCGCCAACCTGTGTGGGACCCAAGCCCAGGATAGGTGCAAGTCTGCCATCCTACCCACCTGGGAGCCCAGGCCTAACCCTATTCCATCGTGGGACACTGCAGATATCGCCATAGCCTTCCCCACGCAGTAGCCACTACCTTTTGACAACAGACAGGGCCTAGAAGCAGCTGCATCTCGGAGCAGGCATTCCAAAGACAGTTCAGCCCAACCGTTCAGCCCTATCTCTGAAAGACATTGCATTCATCTTGGGGAACCTCCACTGCTATCTCAAGATACCTCCACTATTGCTGCCACAACCTTTAGTTGCTGTAGCATACATCAAGGGACACCTGCAGGGTCTGGAAGCCCAACATCAAAGTGAGGAAAAGATAATCTTCACAGGTACTACAAGATTATAGGATAGAAGCTGTAATATCTCAGGTCCACACTGCAAGAAAGGAAGACACATAGACATCATGAAAAAACAAGGGAGGAAAGTGCCCCAAACTGGAATACTACAACAATAGAACCTATGGACAGAGCAATTGATGAAATGTCAGAGAAGGAGTTCAGAATGTTCATAATTAAAATGATCTGTGAATTAAAGAATGACCTAAATGAGCAAATACAGGCAAAAATTGATCACTCCAGATATAAAAGAGCAAATACAGGTAGCAAAATATTATTTTTAAAAAGAGAGAATTTACAAAAAAAAAAAAAACAGAAATCCCTGAAATGAAGGAAACAATAAAACAAAAAACTCAATAGAAAGCATCACCAACAGACTAGATCACTTGGAAGAAAGAATGTCAGATAATGAAGACAAAGTATACAATCTGGAAAATAAAGTTGACACACAGTGAATACAGAAACCATGGACAGAACATCTGAGAATTATGGGACAGCATCAAAAGACCAAATCTAAGAGTTACTGGGATGAGAAAGGTAAAGAGTTTCAAACCAAAGAAATACACAATCTCTTCACTGAGATAATATCAGAAAATTTCCCAAGCATAAAGAATGAATTGGAAAACCAAACACAAGAGGCTTATAGGACACCAAATGTACAAAATTACAACAGATATACACTAAGACACATTATAATGAAAATGTCTAGCATACAGAATAAGGATAGAATCTTAAAGACCTCAAGAGAGAGGAATCAGATCACATATAGGGGAGACTAATTTGTATCTCAGCAGATTTTTCAACCCAGACCTTCAAAGCCAGGAGATCCTGGAACAACATATACCAAGCTCTGAAAGACAATGGATGCCAACCAGGAACCTTATATCCAGCAAAATTAAGCTTTATATTTAATGATGAAATTAAAACTTTCCATGATAAGCAAAAGTTAAAAGAATTTACAACTAGAAAGCCTGCACCACAGAACATCCTTGGCAAAATATTCCATGAAGAAGACATGAAAAACAATAATGAAAATCAGCACAAGGAGGTATTACACTAAGGCAAAAACCAATCAAAGGAGAAACCAAGTCAAGTTAAATACCAAAAATGGCTGGGAATAAAAATTATGTCTCAATAATATCCCTGAATGTTAATGGCTTAAACTCACCAATCAAAAGACACAGACTGGCAGATTGGATTAAAAAAAAAAGACCCCAAAATATGCTGCCTCCAAGAGACTCATCTCATAGGAAAAGACATCCACAGTCTGAAGGTTAGAGGTTAGGTAGCTTTTATTTTTGAAATCATACCACTCATACGGACTGTGGAAGCAAGCAGGGGTTTCCATCCTCATACAAAATAAAGTAGACTTCAAGCTAAAGTTAATTAAAAGGGATAAAGGAGGACACATATACTGCTTAAGAGAACCACACACCAACAGGATGTAACAGTTATAAATATATATCCCCCAAACAGTGGAACATCTACATTCATCAACAAGCTCTTCTCAAGTTCAAGAGTCAAACAGACCACAACATAATAATTCTGGGTGACTTTAACACACCTCTTTCACCATTGGATACATCTTCCAAACAAAAGCTGAACAAATAAACTACAGAACTGAATAATACAATCAATAACTTAGACTTAACTGACATATATAGAAAATTTCATCCTTCAATGAGTGAATATATATTCTTCTCAGCAGCACATGGATCTTTCTCTAAAACAGACCATTTATTATGCCACAAAGCAACTCTCAGCAAACACAAAAAAGTAGAGATACTACCCTGCATTCTATCAGATCATAAGGAAATGAAACTAGAAATCAATGATAAAATTAAAAATAAAAGCTACTCTAGCACCTGGAGACTAAATAATATGTTACTGAATGAACAATGTGTTGCAAAAGACATCAAGAAAGAGATTAAAAATTTCTTAGAGGTAAATGAGAACACTGATACAATGTATTGAAAAATCTGGGATCCTATGCAGGCAGTACTAAGAGGAAAGTTCATTGCATAGAGTTCATTCCTTGAAAGAAGAAAAAGTCAACAAGTAAATGACCTAACATTACATTTCAAAGCCCTAGAAAAAGAAGAATAAACCAACACCAAAATTAGTAGAAGCCAGGAAATAAATAAAACCAGAGCTGAAATCAATGAAATAGAAACAAAAGAAACAATTGAAAAAAAATTGACAAAACAAAAAGTTGGTTCTTTGAAAAAATAAATAACACTGACAAGCCCTTGGCCATGCTAATGAAAAGAAGGAGAGAGAAAACTCACTGCAATAAAATAGAAAATATTGAAGGCATTGAAAAATTTTTAGAGTCATATGATTTGCCCAAATTGAATCAGGATGATATACAATTTAGACTGATGAACTTCAAGCGATGAAATAGAAGATGCCATCAGAAGCCTACCAACCAAGAAAAGCCCAGGACCAGATGAACACACAGCTGAGTTCTAAAAGACCTTTAAAGAATAACTAATACCAATACTCCTCAAATTATTTCATGAGATAGAAAAAGAGGGAATACTTCCAATCTTAGTCTATGAGGCCAGTATCATCCTGACTCTAAAACCATACAAAGACACATCAAAGAAAGAAAACTTCAGACCAATATCTCTAATAAACATAGATGTGAAAATTATCAATAAAATTCTGGCAAATCAAATACAAAAACCTATCAAAAAGATTGTGCACCATGATCAAGTGGGATTCATCCCAGGGATGCAAAGTTGGTTCAACTTACAGAAATCAATAAATGTAATTAATCACATCAATAGACTCAAAGATAAGAATCATATGATCATCTTAATAGACACAGTAAAAGCATTTGACAAAATACAGTACCCCTTCATGTTCAAAACATTAGAAAAACTAGGGATAACAGAAATATATCTCAACTTTGTAAAAGCTATCTATGCTAATCCCCAGGCCAACATCATGAACTAAATGGAGAAAAATTGAAAGCATTCCTTCTAAAAATTGGAAAAAGACAAGGATGCCCTTTTTCACCACTTCTATTTAACATAGTTCTTGAAACACTGGACAGAGCAATTAGACAGTTGGAAGAAATTAAAGGGATATATATATATAGGAAAAGAAGAACTCAAATTAACACTATTTGCTAATGACAAAATTCTCTGCCTAGAAGACCCAAAAAATTCCACCAGAAAACTTCTAGAATAAATGAATTAAACAAAATAGCAGGATATAAAATCAACACCCATAAATCAAGGCATTTGGGTATATCAGTGACAAATCCTCTGAAAGAGAAACTAGGAAAACTACCCCATTTACAATAGCCTAAAAAAATATATTGGGAATCAACTTAATGAAAGGGGTGAAAGACCTCTACAATGAAAACTATAGAACGTTAAAGAAAGAAATTAAAGGAGACCTTAGAAGATGGAAAGATCTACCTTGTTTTTGGATAGACAGAATTAATATTGTCAAAATGACCAGACTACCAAAAACATTATACAGATTTACTGCAATTCCAATCAAAATCCCAATGACATTCCTTATAGAAATAGAAAAGGCAATCATGATATTCATCTGGAAAAATAAAGGACCCAGAATAGCTAAAGCAATCCCTAGCAAGAAGAGTGAAGTAGGTGGCATTAGTACACCAGAACTTAAACTATACTACAAAGCAATAATAACAAAAACATTGACACCATATAGACTTGTGATGAATGGTACAGAATAGAGGACAAAGAGACAAATTCACATAACTACAGTTATCTTATTCCTGACAAAGGTATCAAAAACATACATTGGAGAAAAGATATCATCTTCAACAAATGGTGCTGAGAAAACTGGAAATCCATATGCAACAAAATGAAATTAAACCACTGTCTCTCACCATGCAAAAAAAAAAAAAAAAACTCAAAAAAGTGGATCAAGGACCTAGGAATTAAACCAGAGACACTGAACCTAATAGAAGAAAAAGTAGGCCTAAATCTTCATCATGTCAGATTAGGCCTCAACTTCCTTAATAAGATTCCTATGGCACAAGAAATAAAATCAAGAATCAATAAATGGGATGGATTCAAACTAAAAAGCTTCTTCTCAGCAAAAGAAACAATTAGTGAGGTGAATAGAGAGCCTACAGAATGGGAGCAAATTTTTACCACAGGCACATCAGATAGAGCACTAATCTTTAGGATATATAAAGAACTCAAAAATTTTAACACCAAAAAAAGCAAATAATCTAATCAATAAATGAGCCAAGAAAATGAACAGTTCTCAGAAGATGATATACAATTGATCAACAAATACATGAAAAAATGTTCATCATCTCTAGCAATTAGAGAAATGCAAATCAAAACTACTCTAAGATTTCATCTCACTCCAGTCAAAATGGCTGCTATTAAGAATACAAACAACAATAAGTGTTGGCGAGGATGTGGGAGTATAAGGCACACTCCTGCATTGATGGTGGGACTGCAAGTTGGTGTAGCCAATATGGAAAGCAGTAAGGAGATTTCTAGAAAAACTGGAAATGGAACCACCAGCTATCCCACTCCTCGGTCTATATCCAAAGGACTGAGAATCAGCATACTACAGGGACACAGCCACATCAATGTTTATAGCAGGACAATTCACAATAGCTAAACTGTGGAGCCAATCTAGATGCCCTTCAGTAGATGAATGGATAATGAAAATGTGTTATATATACACAATAAAATACTATTCAGCATTAAAAGAGAATAAAATCATGGTATTTGCAGGTAAATGGATGGATTTGGAGAATATAATGCTAAGTGAAGTTAGTCAATCCCAAAAAACCAAATGCAGAGTGTTTTCTCTGATATAAGGATGCTGATTCATAATGGGGTTGGTGGCAGGGGGAGCATGAGTGGATTAGACAAACTCTAGACAGGGCAAGGGGAGGGAGGGGAAGAAAGGAGGCATGGGGACAGGAAAGATGGTGGAATGAAATGGACATCATTATCCTAAGTACACGTATGAAGACTTGAATGGTGTGACTCTACTTTGTGTACAACCAGAGATATGAAAATTTGTGCTCTATCTGTATAATATGAATTGTAATGCATTCTGCTGTCATACATAACAAATTAGAATAATAAAAACAAATAATCTATTTATAAATGTGGTTTGTATAGATAAAATTCCATATGCATAAATATTAAGGGTTTGACAAGGGACAGCTAAGACCCTGAAGGTGATTGAGGCATATTCTCTGGCCCTGTGAAGGAATGGGAAAGGCTGTAGTTGTGGACATCAAAGAACACATTCTTAAGCTTCAAAGAACTGTGTTTTAGAAACTTGTCTTTTTAGATTACTAGAGGCAGTGTGGACTGTAAGTTTAAAAACAAATCTGTACCTCTGGATTCAAATCCTGGCTATGCCACATGCTAAAATAACCCAAGTAATTCATAGCTTCCCAGGACCTTGGACTTTTACATGCAATAAATTGAGATTATATTGGCCTTGATGAGGAGCTGAGAGAGTACAAGGCACATGTTTGGATCTGGATGAATGTTCACCTTTATTTTTCCCTCCCAGTACTGGAAATTGAACCCAGGCATGCTCTGCCACTGAGTTATATCCCAGGCTTTTTTATTTTGAGAGAATCTAGCTAAATTGCAGAGGCTGGTCCCATACTTGCAATCCTTCTGCTTCAGCCTCCCAAAGTGGCTGAGATTACAGGTGTGCATGCCACACCCACTTTCTTATTTCTGTTCCTCGGTGATGGAAACCAGATGTTCCACTTCACAGAAGATTCCTGCCCCTGACCAGAAAGTCACAAATGAGAAGGTTCCATCTATCATCTCTGCAATAGCAAGGGTCTGTCCAAGTCAAAGAATCCTTTTCTTATCCTCCTTCCCCCTTTGATTATCAGCCTCTTTGACTCTCTTCAACATTTCCAGCAAGGCTGCCCATTGCACAGTCTCTATTTCCTTTCTACCCATTTTTCATCCACCTTCCTCTAATATCTGCATTCTGCCCATACCACATTATGTAAACTCCCAAGTACTTCTTAAAGTCTCTGAAATATAACATCCCATTCATACAACACACCACCCATATCATTCTCTGTTCATATAACACATTGTCCACATCACTCCTGTTCATGCAACATACCATTCACATCACATCTTGTTCTACCACACATAGCTCACATAACGCATCCACATCATACCCTATTCATATAACATGGTTTTCATATACGCTGTTCACATCACACCTTGTCAACATAATACGTCATTCATACAATATACTACCCGCATCACACTGTTTATATAACACATGTCTACATCATATCCTGATCACATCATGCCCTGTGTATATAACACGCTGTTCACATAACACACTGTTAACATAATAATGTCATTCATATAATGTACTGCCGGCATCAAATTGTGTTTATAATACATATTATCCACATCATACCCCCATCATACAACACAGTGTCTCATTTGAGAGCGTCTTTGTTCTCTTGCTTCCCTGACCCCATTTGTCTTCCTAGCTCCTCAGTCTCGTTCTATATCTCACTGTGTCCCCAGTTCCTTGTCCTACTCTTTAACTTGATTGTTGACTTTGCTGCTATAAAGAAAATCGATTGATGGATTTCATTAACTGCTGTATTAATATAGTACCTATACAACAAAAGAGACTAGCACAAGTCATTTAAAATAAAGTACAAATAACCCTCTTGTTCTAGTCTGGATTGTTTTTGTTTGTTTGTTTTCTTTTTTTATATACCAGGGATTGAACTCAGAGTATTTTGCCACAGAACTACATCCCTAGTAGTTTTTTTTTTAAACAGGTATGTGCTGTAGTCAGTTTTGAAGGTGTTAAATCCTGCTAAGAATTCTGCTTATTTATTAATCTAGATCTGGTTACTCTTTTCTCAGAAGGATGGTTTAGGGAGAAACTTATAGTGTATAAAGCACCCATGTGATAGCCCAGTTGACTTCTTCATTCTTCAGCCTTTCCTCCTTGTGCTGAAGACAAATTACTGATGTTTGCACAATCACTCACCTTCGAGAATTTAAGATAAAATGCTAATGACAAATATGTAATATTTCAGCCACATAAAGAGGCAATCAATGTTGAGCTGGGGTTGTGGCTCAGCAGTAGACACTCACCTAGCACATGCAATGCCCTGGGCTCGATCCTCAGCACCACGTAAAGATAAGTAAATAAAGTAAAAGTATTGTGTCCAACTACAACTAAAACAAAACAAAAACAAACAAAACAAAACAAAAAAAAATCCACCGTAATGCCTTTTAAGATAGAGACTTTATATCCTTAGACATTATCCCCAACCTTGAAGGACTCAATAAAAACTCCAGTTTAAAAAAACAGATTAATTGCACTTGATAGATCTAAATTGTCAAATTCCAAAAGAATTGTCATTCTTAAAAGTAGTACAATCATAATGTTGCCAATTTATGTAATTAAATCAGTGAGAGACAAAAGAAGAAAAAGTTAAGATTCTCATAAAAGTAGTTTTTAGAAATTCAAAATTTGTCTCATTTTTGACATATTTACATAGTAGTTAAAGATCTGGAAGTGTTAAAATATAAATAAAAATACACTCACCTCAAAAATAAAAATATATAACATGGTATTCATTCACCCGTCATAACTTTATGTTAAATAATTTATTCTGTTTGTTGTAATGTTACATTTTAGTCATAATGAACTTGAGGTATAGCAATTCACTTAACCCTTGCAACATCAGTATTGTCTCAAATTAATGAGTGAGAAAATTAAAGTTCAATAACTTGCTCAAGATCACACATAATGGATGGCAGAGCCAGGGTTTTAGTTCAGGCCATCTGGTTCCAGAGGCCAGCCACATTCTTCAGAGGGAACAATTTTTTTAAAAATGTGTCTACAATAGGACTAATCTTCCATGCATAAGAAATACTTTCTCCATAAGATGATACATGTATATGTATGTGTATGTATAGCTAGATAGACACATACATACACACAAAATCTTTTTTAAAAACTTATTTGGTAAATTAATATGTGTAACACACACAACAATAACAACAACAGCAACAAGTAGAACAACAACAACAACTTAAGTAAAAAGGTACAGAAAGAGAGAGAGAAAGAATCTTATTTTTTTTTAGAGAATTTTTAATATTTATTTTTTAGTTCTCGGCGGACACAACATCTTTGTTGGTATGTGGTGCTGAGGATCGAACCCCGGCCGCATGCATACCAGGCGAGTGCGCCACCGCTTGAGCCACATCCCCAGCCCAAGAAAGAATCTTAAAAAAAAAAAAAAAAAACTAATAACAAACTCCTCAAGTATAGGGAACAATCAATGAGAAGCTAAAAGCATAATAAAAACAAGAACAAAAGATAGAAATGAAATTAAAATTAATTAGCAGACAAACTCTCAAAAGTAAAAATTAAAATGTACACCAAATATTAAATAAAAGCAAATTAACAGAGTTTGGCTTGTCACAGAACTGTGTCCCAAGCCCCTTGTCCTCCACCTGGCACATGGCGAAATCCAACAGGCCTTTAAATAGAGAAAAAGGAAGGGATGCCTGGGGGATGGAAGCACATATCCCTTCCCAGGTCATAAAAGACAAAGAGTTCTGTATTCTGAGGCAGGGAAGAAAGTAATAAAAAGGAAATCCCTAATCCTCTGCCGTGTAAGAGCTACATGAGAAGTTAAATAGCAATCTAAGTTAGCAGGCAGCTCTCAACCCATGCTTTGCCAACAGGTGTCCTTCAGGCTGTATTATTACTCTCACATCGTTCTGTTTTGCCTCCATCACTGGCTCATTTCTCTGAAGTTCTTTCATTAATTCTGACTCCAGTAGATGGTATTTTATGTGTGGACTAGTTTTCACATTTCCCTAGTTTTCATCTGTTGTTCTCTCATCCTAAGGTAACAGCTTTAAAAAACTTTCTCAGGAGTGCTTCAGGCTCCAGTTATCATCTACCAACCAACTTCCAAATTTCTCTTGAAAAGCTTTTCTGCTGTATGTTTCTATTCTTCTACTTTTGTTCTCTGTGTCTCGTTTTTACTTGATATTTAATAAAGAGAAGAAAAATGTTAATGTACTTGGATAGAAACATGTTTGAAAGTAGGAACCATGTTTTAATATAAATTTAGCACAATTTCTTTCATTCTGACAAATCATTGAATTTACTGATCAATCATATTCTGCCTCATATCGCAGGAATGCAATGACTATTTACTCAAATGAATAGTCAATTCAGTAAGCACCAAAACTGCTCAACATCAAAGTGGGTAAGTGCCCTTTTAAACCATAAGCTCAACAACTCAAAGTACCCACAATAAACTGAATGGTGTTCAGCACCAAGTAGATGTATTTTATTTTTTTGTCTCTTCTTCTGAGACTAACTCCTTCAATGTGATTGCCAGAAGTGTGTGCTCCGTAGCAGAATAAGCCCTTAGCATCTCAACCAGAAAACCCACAAGTTTACTTCTCATCTGTGGCATTATCAAAATTTTACTGGAAGTTAGGGAGAGACCAGAAAGAGTCCTCAGGAGTCAGGTCAACTTGATTGGCCAACCTATTCCAGAGGTGAGAAAAACAGAGAGCTGATTAAGGGCCTGTCTTTATGAAGAGGAGGAGATGAATGATTTGATGATACAGAGTTCTACATACACACAAACACATCTTTTTTAAAAATCCACTAATTTCCTTTTGGGTAACTGAGAAAACCCTAAGAAAGTAAGTGAATTTCTTCTTTTAAAGACAGAGTATATTGGCAAGCTAGTAACTTCAAAATAGTGAGGAAGAAGGGAAAAACTCCAGACACCAGGAAAAGATCTTAGTATTCACCTCAGATACTCTAGTTATTTTTAGAAGGTGATAATAAAGAATGCAGCATAAACTCCAAAGAGCATGTTGATTTAATATGGCTTCCAATGCAGACACTTTTCAAAGTAGGTATTTTAAAAAGCAGAATCATCAAATGCTAGTAAAAACTAATACGGGGAGGTTTAACATAGGACTATTTTAGTCTTGATTAACTTTCGAAATTTCCAAGAGAAAAATTTTATTCTACTTATACATGACAGTAGAATGTATTTTGACACATCATACATAAATGGAGTATAACTTCTCATCCTTCTGGTAGAGTTACACTGGTTGTGTAATCAAATATGTACATAGGGCAATAATTCTACCCCCAAAAGAAGTTCTATCTTATCCATAATTAATTTAATCCTCAAAACTGCTACCAGGAATAATTTCTTATGAGAGGAATAGCTGGTGGAACCTAAGATCAGACTCAAATTCAAGCATGTACTAAGGAGTCTGAAACTATTGTTCTAAAGTTTCTAGGGGATGATTGGAATTACTTTGGCAAATTCATAAACATTTTAAAGAGTTATATAACAATGTACTACACAAATCAGAAAAAAAAAATCCTAACACTTTAACCAGTTGCTATACCTGCAACTTAAAAAAAATCAATAAAATATCTTCAAAAGTAAAACTTGGCTTGAATCAGTAAATTCAACTATCACAGAGAGCTACTATAAGAAAAGGACATCAGTGCTAACAAGAAATCTATCAGACAGGAGACTGTTTGAAGCATGGACTTTGTTGACTTGAAGTCTTCTGTGAGTCTGCACAATACAGTTTAAGGCTTAATTTTGTGAATTGGTGTACTTGTCCCAAGAAAATTACTGTAGTTTCCAGAGATAATTCATTTAAAATTGGGGAAGAGTGTGGATAATAAAATAATTAGCCTGTGAATCTGAGACCTATTTGTCAGGGAGAGATAATGGTTCTTAAGAAAGGGAAAGCTGAGACATCAGAGAATTTGTGTAGTACTTGCATAACATCATTAATGAGCATTAGATCCCTCAATTTCTGGCTGATTTCACTTTTTTCTAGTTCCTAGTGTTTATTTTTTTAATACATTAAAAATCAAACAACCTAAAAAACGAATCATAGAATGTATAATAGAAATAATATAACAACACTATGATTTGTACAGTACTTTATAACTTAAAATAGTAAGTGGGGAAGAGGTGGGTGGATGGATGGATGGATAGATGGATGTATGGACATACAGACTGATGAGAATAAATGTATTAACCCTATTGGATAGATGGAGAAATTGAGTAACTATATCTCAAATATACTACAAATAAAAGTATGCAGATATAAGACTCAATTGGCCTGGATCATCTGACTTTAATTCCTATGTTCCTTTCACTGTACCACACTGGGTTGTATTCTGGAATAAGAATTACAGATAATTTAACTAAATTTGGGGTTCAGATCTCTTATCTATTTGAGGAGACTATTACATGAATGAATAAAACAAATTGTGGGAAAGTGTTTTGAAAGCTGAAAAGTGCTCTGAGCCTATAAATAGGAAGCATTAGACATTCTAAACAAGAAGTTATTTTTCTATCTTATAAAAGTCAGAAATCAGGTCAAACCAGCTTCTGTAAAAGCATGACAGGAAGTCCAATCCCACCAGTTTTGTACTTTAATTTTCTCATGGGAACCTGTGTAGGTCACAGAGCACTGACCCAGAATGTCTCAAAAATGTTTCAAATGCTAATTCATGAATAAATTTTTAAAAATAAAATTGTAGAATTAAAAACCTAATTTATATAATCATTGGGATTGTTTTGATAGGGACCTAGTAAACTATTTGGATTTTCCACTAAGTGGAAAAGTTCAACAACAAAAAAAAATGGTCAGCAGTTTTTGTAAAATTGACTATAGGCCACAAAAGGAAGAAGGAAAATAAAGTTTTATAGCATTAAATCAGATTTTTCAGGCATACTGTGAATCTGTTCCAACTGCTCAGTCCCAAAAGCTAGACTTTTATACCATTCTATCTATCAGATACTTATATCTGATATTTATTGATGGCAATTAATATGAGACAAGAATAAGGTACAAAGTGTCTTTATGAGAAAAAAAATATTCCTGATAGGATAAAATGATTTAGAGGGAGCATCCAAATGCATTATTATTTTTTTTTTCTTTCAGGATTTGGGCAACTATCTCCTGTATGTATATTTTGTTTTCTGATTGTGTTTTCAAAAATCTCACAGAGCACCAGTCTTCCAATCAGCAAACCATGTGGCTAGTCACTTTTATGACCCTAGTACAGACATCCTGAATTGACTCTGCAGGAGAGATGGTTTGATTCTTTATTTTGGAAATGCTCATAACATGGTGAAGGGCTTACTTTCCACCTTTCTTTGAATGCCTGGTGAGAATGATGGGCTCACCTGTGTGAACCTGAGCCCTGCTGTTCCCTACAGGTGTCTTGTTGCAAAGTGAATGACCCAGCTGGCCGCCTATTTAGGCCATTCCTCCCCAGTGCGTACATCTTGATAGGGTCACTACGCTTCTAATCTCTCACCTTGGCTCAACCAAAGTCACGAAAGTTAGTTCAGTCAGGAGAATTGCTCACTGGCACACACCATAGCTCATAGCTGATGGTGAGCACTCCCCACTCACCCTACCCTTGAGAACCTCGAGGTTCTGGAGCACCAATCCACGTGCCTTAATCAGAAACAGTCCCACAGAAGGAAGCTTGCATTTTCCTGTGTGGCTGGTTACTTCGTTCTTTTTCCAGGAGAGGAAAATGTGGCAAGTTTTTAAAATTTGTAACATTCCTTGGGAAGTAAAGTGGGGAAACTTGATGTCATTAAGAGATCATTTTCTTGCCAGGTACGGTGGCACACACCTGTGATCCCAGTGGCTCGGGAGGCTGAGGTAGGAAGATCGAAATTTCAAAGCCAGCCTCAGCAACTTACTGAGGCCCTAAGCAACTTAGCAAGACCTTGTCTCAAAATAAAAAACAAAAAGGAATAGGGATGTTGCTCAGTGGTTAAGCACCCCTGGGTTCAATCTCCAGTACCAAGAAGAAGATAGAGATAGAGATAGAGATAGAGATAGAGATAGAGAAGAAGAAGAAGAAGGAAGAGGAGGGGAGGAGGAGGAGGAGGAGGAGGGGGAGAGGGGAGCGGAAGGAAGAGGAGGAGAGGGGAGAGAAGAGAAGAAGAGAGGAGAGAGAAATGAACCAGAGACTTTAGGAAAAGGAAAGCATATTTTCCTCAGGACATACTCTCCCAGATCTCTGATGCCTATTATTCATGTATATTTACGTAAATAATATTGTATTCATGAAACTGTTCATAGCTAGTCAACTTCATAACATGATAATTTCCAACTCTGTAATAAGCTTAATAATCAGGAAAATCAAAGGACTTCTCTATATTATATAATATGATTGTCCCCAATAAAGGAGCAATTTATGAACATATACTTGTACAGGCATCCCTTGGCATCCACGCAGATTGGTTCTAGGACTCCTGTGGATATCCAAACCCAAAGGTGCCTATATCACATGACGTGATATTTGCATGACAACTATGAACATTCTCCTGTACACTTTACATCATCTCCAGATTACTCATAACACCTAAAGCAAGGTGGATGCTAAACCAGAAACAATAGCATACTCCTGAAGTCCCAGCTACTCCAGAATCTCAGACAGAAGAGTCCCATTAGCCCACAATCTGAGACCAGCCAAACAAAACAGTAGACCCCATCTCAAAAAAAAAAAAAAATGTAAATGCTATGTAAGTTGTGGTAGTATTGTTTAGAGAATATTGGCTAAAAATGTCTACACATGTTCAGTACAGATGCATTATTTTTTTTCTGAATGGTTTTGATCCGCAGTTGGGTGGATGTGGGGGGACGCAGAACACGTAGATGTGTAGAGCTGACTGTTCTTGTTTCTGCCCCATCTCTGACATAAATCCATCCTCCGTCATCTGTTTTTCTCTGAGCCCTCCCTCTCCTGACATTTCTGAGGCAGTAAAGGAAGCACCACTCTGTCCCACTCTCACAGAATCCCAAGGGGCTGGAAACTCAGAGCCAGGTAGGTTGCTTCCAGGGGTTCGCAGATCTCAACTGACTTGGCAAATCTAAATTTTATTACAGCTATGTGGCTGATTTGCATGACTTTGTGGGCTATTGTAAGAGCCAAAACATCATGTAAAACATTCCTTTAAGAAATTCACAAACGGGACTGAGGTTGTGGCTCAGTGGTAGAGTGTGTAAGGCACTGGGTTGGATTCTCAGCACCACATAGAAATTGATAAATAAATAAAGGTCCATCAACAACTAAAAAAAAAAGAAAGGAAAAAAAAAGAAATTCACAAATGAACTTATAGAATACAATGTGCACATAGGTTTAGGGCAGTCGTTTTTACTGATACACACAGATATAATTCCGAACCCGAGATATGAATGTGGTTTCTACTAAAATAGAATCCAATTACGGTGATGAGAGAAGAATGGAAGTCAAGGAGTCAGAAACAGAAAAAGGGAAAGAAGGAAAGGAAATGAATGAGGAGAAAGAAATGGGAAGGGAAGGAGGGGAAAGAGAAGAGAAAAACCAGGGTAGGGTGCACGATGGTCAAGGGCTCCATCCAAGCATCTCAGTGGGAAGGCTACAGCACTGACATCAGAGAGTAGGGCAAGGGTGACGAGCAGCCAGTGGGCTGTGACTCGTGTTGCCTAGGAATGAACACTAGCAGTCAAGTCCACACAGACAACGATTGACTCCTAAATGGTGAAAGGTAAAAAAAAAAAAGAAGGCTGATGCTTTTCAGAACTCAGGTTGGCCATAAATTCTAGTCAAGTTGTGCATATTTGAACTACCATTTCTCACTACTTTTTTTTCCCCAAGTCCTTTCTGAAAAGTGCATACATGTGTAGAAATACATTAAGCTGTAGACTTTAATTTTATGCACTTTACTATGTGCAAGTCATACTTCAATTTAAAATGATTTTTTAAGTAAGCATGCCTACGATCTACAAGCATCTTACAACAACCCTGCTGCATCCAAGGGGGGAACTCAGATCTCTGAGGCCACAAATCCATGTTTTCTTCATACTCTGTGCAGCCTCTCTGAGGGGTAATACAGAAGGGGTACAGACCATATTCTGGAGAAACCTGAAAGAAACAAGTACAAGAATGGCGTAGCAGTGTCAAGCACCTAGTTGTAGTGATTCTAAGGGATTTTTTTTTTCTAACAATTACTGACAGTTTATTCTGCTGTGCACCCAGATTTTTTAAAAACAATCTTGTATTGCTTAAGATGGGCATTTTTCTAAAATGTATTAAGATCTTATCTTCTAAAGCAGAGCAAACTGTACATAACTGGACCTTTCTTAGATGGATCAGAGTCATAATTAATAAATAGGCTACTGTGTTGCAGGGTTTCAGGAACAGTAAATAGTGAGTGGTGTTATCTGTTTCTTCAGAGCTCCTGCAAAAGGTTATGTTTGATCAGATCATCAGAACTACGGTGTGTGTGTCTGTGTGACACACAGACACACACACACAGGATTGAACTGAGACCCTTCACCCATACTAAGCCCAAGCTCTACCAGTGAGACCTCCAGCCCCTATACTTTCTTTTAATGAATCTATTTCCACTGTGCCATTTGCCAATATATGCCTATCTTTCTCTTAATTTACTGTTTACCTCAATAGGGATCTAGACCTTAACATCACAGTTTTTTATGGAACTCATAGAACAAACTGGCTGTGGGTAAGAGCCTGTTATTTTTGCCAATTTCCAAGTTGGGGTTGTATCCTACACAGGTTGGATCACCAGATAATTAAATTTTAAATAGGAAAAATTTTTTTAAATTCTTACTTTATATTTTCTTTAATAGAAGTTGTATGTATAATTTACATATAAAAAGTGTGCAACTCACAAGTCTGATTTTTAGCAAGCTAAAAAAAGTCAAAAAATACTCAAACACATGGCATTACCTAGTCTCTCCTTTCCAAAGTATTTTCATATGCATCATTTCAGTAGGTAACTGCAACAATCCTGTGAGGCTAAAAGATGAAATTAATATTTGTATTTGACAAAAGTGGAACATGAAGTTGGGATGAAAACTGATTTTTCAAATCAGAAGGTAGATAACAGCAAAGATAAAATCTTAGTATTCCACTGCAAGGATCCTCCCAGTATATTAAAAAAGTTACTCAGAAAATATAATGTGAATATCAATTCTAGTTATCAGATTTTGGACAGGATCAAAGCAAACATCCTGCCAGTACTTTAAACCTTAGAGGTTGTTTAGACACTGTCTGATCTGACTAGCCAATGTCTTCCCAGGCAAGCAGTTAAATATTTTGAGTTTCTTCCTTAGGAGGTCAAACACCAACATACTCCCTTAAGGGGAGGAAGGGACATAAATAACTCTACAAGTATACCAGATTTATAAGAAAAAAGTATTCTTTCAAAGCTTAGATGCCTTAGAATTCCTATCTTGTTTTCCCATTTTCTCCCTCTTTTTTTAATCTTTTCATTCTTAAAGCCAACAAAATAAATTTAATTGAAATGGGGAGTACTGAGTAACCATAAAAACTTTTTTTTTTTTTTTTTTTTTTTGGTACTGGGAATTGAACTCAGGGGCACTTGACCACTGAGCCACATCCCCAGCCCTATTTTGTATTTTATTCAGAGACAGAATCTCACTGAGTTGCTTAGGGCCACACTTTTTGCTGATGTTGGCTTTAAACTTGTGATCCTCCTGCCTCAGCCTCCCTAGCAGCTAGGATTAGAGTCATGGTGCCACTGAGATGGGCCAGTAAGAACTTTTAATAAGTTTAATTGTTTGGATGTGAAATGGTCCCCAAAGGCCCACACATTGAAGGGTTGGTTCCCCAGGGCAGCAGTATTCCGAGGTGGGGCTTTGGGAAGTGATTGGATCATCAGGGCTCTGACCTCATCAGTGGATTAATCACTGATAAATTCATAATGTGATAGCATGATTGGAAGGAGTAGAAACTATTGGAGGTGAAACCTACTTAGAGGAAGTAAGTCAATGAGGGCATGCCCTGGTCCCTTCCTCCCCCTCCCCCTCCCATTCCTCTTTCCCCTCCCATTCCCCCTTGCCCCCCCAGCTTCCCACTGACCATGAGCTGAGTAGCTCTGCTGCATCATGCCCTCTCCTCCAAGATGTTCTGCCTCACTACAGGGCCACAGCAATGGAACCAACCATGGAATGAAAACCTCTGAAACTATGAACCAAAATAAATCTTTCCTCTTCTGAATTTTTATTTTTTTTTGGGGGGGGTGCATTTTGTCATAGCAATGAAAAGCTGACTAATACAATAAGCATTCCCAAACTTGTATTTGAATCAGCTACTTCTATCACTATTTCAAATTACCATCTGTTCTAGAAAGCCTCAAATAATTTAACCATAACAGCAGTACCTTTAAACAAAAAGTTCCAATTACAAAAATATGAACGTTCAAACGTTTCACAGAAAAAGTTTTCCAAGTCAGATATGAGAATACAATATTTTATAAATGGTCCTCCCAAGGGGCTGGGGTTGGGGCTCAAATGGTAGAGTGCTCGCCTAGCACACGTGAGGCACTGGGTTCGATCCTCAGCACCACGTAAAGACATTGTGTCCACCTAAAACCAAAAAATAAATATTAAAATAAATAAATAAATGGTCCTCTCAAAAAGGTGCTGAGCAATAGTGTGGAAGGCCCATTTTTGGTAAAACACACAGGAATCAGAATTGTTCCAGGCACGTGAACATTTTTTTGGATGAAGATCACAAAGGATTCAAATTTCCCAAGGGCTGTAGTTACTGATGCCAACCACGCAGGTTGTCTTCTAGATAATCCTTCTGTGAGTTAAACCCTGCCCAGTGCTTCCAGTCTATAAGACCAATGTGTGTTCTTAGTTCCTCCTCTGTAAAGTGGGTAACAATGACACCCACCATTGGGCTGGCCCAAGAATTCATTCTATTAACACAGGCTCAGAACCAAATCTACCCCAAAAGCTGCTTTTTCCCTCCGGTACTGAGGATTGAACCTGTGAATGCTCTACCACTGAGATACACCCCCAGTTCTTTTTTATTTTTTATTTTGAGATAGGTCTCTCATTATGTTGCCCAGGCTGGCCTTGAACTTGTTATCTCTGTTATCTCTTGTTAGCAAGAGTGGCTAGGATTTTTTCACCTAGGGCTATGAACCCTTCTTTTTTTAAAATTTTTTTTATTTGTTCTTTTTAGGTATACATGACAGTAGATCATATTTTTAAATTTAAATATTATACACATATGGAGTATGACTTATTCTAAGTAGTATTCCATTCTTTCTTTCTTTCTTTCCTTTTTTTTTTTTTTTTTTTTGGTAGTGGGGATTGAACTTAGGGGCACTTGACCACTGCGCCACATCCCCAGCCCTATTTCCTATATTATATAGAGACAGGGTCTCACTGAGTGGCTTAGCTCCTTGCTTTTGCTGAGGATGGCTTTGAAAACTCATGATCCTCCTGTTTCCCGTCCCCATCCGCTGGGATTACAGTCATGGGCCAGGACGCCCAGCCTAGTATCTCATTCTTGTGGTTGTACATGATGCAACCAGAGTTTCACTGGTGTTGTATTCGTATGTGAACATAGGAAAATTGTGTCTGATTCATTCTGTTTTTTCCTATTCCCAACCCTCCTCCCTTCCCTTCATTCCCTTTTGTCTAATCCAATGAATTTCTTCTGATCCCTTCTTGAGGACCGACTTCCTCTAAATTAAGCCAAATATCTGTGAAGACAGGCTGATCAATACTAATTCAAATTCAATTCATATTATTAAGTCCCTTTTAGCTAATTCTTAACTCATGCACTGTTCCAAGTATTACAGAAAGCAACAAAAAGGAGGGTGGTCTTCTCAAAAGGAAATAAACAAAATTAGAGCTTTTATCAATATCTGGTTTAGAACAAAAATAGCCCTTTGAGGAAACATTAAAGTGTGCCATTTTCTCCCATCCCTTCTCCCAAAAATCTGCTTCCCAATAAGGGATAGTAAATCAAGCATCTCAATAATATTTAGAGGTGCGAAATTCATGGCTTATTTATAAATTGCCCACTAGTTCCTACCCTGGATAAACCAATTTCAATTCATTGCCAGGAGGAAAAAGCAAGTTTAACTGAAGCACAAATTAGCTCTGGTCCTATATTACATGTAAATGTATTCTTTACTACAACTATTTCTAAAATGCAAACTTATTTACTTGCAAGAGCCAAAGTGCTTTCCAAAGCAAGTTTAGGAGCATATGGGTTTTTTTATTCAATTATGTGCTAATAACAGAAAACCACTCCCGACAACAAAGCTAAAACAGTTGCTCTGTCATTTTGCCAGGTCATATATTTTCTCATATTTTAGCAAAGTTGGGAAAACTAATTTATATGTAAAACCAAGCATCTGATGAGTTCATTGATTTCATTTGAAAGGACGTCTGGAGGAACTCTCTCAATCTGGACCCGGTGCCTCTCCATCTAATAAACCCCAGAAATGTTCAACTGGAGAATGGGTTTAAAGAAGAGTGACTTTGGCAAACTTTTCTACTGGTTAAGGATTGGAAACTTCTGATTGTTTTGTGAAAAGGCATTTTTGAAGGGCAGGCTAAAGACAAAGTAAACCGACAGCCTTCACCCAGAAAAAAAAAAAAAATGATCCGAAGTCCCCAGTTTTGAAGGAAGAATGTCTTTGACCTTTACTTAGGGCCCAGGGGCTGCCTTAGGACACGGGGCCCAGCAAGGGGGCTGGCGCTGGGCGAGGCCGGGGCCACCTACCTGCGTTCCTGAGCTTCTTATTCCGATACACTGACAGGATGACCAGGAGGTTGCCCAGGATGTCCACCACGATGGTGAAGATGAGGATGAAGGCCAGCGTGGAGGCCTGCCACGAGGGTCGCACCCGCGCGCCCTCCGCGCCGCCGGGCACCTGCTGAGAGGCATTGAGCAGTGCGCTGCCGTTGCCCTTCATGGTCCCCCTCGGGGCGTCTCAGGGTCGCCCGCCCATCGCCCCGGCCGCCCCGCGCTCTCGGGTGTCCCAGCGCGTCGCGAGCCGCTGCCCCACTTTTTATGGCTCCCCCATCTACTCCTCATCCCGACAGTTCCTTCGCGACCGTCCTGTCCGCTCCACCCCCTCCCGACGGCCCGACACCCACTCGGCACTTGGCGGCCACCGCCTGGTGACACCTGCGGTCCGCTCCCAGGCCCCCGGGATACGTGCCAACAGCGCCCCCGTGCGGGAAGGTGGGGCCGAGTCGCCGGCGCCTCCTGGGGCCGAGAGCAGAGAGAAGCGGTTCGACCCAGGGGACCAGGCGCTGTTGTTGCTCGCCTTGGTTAGGTTTTTCCTCTCTAGAACCGGCCACTTCACCCTGAAGAGCCAGACTTCACGTGCTTGAGCCCTAAATGGAATTGAAGCAAAATTCCTTAACCACCACCATGTGCCCCAGTTTCTTATCTGCAGAAATGGAAATAAAATAGTACCTAACTCATCAACTTTACAGTTTGTAGGATGTGAAAAGAATCAAGAAATCTTTTCAGTCCGGTATTGCACCATTTAACACTTGGGCTGGATGTTTCCGATAACGAAATGAGATCATAAAAGAAAAATGGAAGAATCAGTATTTGCAGATGATAGGAGTACTTCCTAAAACACCAGAGAAAATGAGACAGAAGACATAATTATATAGGACTGACACAACAGAAATCGATGTAGGATTGCTGAGAAATGGCTTCACCAGCTAGGTGTAGAGTGAGGGAGGGAAAAAAAAAAAACCTTAAACCTTGCTGGGAAACTTACTTACGAGGTGAGCTATACCATTGTTCTCACATTGAAAGCTTGACATTTTCATGTTCTCTATAGATTTTATGCCACCCCAATAAAAATATCAACTGACCCTAAGATTCTTTTGAAAGAGTAAAGAGGGCATGTAGAGAAAGGAATTTGAATAAGATGAGCAGGTGAAAAGGTGATATATATATTTAAATGAACATTAAAATTACATTAGGTAAGCCAGGAATGATAGCACACTGTAATCCCAGCTACTCTGGAGGCCAAGGTAGGTGGATGACAATTTAGGTAGACTGTATCCCCAAATAAATAATGTAGCTTAGTAGTAGAACCATCGCCCCTGGGTTCAATCCCCAGTTTCCCAAACAACAACAACAACAAAAATACAATAAGTAAAACATTTAAGTTTATCAATATATGAAATGTACATTTGAGAAAATTAACATTTCAAATCAGTGGGGAGAGTAATTTACTATTGAAACAAAGATGTATTTAAAGAAAGCGTTGGTAAATTGGTATACAACCTCAGGGTGGAAAGGAACTCTAGGCATGGAAACAATAGCAGAGTGGAAAAAAATCATAACTATAGGAAGAATGATAGAAGCAATCGTTGACTAAGCCCTGGTTTCCGAGTACTGGGGTCATTATTTTCTATGCATTGCCTTGCACATTAATCTTACAAGTTTGGCTTCGCTAGGACCAGTTTATAGATGAGAGAGGTTAAGTAATATGCCACTAGTAATGGGTGAAGGCAAGATTTGAACTTTGCTCTCTCTGCCTCCAAAGCTATAAATCTCATCACTAAGCAATAGTGTTTCTTAGTAGTGATAGATTTGGCTAAAGAAAAGTTAAGGGTCTTAGCTGGGTGTGGTGGCACATCCCTGTAATCCCAACTGCTTCCAAGGCTGAGGAAGGAGGATTGAGAGTTAAAGTCAGCAATTTAGCAAGGCCCTAGGCAACTCAATGAGATCCAGTCTCTAAATAAAACATTAAAAAGGGCTGGGGATGTGGCTCAGTGGTTAAGCCATCCTGGGTTCAATCCTTGATACCAAAAAAAAAAAAAAAAATGATTGAAAGTCTTATATTTAAAAAAATATCATGAACTAGTAAAAGTCATATAGGTAAACTGGGGGAAAGGCTCTTATGTTATTATGTCATATCTAAGAAACAAAATCATTAATAACCTATTTATTTAAATAACTTTTCAAATTAACAAGGAAAAATAGAAATATATTTAATTATCATAATTAGACAATTAAAAACTAAAACTGGAGGATGTGGCTTAGTATTAGAGAATGGCTTAGTAGCAGTAGTAGAGTACATACTTAGCATACATGAGGCCCTGTGTTCAATCCCAGCACCCAAAAGAGACTGTGAAGTTTATATATAACCTCTCTTTTAAGGAAAAAAAGTGATAGTATGTTATTTCAGCTAACACTTTTAAAACAAAGTGTGATTCTTTAAAATCCAGGGGAAAAGCATTCCTACATATTACATATAAAAATCTTAAAACGGCATATACTTTTCAGTAATTCTAATAAAAAATAATTGAACAATTTTTCACATATATAAGGACACATAGTTGTTCCTCAGCATAATTTGTAAGATAGTCATATAGCACTTAATGATGAAGTGCATTGTTAGGCTGTTTCTCATTGTGTGAGCATCACAGAGTTTACTTACACTAATTAAGGTGACCCTGAGGTCCCTAGGGGATACAATCAAATGGGACCACTGTTAAGTATCTGTTCCATCCTTGACCAAAATGATATGTGTATTCGACTGCATTCAAAAACCTAAACCTCTTATAATTGGGGTTTTGATGAACAAAGTAATATCAATACATGAAATGCGATGGCACAGGTAGCTAATTCTCCTCCACAATGGGTGGCACACACAGTGGTGGGGTGTACATAGAACAGTTCTCAGAAGATGATATACAATTGATCAACAAATATATGAAAAAAGGTTCAACATCTCTAGCTATTAGAGAAATGCAAATCAAAACTACTCTAAGATTTCATCTCACTCCAGTCAGAATGGCAGCTATCAAGAATATAGACAACAATAAATGTTGGCGAGGATGTGGGGGGAAAGGCACACTCATACATTGCTGATGGGACTGCAAATTGGTGTAACCACTATGAAAAGCAGTATGGAGATTCCTTAAAAAACTGGGAATGGAACCACTATTTGACCCAGCTATCCCACTCCTTGGTTTATACCCAAAGGACTTAAAATCAGCACACTATAGTGATGCAGCCACATTAATGTTTATAGCAGCTCAATTCATAATAGCTAGACTATGGAACCAACCTAGGTGTCCCTCAGTAGATAAATAGATAAAGAAAATGTGGTATATATACTCAAAGGAATATTACTGAGCTTTAAAGAAGACTGAAATGGCATTTGCAAGTAAATGGTTGGAATTAGAGAATATCATGCTAAGCAAAATAAGTCAATCCCACAAAACCAAAGGTCAAATGTTTTCTCTAATATGCAGATGCTAATTCACAATAAGGCAGTGGGAGGCACCAGGGAAGAATAGTGTTACCTTAGATTAGGTAGGGGGGATTGATGAGAGGGGTGGGGAGGGGAATGTGGGAATAGGAAAGATAGTAGAATGAAACAGACTTTATTACTGTATGTATATATGTGACTACATGACTAATATGATTCTGCAACATGTACACTCAGAAAAATGAGAAATTATATCCCATCTATGTATGATATATCAAAGTGCATAAATGCATTCTACTGTCATATAAAATTAATTAAACAAATAAAATTTTTAAAAAAAGAATGAAAACGCAATAAAGACATATTTAGCTTTAAAAATCATTAAAATATGCCAGGCATGCCTGAAATCTCAGCACCATGGGAGACTGAGGCAGGGGGATCATGAGTTCAAAACCAGCCTCAGCAACTTAGTGAGGCTCTGAGTAACTCAGCAAGACCCTGTCTCTAAATAAAGTATAAAAAAAGGGCTGGAGATGTGGCTCAGTGGTTAAGTGCCCCTGGGCTCATTCCCTGGTGCCCACTCCCCGCCAAAATTGTTAAGTTGTTGCTAGCAGACATACTATCTAAAGAATATTAAAGAGAAGTTCTTTGAGGCTAAAAGAAATGGTGCCAATTAGAAACTCACACTCTCAAAAATAAAAGGAAGTGTCAGAAGTGATAAGCAGCTGGATAAATGCCAAGAACAGTTTTCTCCTTTCTCCTAAGTCTTATGTAAACAATATAATGCTTAAAGCTTATTTTATAACATTGGCTTGTGAGATTTATAATTATAAAGCCTGGGGAAAAGGCATGTACGTTTGCTAATTTCTATATTTTATATAAAACAGTATATTAATAACCATAGTGGACTGCAAAAAGTTGAAGATGGATTTTGTGATCCTTACGGCAGTCACTACAATATGCGAAGGGGCCTGAGCCCTGAGTCCCAGCTCCTTGGGAGGTTGAGGCAGAAGGATGGCTTGAGCCTGGGAGTCTGAGACTAACCTGGGCAACACAGTGAGACCCAACTATAAAAAGAAGAGACAGAGACAGACTTTCCCCAGAAGATGTTCAGGAAAAAGAATGAGGTTGTGCCAGTAGGACAAGGGGTTTGACTGTCAGCATAGGGTGATAGAGATCTGCTTCTCAAGTAGAGGTGAGAAATTGCCTCATTGATTTCTCAATGAATGAATGTATGTGTTGTTCCTCAAAAACCTTGCTGTACACAAGCACCAGTTCCATTAGGACACCTCTTTTTTTTTTTTCTTTTCTGTAATCCAGGGAGAAGATGCTGCGATTAGACACATTGTAAATTAGAATATTGCCCGCTGTGTTCAAATAAAAGACAACAATAAAGTACACACACACACACACACACACACACACACACACACACACACACATGAAAAACCCTCAGAGCTCGTAGGCATCCGGAATTTGCCTAATGTGCTAAAGCAACAGCAAGATTGAATCAACTTAATTCTGCCTCAGTGTACCATTGAGCCAGGAGTTCATTTCTCAAAGGGCTAAGCCCTCTTAATCTGTCGACCCTTTGATCTACATAGGGATATTTGTCCAGAGCAGCCTCCACAAACTCATATTAGCACCAGGACTTGCATTCTATGAGCCAAGTCTTCCCAAGCATCTATTGAGCATTTTTGAATAATTTCAGTAAGTCAGAACGTCAGTAACCCAGGAGGTACAACTGTGCAAATAAGGGTTTTTTACCACAGGAAAAGGATGTATGTGAATTGGCATGTGTGAACGTGTGCTGGGGGAGGGGACTTGTTCAGTGGAGCTCACCTGGTGCAAGTGTTTCATTAGCTACAGAAGACTGCATGGTGATAGAGTTGCCACAGGGCCATGATTCACTGTGACCATGCATGAACCCTGCCTCTGTTGGATTGTGGACTGAAGGTTAAGAGCTCTCACTCTGGGTTATTATTTCCTTTATGTGAACGCCATCAGCAATCCATACACGGCAAAGTTGTGCTTGTTATTGTCTTGAACTGCAAACTCCCACTTGTCCCTGGTTGTTGTCACTGTACAGGGCTCTGTTCTACAGAAAGGCAGGACTCAATCAGGATCACGTGCTTTAGTTTTGAGTGAACACAGTGAAAACTCATAAGTGATTAGAAAGACCTTTTGATTTTGATCGATGACTTCAAATGTATAACTGTCATTTCAGCAATAATATATACAAAGGCTTGTTAGGAATTTGGGAGAAAAAAGACCTAAACATAGCTCAGTTTTTAGTAGAAGGCTTGTTTCGTAGCACATAACTCTTTGACCACACTGAAAAAAGGTTTCTCTGTTGAAGACCATCACGGCTAGTGGGCAAGTTTGGTTCACTGTCATGTACAAGGGTGTAAGGGAGGCTAGAGGCAGTGTAAATATTTGTTAGTGCAGCTCATATACTAAGCAGAACAGAATGAATAAAAAAAGGCATAAATGAGGCCAAGGGAAGAATGAGTTTCAGGAGCCCAGAATCAGGATGAAATGGAGAGTGTGGTTTTCATTTTGTTGAGTGAAGCAGGGTGAGAGAATGAGGGGGCACAGGCTGGGAATTTGACCCCTTATTACACCCATATCTTAGTCCTAAAGACCAGGGTGACCTTGCTCATCCTTCATCTGATGGCAAACATAGTATTTCTGGTATTAATTGTTGTAGATGTTCAAATAAAATTTTGAATAAACGGATAGAAAATGCAAGCACTCTGAGACTTCACTGCACCCCATATCGTATATTGTCTCTAGGACAAAATGCACCAAAAATGTGGAAAATAACAAGGATTCAAATGACCAAGGCTCTTCTGGACTAGAGTCAATATTTGGCCAAATGACCTAAACTAGGAGTTTAGGAAACTCTTTGAGTTGAAGCATGCTCTGTCAGGACACTTAGAAAACTAAGCATTCTTAAAATGTATTTTTAAAATGTTAAACTATTAAAATTCATATATGAAGACTGGAATGGGGTCAAGGGAGAAAAAAGTAACAATAGGAAAAACATTAATTGAACATGTACTTTGTGCCTAAACCATTGTTGTGAGGGGCTTTACCCTCTTGAAGTTTGGTTCACTTCATGAGAGATGCATAAAAAGGAGGTCTGAAGGAAGAAGCTTGGAGGCCAGAGTGAGAGGTTTGCATTTCAGTTTCAACACTTACTTGCTGTGTGACCTTCCAAAGGGTTTTACCTCTCTGTGCCTCCGTTTCTCGATATGGAAAAAGGGGATAATGAGGAAGGCTGCTGAGTGGATTAAAAGTCCATGGCAGCAGGGCTGGTGAATAGTGAGCACTTAATAAGGACAGCTCTCCTTGGGATTGTTAGGGTTGATTCCTCACAAAACTCCTGAGAGGTATCAGTCATACAACTAGTGAGAAGCAGGGTAGCATTTTGAACTCAGGTCTGTGGGTTGAAAGCTGGCAGTCTCCACCTGCCTCTCTACCTGGGAATTAGAGTGCTCAGTGGCAGTCCTCCTGCTAATAGAGATAGAATGGACTGAACTAGATCTATGAAATTAGCTGAATCCAGAGGCTGCAAAGTAGAACATGCTGTTCTATTTAGTGATGGACACTCCATTGGAGTGAGGCAGGATTTGGGCCAGGAGCAGGGGGCTCTTGGTAAAGTCTGGGCTGTGCCACCACATCACCAAGGTTAGACACCTAACTTTACCACTTGTCAGATTTGTCATCAAGGACAAATGACTGTGTTTTCCACGTATAAAATGGGGAGGATGGTACCAACAAATACTACCCTAAACTATAGTTGTAAAGATTGCGTAGCAAAAGTTCATGCACTAAAGCATGGTATCCAGAATCAAGGAAGTTTATTATTGTTTCTAGTAAAGAAAAAACCTAGCTTTCAGTGAAGCTGATAACTGGAGGAACATGGTATGATTCACAACACACCCAGAAATTCCATGTGGAAACCTTAATTTTCAATGACCTGTGTATATTTTAATGTTTTGTGAAATTCCCCGTTAGTAGTTAAAATTCAGCATCTTTGGGGCTGGGATTGTGGCTCAGTGGTAGAACGCATGCGTAGCACAGGTGAGGCCCTGGGTTTGATGCTCAGCACCACATAAAGTTAAATCAATAAAATAAAAGTACTGTGTTCAGCTACAACTAAAAAATAAATCCTGAAAAAGTTAAAAACAAAATTCTGCATCTTTGAGAATTTATTAGTAAAAACAATTTCTACTAAGAGTTTTTTAGTTGGAGAATTCTTTTTTTTTTTTTTTGCATTTTGGTCATTTTAATTAACTAGAGGAATTTGTATTTTAATAAGCCTTGTGAATAAAATTTTATATTGTCTATGTAAACCTAAAATATCTATGTTGAGCCAGCTGCAGTGGTGCATGCCTATAATCCCAGAGGTTTGGGAAGCTGAGGCAGGATTACAAATTCAAAGCCAGCCTCAGCAACTTAGTGAGGCCCTAAAAACTTAGTGAGACACTGTCTCAAAATAAAAAATAAAAAGGGCCGGGGATGTTGCTCAGTGGTTAAGCACCCACAGGTTCAATCCCTGGTACTAGAAAAACAATATATACCTATATATTTTGTATATAACATATCTCTATTAAATATATATATTTTATATGTTTATATATTTTATAAAATATCTATGTATTTTAAAGTGTACTTACACTCAGGACACCAAGAAGACACAATTGGAGAAGGTTAGTCTCTTCAATAAATTGCATTGGGAAAACTGGATTTGTACACACAAAAGAATAACTCTATTTTATCCTATATCATGTGTAAAAATCAACTCAAAATGGATGAAAGACCTAAATGAAAGTCCTCAGACCATAAAACTCCTAGAAAAAAACCTAAGGGAGAAGCTCCTTGGTACTGGCATTGGTACGGACTTTTTTGGATATTTTACTAAAACCACAGGCAACAAGAGAAGATAAACCAATGGGACTACACCAAACTGTGGAGCAAAATAAACAAACAAGAGCAACCAACACAATGTAAAGGCAACCAAAGGATTGGGAGGAAGTATTTGTGAACCACACATCAGATCAGGGCTTGCTGTCTAAAATATCTAAGGAACTCATCCACACAATGCAACAGCAAAACCCAAATGATCCAGTCAGAAAATGGGCAAAAGACCGGAATAGATTTTTTTTTCCACAGAGGAAAGAAAACTGGGCAGAAGGTATATGACAAGGTGCTCAGTATCACTAACCTAGGGAAATGCAAACCAAAACACAGGAGATATCACCTCACACCTGTTGGAATGACTATTATCAAAAAGCAAAGAGATATCAGGTATTGGCAAAGGAGTGGAGACAGAAAATGCTGCTTGTGAGGATGTAGTTTGGTACAGCCATCAGGGAAATAGAACTACCAACCTTGGAGACCTGAGTGTGGAAAAAGGAAAAGAAAAGAACTACCATCTGGCCATGCTTTTCTTTTTCTGATACCCCAAGGTAATGAAATCATTTCATGTTCATTGTCACATTTTTCACAATAGTGAGATATAGAAATAAACCTGTGTGTCCACTGACGGGTTAAAAAAGTTGATACACAACCACACAGACACACACACACACACAGTTGAATGTTGTTCAGTCATTTAAAAGGAGATTCTGCCATTTGTGACCCAGAAGACATCATGCTAAGCGAAATGAGCCCACTGAAGAAAGAAAAATCCTAGCTGATCTCACTTATATGTAGAATATAAACAAACAAACAAAACCTCAAGTACACAGAAACTGAAAGTAGAAAAGTAGTTTCCAAAGTGGGGGATTTTGAAGGAAAAGGAGAGATGTAGGTCAAAAGGGTACAAAGTTTCAATGATGTAAGATGAAGAAGCCTAACGTATATCATCAAGAGTCTAGTTAATGGTATCATATTGTATACCGGATATTTACTCAGGAGGTAAATTTTAGGTACTTTCACCACACACATATCATATGATACATATGTTAACTGGCTTGACTGTAGTAATGAATCATTTCAGTGTGTGTGTGTGTGTGTGTGTGTGTCTATATATACATATAGGAAAACATGTGCACCTTAAATATGCATATTTTTTAAAAGTATACTTCTACTTGAAAGAAGAAACAAATACCCATTTAAGGCAAAAAAAAAAAAATTAAAACACCGTTATGGTTCAGATATTAGGTGCCCCCAGAAACTCACATGTGAAAGAATTCAAGAAAGTTTAGAGGTGAAATGATTGGGTTATGATAACCTTAACCTAAACAGTAAAATTAATCCCCTAATAGGGATTAACTGGGTAGTAACTAGGCAGGTGAAGTGTGACTCGAGGAAGTGGGTCATTGGAGGCATTCCTCTGGGGTATATATTTTGTGAGCTGAGTTTAGTCTCTCTCTGCATCCTGGTACCAAGGCCACAGCTGCTTTTCTCTGCTACACACTTCCTCCATGATGTTCTGCCTCACCTTGGGTCCAGAGCAATGGAGCTGGCTGTCTATGGATTGAGACCTCTGAAACTGTGAGCTCCAAAATAAACTTTCTCCCTCTCAATTGTTCTTTTTGGGTCTTTTGGTCACAGCAGCAAAAAACAAAACAAAACAAAACAAAAAAACACCTATTACAAAATAAGGGCATCATTTAAAAAGAACTCTCTGTAAACCTCATTTGCAGGTGGGCTAACATTTCAAATTTGGCAAAAGAATGAAACTGCTTCTTTGTCTAAGGCCTGAGGGGGTTGACACACCTAGATATATTATTCATTCCTTTTCTTATATTCTCCCTTTACCCGAAAACTATTAGTGGCCATAAACATTAAAGTGAATTGAAGTAATAGTCAATAGACTTTGAGAATTTCATTTTACTCCTTGACATAATTGGATAACAGCTGCAATTTAGAAAACTGAGCTCGAATTTATCATCTCTTCTCCATAGGCCATGTGCTGTTAGTTCTTTACAAGATGTATTTGGTCTGATGATATTTTCATTCAAATGTGTCATACATTTTCTTCTTCCTCTTGTCTAGCGTCATCTGAAATTATAGCCTCTTGGATGTCCATACTCTGTAATACCACAGTGACAAGTGCATTAATTATGTAAGTGTTCACACGGGTCATGGTTTTCTTGAGGAAAAAAAAAATACTTGTCATTCTTTTCCAGTGGCTCATTCTGTTTGCAGTAGAGGCAGTAAACTGCTAGTGAGGAAATTAAACTCTGACAAACAACTCTCCTCTCTGCTGGTGCACTAATTGAAACTGAACTTCATGTCTTTGATGAAGAGCAATCAGAACGTACACAGAATGCCAGTCTGCAGAAGAGAAAGAGAAGCCCACACCGACCTTCAAAAAGTTACTGACCAGATTTCAGCAGATCCATGTCAATGAGAGCACAGATTGCAGTTCAAGGGGAGCCCATCAACTGACAGACTGGAGGTGGTTGCAGAGAGAGAGGCTTGGATAGCTTTCCATGGGATCTGATGGACAACAAATGTTAACCTTACATTTTAAGAAGTCACTGAAAATTGAGTAAAAATCAAAGGTAACTGCATAAAGATGACAGGTCCTGTCTAGAC